>NW_022103906.1:77064592-77069877 GCF_000313985.2 Echinops telfairi | reverse complement strand
CATGCCGGCTCCTTCTGGGAGCTGGGGCAGCCTCATGCCCTGTCCTTAGGGGGCTCGCAGCCCTCCATGGCCCTGAGGCAGACTGGGCGTGGGCATCATGCAGAGAGGAGTCTCCTGGCATAGGGTGTGTGGGGGTGTTTGTGGTGTGGCTGGGGGTCTGGGCCACCACTGCTGCTCCCTGACCACCTGCCCTCCCCCCCCCACCCCCCAGCCCCAGAACAGCCTGCCTGACGTCATCATCTGGATGCTGCAGGGAGACAAGCGTGTGGCGTATCAGCGGGTGCCGGCCCATGAGATCCTCTTCTCCAGGCGTGGCGCCAGCTGCTGCGGCAAGAACTGTGGGAAGCTGCAGACGATCTTTCTGAAAGTGGGTTTCTCTCTGCTGAAGTCAGGACCGTGTTTGGTAAACACAGGGCCTTCCTCTCCTCAACCCACACGGTGGTTTTCCACACCTCTTCCCGGCCCGTCTCTGAGTCCTCTGGGGTGGGAGAGGGGACTCTGCTCACAGAGGGTCTCTGAGGAAGACGGTGACTCTGCCTCCCTTCCCAGTAAGGCTCCCAGGCCCTGGGAAGCAGGCCTGCTCACTCACTTCCCCTTTGTCCAAGTGCCTGTCCACTCCCAGCTCCACAGTCCGCTGGTGGTGTAGTGGTTTATGTGTTGGGCTGTGATCTGCATGGCTAACAGTTCAAAGCCGCCAGCAGCTATTTGTGAGAAAGACTGTGCTTTCTACTCCCATCAACAGTTACCAGCTTGGAAACCCACAGGGTAGGTCTCCGTCAGTCAGCACTGACTCGATGGCAGTAGGTTTTGTTTTGTTTTTGACCTCTTCAGCACCAGGGTGACCTCTTTCAGGAAGTCTGGGTGGCTCTTGGTGAACCCATTTATTTCTTGGCCAGTCATTTTGGCTACCCCTGGGGCAGGTCAGGGCAGAGGTGGTGGGGCAGGCTCTTGTAGTGAAGGCTGTGTGGTCAAGGTGTCAGGGCCAGTTGGAATGCTGTGTGGCCTTGGGCTGGTTGTCCAGACTCTCTGAACTGCTCACTGTCTTCTCACGGCTAAGGACACGGCTGCTGTTTACCACGCACTCAGAGGGCTAAATTAGGTGTATGGGTCATGCTGACTACGAATGTCAGTACTCCCTTCTCCCTTTTGGGGTGCTCCCTCGCTCCCCGGGGGGATTAAGCTCCATAGATAGTGTGATGGACGCTGATTCAAGGCTGGGGTGGCAGGGGTGTGCGTGGGGGGAGGTTGGAGCAGGTGTCAGAGGAGATGGAATCTTGACCTAGACATGAGGGCCACCTTTCCCACCTGCTCACGTGCTGCTTAACCACATAGAATCCCACTCTCCACCTTCCCACGCCAGCGTGTAGCCTAGCAGGGCAGAAAGGGCAGGAAGTCCTGCAAGGGCCTCCGCAGAGCTCTGACCTCTCAGCCCGAGAGCCTTGGGGAAACGCAAGCTGAAAAACTTCCCTGATTCCAGGCACATTGGGGGTTCGGGGGGGGGGGATCTAGAATTGTTTCTCGAAGTCTTCCCCACTGAGTTTATGAGGCCCGCCAGTAGCTCCTGAGCAAGCTGTACAAAAATGTTGGCAGCCAGCAGTGACCAAAAAAACATTGGTGTTTCTTAACTTAAACCAAAGTTGGAAAAAATGAGCACCAACAGAGAGGGAGAGGAACCCCAAACTAGACATTTCTTTATTTGCTGTTGCTATTTTGGGTCCAGCAGGCTGGCCCTGTCTGGGGGAGGGCAGGGGGGTGAGCTGAGGGTGGATGGAGGGGGAAGGGAGGGGTCAGGCATTCCTGCCCTCTCCCTGGGGCTGGTGGTTTTGAGGGGAAAAGGGGGTAACTCCCCCGTGGGAGGAGTCAGCTGAAGCAAACAGCCCTGGAGAGGGGTTCAGGGGTGACTCGTGGGCTTCGGGGCTTTTCTGAGGCGCACCCTGAAGAGGGGCTGGTGGGCCCGGGCAAGGGTGGGTGCCACTGCCTTGGATGCCAAGGGTCTGCCCTCCCTGGGCTCCACCTCTAGGCAGCCTGGCCTCCTCCACTGGTGTGAGACCCTGCCATGATCCCCCTCCCACTTCTGAACCCATGAAAACTCCCTGGTCCCCAGGGGCCACCTCTCCAAGCTCATGTGCACCCCACTTTGGTCCCTAACTCGCTCTCTGTAAGGCGAGGGCTTTCTGCTCCTCGGGCCACATCTGATCTTCGGTTTCCATCCAATGGTGAAGTAATTGTGGAGACTGGTTTTCTCTGTAATGTTGTGCGGCCGTTCTTCCGTTTGGGCAGAGCTTCTGAAAGTCTCAGGATAAAAAGACCAGTGGATCGCGGTTAACACGCTGATAAGCACTTGAGATGGCAGGGATGTTAGAGGACCCCCCCCATCCCCAAGATAAACAACCCCCCCATCCTCAAACCAAAACCCCAACCCAAACCAAATCGAGAAATACTGAAATTGAAGGGGGAAGCTTTCATTTCTTCTCCTGCCAGGCCTGGATTTTTGCACTTCCTTGAGAAACAAGTTCTAGACCTGTGCTGCCCAATGTGGGGACCCCCTATGGTGAGGGAGGTTCCGTTGACTTGAGAGGAAATAGAGATGTCATTCCTCGGCCCCACTAGTCACATGCCACGGGCTCCGCTACCACACGTGGCTCGTGGCTGCCATTGTGAGCCACGGGACTGCAGAATGTGGTTCCTCGTGGGACAGCACGGTTCTGGAAAGATCAGACATAAGGATGTGGTGGGGGCCAAGGGACCCCCATCTCTGCAGTGAGATTTGACCTGGGAAGGATGCAGGGCTCGCCGGAACCATGGCAGGCAGGAAGAAGGTGTCTTAATTATATATTGCATGACACTGTGGTGAGTCCCCAACAGGGCACAGGTCCTGACGGGGGCTATGTGTGCCTGCCCTTCTCTGGTGCTAGTATCCGATGGAGGGAGTGCCTGGAGCCCGGATGCCGGTGCAGATTCGGGTCAAGCTCTGGTTCGGGCTCTCTGTGGACGAGAAGGAGTTCAATCAGTTTGCAGAGGGGAAGCTCTCTGTCTTTGCTGAAACCGTGAGTGCCAGCCAACACCTCCCCTCCCCCCAGCGCCCTCCCCACCCGCTGCCCCCTGCCGAGAGGTGCTCATGGCCTTGACTCCGTGCTCTGCTTTTTCTAGTATGAGAACCAGACCAAGCTGGCCCTGGTTGGGAACTGGGGCACCACGGGCCTCACCTACCCCAAGTTTTCTGATGTCATGGGCAAGATCAAGCTACCCAAAGACAGCTTCCGGCCCTCGGCTGGCTGGGCCTGGGCTGGGGACTGGTTCGTGTGTCCGGAGAAGACGTGAGTTGTGGGTAGTGAGAGCTTGGAGACAGCCAGGCCAGGATCCACCCCCTGCCTCCCCCGCACCCTCCCAGCAGCCCTCACTCCGCCCTGACCCTTTCCCTCAAAGACTGGGCTCTGTGACTTCCTCTGCCAACTCCTGCACCCCATGCTGGTCATAGGCATGGCCGCTTGGTCTCTCTCCCAGGCCGGGCTTCTCCCAGCCCTCTGTCTGTCAGCCCTCTGTGCGCGGGGCGCAGCCGGAGCCACCCTCCAGCCACCAGTGTAGCCACCCATTGGCTGGGCAGGTGTCTTGGGTTATGACGCAGTGGGCGCAGTGGGCTGATGACCGCAAGGTTGCACCCACCTGCCGCGCCACGGGAGAAAGATGAGGCTTTCTACAGCCTCAGAGACAGACCCCGGGGCCGTTCTACCCTGTCCTGTTGGGTCACTGAGTCCGCTTCGACTGGAGGGCAGTGATTATGGGGCTTTGGCGTTTCTCTCGGCACAGCCTTCTTCTTCTGTCCGCACTCCTGTCTGCTGCCTTCTCTACGCCCTTCCTGTTAGGTTGACTTTCCATAGCTGTGTTTCCATTTTTTTTAAAGTATCAGGAAAAGTAAACAAACAAACAAACAAACAACAAACACCCCAAACCCAAAAGCACCAAGCAAGAAAAACAGCAGCAGCAACAACCAAAACGCAACCTCCCCAAACCCCAGCCTCACGGCCACCACATGATTCTAGATGTAGTCCCCAAGGGCTCAGATCTTGAGCCTGCAGCTTGGTGCTGCGGCTCATTTCTCTGCCTCTCTGTTGAGCTTCCGAGGCTCCCCAGGCCTTTGGAGTATGGCCTCTGGTCTGACTGTTTCTGTCCCTTGTCTGTCACTGTCCGTCGGTGCTTCTGCCCAGGCCCCTCTGCACCTTCTCTCCACCTCCCTTCCCTGGAGTTGGGTGGCATGAGGCTGGCACCTGCTGCGTTACCTTGGCTCGGCGGGTGGGCATGGGGTGGGTCTTGGTGTAGTGGGGTCTCTGCAGAGCGAGGCTCTGACGGGGCTCTCCACAGTCTGCTCCATGACGCTGATGCCGGTCACCTGAGCTTCGTGGAGGAGGTGTTTGAGAACCAGACGCGGCTCCCCGGGGGCCAGTGGATCTACATGAGCGACAACTACACGGATGTGGTGAGGGGGCACTGGTGGGGCAGGCGGGGTCCGTGCCTTAGAGAGGTGCGGGGTCTTTCTCCCCAGCTTCCCTGCTCTGGTGCACAGAGGTCAGTGTGGCCCCAGGGGCTGGACACTGGCCAGAGCCATCAGGCTCAACGAGGGCTCTGCCCTTTTGTGGGGGCCTCAGGCTGGGCCTCATGTCTCTGCCTCACATGCTCATGTCTGCTCGCAGAACGGGGAGAAGGTGCTGCCTAAGGACGACACCGAGTGCCCCCTGGGCTGGCGGTGGGAAGACGAAGAGTGGTCCACGGACCTCAATCGGGCTGTGGATGAGCAAGGTGGGCAGGTCCCTGGGTGGGGCAGCCAGCTGGTGGTTCTCTGTCTTGTGTGGGGGGTGGTGGAGTGGTTGCATGCAGGGGTCCCTTGGCTTGGGGTCTGGCCCTCATGAGGCTCCCCATTTGGGGGCTTCCTGGAGGCTGCTCTAACCTCAGGCTACTCATTAGGACTGTGGGTGGGTGTTGGCTGCCCAGGCGTCTGTGAGTGTGCCCCAAAGGGCTCCCAGGGGAGGTAGGGCCTGAAGGGTGGTGCGTGACTCGCACCCCTCCCCCAGGCTGGGAGTACAGCATCACCATCCCCCCGGATCGGAAGCCCAGGCACTGGGTCCCTGCCGAGAAGATGTACTACACACACCGGCGGCGGCGCTGGGTCCGCCTGCGCCGGAGGGACCTCGACCAGATGGAAGCCCTGAGGAAGGTGAGGTGGGGGACAGCAGGGGGCCTGTGCAGGGGTGGGGGCAGTGGGCACAGACCTGCAGGAGCGCATGGAGGAC
>NW_022103906.1:77062743-77063956 GCF_000313985.2 Echinops telfairi | reverse complement strand
GAGGCAGGCAGCCTGTATGTGTGGTAGGCAGGGTTCACAGCATGTGTCTCACTAAGGTACCCTTTCAGGAGAGCCTGAAAGGGGTAGCCTTGGGTGAGGCCCACCCTGGCCTTCCAGAGCCACCCAGAGTCATTGCCTTGAAATAAGGCAGCAGGGTTGCATCTGTCACCCTCTTGGCTGCCAGTCATTGACTCAGGGCAGGCGGAGCCCTGTCCCGCCCCTGTGAGGTGACCCACTTCAGCCAAGGGCAAGACTGTAGCTGTGAACACTCATGGAAGCGGGGAAGCATGTGGGTGGGTGGGTGGGGGGCTGGGTGGGCCCCAGAGCATTTACTGGGGGCTGTGTACATAGCGTGAGCACACGTGCACACACCTGTGCACAGAGGCCTGGGACACAAGCCTGTGCAGAGTACTTTGAGGTCACATCAGGCCGATGCTGCCCCTCTGGGTCCACTCTACCTATGGCCTTCTCTCCCAATCACATGTTGGAAGTTCGGCCGCAGAACCTTGCCTTCCCCCAGACCAGGAGTGGCTCCAGCGAGCCCTGCTCCCGCCTCTCTGACTCCACGAACTGGGTCCAGGCCGGGCAACACGCTGCGCCTGGTGTCATGAACCAGTAGACTGGGCTCTCTTCCTCCCTGAGGGGTGCCCACAGAGGGGAGGGATGAAGCCTGGCCAGCTTACCCCCTGCCCCCCCACCTCCTCACCACCAGCAGCCTTCCTGGGAGAAGGGCGCAGTTGACCCCCAGGACTGGCCTCTGTTGCCATGCCCACAACAGCCCCTCTCTTGGCCCCCCAGCTGCCCCTCAGGGTACCCAGGCCTCTGGAAGGGCAGGGCTGGGTCTGTGAGGATTGGGCTTGGGGCTTCCTGGCCCAGCCCTTACGGGGAGAGATCCTGGGGTTTTGGAAGTGAAGTCTTCCCTTGCCCCTGACCGGCAGGCCCACATCTGTTCATTTCCGTAAGCCCGGATGTGAAGAAGGAACAGGAAATGTTAGGAAAACTTGGGATCCAAGAAGTCCACCCCTAAGTCAAACAAGCCCCAGGTTCCCCAGAGCCTCATTCCATCCACGCCGCATCTCCCCCAACCTCCCGGCTCCTCACCTCAGCCCTGGGCGCCTCCTCTCTTCTTTAGCTCTGGCCTCCTGCAGAACCGGCTCAAAGGCCCCCTCCTCCAGGTGGCCCTCCCAGGTTTCCCCAGGAGACTGGGGGTGGG
>NW_022103906.1:77059278-77062381 GCF_000313985.2 Echinops telfairi | reverse complement strand
CTGTGGGAACTGTGAGCCGGCTGCCGTGATGAGCTCACCGGATCCGTCCTGTCGCCTTTCCCGGGCCTGCCCTCTGTGCACGAGGAATTTTCCAGAGCTCTGCTTCTGTGCTCCTTCCTGTGTAGCGAAGGGTTTTCTGAGATGCTAGAGCCTGGGTGGAGAGGAAAGGGGTGCTGGCAACACAGTCTGGGTGAATTTCAGTGCGGGGGGGTGGGGGTGTGTGTGTCCCAAAGGAGTTCCTGACCTGGCTGCTGAGCTGGGGGATCCTCTCCATGGGGTGCACAGCTGCATGTGTGGTGCTGAGTCTGGATGTCTGGGGTGACCATGGTCCAGCTTCAAGGTCGTGGTTTCATTCCACTCTCTCGGGCACTCAGGAGTACATGCAAACGACTCACTGATAAGATCCACTCTGCTATGTGTCTGACACAGGCCAAGGGCTTCCCATGCCTCGTCTCCCTTTATCTTCACAGCGACTGGAGTCTGTCCCCAGCCCCATTTCGGAGCTGGGGAGACTGAGTCAGCTCTAGCTCAGTGTGAGGTTTAAACGTCGCTAGGAAATATTGCAACGAAGTCATCCGGTTCCTTAGTCGCGCCAGCCACATTTCCTATGCTCAAGAGCCACACCTGGCCTGATTGCTGCTCACCCACCATTCTGGCGGGCACTGCTGCCCGAGAGCAGCCCGGGTGTTTCCTCCTGGGCCAGTCACGACTGACGAATTGAAATCAGAACAGACTGAAATCTGTGAAAGGGGGGCCTCCTGAATCATCACTGGTCTGGGAATCATGACAGGTCCATACCCTGCTAGGAACTGAAACTCCCTTGGAGAAAACAAAGGTGGTTGTGTGAGCGCGTGTCGCACAGCAACCAAATCTCCTGACGGACAGAGTCAGAAACAATGGTTCCGGCTCAAAGATGGTGGCCGACCACATTGCCCCGTTTCACTCTCCCCAGTCCCAGCAGTGGACTGTGCTCGAAGGATGCACCCCCCCCCCACACACTTTTCCTCCCGGGCTTCAGCCTGCAATGCCTTCCCATTCCGATGATCATGCAGACACACCCACCGTTTTCAAACTCGGGTCTGTTCTGATTTCGCTGTGTTGTTCCTGCGACTGAACTGGTTCACAGCCCCGATTCCCCAGGCTGCGGGTGGGGTGTGCGATGAGTTCACGTTTGGCCCCCAGTGAATCTGACACACAGTGGAGTGCCGGGTGAGGAAGACGGGTCTCTGGTTGCCTGCCAGGCGGCCTGAAGCACCGAGGCCAGGGCTGAGGGTGGGCTGGCGAGTGGGCGGTGGGTCCTGGGTGGAGAGTGAGGTCGGGGGTGCCCGGGGCGTGTGGATGGAAACATGGACAGACTCTGGGGCTGGCCTGCCTTGCAGGACCCCACTGCCAAGCTGCCATGACTAAGTGACGGGGAGAAGCAAGGGGCATTCATTTCTCAGACGTAGAGATGCCAACTGGTTTAGTGTCCGAGGTGGCAGAAACTATCCTGCACCACAGAGTCCACAGAGCAGGAAGGTGACCCACCTGTGATGGACGTGGACATGCTGGGGAAACCAACACACTGGATCCCCAGGGACTTGGCTGGCACCGAGATCCAGATGGAACCTCCCCCTAGCTCCAAGCCCAGGACACAAAGTATTGGAAAGCTTGGAGGAGAGTCGGGCCCACCTGGCAATAGAATTGCGATGAAGTCCATTCACATGTATGCGTGCGCATGCGCACAAGCACACACACATACTACCTTTCCACGGCCAGCTTCATACCCTCCCTGCTGGGACTCATGACGGCCTGGACTCCCCATCAAGTGATCAGCCTTGGTTGGCTTAGCCCTGGCACCCACTGATGCCCCAGCAGGCCCTGGGGCAGATGGTGGGGTTTTCTGGGTGCCAGGATCCAGCGACTGTGAGGAGTGCTGGTCTGTGCTCACTGGTGGCTGGTGCCTGTGGAGTCCCATGGGCTGCCTCGGGGAATGGGCGAGGCTTCCGCATCAGGTGGATTTGGTTTGATCTTGGCTTCAGCTGTTGGCTAGCTACGGACAGGTCCCTTACTCCTTTAGCCTGTCTGTCCCTCTGTGACCTCATGGCTGAAGGTGACTGCATCCCGGTGTGTGTGTGTGTGTGTGTGTGTGTGTGTGTGTGTGTGTGTGTGTGTGTGTATGTGAATTACATGACATGATGCAGGCAGAGCAGCACTACCCAGGCGTTAAGGAGCACAAGAAACGACTGGTTAAAGCGCAGCCTCTTCACCCAGAGGTCTTGTTGAGGTCCAGAGTCTCCGATTCTAACAGTCCCTGGGCAGGATGTCGATGCTGTGGGCTCAGGGACCGTCTCTGGGTAGCAAGGGTGTGGCGCACAGAGGACCCTCATGAAGAGGAGCATGGTGTTCAGAACAGCCCCCTTGGGACGCCTTTCTGGAGAGGCATTTGTCCATACCTGGCGGAAGGTGTGAGGCAGGGGTCCTGGAGGGAGAGGGGGAGGGAGGGTCTTCCCTGCTCCCCAAGGGAGTTCACGTGCAGGTGCAAATGTGCCGCACAGACTGCATCTCTGAAGGCCGGAGGCTGGAATTGGGAGGGAGAAGGAAGAGCTTCCAAGAAAACTTTTTGAGACAGATTTCTAAGGAGTCTCAGGGAAGGACTGTGGGTGGGGGCCAGGTGGCCTTCCCAGGACTGGGCCATTTTGGGGGGATGTCTGTACCCCAGGTTCAGGCCTGTGGTGCCCCCTGGCCTCCCAATACCCCTCCCTGGCCTGCATGTCCCCCAGCAGGCTGCGCTAAGCTTGCCAATTCCCTTCTTGAAGACGTCTCTTTGGAAGTCAGGCCCTGTCTGCTCATTAGCGCGGGCAGCCTTTCCCTGAAACCTTCAGCCAGGGCCAAGCCTGGCTCCCTCCGCCGAGCAGGAGGCCCTGGCTCCGTCTGCTAATCGTCTACTGTCTCCATCCCCAGCATTATTTTATTTTCGTATTATTCTTTTTCCAGCTAATATCCTGGCATTCCCAAAGACACCGGGTTTCATAATCTTCCTGGCGTTCCCAGGGAGCTGGGAAGCGGAGCACAAAGCCGCTATTATTACGAGTTCCACCCAGCCTCCCTCTCCTCACCCCAC
>NW_022103906.1:77050092-77058637 GCF_000313985.2 Echinops telfairi | reverse complement strand
GACTGGAGTCTGTCCCCAGCCCCATTTCGGAGCTGGGGAGACTGAGTCAGCTCTAGCTCAGTGTGAGGTTTAAACGTCGCTAGGAAATATTGCAACGAAGTCATCCGGTTCCTTAGTCGCGCCAGCCACATTTCCTATGCTCAAGAGCCACACCTGGCCTGATTGCTGCTCACCCACCATTCTGGCGGGCACTGCTGCCCGAGAGCAGCCCGGGTGTTTCCTCCTGGGCCAGTCACGACTGACGAATTGAAATCAGAACAGACTGAAATCTGTGAAAGGGGGGCCTCCTGAATCATCACTGGTCTGGGAATCATGACAGGTCCATACCCTGCTAGGAACTGAAACTCCCTTGGAGAAAACAAAGGTGGTTGTGTGAGCGCGTGTCGCACAGCAACCAAATCTCCTGACGGACAGAGTCAGAAACAATGGTTCCGGCTCAAAGATGGTGGCCGACCACATTGCCCCGTTTCACTCTCCCCAGTCCCAGCAGTGGACTGTGCTCGAAGGATGCACCCCCCCCCCACACACTTTTCCTCCCGGGCTTCAGCCTGCAATGCCTTCCCATTCCGATGATCATGCAGACACACCCACCGTTTTCAAACTCGGGTCTGTTCTGATTTCGCTGTGTTGTTCCTGCGACTGAACTGGTTCACAGCCCCGATTCGACCCTAGCTCAGCACAGCAGGCTCTTCTGCACCTTCTCCGGGGTGTTTTCTGACCACCCACCAGCTGGTGCTTTCCCATCCCCACTCCAGCTCAGAGGCCTGGTGGTGCGGTGGTTGCTCTTGGGCTTCGGTCTGCATGGTCAGTAGTTCGAATCCACCAGCGGCTCTGTGGGAGAAAGACTGGGCTTTCGACTCCTGTCAACAGCTCCAGTCTTGGGAACAGGGGTCGCTGTGAGTCGGCACAGACCCGGTGGCACTCAGTTTGTGTTTGTGTTTTTTTTTTTTTTGGTCAGGGCTTAGTGGCTGCCCCTCCTAGAGTGCCCTATGGGATAGGGCTCTAGGAAGGGAGGGTTTGATTGACAGGCTGCTGGGCAGCTGGTTAGAGCCCTTAGTTGTATGGGCTCACCTTCCCTGCCTTGCAGCCAGGCATCCTGATCCCTCTTGGGGGGAAATCAGATAGGAGCTGGCACCCTTGCCTCTACCCTAAGAAGCCTTCGCCTGGCTGGCAAGGGTTTGGACCCTCGTCTTACCCAGAGAAGACCCACCCAGGCTCTGGCCTCTGGGAGGGTAAAGCCAAATGGCTGGGGATCCTAAGTGCTGGAACAGGAGTCCGGGAGAAGCTGACCTGGGAAAGGAATCACTTGATGTGTTCCCAGAGGAGGTCAAACTTGGGTGGGAGAAAATGGGGGAACTCTGGACCTGGAGGAGGCCATGCTGTACACTGGGCACCGGGAACCTCGGCCCGGTTTTTGGGCAGGTACTTGGGACAGGGCAATACCTGGAAAGTGGGCGGGGCTCACTCCAGTCAGTAACTGGCCATGGCTGGCCAGTGGCAGGCCACTTGGAGACGGCTGTGTGTCCCTGGACATTGATTCTTGAATACTACTAATTGAGTGAATGACTGTACCCACCTGACTGCTAGCAGGCATGGCCCAAGGGGTGGCTTCCCTGCCCCTGCTGCACCCACAGAGGGAATGAGAATTTGGTCAGTGCCTCCGGCTGCGTGGACCTGGGTCTATCTGAGGGTGCTGTCTTAGCCCCAGGCTCTGGCAGTGTGTGGGTCTGTACCGCAGACTGATGCTTGGGCCTGAGTAGTGGGAGACTCTGTGTCCCCGTCATGTGTCCCAGTTGGGTGGGTGTGCTGGGTTGTCCTCCATAGGTGTCCTGGTGTGCACAGACATGAGGTCCACGCACAAGGCCACCACAGGGTGACTGTAGTTTCTTGTCTGGTCTGGGACACTACCAGTAATTATGCTGGGACAGCAGAGGAGGGCTAGGTGCATCCTCAACAAACCAGGCAGGTTGTTGTCTCGATTACAGAGGTACTCTGTCCCAGAATGAAGCTGCTCGTTGTGGAGACATGGAATCCTCTCTCTCTCTTTCTCTCTCTCTCTCTCTCTCCAGCCCACACGTGGCATTTTGGATTCTCCAGGTTTCCTGATTTCACTCCCAGATCCCTAGGGACCAGCCAGTAGTTTTGCAGAGTTTAGCAGCTGCTTCCAAGCCCAGGCAACAGCTGTAAATTCAATGGAGCTGTACCCGCGCCTGCTATTCCACTTAGGCTGCAATCAGCCCTGATTAGACCGTGGGGGTGGGTGGAGGGAGTCTGAGTGTTAACCTTGTTCCTGTTTTTAGAGGGTCTTCTCCGTGGGCCGGGCCTGTACGGGGTTTTCCTGCACGCTCAGGCAACCCTAAGGCGGGGCATCTGGGCTAGTGAGGTGGGTGCTGGGCGGCCTACAGCCCTGACTTGCCATTCATCCCTGCCCAGCCCCGGAGCCCTGCTCAGAAGCTCGGAATGCTGATGGGGAAGCAGGAGTCTGGAAAGAGGGCTAGTTGTGGGCTGGGAGACCGTGGGTGCTGCCAGCTCATTCGCTGCGTCCCCTAGGGAAGACATTAATCTCTCTGGGTCTGATTTTTCTCATTTATCATGTGGCGTAATGACAACACAGCTAAAATCATAACCTACTATTATAGAGCCCTGGTGGCACCATGGTTAAAGCTAACTTGGCTGCTAACCAAGAGACCTGTGGTTTGAACCCACCAGCCGCTCAGCAGGGGAAACGTTCGACAATCTGCTTCAGTAAAGATTTATAGTCTTAAAACCCTATGGGGCCGTTTTACTCTGCTTTATAGGGTCGCTCCGAGTTGGAATAGACCCCAGGGCTATCTTTGTTATCTAGTGCTACTCTAACAGAAAAGGCCACAGGTTGATGGATTTAACAAGCAGACATGTATTCTCGTGGAGCTCAGTAGGCTAGAAGTCGGAATTCAGGACCCAGCTCTAAGTCAAGGAAGGCTTTCCGTCTCTGTTGGCTCTGGGGGAGGCTCCTTGCCTCCTGTCCAGCATGTGTGGGCCCACAGCCCTTGGAGATTGCCACGTGCCCTCACATCAATCTTCCCCTGGGTCTAGGGGGTTCTCAGCAGAGGGACCCGCTCCCAGTTCCTCTTCCTTGGCGGCACTAGTTCCCTCTGGTCTCCACTTGTTTGTTTGTTTCATCTCTTTCGTATCTCCAAGGAGATCGACACATGATACAAACTGATCTATAGATTGTATCCTGCCTGGGTAACACCCCCCCCCCAAAAAAAAACACAAACAAACCACACACTGCCGATGGGTCATTGCTGACTCAGAAAGACCGCGCTGGGGGTTCCACAAAGCAGATAGCCTCGTTTTCTCCCCAGAAGCACTGCCCTTGTAATTGGCAGCCCAATGCTTATTCCACAGTGCCACCAGGGCCCCTTCCTCGTAACGCGACTGCGTCTGTTTCCTGCCTCATCAACAGCACACAAACTCAAACTCCCAACCAATAACGACCCCACAGCACAGAGTAGGGTTTCTGAGACGGTAACTCTGTTTTTAAAAAAATGAATTTTACTGTCTTTTGGTGAGCGCTTACTTAGCAAATTAGGTTCCTATTAAACAATTTCTATATGTATTGTTTAATGGCATTGGCTACATTTTTCACATTATATCAACTTTTCCCCCCCAGTGGTTTTTTTGATACAGTATTCACAAGTCCTATGCTTCAGTGGTTACATTACTCCTAAAATGAGGTTGTAGATACACCATCACCATAAGTTCCAGTGCTCCTTCCCCCTCCCTGGCTCTTTGTTCTCCAAATCCCCTCCCCCTCCCCATCTCCGTGCCACCCCCCACCTCCCCAATAATATCGCCTCATCTTTATCTCTCTGCATCTACTCCTTCTGTGCTTCACACACTGGGAAACCCAGCAGTAACAATAAAAATAAAAAACAAGATCAAATGGCAAGAGTAAAATAATAATAGAAAAAATACTGTAAGAGTAAGAACAAAGAGATCACCATCAATATTAAAAAGTCCAGGCAGGAAATTTTGGTCATGGAACAAGCAAGAACTACTCGGGCCTAGAGGGACTTCAGGTTGGGCCAGGATGGAGACCAGCTGACCCCGTGTCAAAGTATCCCCCGGTCCAGCCACCATCCTCAAGTTTCACGCATCTCTGTCTCACAGGAGAGCTGTTTGAGTCCCTTGCCTGTGACTAGAAGGGACCTGCCAGGGGCTTACTCTGACTGAAGAGTCTGCAGATGGATTCGGGGCTCCCACGGTCCCCCACAGCCTTCCAAAAATTGGGTGTCACAGTTTAAGCTCCGGTACTTTCCCCTTGGTCATGCTCGGATGTTGTTATCATCATCTTTGGATCGCGCAGGCTGGTGGGCTTGTTCCACGTGGACCTGGTTGAGCCACCCTTGGGTGGCTGCGGTAGCTCTTTGTAAGAGAAGAAGCCCCGCGCTCTCCCCCATGGAGCAGCTCCCGGTTTCAAATTACTGTCCAACACGTGAACCCACGGCCACCAGGGCTGCTTGTTAAACCTCGTGGCTGTGCAGATTTCTCAGACGTGGGATAATTACATCAGCTCACAAAGAGAGGACAATGACGTCATCCAGAGAGTCCCGTTCCCGAGCCACGCACAAGGCTTCGTGAGGACAGCGAGGGACCAGGCAGGGTCTGCTCTGCTGTGTAGCAGGGTTGCTGGGGGCCATCCCAGGCTCGACGTCCCCAACGACAACCACAATTGAGGATCTGGTCAAAGTGACACATCTTCTTTGGAGAAACAATTCAATCCTTCAAAAAAAAAACCCGGGGGTTGGGAACAAGAACCGGCGTCACAGGCCAAATTCGGTCCATGGCTTGCTTTTGTAAGCAAGGTTATATTCGAGTCGAGGCCGTGTTCATTGCTTATGTCGCTTCCATGGTGACTTTTGCCCTCGAATGGCAGAGCCGAGTCCTTGCCATGGGGCTACGTAAGGGGGACTGTCAGGGTGTCAGGCGGAGGGGGGCGGCTAGGTAAAGGGGTCTGTAAAGGTGAAAAGATTTACTCTTTGTCCTGTACAGAGCCCCATATGACAGCACACACCAGACACCAGACACTGCCCTCTGTTCTTCTTCACCCTTTAGCTCTTGAAGCCCTCCCGGCGGTCCGAGAAGATATGTTCTAGTCGTATGCCCACCTTGCAGGCAAGCAAACTGAGGCACAGGGAAGGCAGTCATAAATTATCAAGCTGCATCTCCCCGTGGGGGTACCTTGAAGCCGTGTGGACAATGGCTGCGTGTGGGGAGGCTCAGGGCACCTGCCCCTCCTGCTGTGTGGCTGTTTGTCTGTCTGAGCAAAGCGGGGAGCGAAGGGCACCTTAGGGCAGTGGTTTCACACCCGGCTCTCCTGAAACAAACCAGCCCTGACTCCTGCGCTTCCTGAGGTGTGGTCTGGTCACTCTCAGGAGTCCTGATGGCTCTGTGGGGTAAGCTGGTGGGTTTCCCAGCTTTCTCTACAGGAGCAAGAGGAGGCTGTCTGCCCCCATAAAGGTTTACAGCCTCAGCAATGCTAGGTTGGGTCCCTAGAGTTGGACTTGACTGGGTGTCAGTGAGTTTGTTGTGGTCACTTTGAAGCTGCCTGGGAGCCAGCACCCACCGAGTGTGGAGCTGGGAGGAGATGGGCAGTGGCTTGCTATCATGTCCTGTTTGCACCATGTGGAAGGAAGTAGCAGGAGGAACCTCGTGGGCATAAACCCCCAGCCAGACCCAGCCTGCATCGATTGCCTTGACCTTGACATTGACCTTGACCCCCCCCCACACACACACACTGTGTCCCAGCAGAACTGTGTACCTCCCACGTTTCAGTGGCTGATTTGGAGAGTGGGTCGCATGGCCTTTCTTCCAGGGTGCCTCTGGGGGGGCCTTGAACCGCCGGCTTTTGGCTTGGCAGCTGGGTACGTGGTCACCATTTGCTTGGTCTGGGGACCCCATGGTAGGGGAAAGTTGTCAAATACGTCTGCTCCGATGCATTTAGAGTATGACCTGCCTTTTTTTAAATACATAATTTCCCGAATCTTACGTTTACATGACTTAAGTTTTCATGCTGGTGTTGAACAGCTGGCTTATAAAACTCCAGAAAGCAGAGCTAAAGGATCTTGGGAGGCTGAATGGGCCCAGCACCCTGTTTACCTAAGTAGAGGGGTGCAGGTGGGCCTTGGCAGCGTGACCCTGGGCCCACCAGGTGTAGGAACTGAGCCTCCCAGGGGATGTGAGGTGGGGCCAGCAGGGTCCCTCTACTGCCTCTGCTGGCCAGGGAAGACCCCGGGGTTGTGGCTTGGCCCCTGCCTGTTTGCTGTGCAGCTGCGTCCCCCACCCCTGTCTCCCCCTTCCCCCTCCTCTCCCCCCTTATCCTCCCTCCGAGGGTCTCAGACCCAGACCTCCACGTCTTGTTAATGACAGCCGACCAGTGGGGAAGCGACAGGGACAGAGACACCTCCCGTGCTTGCTCCTGGTCCTGGTCTTGGATCAGGTTTGGTTGTCATTTCTCTCCCACGGTGTGACACCACCCCCCCCCCGGGTCCCTGGGCAGCAGGCCTCACAGGCTGTTTGGGGGGCTGCATGGGGAGCCCTTGGCAACTCTGAGCCAGGACTCCTCACTCCCGAGTCAAGACGTGTGACCCCCGGCTGGGCAGGCCGGGCCTGCGGGTGAGCAGTGGGATCCTGCACGTGGCTGCCCCACTAGTCCCAGCATGCAGTGCGTGGTCACAGGCAGGCTGCCAGCCCCAGCCTGGCAGCAAGTCGACCTGAGTTATGGAGGCAGGAAGGTGACTGTGAGACACCCAAATGGCCCGGCCCTGGGTCTGCGGGGGTGTGGGTGTGTGTGGGGGGTGGGGGTGTGTCCATGTGGGCCAGGTGGAAAGTGGAGCGTCATCCTCACTCCTCACCCCCAACCCCACACTGCCCAGGGCTCCGGGGGAGCAGCAGCCCTTCTCGTCCCACCTCCCCTCTTCCCTGCCCCCCCCCCCATTACAGCTGTGCCCCTCTAGCCAAGCTTTCCTCAGCCCTCACCCTCCTTCTGCCCCTCCTTGAGGGGTCTGCCCCTTCCAGTCCACCCCTCAGGTGGCCTCATCAGGGGGTGTCAGCCCACCTCAGTGGCCCTGTTTTTCCCTGAGGCTGGGACTGAGGGGCTGCCTGAGATTCACCTTCTGGCCCCCCGTGGGTGGCCCCACAAGGTTGGTGTCTAACGGAGGAAGACACGAGTGTCACTCAGTGAATCCTGCTGCGGGCCAGACGCTGGCCTGGGTGCTGGGCCCAAAGGAGCATGCATGCCCAGTCCACATGCAGGGAGAGGTGGGTGCTAGCTAGAGCACTGTGCCCACAGAGGTGGGCTGGCACCCAGGAGAAGTGCCCTGAAGACAGACAGGCATGGGAGGGGCTGCTGCCCAAGACGGAGCAGTGTAGGCATTCTCCACGTCTCAGGAGGACGGTGCTGCAGGGAGAGCTGCAGTTAGCTCAGCCAGGAGGGCATTCCGAGAGGAGCAAAAAGCCCGTGCGAAGATCCTGTGGCAGAAAGGCTCTGAGACGGTGACAGAAGGGAGATGGTGCTGCCCAGCATGAGGTGGGCGAAGGGGCAGAGTTAGACTGACCCCTGGCACCAATGACCAGGAGCTGATCATGTGCCACACGTCTCTAGGTGGTTTTGTTCTTGCCACCAATGGGTGCTTTTGGGTAACATTGGATGCTAACCAAAGGTTGACGGTTCACATCAACCAGCCACTCGTTGGGATCAAGACGAGGCTGTTAGCTCCTGTGAGGGTGTATAGCCCCTGAAACCCTATCAGAGCTGGGTGTACAGCAAGCACCCGTCTAAGGGGGCGGAGATGGATAAAGTGGGTGGGCATCGATCGAGCCAGGGCATCCTGGGCTCATTCAAGGGGCTGTGGGGGCACTTGGACAGGGACTCTGGCTCATCCTGGGTGATTGATTAAGATCGTTCAGCTGAGGGGATGCCTGAGCCACAGAAAGAACTGGGCAGAGAGGACCCTGTCCCCCGAATGTTTCAGCTAGTTTGAGTGGAGACCAGCACAGAGCAGGGTGCTTGGAAGGCCCAGCCCAGAAGCCCCTGCTGGGCCAAGAGGGGGTGGTGTTGGGGAGAGCCCAGTCCTCTCTGGGAGGGGCAGTGGGCGAGAAGCCTTGGCTGGCTGGGCAGGGATGTGAAGCAGGCTGGCCGTGGGTTGGCGCTCCAGCTAGGAGAGCCTGAGCTTGGTGGGCGTCTTCCACCCTGCAGGTGTGTGTGATCTTCCCAGCCACCCCCGTGTCTCTGTGAGCTAAGTGTGGCCCCCTCCTCCTCAGGCAGGGCAGATGGAGGGGCCCGGGCTGGGTGAGGGGCCAGTCTCAGAACAGGGACTGAGTCTGCTGTGGCCTAGAGATAACTGGCCCTGGCCTTCAAGCAAGTCCTGAGGAGGGCGACCCCCTTTTCTCATCTCAGACGGGAGGGCTTATCCTTGGACCACAGCCAAACCCAACCACTGCCACTGAGGTGGGACTGCGCTGAGGCTGCTGGGCCTGTCGCTCTCTGCAGAGGGTCACC
>NW_022103906.1:77038935-77049938 GCF_000313985.2 Echinops telfairi | reverse complement strand
GGGGTTGCTGCCAGGAGGGCGTCTAGAAGAGGTTCAAGGTGAGGGGGAGGGATGCTGGAAATGAGCCCGCAAGCAGGGAGGGCCCTGCAGGCACCCCGGGAGAGGGAGCTTGAGTTTGGGGTTGCTGGGAGCGGTGAGGGGGGGGGAGCCTTCTTCCTATGTGACCCAGTGGGTGGCACATGTACCGTGGGGGCTGAGGGGCAGGGGTGGGGGCAGGATCCTGGGTGCTCTTGCACCCTGTCCCCAGCTGAAGCCTGCCCCCACTGTTCAGCAGGAAGGCAGCTCTGAGCAGCTGCACCACTGCAGCCACGCCACGCTGTGCCATGCATGGTTGTCCCCGGCTGCCCACCAAGCCCTGTTCTCAGCGTGTGACCCGAGATGTGCTCTCCTGGGGAGACTGAGAGCCCACAATGCCTCTCCTGCAGGGACCCCGCTGCCTGCCAAACTCAAACCCACTGCCGTCGGTCTTTGCCGACTCACTCGGCCCGACAGGACAGGGTGGAGCTGCCCCTGCAGGCTTCCCAGACTGTGGCTCTTTCTCTCGGAGCTGCTGGTGGTTTTGAACTGATGACCTTAGCAACCCCATGCTAACCACTAGGCAACCCGGGCTCCTGTCCATGCCTGCCTAGGAGCAGGATATGAAACACCATGCCCCTGGGGTCTCCCTCGGCTCTGTGTGGCAGCCTTAATTCTGCTCCCTCATGTATATGTGTATGTATAGGTATAGGCATAGGCATATGTGTATGCATAGGTATATGTGCATGTGTATGGATGTGTACGTGTATATGTCCCTGTGTATGAGTATGCTACATATATGTGTATAAGTATATACATGTATATGTGCATGTGTATGTATATGCATAGGTATATGTGTATGCGTATATGTATACTGTGTGTATGTATACATATATGTAGATGTATATGCCTATGCATATGCTTATGTAAGGCTGTCCTTGTGCAGGTGGTGGCTCCTTCCTGGACTTTCCCAGCTTTCTGGACAGATTTTGAACAGATAGGGGATTAGGGACCCCACCCCTAGCACTGGTTATTAATGTCATAGTTTATGGACCTCCATCCCCACTTATTTCAGTCATAAGATCATTAATAAATATATAAAACAAAACCCACTGCAGACGCAGAATGACCTTCCAGGACAGGGTTTCCAAGGCTGGGAATCTTCGTGGGAGCAAACAGCCCTGACTCTCTCCTGTGCAGCGGCGGGTGGGTTTGAAGCACCCCGACCTTTCCGCTCGCAGCTGAACACTCAACGCTGTGCCACCAGGCTCCTCCCACAGGTGGAGTTGGCCGTGCCCCATGGCCGCTGTGTAGGAGGGAGAAACTGCGTTCTTGTTCGACTCCATCGTCCCATGAACAAAGCCTTGCCATGCCCCGCATCTCGCTCAGGATTCCAGGCACGCTCGAGCCCGCTGCTGCAGCCACTGTGCCAGTCCATCTCCATGCTGCCTCTCACCCTCGCCAGACGTGACGCACTCGTCACCAGCTGACCCCTCCTGAGGACATGTCCGAGTGGGCCAGACACTGTTCTTTTGTGACTCTTAATGCTTGCATCGGTCGGCTTTTGGCAAGGAGACTACCAGCCCTTTCTTCCTTGTCTGTCTTTGTCTGGAAGTCCTCCCCAGAGCTGCCCATCCTAAGTGGCACTTCTGCTTTTTGAAGTACGAGGGACCCGGTTTCCACATCACAGGAGCACGCAGTCCCTGGAGAAGGACCTCATGCCTGCTCGAGGAGAAGGCCACTGCCAGGGAGGAAGGCCCTCAGGGAGGGGCTTGGCGCCGTGCAGAGAGCCCACAGGGCTCAGACATCAGAACAGTCGGGCGGGTGGCAAAGGGCGGGCAGTGCTTGGTTCTGTCATACGCGGCTCGCGATGAGTTGGAACTGACTCGGTAGCACCTGGCCACAACCAGTGGCACGCAGGCACCAGCGTGTGGCCGACGGACGGACGGACAGACGTGTGTACTGTGCTCCCGGATGGGGGCTTCATTTCCTCCAGCCGCCACAGCAACTCTGGGATTGGTACAGCAGTTACCCTAACGTCACACACACGCACACGCATGCGAAGATTCGGGGAGGTTAGGAAACCTGCCAGAGTCACACAGCCAGTAAATGGAGGGTCCGGGACAGGAGACGGGCCCATGTCTGAGCTCTGTGCCAGGGGAGGGTCACTGTCCCCTGGCTCTGAAGAGGATGACTTGTGCTGGGAGCCAGAGTCAGCCCAGTTGCAGCAGGACTTTGGCGGGTGCCCTTCAAGAGCAGATGCCCACACCTTTCCTGAGTGTGTGCTTTGCAGGACTAGACAAGGACCCAGCTGGCTCAGCTGCTCCCTGAGCGCATGGCAGAAAGACCTGGTGATCCTCTCCCATAAAGAGACAGTGCTACTCTGTCCCGGGGGTGGGGTGGTGGTGGTGGTGGGGGTCTCTGTCCATGATCTATGACAACAACACCTTTAGGATGCATTTCTTTGCCAACCCCGGAGGGAGCAGGCTTCAGCTCCATGCTCTCAGGTGGCCCGAAGACGGGAAAGGTGGGGGTTGTTGATGACACTTGGCCAGGGGGGTACTGGGTGGGTTTGCTAGGTGAGTGAGGGTGAGGGCTGAACTGACGAGCAGGGGCTGTCTGAAGCTGGGGAAACCCTAGTGTTGGATCGGGAAGATGGGGTCACCACTGGGGGTTTGGCAGGGACCCTGCAGCTAGCGAGAGTCACTGAAAGCTTCGAGCCCAGAGTGACCGTGGTGATGGCGATGGTCTCCCTGAGGGGTGTGGGCTGGCTCAGAAGTGGGAGGACAGGCAGCCTGAGAGACTTCTTACCCCGGGGCTGGGGGTTTCTGGAGCTCAGCCTTGTGCGTGGTCGTGGTCTGGAGGTGTCATAGGGCCTTGCATTTGGAAGCTGTGGTGGGACTGTGTTAAGGAGCTCTGGTGGCAGAGTGGTTATGCGTTGGGCTGCTAATTGAATAGGTCAGTGGTTTGAAACCACCAACTGCTCTGTGGGAGAAAGATGAGGCTTTCTACTCCAGTTAGGAGTTACCGTCTCGGCCACCCACACGGCCATCCTGACCTGTCCTGCAGGGGTGCTATGAGTCGGAATCCACTTGATGGCAGTGAGTTTGTTGTTGCAGGGGGAACCTGTGTAGGTGTTCACTTGGGGGCCTGTGGAGAGGTCAAGACCTCTGAAGGAGTGGCTGCAGCCAGCGTAGAGCAGGGCAGCCCAGGAGAATGTCCCGGGCACTGGGCACTCAGGCCAGGGTTTTCCTCCAGGGGTGTGTGTGCTGGGAAAGAGTCAGGACAAGGGAATGGAGTGGAGATGACCTTGTTACTTAAACTTCCTGTCCCGGATGTGGAGCAGGTGCCCGCTGGGGAGAGGGCAGTGAGGGGGAGGAGTGTGGGCTGTGGAGACGGGCTCTGGGCACTGCCACCTGAGCCCCATTGTTGGGCCTGGCAGGGAGGAGAGTGGGCAGAATGTTCAAGGCTGAGGTTGGGCCTTGAACCTAATACCATGTGTCCTGCCCTTGAAGAGGCCTTGGCTGCTGCTGTGTCCCCCAACAGCCACCAGATGGTACAGGGCTCCAGGGAGGTGCTGCGGTGTGGCAGGGGTGGTGATGGGGGGCGTGGGGGGAGGAGCACTGGGGAGGTGGGCATCTGGTCTTGGTGTCGCCAAATGTAGTTCTCGGGTCAGTCCTTAAGCCTGTTCCTCAGGGATGGGTAGACCATTTAGCCATCTGCATGGGAGACAGCGCAACCTGTCCTCGTGTCCATCCGTGGCCCAGCGTGAGCGCTCCTCACCCTCTGTGTGCAGGAAGTCAGTGAGAGGCGGTGGGTGACACAGGGTAACCCTCCCCCAGCACTGGCCCAGCTCCGCCCAGCACTGGCCCAGATCCCGAGGGGCAGACAGAGCTGGAGCCCCAGAGAACGCTAGACTGAGACCCCCGCTTACCTTATCCCTAAGGGCAGGGCCCCATTGGATTATCCCCTGAGGTGCCCTTAGGGCCCTTCCTCCTAACCTTTTTCCCTGGAATGATTCAAAATCCCATTCTCCAGAGAGGCAGAGGGCCTTTTCATCGGTCCTTTGGTGTATCGGAGTTGGGGGTCCTGCAGGGAAGCCAGAACCCTGACCACCCAGCTGAGCGCAGCTGGGGGACGCTGCCTAGACATCTCGGGGCCCCAGGGACCAGCCTTTCCCTGCCTTGACCTTGACCTTGACCCGCTTTCTGCCTGCAGGGCGGCACGGTGGATGATCGGAGTGAAGACCCCGCCTCTGTCTCCACCTTGAGCTTCGGTGTGAACAGACCCACCATCTCCTGCATCTTTGACTGTGAGTGACATGGGGGTGGGGGGGGGAGCGGTGTGACCCTCCTTTTCTGTTGGCAGGGGGTTGTATGGTCAGCTGTCTGTGTGTGTGGTGGGGTGGACTCTAGGCTGGTGGGCCAGTGGCTTGTGTGGTGCCGCTGTGTGTGTGCATCAGAGCACGTGTGAGATATGCATGACCCTGTGAGAGTTTACGTGTATATGTGGGCATAGGCACTTTTGTGTGTGTGCGATGGTGGCTATGTGGCGCGTGTTTTAGGGTTCCCTTGTACAGTTCTGTGTGTGCATCTGTGTGTGTGGTGTGCACATCTCTGTGTACTTCTGGGTGTAACCCTGTGTGTGTGTTGTGTATTTCTGTGTGTGTCTGTCTGAGTAAGTCTGTGTGTGTGCTGTGAGCTTCCCCGCGTGCCTTGCGTCCTAGACTTGAAATTGGCAGCAGGCCCTGTGCATTCTGGCTGCCCCATCATCCTTGTGGCCTCTCCTCCTTTTCTGCCCCTGCTCCTCGGTGCCCTCTTGCTCAAGGACACGTGAGGTGACTCAGCCACGACAGTGTGTCCCCTGACCCTGTGAGAGGACCACTCCTGCCCTCACTGGGGACAGATCCCACCTTCCCCTCTTGGGCTTCCCCTTAACCGGGCGTCTGTTTCTTCCTTTATGAAGATGGGAACCGTTACCATCTACGCTGCTACATGTACCAGGCCCGGGACCTGCCCGCTATGGACAAGGATTCTTTTTCTGGTAGGTAGGGGTCAGGGAGAGGGTGGGGAGGGAGAGGGGAAGGGAGGAGAGCCAGGGACTTCGGAATGAAGCCACAGATGAATGAAGACAGAGCAGGGACCCTGGTGTGAGGCACCTCCTCTGTGGGGAGGGGCTGCCCAGGGGCCTGTTGTCTCCTGCCAGCAAGCACAGCTGCCTCTTCTCCATCCTCTGCAGATTGTGCCTCCTTCCCTAAAGCCCCTCTGGCTTCTGTCCCCAGGACACCATTCTCTCGGTGGTCCCTTCTAGTTCCCTACTCTCTCTGCTCCTCCTAAGGATGCCCCATTGTGGCCTGCCTGGCTTCTCTAGAAGAGACGTAAAACCAGTGGAGCTTATGTGTCTGTGCGTCTGTGTAGCGAGATCTCCCCCAAGGAGACAGCTCACACAGGTACAGAGGCGGTGGGTCAGAGGCCAGTGTGGCAGCTTTTCCTGACTCAGAGAGCTGCAGGGCCTGAGGAACCGGAGATTGGCAGGTAAGATGGCAGATGGCTACCCCACAGGCCATGGAGGCTAATGACTTCCGAGATTGGCAGGCAGTATGGCAGACCACGGGCTGAAGTCCAGAGAACTGGAGGCGGGATGATGGAGAGTCTGAGGCAGGGATTTGGACTGAGCAAAGAGCCTGAGCGCTTTGCCAGAACGCCCATGTATATTGGATGCAGGCCACACCCCAGAGGAAATGCTCTTTCAACGAATTGGCTGCACATAGCAGATCTCACCATGGAGATGATTACATTATATTAGACCTCAGCACAGGGGATGGCTACAGCATCACATAACTGCCAAACCACTGAGAATCGTGGCCCAGCCACTGACACAGAGCCTTCATCGTCAGACTCCTGATATTCCTGGGAGTCCTGTTTGTGTCCTTCTCTCTGGGTGCAGAGGTCCCTCCCCTCCCCCAGATACAGTGAATGGAAAACCGTGTATGTGTGGGAACCTTCCAGGCTTTTAGCTGCACTCCAAACCAATGTCCAGCCAGATCTAAGGACCTTGCCACCGTCCCACTGGGAGCTGCCCTCAGAGGCATCTTGGTTTATCATGTCCAGAGCAAGCTCCCTGCCACCCAGAAGCCAGCTTCTTGGTCTTCGATTCTGGTGCCAGCATCCATCCATTACGCCTCAGTCTGGAAATGGGCACTGCCCCAGTTCTGCTCATTCTGGCTCCCCCAAACCTCAGATACATTCTTTCCTGTTCGACACAATTAACTGTGCCTCCCGCTGGCCTTCCCCGCCCGATGCTGACTCCTCTGCCCCTTACAGAGCGCGTCTCGTGGCACTCCCCATCCGCAAACAGAGGCCCTGGTGGCTACACCCTGACTCTTCAGCATGACACTGTGGGTTCTCTGAGACCAGCCCCAAAGACCTCACCTGATCCATCTTTCCACTCACTCTGCACCCTGCAGCTCGGGCCCCATGGTTCCTGTCCACATCGGCCAGGTTCTTCCATGTGCCTGGCTATTGCAAACAGTGTACCTTGACCTAGAATGCAGTCCCCACCACCCCCGATTTCTAATCCAGCCAACTCCTACTCATCCTTCAGCACCCAGCCCAACTGCCTGCTACCCCTTCTAGAGCCAAGCTGGCTGCTCTTTTGTCCGGCCCCGGCCCGCCCCTCTCTGCTGTCTCTTACCTGGCCTTTGGCTCACCTACGTTATAGGGCCAAGTTCAATCTATGCCGGACTCATCCCTCCCATTCTGAGGAAGGCTTCTTCCAGGAAAGGACCTTGGCTCATCTCTGAAACTGCAGGGCTTGGTCTCTTAGGAGCTAACATGTATTGTCACAGGCACATCACCAGCGTGATTTCATCAGTTCTTACCCGCCCACCGCGTGGAGTCGGTACATTCCACATCCCCATTTTGCAGATGAAGCGGGTGAGACTCAGGGGAACCTGCCTGCTTGCGGTACACAGCCCGTGAGTGACCGAGCCGGTGAAGGGAAACCCAGGCCATCTTGTTCTTCGGTTGAATGGAGTCAAGATTGTCTCTGAGCAGGGCCTGATCGCAAAGTGGCTGGCCATGTTTGTAGCCAGCCGCCTGGCCTCCTCCTTAGCTGCCTCCTCATCCCCACGTGGGGAGACCCCGCTAGCACCTCTTCCCCAGGATCTGTGGCTCCCCTCTCCCCCACAGTCTTCTCTACCTATGACTCCCCTCTCCCCTACAGTCTTCTCTACCTCTGATGAGCTTTGGGGCCAGGGTCTGAGAGTGCTGTCTGTCGAGCTGGCACAAAACCAGCCCTGGCAGGTCCCGGGCAGATAGCCGCATTGGTAATTTGCTGGGGAAAACTGACAGGATACTGGGGTGCGGGGGTGGGTGAGGGGGTGTCCAGAATGAATCCCCAGCCTCTCTTCTTCTAGTGCCTTTTAGGGAGGGTATGAGGGGTGAAGGTGTAGGGACAGGTTTGTACAGGTAGGTGGGGAGGCAGGGTCCCTGGTGGGCAGCCCCCAACCCCGTCCTCCATGGGCTTTGCTGGTTGGGGGACCCTGCAGGGAGGGGACTCCTCCAAAGGGCCAGCTCTCCCTTCTGGGCACTGCAGCAGTCAGAGCCACCTGGCATTGGCTGGGGGAGACGTCACGCTTTCCACCCTGGCCCCAGCCCCTCCCCCACATAAACATCCCTTGAGCTTTGAGGGCACTGCCCAGGGCTTCCTCAGAGGCCACTGGCTTCTGAATGAAAGGCCCCATTGAGCAGCTGCTAAAGGAAAACAGCAGCCAACACGGGGGAACCTATAAACCCCGGAGTGTTTATTTTCACTCCCAAACTTTAAACCAAAGCAATCCCTCCCCTGGAACTGACCTTGGGGTGGCTGGCGGCCGAAGGCTGTGCACGGCCACCGGCTGGCATTTCTCTGAGGAAACTCAAGTGTGAATCCGGAATGTCTGGGGCCAGGGGAGGGTCTAGCCCAGCGTCTGTCGCTGCTGGCACCTTGCAGCCTGCCAGCTGGGGTGTCTGGGACAGAGAGGGCCCAACTTGGGAAGTGCTCAGTGGCTCCAAGCCCCTCTAGAGCCCAGACCCTGCAGTACTCTGGGGGCTGGCCTTGGTCCCAGTGGGACTTGGGTGTGTTCTTCCTGGGCTGGTCTCTTGACTGGGGGGTGGGGTAGGGCCTTGGGGCTGTCCCTGGGCCTGGGTCTTGTTTGCTCATATGCCCCAGAGAAGCCGAGGTGCTTGCATGCTTCTCAGTTCATATGGCACCTCTAACCATTAGGTCTTACAGAAAACATAGAGTGATGTTTAACTCGCATGACTTCTGATATTGAGACTGGGGTTTTCTTCATGAGCCTGAGTTGACTTTGAACCCAAGTAGATATGACTCTAGGGGAATTAGAGATCATGCGTCTTCAAAACCACAATTCCCGCTTCCCTCTCCCCCACCCCAACTTTAGTCTGGCCTGGGACGCAGTCTGAGCCAACTTGCTATTTGCTATATACATGGCTATTTCTCAAAGGGAACTGTCTCCCTCCTGCTCTCCCCCAGCAGAGAATCGCTGTGGTGAGAAGGGGCCACAGGGCTGCACTGCTTACAGAGCTGCCACCCAGGCAGACAGCCTGTTGTGAGTCCTCAGCTTGGGGTGGGGGTGGGGGCAGAAACTCCTCTTTGAGGGTCTCCCTTGACCTGGTTGATCAAGCAAATGGAAGCTGGCTAGCAGACCAGAGGCCAGGCTACTAATTTAGCAGGGCCAGAGAGGGGAGATCTCGAAGGAGAGTAAACATCCGTGTGTCCTCTTTGCTGGCCTTACAGTTCCCCAGAGGGCAAAGCTGTGTGGGCTTCAGGGATCCCACGAGGCCAGGCCAGAGTGAGGTGTGAAGATCCACTGTTGCCCATGGCTGGGGCCACCTCTGTGGTGATGAGTGCTTCAGCCCATCCCGCCCCTCACCACCCAGGCCCAGACTCTATCCTGGGTGGGTGGTGCTGGAAAATTCTTAGTCATTGGCTTCCCCGTGTCTGGACTGTGTTCATGACCCTCCCCAGCGCTATTAAACACGGCCTTTTGTTAAGGTTGGCTCGGGCTGGGTCATCTACCTGACGGGCTGAGGTGCTTTCCAAAGAGCACTGGAGGCTTGTGAAATGCCCCACTGACAAAGGGTTCCTGAGTGGAAGAGACTGGGAAATACTGGGTTCTGAGAGATTTATAGTGCTCCATGACAGAGAAGAGGCTCGGATGGGGCAGGGAAGAAGCCTGTTGGACCTGCGTAAACGCTCATTAGGGTCCCAAAGAATTTATCTCCTAGAACACATTTTTGGGAAACACACATCTACAGAATATAGTCCTGATTGCTATGGGTCCCGGGGACCCGTGGGGATCTGCCTCACCTCCCTCTTACTACCTCTCTCCTTCCCTCCTGGGGCTCCTTCTGCTCAGGTGACCACCAGTTTGTTTGTTGTTTCCCAAGGATCCCTCTCTTTGTACCCTTGCCTTGCTGAAGGCTTGGGAGACACCCTATTCTTTGATCTCTGTTGTCTGTCTCCTCACTCCTAGGACTCAGGGTGAGTTTAGGCTTAAGGAATCTTAAGCTGGGTACCTTCCAGCCGCCGCCCCTCCCTGCCCGTGCATCATTACATTGTAAATGACCTTGAATCATAACTGTGGTTTGGTTATCATTACCAAACCAGTTGTCAGGATCCTAATATCTTGGATCCTGTCTCATCCAGCATCATATTCCTAGCATATCATATTCGTAGCTTGCCTGCTACATGCTAGCCCACCAATCACTGTACCAGTATACTGAGTGGAGGATGTGCTAATACCTCACGCCGTAGTGAACATCTTTAAACCCACAGCCTCTCGGGGACTTTGGATGGTTCCCAGGACTATGGAGAAATGGGCTTAACCATTTTTATGTTTTCCAAGGCTTATTGCTCACTTGCTTTCCTGAAAGGTGGCTCAATTCCTTCTAGCACTAACGAGTAGTATAGATTTCCTCAAATTCTTGCCAGCACTGGGTTTTATAATTTTAAATGATTTTTCTTGACTTTAGAGGAATATGATTGCTACACTAGTGATCTATTCCACCCTCTCTTAAGGAGCCCAGGTAGGGTAGTGGTTATATATTGGGGTTGCAAACAGCAAGGTCAGCAGTTCAAAACCACCAGCCGCTCCATGGGAGAAGGACGAGGCTTTCTACTCTCATACAGAGTTGCTGTCTCAGAAACCCACAGGGACAGGGCTGCCCAGTCTTGTAGGGTTGCTATGAGATAGAAGCATCAACTCGATGACAGTGAGTTTGGTTTTGAAGTTATTCACCTCTCTCCTTGGAGGATAGAATGGTCGGAGCAACATTGGACTTGGGACTCGTGGGTCTAGTTCTGGTCATACCTGAGCTTGGGCTAGTGACTTGGTCTTCCTGGGACAAGACTGTCTCTTCTGACAAAGGAGAGTGACGGCTTCCCTCCTCTCCCTCATCCCTTCTGCAACTGAACTGGGGTGGGGGTGGGGACAGAGAAAGCAAGTGGAAGACGCTGGGACAGGGTTCTCCTGATGTTCTGGGTGGGGTATGCTCTATGAATAGGGCCCGGCCTAAACAGGGCTCTGGATCCACAGAGGAATCACCTAAAGGGGCTTGGGACTGGCCCTCACTCTCGTGGCTTGGAGTCCAGTGGAATGATGTGCATGCACAGGTGGCGTGTGCCCAAGGTGGTCTGAACCCTCTAAGGACTCCAACCTGCTTCTGCCTCCGCTGGCCATTCCCGAGCCGGCAGGTGTTCCCTGAGGCTTGGGGGGTGAGCTTGGAAGGCAAAACGCTGCCTTTCCCTACATGGGGACAGCTAGCCAGTTATGGGTGTGCAAACCTAGGCCCCCGTCTTCTGTTCAGACACTCCTGGGGAACCTGCCTCCTGCCCTCCTGCTTTCCTGGAAGAGGGATGTGTCTGTGAATCTGTCTGAATTTCCTCCATCTGACCACCTTGCTCCAGCCACCGCCCCCCCCCCC
>NW_022103906.1:77036124-77038184 GCF_000313985.2 Echinops telfairi | reverse complement strand
CCCACGATCAGGTCCAAAACCAGTTCCTTCCAGAAAGGCTTCTGTGAGGGACCCGGTGGTGTTTCTCTGCCAGAGGACAGGCTGCTCTCAGGCTGGTGGCTGCCTCCTGTTGGCCAAAGCCAGCACCATCAGGCCAGTGGGACCCCATAGCTCCTTCCCCCTGCTGGCGAGACCACTCATCCTTCAAACCCACCCTTAGGCTGATGGCCACCAACTTGGACCCTGGTGCCTCCATCCTCTGGTGGGAGTGCCCGCCAGCCCATGGCCCATTCCAGCCTTCCCATCATGCCTGTGGCCACTCTACGCCATGACAACCCGTGATTGTCTTCAAGGGCACGGGGGAGTTAGTGCCAGTGCTGGGGCTGAACTAGGGGGCTCCGAGGGGGCCAAGCACCGCAGATAGAGGCAGACCGCCGAGGGCCCGGGGCCCGGCCTTCACTGAGCCCAGCATCCAGTGTCCAGCCTCTGCTTTCCCTGGGTTTCCTGCCTGCAGTGCCCACAGCACCGGATGTTGGGCACTTCCAAGCGCAGCGACTAACCGCGTGCTGTCCCCATGCTGCTGTCCTGATGGGAAAAGTTCGAGAAGTCCCCGGCCATGGGAGCCTCCCCACACCCCACCCCCGTGGGGGTTTCCGAGTGTGGTCCCGATCAGGCATTAGCAGCGACAAATAGGCGCAGTTAGGGCCCCCCTCGGACTCTCAGACTTGCTGACGCATGGGCACTGAAGCTGGGCCAGCTCTGTGCAGGTCATGCCGGTCAGTGCCACGCTGCTTGCGTTTGGGTGTCACGGCTCTGGAATCGGCTCTAGGGACACCCATGTGCCTCTGGGCCTGGTGTACCCGGGCTCGAGTGGCTGCTGGGAGCTGCCTCCGAGTTCCTCTTACACGGCCCACCACTAAACGCCTGGAGTCTACCATCTTCACCCTGGTGCCACACGCTCATCTAAGCCACTGCCACCCATGCCAGACACCTGCGGTAGCCTCCTGACTCCGCCCTGGCCCGGGCGAGCAGCCTCTGTGCCAGCCAGCCTGCGCCCCAGAGCGCGGCTCTCCTCGCACACCTCGGCGCCAGCACCTTCTGGCTCCGCAGCTAAGCCCTGCTCACATGGTCCGTGGGTTGGGGTTTCGCGACTTTTCTCCGCCCCTCGTCGGACGTGCGTAGGCGCGCAGTCAGGGCATGAATCAATGTGTGCATGGATGACACAGGGACTCACTTCCCCTCCGCGGAGACCTGGCCTCGAGCAGCCAGCTCAGCAAAGGGACACAAGAGGGAAGGCCTCTGGACCCAGGCTCCATGGGGGGCCGTGGATTGGATGGCACCACCCCTCCTGGTCCATCTCTGCTGCGTCCTTGCATCTCTTGATTGGTCTTTTACCGGCTCCCACAGATCCCTACGCCATTGTCCCGTCCTAGATCCCTACGCCATTGTCCCGTCCTAGATCCCTACTCCATTGTCTTGTTCCAGATCCCTACGCCATTGTCTCGTTCCTGCACCAGAGTCAGAAGACGGTGGTGGTGAAGAACACCCTGAACCCCACCTGGGACCAGACACTCATCTTCTATGAGGTGGAGATCTTTGGGGAGCCCGCCAGCATTGCTGAGCAGCCCCCCAACATCGTGGTGGAGCTATACGACCACGACACCTACGTGAGTCGGCTCATCCCCCATACCCCTGTCTGCCTCCTCGCTGCCCTCCTCTTCCGGGGCCCAGGGAGAGGCCAAGAGAAATGGGCCCTTGTGGCCTCCTGGTCCCCATCCAGATGGGCATCCCCAGCCTGGGGCTGATGGCTGCGTCTGCCTCCCCACCCCTGCAACAGGGTACTGAAACACTCCTTTGGCCTAATTACAAATGGATTGCTAGCCTGTGCGCTGTGCCCCTGGCAGACATCGCTAATCAAGCGTGGCCCAGAGAAGGGACAGATGTAGAGAGAAGCCTTGACTGGCTGCCAGGAGGCCTGGGTCTCCCTCTGCCTCTTGCTGGTCTGATCCTGGGCCAGTCTCTCTCCCCAGCAGAGTGGTGCTTGCCTGACTGGGCTGAGAGACCCGTGGCCTGAGGTGAGC
>NW_022103906.1:77030137-77034850 GCF_000313985.2 Echinops telfairi | reverse complement strand
CTCTGCAGGACCCAGGACCCAGGACCCAAAAGACAGGGCCCCCAATCCCCTTCCCCGTGGCCAGTTTCCCCTTTGAGTAGTCAGTGCCCATGCTGGCCTCTCGCCCGCGTGGGTGGCATTTATGTATGGGCTGAGTGGCCATTCAGAATGGTGTCTGTGATGCTCCCAGTTGGACAGAGTGACTGCAGGCAGGACCAGACATGGGGGTTTTGAGGGCCGTGGCGCCACCTGGCTGGCTCTGTCCACTGCCACATTGTGGAGGGAGCTGACCACAGGTCAGATCACAGAGCCCCATGCCCAGGGACCACAAACGATGACTGAGGAGTGGGCAAGGCAGTCTGGCAGTGGACAATGGCCCTGGCAGAGGCGGGTGGCAGGTATGCCGGCAGTGACCAGCGGGTTGGAGGGGGAGAGACGAAGCAGGTGATGGTGAGAGGGCCTTCAGGTCTAGGAGAGGACTTTGGGCTCCGTCTTCCCGGCAGTTGGGAGCCACAGCAGGTGCTTGAGTGACGGATGACCAGATGGAAGCAACACTCTAGCAGGGCACCTTCCATTGAGTGTGAGCTCCGGCCTCCTTTGGGAGAAGGGCATCGTTAAATGAAATGGGGCGTGTGGGAATTCTGGGGAATCTGCAAACCTCTTCCCCGCTGGCTGAGGGCCTTTGGGGGATGCTGGAAGGCCCGGAGCTGAGTAAATGTGAGCAGAGGCCCCTTGAGCCGGCTATGCAGAGGCTTCACAGCAGCCAGGTGACTGGATGGTGGCCATGTCTTCTCCGGGGCTCCCCACAACCTGACGGTTCTTCCTCCCCACTGGCCTAGGGGGCAGATGAGTTTCTGGGACGCTGCATTTGTCAACCGAGTCTGGAGCGGATGCCCCGGCTGGCCTGGTTCCCGCTGACCCGGGGCAGCCAGGGGGCGGGCGAGCTGCTGGCCTCCTTTGAGCTCATTCAGAGAGAGAAGGTGAGGCTGGCCCTCCTGGGGGTGGGGTGGGGTGGGATGGGGGGAGACTGGGAAGGAGGCACAGGGCAGGGAAGGCCTCATGGGTGGGAGGAGCTGCCCCCGTCCTGTCCTGTGCCACCAGGGGCCTGGGCTTGGTGGGCATCACTGCAGGGCCCTCTCTGGGAGACAGATCTGCTGGGTTTGGCCCTGCTCATCTTTCCTGATCCCCAGGTTAGGGCATGACCTAACATAAGGGCACGAGGGGCACATGCTAGAAGGTCTGAGTCCCATGGCATGGGATTTATTCTTCACGGGGTCACTCGATGCTGTGGTTCTCATGGTGTGGGCCTCTGTGGGGTGGTAGGGAGCGGGTGGCAGGGAGAGTGGCAGGTGAGGACAGGGTATCCCCTCTAGTGCCAGCTGTGCCGTGGTGGTCTGGCTGCAGGGCCCTGGGCCTGCTGCAGAACAGGGGTGTTGGGTTTAGCTTCCTGTCTTCAGACTTGCCAGTTGTTTGACGTGAACCCCAGTGTGTAACTTGGAGACACACACACACAGTCTGAGCGTGCACAGCACACTGCCCATCCGGCTCCCTCTTGTGTACCTTGCTCCCCTCAGCTCCCCGGCCCCAGACCCCCAGGGAATAGAGGCAGCACACCCTCTGCTCCAGATCAAGGACGTGTTTCATTAGTCTCTCTGGAGACATGCTGTTCTGTGGGGCAGGAGGCAGGGCAGGGGGAGTGTAGGTAACAAACATGTGACGCGGGCTCTCTTCTTTGCACCCCCAGCCGGCCATCCACCACATTCCTGGTTTTGAGGTCAGTCTTGCTCTCCACTTTTCTCCTTGTGTCTGTAGAACCCTGCGCTGGGGTGGGGTGGGGGTGGGGGAGGGACAGACAGGCCCTGATAACACCCTCAAGCAGAGAAGGACCTGGGTGGGGTCACAGGGTCCCCCAATGCAGGGACCTGTGGTCATGCCGACCAGTGACACACGCATTCTGGGAGAGGGGCCCAGAGTGTCCTTTCAAAGTGGCCCCGAGGAATTTGATGGGCAGCCAAGACTGGGAACAACAGCATCCTCAGAGTGGACCCCCTCAAAGTGCACGCCCTCAGAGTGTGCCCCTCAAAGTGTACCCCTCAAAGCGCACCTCCTCAAAGTGCACCTGTCAATGTGCACCCCTCAAAGTGTGTCCCTCAAAGTGCACCCCTCAGTGTGTCCCTCAAAGTTCACCCCTTAATGTGCACCCCTTGCAGTGTGTCCCTCAAAGGGAACCCCTCAAAGTGTGTCCCTCAAAGTGCACCCCTCAGTGTGCCCCTCAGAGTAGACCCCCACCACACCATGCAGCAGCTGCATCACCTGCGGTAGTGTCAGAGCATAGGTTGTTAGGGTTCCATTCAAACCCACTGAGGTCTAGCAGCCTGGGTCTTAACCAGCCCTCTGAATGATCCTCACCCACCCCTGAGCTTCAGACTGATTTAGACCCCACTCACCAGCTCCTTGTCACCCTTCCTCCCACCGTGGCCTCCACCCCCACCCCCCCCAATTAGGACTTCATGGCTACTCTCCTCCCTCTCCCCAGAGTCCTGGTAAAACAGGTAGGTTTTTCTTGCCCCACCCCACCCCACCTCCTACCCCCCAGGCCATTTCTTCCAGGAAACTTGGTTGAGACCAAGCTCGGGTACAGCTGGGAGGCCTGGTCATTTGAGAGATTTTTGGAAGCCCCCCCCACTCACGAGGTCACTCTTAGCACCCAAGCCCTTCCCACCCTGCCTCAGTTTCCAGTCCTCATGCCCCCTTCTTGGTTCCTCCAGGCCCACACACCCACTGCCGCCCCAGGGTCCTGGACCTGCCCATTACCTTCTCCGTCACTCTCAAAGGTGCCAGTCAGGAGGCACATCTTTAGCTGTCTCACCGGGCCCTCTGCATCGGTGTTTGTCACCCTCTCTTCTTGCAGCTGAGGGGTGAGGAGGGGGTGTGTGGGCAGCAGACACAGACCCCAACCCCGATGGAGCTGGTTTCTGTTGATTGCTCTGCGCCCTGATGCCCGGTGGGTTGGTGTCTGGCCTGGCCCAGGGCAGGTCTGGTTTTGGGGTGCGCTGCTTGCCATTAATGGTGGCTGTGACCCTCCTCTCCTCCCTCCCGCCACCACCTCCTCGCTGTGGACGTGGCCACCTTCACTTTCTAGGTGCAGGATACGTCAAGGATCCTGGAGGAGGTAAGCTGGATCTCACAGTATGGATTGGGGCTGGAGGTGGAGTGGGGGGCACAGAGGGAAGGTATGGGCCAGCTTCTATGTCTCAGTGCCCCTGGGGGCATCTGTCATGTGAGAGCCTTCTTGAATTTGTTCCAACGCTCTGTGTTGTGTGTGGGCCTAGGGCTCCCTCAGTTGGGAGGTCAGACCAACCCAGACTGCAAAACCCGCAGTCCACTCTAGGCCAGGCCTACGTGGTATACTTTTGAGAAACAGCCAGAAGGGGCCAGTGCAGGTGAGGAGAGCATCCTGGTGGAGGCAGCCTCCCAGTGCTGAGGCAGTAGGGGGCAGGTGGAGTGAGTGTACCTTGGGTCCAGTCACCCAGGGTCCTGGCTACTTTGAAAGCGGAAGTGATTGAGATTCCTAGGGACCGAAGGAGAAGTTTGGGGTTTGCATCTGGGACAAGCCAGTCCACTTCCTCAGCCACGATGATGGGCACCCCCCCTTGTGCCACTTGCTCATCCTTCCGGGAGCAGGGCCGGATAGAGCGTGGCCATACGGCTTTGGGGGAGGGCAGCCGCTTCCTGCCATCAAGAAATCCCCGGGGCTGGGCAGTCCACCTTGGACTTGAGGACCCAGGGTCAGGATGTGGGCTCTGTAGACCCAGTGCCCCTCACCTCACATCCTCTCCCCTCCCCAGTCAAGGTGGGGTCCGCCCAGCAGGCGAGGGGGCTGTAATTGTGCCTGACAGGTGGCTCCTGGCTCCTGGCTGGAGTTGTGAAAGACTGCCAGTTTGGAAAGGGGCACGGAGTCTCTTCCACCCAGAGAAGCAGTCTGAAGCCCTTGCTCTTGATGGCGAGCCCCCTGGGGCCCACACCCACAGCCTGTTCTAGAGAAAACCCAGCCCTGGGATGCATTTACACGCACGCACGCACACGCACACGCACGCAGGCACTCATTGTCGGGAGCAAATCTAAGTTGAAGCTTTGGGGATCAGGCCCCGAAGAGGCTGAGCACCCTGTTACAGGGAGCCAGGGCAGGACTGAGGTGGAGGGCGGGATGGGGCCAGGGTTCAGAGACACCCAGAGAGCAAGGCCTGGGTGTCTGCCTGGTACAGGTGCTGAGCCGGCAGGGCCAGAGGGTGTGAGGGCCTCGTGGGATGAAGGGAGGCTGCAGATGGCTCCCAGCGGTCCAGGAATAACCCTAGAGATGACTTTGTGAGCCCCTTGTCCGCAGGAGCTCCCCTGCCACCCATCCAGCTTGGAACCCAGATAGCTCAGAGGGTGCTCTCTCACTTGCAGACCAAGCCTCATGCCAAGACCCTGGCACCCACTTAATTTTAAGAAACCCCCAGGGTTATGATTCCGTTAGGATAGAAGCACCCTCAGTAGGTAAATCCAGAGACACAGAGGCAGATTGGTGGTTGCCAGGGGCTGGGGTGGGTGAGGGTGGTTTTAGTGACTGCTTTGGGTGTGGGCAGCTGGAATAAGCCTTAGGAAGCTGCCTGCCTGGATGGGCTGGGGATGGAGGGGCAAGGGGGTAGGGAGAGTGAGTGGGGAGGCAGGCTCGGTTGGGGCAGTAATGGT
>NW_022103906.1:77021453-77029161 GCF_000313985.2 Echinops telfairi | reverse complement strand
GCTGGGTCTCTGCTCTGGCTGCAGGGCCACTGTGCTCCAGGCTAGTGCTGCCCGATGCCCCAGCTCTTTCAGACCCAGGCAGCAGGGTGCAGCTTTTCATCTGAGATGCACTTTTGCACCCCCAAATCCACGAGAAGGAAAAGTTTGGTGTTTTGCAATCAGAAAAATAAACCCAGTGGTCCCCACCCCACCACCCCCTCCCCATCAAGGGTTTAATTTAAAACACTGTTTTTCCTGGGAAGTGTAATTAGAGCAACATGTTTTTCCTAACGAGCTGGGTGGGGCAGGCAGACAATGAAGCCCTCCCAGCCCGCCTGGCACTCCCTGAGGAAACAGATGTGAATGGCCAGAGGGTCCCCTGCCTGTCCCCCGAAAGGTGGGGCTCTTTCAGCTACTGCGGACAGCGGACAGCGCGGACCTAGGCAATGGCCCTGACAACATTTCAATCCCTGGAGTGGTGTCTGCTCAGTGTGGTGACCTGAGGCTGGGGAGGCCCCCCTCCTTGGCTCTCAGGACCGGGGCTCCCTGTGCTGGGTGCCTAGAGGGATGGGGGACACGGAAGGGCAGACAGGAGGGCTCTGCTCTGGTGAGCGTGAGGGAGCCTCACTCGCCCTGAGGGCCTCCTCTCTCAGCTGGGTTGGTGAGCACCCTGCACACCTGTCAATCCTCCACCTGCTCTCAAGGCTTCCCTGCATGCAGGGAGCACGGAGAGGGAGCACGAGGAAGGGTCTGGGCAAAGAGGACTTTCTCTAATCGGATGTGCAGTATCTGCTACCCTTGAGGTTCCTAGGAGTCTTGGTAGTGTGGCATAGAGGGTTACTTGTTGGGATGCTAACTGCAAGGTCAGCAGTTCAAAACCACCAGCCGCTGCTCCTAGGGAGAAAGATGGGGCTCTCTACTCCCGTCAAGAGTTGCAGGCTTGCAAACCCACAGGGGCAGTCCCTCCCTGTCCTATTCGGTCACTATGAGTTGGGACATACTCAATGGCAATGAGTTGAAGTTCCTGGGTGGCTTCGAACTGCCAATCTTATGGTAAGCGGCCCAGTGTGTAACCGCCATGTTACCAAGCACTTGTGGATAGCTCCCCAGTTCTGGGAGAGGCACTGACCCGGAGAGGGGTGGCGGACACTCCAGGTTGGGCCAGAGCAGGTTGGGAGAGTTGGAGGGTGGGGGCAGGCGGCTGCAGGAGCCAGCAGTCTGCTGGGCGGCTCCAGGCCTCCCACCTGGAGGATGACCTGAGACCACTTTGTGAACCTGGGGACCGCAGAGGGTCACTGAGACAGATGAGTTTTAATCCCCAGAGAGTAGGCTTATAAGAAGTTTCTGGAGTGGCTTGCCAAGTTTTCTGGAACTTCAAGGAGGCCTGAAAGATAAGCCAGGTCCAGGGAGGTGGTGAGTGGAGTCTATCCCAGAAGAAGAAGCCTAGAGCCGGCTGCTGGGTGGCCTAGGGCTCAGGCTGGAGCAGACCAGAGCAGCGGCGAAGATTTCTTTATGCACCTACCCACCTACCATCTGTCTGCCATGCTGCTCCCCTCCCTTCACCTATCCACTCACCATCTTTTAGTTGTTGGACGAGTCGTTTCGCTGTGGTCTCACCGTCCAGACTTGTTGGTTTAACTAGAGCCACAGACAGACAAAGTACCCCTTGACGTGCAGGTACGGAGTGTTAGAATGGGAGTAGGTCCAAAGAAACGCGGGAGGCCCAGGGGTGCTTAACCTAAGCTCAGAGCAGCAGCAGAGATTGAAACCCCAGTCAGAGGTAACCAGGCCCCATGAGATGGAAGAATGTTCCAGGCAGAGGGACCAGGGAATTCCAAGCTTCAGAGACTGAGGGGGCATGGCGCCTCTGACCTCCGGTCAGTGTGTTCCAGAGGCTGATGTTGAGATGCCCTGGGCCGGGCGGGGTGGGAGTTGCTTAATGCTCTCTGGGGCCAGAAGGGGACAGTCACCTGGTGACAAACAAGGCCAGAGAGGTCCTTTTGGAGGCCACACCAAAAGGAGTTTGACTTCACCCCAGGGGTTGTGGGCCTTTGAAGGGCTTTAAGTAGGGAGTGGCAGGGTTAAAAAGATCCCCTTGGCAATAGTAACGAGTGCACATTCGTGCTTGGGGGGAGCTGTGTAAAATCAGATGCTGGAAAACCATTGAGGAGGATGCCGGTGAACTCCGATGAGACCGCGGTTACCCGAACAACAGGAGAGGACAAGTGGACAGGCGTGAGAGAAACCAGGAGACAGGGCTGCCAAGGCTTGGTGACCAGTTAGGCGTGGTCATAATGGGGAGGGAGGGCCGAGGGTGACATAGGACCTTTGGGCTTGATTGTTGGGGGGTGGGGGTCAGTTTTCGAGACAGGACCATTTGAGAACAGGGGAAGGGAGGATAGAGCATCCAGGGGTGGACAAATTCAGCAGGAACACCTGCAGGGCGTGTGGATGCCCTGTGCAGTGAGAGGCTGGGGCTGTGGACCAGGAGCCTGAGCGAGCTAATGGGGACAGAAGGGCTAGGAGAGAGTGACGAGCCCTGGAGGAGTGGGGAGGAATGGGCCGCTCAGGAGACTGCTGTTGGGGCTAGCAGTATGGAACCCTAACTATTTCAGAAGGAGGCTGAGGTTAACTGGCCTGAGGCTGCAGAGGGGACGGGGAGAGGGAGGCATTTAAGGGTGTCTCCTGGCTTGGGCTATCAGCAGGTCCCTGTTGACTTTGGAGAGAGAAGGTGCAGGGAGACCCAGGGGGGCAGTGGTGGGAGAAGCGGGCTGTGTGGGGGTGGAGGGAGGAAGCCATCTGAGGGACTGGAGGTCGTGGGTATAGACAGGACTTCTCTGGAAGCCTTGCCCTGAAGGAGGAGAGAGAGTTGGGGAGGCTGCTGAGAAGGGAGGAGGGGGACAGGGAGGAGGGCGTGGCTGGATTCGAGAGTTGGGTGCCTTCCAGAGAAAAAGGGAAAAAACTGGTAGGGAGTATGAGAGGGACAGAGTGGGTGCCGGTGCTGAAGCAGTGAGAACATGCTGTCGGAGGGGCGGTGGGATGCACCCAGCGTGGGGCACGGGGCTCTCATGCGTGGCAGCTTGTAGGCTGCGTGGTGGTGGTGGTGGGGGGGTGGGGCATGGAGGCAGGGATCTGGGGAGGTGGCGGCATGTGGTATGGAGCTAACGGGTCCTGGGGCCCCCTGGGAACAGCAAGGTGGACAGAGATGGTGGCCTTGTGCTGGGGTAGCCGCCCCCGTCACACACGCTAACCTGTCTCTGCTTGTCTCTCCCTCCTGCCTCGGCTGGCCTGGCGCTCCACAGCTCTGTGCACCTGCCTTCTTCCTCCAAGGCCTCCTCCACACGGTACTGGAGCCGACCTTCTCCAGCTTCTTGTTCCCCTCTACTTGTCAGTGAACAGGTTTTTGCAGAGACCCGGGCAGGATGTCTGCACCCTGGCCCTTGGGGTGCACCTGGGCATGTCAACCCTGCAGGGCTCCAGGGAGCTGGGAGGGAAGAGGCAACGTGGGGACCAGTAGGAGGAGTCAGAGGGACCTGTTCCTAGTTTTGGGGCCTGGCGGGGAGTGTTCCAGAGGGCAAGGAGTTTTCCTTGGCGACTGCAGGGCAATGCTGCAGCCACCCGGGAGAGGCTGGGTCTTTCTGCCTCCCCTGTACATTTTCTCCTGGGGCTGTTGGCTCCAGGCCCACACTGAGCTGGGCATCAGCCCCAAGCGGGCATGAGTGGGCACGAGCAGCGGGCAGGCACTGTCCCTCCCTTACTCTGTGCCTTCCAGGGCCAAGGGTGGGCATTGTGCCAGGACTCTCCCTAGCATGCAGACCCTGCCTCCCCTACTCAGACGGGCTGTGGTGCCCATGCACCTAGGAGTCCTGGGCAGAGGCAGCCCTCCCTGCACACCACCCTCCTGTGTGTCCCTCAGGCCGCCTAGGATGCTGGTGCTTCCTGCATTGTGCACCTACCTGGAGCATCAGGTGGGAGCTGCTGTACATTCCTCCACCCTCCCTCCTGGGGATTCTTTTCTTCTTACTGCAACCTGTAGGATGGGGGTAGAACTTCCCCTGTGAGTTTCCGAGACTGTAACTCTTTCCAAGAGTAGCACACTTCATCAGCCACCGCAGTGACAGCCTGTGTAGTGGCAGTCTGTCACTGCTGATTGGGAGGTGCCACCTCTCTGCCAGATCTCTTCACGTTTGCTCCCTCGTGTAATTCTCAGAGTACACGCCTGTGGGCACTGCGAGCTCAGCTCTTCAGGCGAGGCTGCTGAGCCTTGGGCTGGGTAATTTGTCCGAGGGCAGGCAGTGAGGAAATGGCAAGACTGGGACTCGAAGGTGGGGAGAGCTCTCTAACTCTAGAACTGAGCTGCCGGCCCCGCACCTGGGGGGGCAGCGTCTGTCATCCCTGAGTGACTGGGGCAGGACTGTCCGCTGGGGTTGGCTGTGAAGTGGTTTGTGGAGGCGGGAGGGAGCTGGTGTCCTCCGCTGCCCCTGCTGCCCCCATCGACTGACTTCAGGGCATCCTCGGGCAGCTACCGCTGCAGCTCCCTCTGGGAGGGAGCCCAAAGCCGGTCAAGTGGAAAATGTGGAGATTCCATCGTTCGCTGTGTTTGCGCATGGCAAGCTCTGCCAGGTGCCAATGCCACCCTCTTCGTTACAGCAGTTAACCCTTTACCCAGCTCCAGGGCTTCCCCAGGTGGACACGCAGGTTGCACATTGCACGAGACACTGAACCCAAGGGAGCTCAAGTCCTAGGACGGATAGCACCCAGTGCATTGGCCGGGCAATTCTATTTGTCTTGAGTAGGAGTCCTGGTGATGCGGAGCTTAGGCAGCTCCCAGGAAGGTCGGTGGTTCGAACTCACCCGCTGCAGGAGAAGGATGTGGCGGTCTGTGGCTGCAAGGAGTCACAGCCTTGGGGACCCTGGAGGGTCAGCTCTCATCTGTCCCAGGCGGGTCTCTGCGAGTGGCAACTGGCTCTGGGGCTCCGGCCTGGGCCTGGGGTGTGTGTATGATAGTCAATTCCCAGTAGATGGCAGTAACGCGTCTTGCTCCGATCAGCCCGCAAACTAATGGCCCTCTGACGGGGAAGCCCAGAGCCTCAGGGCAGCCAGCCACATCTTCCTCTGGTTGCCCCAGAGGTGCCCATGGGCTGGCAGGGGCTGTCTTCTTTTGCATCTCCACGCAGCAGGCCCTCTTTGAAGTGCTGTCCGGGCGTTCACTGCTGCCAGCTGGGCAGTCACTCCAAAGGTGGACTGACATTCAGTAGCCATTGTGTAGATGGATGTGGAGTCCCAGCCTGACGTTTGTTATTTCACTGCATGGAGGAGTCTCAGGACCCACACCCACACAGGGCACAGAGTGCGTTTCCAACCACTGTGCACCTTCCCTGAGACATCTCCCACCTGCACGCACCGCCACCACCCCACCCCCCCAGTCTCGCTGTTCTTAGCCCCTGGAGATTCTTGCCCCAGCCTTGGTGGGGACCATGTGGACCTATGCCCTGTCCATCCCTGGTCTGTGGTGGCGAGGGGCGTCCCTCAGTGGAGCTTTTGGACGCTTTGTGAGTGGAGGACATTTTCTCTGCCTTCCTCCCATGCGTCAACCGGGTGGCTCTTGGTGGCTCACGGGGTAGGTGTGGTTCTCTGTCCTCCCTGGACAGGTGGGGCTTCGGGGAGGAGATGCAATGTTAGGGCAAGTGGTAAAAGTCAGGAGGGTCCGAGCCTGAGGCAAAAGCCCCAGCCTTGAGGGAAGGGGCCATGCCCCTTTGGGACTGAGGGTGCTGTGTGTCCAGGGGAGATGAGAGGGAGGATGATGGTGATGATGATGATGTGTGCATGTGTGTGCCTGGGGGAGGGGGAGCCTGAGCTACCAACGGGTGCATTTGGGCCTACACGATGGAAGGAGGGGGGACTTGGGTTGCATTCAAGACAGGGCTACCTCAATTCTGGGCCAAGTTGCTTGACTTGTGACTCTGAAAAGGATGGTGGCTGGTGCACACTGATGGGGCTCTCTTGTCTCTGCCTTCTGGTGCTGACACTGCTGTGCCTCTGGGTGCACGCCCTTCTTTCTGTCCTGCCTTGCCCGGTCCTCGCCCTCTCTGCCATGGTCTTTCGCCCGCTGCGCTGTGCAGTCAGAAGACTCCGATCTGCCCTACCCACCGCCTCAGAGGGAAGCCAACATCTACATGGTCCCACAGAACATCAAGCCGGTTCTCCAGCGGACTGCCATCGAGGTGAGCCCGGCCCCACCCCTCCTTTGGGGGCCCAGCCCAGGGGACCCTGGCCCTGGGGCCTTTCCTGCACTCTCGCCTCTTGCTCTGTTCCCCCAGATCCTGGCCTGGGGCCTCCGGAACATGAAGAGCTATCAGCTGGCCAGCGTCTCATCCCCCAGCCTCGTGGTGGAGTGTGGGGGCCAGACAGTGCAGTCCTGTGTCATCAGAAACCTCCGCAAGAACCCCAACTTCGATGTCTGCACCCTTTTCATGGAAGTGGTGAGCCCACTCTCCCTGCCGTCCCCTGCCACAGCCCCGCCACTAGCATGTTCCCCAACTTCCTGCTGGCCACTTCTCTTGCTTCCCTCCCTTCTTCAGTCAGCCAGGGAAGAGAGCCTGAGCACTGGGGCCTGTCAGCAGGACATACGGATGCCCCCCCCCACCCTGTTCCTATCTCCCCAGAGGCACACAAGTCCATCCGTTCCTCTCCTCAGGGCCCTGCCAGCCCCGACCTCCTGCGTCCCCTAAACCTTTGGTGACCCAGCCGGTTCCCCGGAGGAGTATGCCTGCCCCCGCCCCCCCTTCCCCCCCAGCCCTCCAGGCTCCCTCATCTTCCTGGGGCCTCGTGGCCGGAGTCAGGCAAGTCTGAGGAAAGGAAAATGGTTGCAAGATGAAAAACGCTTTAGGAATTCCGGGCCCAGTGGCTGTCAACAGGGGCCTCCTCTTGGCTGAGCCAGGGCCGCCACCGAAGGAGAGCGTATAAATTATTTCAAGTTGTGTTCAAAGTGCTTTTGGGGGGGGCGGGAGAAGAACTTGGTCTGTAAGCCAGCTTTTGAGGATTCACTTGGGGGGCACTGTCTGCAAGAACAGCCAACTCCTGGGCCAACTCCTCCCCTGTTCTCTGGCCGGCCCCGCCAGCCGGCCAGGGAGGGTTCGGGGAAGGGAGACTTGCATGAACTCCCGGCTGAGCTGGGTGTCCTTGGAAGGCGAGGCTGTGGGCCTCCTCCCACGGCAGCGAGGAGGCAGCCAGAGAAGGTGCATGGCTTCTCCGCACCCCCGCTCAGCTCCTGGGCTTGGCGCAGTGCCAGTCTGGATTTATGGCCACTGGGAAGGGTCTGCCGGTTGATAGTGTCCTCTTGACCTCTGCCCTGTGAAGAAGGGCCTCCACGCCTCACCTCCCACTCCAGACGTCAACGAGAGGGAGGGAGGGAGTCGTAGGGCCAGTGCCTAGAGCCCCCCACCCCCCTCCATCAGATGCTGCCCCGGGAGGAGCTCTACTGCCCCCCCATCGTGGTCAAGGTCATTGATAATCGCCAGTTTGGCCGCAGGCCTGTGGTGGGCCAGTGTACCATCCGCTCCCTGGAGAGCTTCCTGTGTGACCCCTACACGGCGGAGAGTCCATCTCCACAGGGAGGCCCAGGTAGGTGGAGGGGCCGGCGGGTGGGCAGGGAGGGCCTGGGCTGCAGAGGGCTCAGGAGGAGGTGGGATTTCCCAGGGGAGATGGATCCCAAAGGCATTCTTCTGCC
>NW_022103906.1:77014306-77021255 GCF_000313985.2 Echinops telfairi | reverse complement strand
CTCCACGCTGGGCACACCAGGAAGGGCTGACCAGCTCTGTGGGAGCCGAGCAGTGAGAGCCCCAATGGGGTGGAGATAGTGGTGAAGGAGGGTTGAAGAGGAGAGAGAGTCAGTGAGACAGTGGGACTGGGCTGCGGGGGTGAGGATGAGAGGGGACAGAGCCGGAGAAAGAAGAGGTGGGAGAAGAGATCGGAACGGATCAGTGTGGAGAGACGGTTTCTTGGTGCCCCCCAGGGTGGGGGGCATGGGTCTGTGGCTGAATCTTATGATGAGTGGAGGGAGCCTCCGCTCAGGCCTGGGACCCCTTTCCTCCACAGATGACATGAGCTTACTCAGTCCTGGGGAGGACGTGCTCATCGACATTGATGACAAAGAGCTCCTCATCCCTGTCCAGGTAGGACGCGCACTGGATCCCGAGAGAGATGCCACCTCCCGCCAAGAGGTGCTCGAGAGAGCCCCCTTCCATGCTTCCACCTTCCACTCCGCCTCCTGCCCTCCCTTACCCCACAGCCTCCGTTGACCTCTCCTTCTATGCCAGGCTGTCCACTGTACGCAGCATGGAGCTCAGCTGGGGAGCGGTCAGGCTGGTCGGGAAGCTCCGGCCTTCGGGGCAAGACCCAATCCTTTCCCCAGGAGCATGGGAGAAAGACGGCCCTCTGCCTTGGATGGCCTGGACAGCTTTCCCCTGGAGACCACCTAGTAAGCCAGGGTGGGAGACAAGGAAGACTGGCCTGTTGCTGGCGTGCCCGGTGGCGCAGTGGTTAAGCGTGGGGCTGCTCACCACAAGACCAGCGTTTGGAAACCCCAGCAGCTCCCCAGGAGAAAGATGGGGCTTTCCACTCCCGTGAAGGGTGACAGTCTCAGAAACCCACAGGGGACACGTCTACCCTGTCCTTTAAGGTCCCTTTGAGCCAGCATTGACTCAACGGCGGTGAGTGAGTTAGTTTGTTTGCTTCTGGGATACTCAGCCCCTCTTGCATGATCCCTACCTGGAGGGCAGGTTCACCTGTGGGCTTCTGCTCGGTGCCACCTTGTAGGCAGCTCAGAAAGCTAGGGTGTCCAAGCCACAGTAGCCGCATCTTTCCATCCTCTGGCCCTGGAGGAACAGAAAGGGGGAGGAGTCAGGGAGGGACTTAATCCAAAGCTGCCCCATCCTGTGGGCATGGGGAAGTCACTCTCGCTGTGTTCTCAGCACCCGAGAGCCACTTGGTGACTCAGAAGCCAAAGCCAGTGGACTGACAGGAGGTCTGGGTGTCTTTGACAGAAGAGTGAGTAGGAGGGGGAGGCACTGTCCCGGGGCCCTGGAGGTGGCCCCAGCTCCCAAGGGCGGAGACCGCCCAGCCCTTCCTGCAGGGGAGAAGAAAGACCTCAGCTGGTTGTCCCTCTCTGTTCCAAGTTGTCACCTCCTCTCTGGGGTTTGTGGCATGCTGCTCACACGCCTGGCAGTCACCGGGCCTAGTGGCCCCCACTGGTCCTCAGGCGCATAGCCCGTTTGCTCACTCCAGGTGGGCAGGTGAGCTGGGCACTTCACAGGGTTCTCTTGACTTAGAACCATCGGTGGATCAAACATTAACCAGAAGAGCAACAGCGCTCACTTGGGTGCCGCAGTGGGCACAGGATCTTTGGAGCTCAGCTTTGAAGTTCTCCCTGGAGACGTGATTATAGGGCTCAGATCCCCCCTTCCTCCCTTCTCTCATCCATCTGTCACATCCAGGGGCATCTATGCTGTTTTAGTGCTGTGCCCTTGCTGATGCCCAGCCTGGAGGCCTTGAGCTGTGGGCCCACTGCTGTCAAGTCCTCAGTGGGCCTGGCCTTCCCCACCCCATTTATTTCTCCAGCCTCCACGGCTCCCAGCGCCGCTCCCCCCTTCTGTCGGAGAGACCTTCTGCCCCTGTCCTCTTGGCCAACTCCTAGGTCTTCTGTGAGACTCGACTTGGTGTGGTCTCTTCTGGCTCCTCCCCTTCTGCAGCCAGTCCTTGTCTATCTCTTGGTCACTGCACTTGCCTTCGGTTCAAATGCGCTGGGCTGATGTCAGAACATTCTCAGACTCAGCTTAGAGTAGGGCTGGGGCTCACTCCCCCTCGTACCCTCAGCACCCAGCCTGCCTTGGAAGAGGCATCCAGTAAATGTTGGCATGAAAGTCACTGCAACTCAGTGCTTCAAGCCTTCTGGGCTGGGAAGGGATTGGTAGCTGAATTGGGTTGAGCATTTGCCCCCCACTCTCAACTGCCCGGTCCTGGCTCCTGCTGCTACGCCCTCAGTGGGCCCGTCTGAGACCGTGCAGGGCAACAGAGGCCTGCCCAGCAGATCCAGATGCCAACACAGCCAGAGGCAGACAGAGAGGACACCCAGTCTGCCCACCATCCCCACACTGGCAGGAGCGAACTGGGCGCCGGGTTTGAGCCAGAGCAGGGTCTGTGTGCCCGGTAGGAGCAGAGGTCCACTGTGGCGAGAGCTGCTGCGAGTGTAGAGCGTGGGGAGGTGGGCGCAGGGCTCCTGGAGGTGTGCCCAGATAGAGAGTGGCTGGCCCTTCCCAGCCTCAGGTATGCAGAGAGAAGGAGGAACAAGACCAGTGTGCTCTGGTGGGGAGGCTTGGGATCTGTACTGCAGGAGCCTCACGCCTGACAAGCAGCCTGTTTTCTGTCTTCAGGGAGCCCTGGCTTGATGGAGTCTGACTGGGGGTTCCTTGGAAGCACCCAGACAGGTGGCTGAGTTTGAATTGTTGTTTTCTCTGATGTCCACTGATCCGATGTGACTGTCCAGTGAGCTTTGGCTCACTCCTCCTCTCTGGAGCCAAGGGCCGTCTGAGGAACCAGGTGTGCTGTGGCTGCCTCCTGTTCCCAGTGATGGAGCAGACAATTCTGGCTGAGCTGTCTGTCTTTCCATCACTCCCCATGCAGATGGAGGGGAGGGTCTTGGTCCTTGGGGCCTGGAGGGTGCCACGAAGCCTGTCAGTATTGGGATGGAGGGTGCAGCCTGCACTGCTGTGCTCACCGACCCCAGGGCCCATCTCTAGCTTCAGATGCACCCCCGCCACATCCTTGTCCCTGTCTGGGTCCCCTCCCATCCTGTCTCGGGGACACCGTCTCTGCTTGTGAGGTCTTCTCACCATATCCAGGTCACTCCAGGTGCTTTCCTGATGCCCAGGGCAGCTGCTGGCCCTCCCCATGGAGTGTGTTCCAGGCTCTAAAAGGACTGGCCAGTTGGAGAGGGGATTAGAAATGTACGTGTAAGATACAACTGGACACTTGGGCTTCCAGGGTTTGTAGGTCAGCATGCATGACAGAAAGGAAAGAGAGAGAGAGAGAGAGAGAGAGAGAGAGAGAGATTGCATGTATGAAAGTGGTGGTGTGTGGTTTTGTATGTATATACTTCTGTAATGCAGGTGAGTATGGTGTGGGAAGAGTATGAATGTCTGTGGTGTGTATGAATGTGTACTGGGGGTAGGTATGTATGAGTGTAGGTATGTATGAGTGTGTGGTGGTGGTGGTGGGTAGGTATGTATGTGTGTGATGGTGGTGGGTAGGTGTGCATGAGTGGGTGGTAGTGGTGGGTAGGTATGTATGTGTGTGATGGTGGTGGGTAGGTGTGTATGAGCGTGTGGTGATAGTGGGTAGGTATGTATGAATGTGTGGTGGTGATAGTGGGTAGGTGTGTGTGGGTGGTGGAGATAGTGGGTAAGTCTGTGTGTGTGATAGTGGTGGTGGTGGGCATGTGTGTATGAGTATGGTGATGATAGTGGGTTGGTGTTCATGAGCATGTGGTGGTGATAGTGGGTAGGTATGAGTGTGTGGTGGTGATAGAAGGTAGGTGTGTGTGGTGGAGATAGTGGGTAGGTCTGTGTGTGTGATGGTGATGGTGGTGGGCAGGTCTGTGTGTGTGGTGGTGATAGTGGTAGGTGTGTATGGTGGAGATAGTGGGTAGGTCTGTGTGTGTATGATGGTGATGGTGGGTAGGTATGAATGTGGGTGGTGGTGATAGTGGTAGGTGTGTATGAGCGGGTGGTGGTGGTGGTGGGTAGGTGTGCAGGAGAGTAGTAGAGTTATTGAGGATCCACACCTGGCAGGCTCCACAGAGGAAGTCAGAAAGTGGAGGCCGACCTGTCTCCACACCCGTGGGTCAGGGAGGGTAGAGGTGGCTCCCTCTGGCCTCCAGCCCAGGCTAATTTTGAGCCCGCCGCTCCAGTTATAGTCCCCGGGTCGCCGAGAAAGTGGGGTCGTACGTGCTCCTTGAAACGGAGTGCTAAATTACAACGAGTTCCAAAAGGGAACGTGTCATTTCGGATGCTGGCCCAGATCTTTGGAGCACTATGTTTAGCTTTATATTTTTCTCCCTTTTGCTCTGGCCAACTGCTGGTTTCCCTTGCACGTCTCTTAAAAAAGAACTGTATTAAAAATAAAAGCAAGGCTTCAGTAGGGCTCTGGGTGGGATGAGAGGGCTGTGCTGGGTGTTGGGGCCTTGCCCGGAGGTCATCCAGTCTTCCGGGAGTCACACCATGCCCACCAAGCCATGTAGCTGCCGGGCTGGGTGCCCAGTGGCCAGCTGTCCATGCTTCCGGCTCTGAAGAGCGCCGAGGGCTACTGTGGGGCTCTGCCAGCCGTCTTCTCTTGATAGAGCAATGGGCCTGAGCGCCAAGTCTCCCTCCGGGTCCCAGCAGAGCTCCTGGGCCCCTCACCATGCATCCCCCAGACCTCCCTGCTGAGAAAGAGGGCTGGCCAGAAGTTGACTCCCAGAGCCCCTGCTCGGCTCTCAAAGGATAGGAGGATCTGACCTTGAAAGTTCTGGGGGCCCACTGGCCTGCTAACCTCTCCAGCCTTGCAGCTCCTTTGGTGTCCCTCCCCCCCACCAACCCTCCCCCCCCCCCTTGCATTCCGGAACCCTGCGCTGTTTCCCTGATGGCTGAGGGCTTGGCTTGGCGCTGAATGAGTTGTCCTCTTTACTCCTGGGAACCTTGTCACTGCTCTGCCCTCTGCCTGGCCCACTGCCCTGGCCTTGTCCACGGAGTAGACCTGAGGCCCCATCAACTTCCCTGGGCCATTGGGGTGGCTTTGTGAACAAGGCTTCTGCCCCCTAGTCCTGACGCCCAGGCCCTGCTGACCCTGTGCCCCAGGGACCCGCTCTATGAGATTCTGGTTCTTAGGGCTGAAAGTTGACAAGTGACTGTGGAATGCCCCCAAAACAGCACAGACACTTTTCTGTAGTCGGGTGCGGTGGGGGTGGGGTGGCAGGTTAGACGACAGGACCCCAAACGGCCCTCCAGGTCTAGGGTTTGATCCTGCATCCTTGTCTTTGAGGAGAGAAGACTTTGAAACTCACCCTGAGCTTCGAGACCATGGGCAGCAGGGTGCTATGGGCTGGCCAGGGGAGGCCCAAGTGCTAGGGAGGCCCTAGGGATGGGCAACTTGCACGCCCCCGGAGGTTTGGGAAGGCATGATGTGGAGTCAGTGGGTGCCAAGGGTGGTGAGAAACCTGGTGATGGGAGCCCGCTCAGCTCCTGGCTGGGTACCTCCACGTGCGGTCTCTCACCGAGCCGAAGGGGATGCCCCTCCTCTCGTTTATACTCACCGCTGCCTGGTGAGGTGGGCTTTGCACCTCTTTGCCACGTGGGTATGCTGACTCCGAGAGGTCGGGGGCTTGGTCTGGGTCACATAGCCAGGACAGCAGTGGAGCCCGACTTGGCCAACTCCCCAACCTTATGCTCTTTCCCCACCCCTTGTCACTTCCCTGCATGGGGAGCAGAGGGCCCTTCCCTGGATAGCGGAGTGCTCTCCAGTCTTCCCTGAAGTGCTCCCTCTAACCCTGTGGCTAACCAGCGTGTTTAATTTGTAGCTTGCAGACGGTCTGTCGGGTTCGGCCCCCATTAACACGGCATCTCCTCCATCCAGTGCTCATGTATGTATGGTGTACCTAATCCTGTTCTCTCTGATTTCCCTCGGAGGGTGGGGGTAGAGTGTCTAGGGGAGCGGGGAGAGGGAAGGGAAAAGAGGTGTCCCAGCACCTCAGCATAACGCAGTCACGTCTCAGTCTCCTGGGGTGTGAAGGAGGGGCAGGGAACGCAGTGGAGGGTCCAGTCTCAGAAACAGACGTCCTGCGTTAGCCCTTTGTACGTCCCAGCAGTCATCTGACTCCTGCTTACCTGGGTGAGATTTGGGGAGTTGGGTGGGGCCTTGTGGACCAGCGGAGCAGAGAAGTATGTGGACTAGCCCCTGGTTCCTGGGACACGGGACCATGGCAGAGCGCTTCGCTCTGTTCCTCCCACATGCATGGAGGATCTATGTGGACCAGGACCCCAGCCGTCCTGGTGGATCCTCAGAAGTCAGTCTGGGCCAGGCGTTTCCCTGATGTTCTCAGCAGGGTTACCTTCTGCCTGATGGGCTGACTCTCTAGGTGTCGCCTCTATGGGCCATGTCCTCTTGGCTTCCACTTCTAACATGCCTCCCCGAAGGCCCACACTGAGGGCCAAGGGGCCCTGCGCGCCTGTTGGCAGAGGCGGCAAACTAGGTGAACGAAAAGGCAGTGAGTTGAGTCCCATTCACGGTGCCAAGGGGAGATGTGGAGGGCCGATGAGCCGAACTAGGAAAGCAAGGTTTCCAAGAGAAGGCAGTATCGAATATCTATGTTTATTTAGAAAAAAATGATCCAGAAAAATGCAAGGCCCAGAGTGGAAACCAGCTCTGGTTGGAGAGAAACACTTAGCATTTTGATGCACTGGTCCTTTTAAAGTAGTGTTTAAAGCGTGGGTGTGCACGTTTTACAAAATTTTACAAAATTGGAATCGCATTGTCCTTTTAAATATTTGTCTTCCTTTCTTAAACTTAAAAGCGCATTGTGAATGTTCTTCCATAGTTTTCTATTCTTTAAAGACCCGGCTGCATGTTATTTCATGATGTGTATATTCATCATGTTTTAACTACCCTCCGTTAATTTGATCATTTCCACTATTTTTTTT
>NW_022103906.1:77010783-77013438 GCF_000313985.2 Echinops telfairi | reverse complement strand
CTCAAAGTGGCACCCTGGCTCTTCAAGACTTTAAAGAAGTCTTGTGGAACAGATTTGCCTGACTGCAATTGATAGTGTGATTCCAGGACCCCTGCCTCATGACCATTGGGTGTGGATTCCCGTGAAATGAAATCATTGACCACTTCCATCTTTCCCCTGTGTATCATGATATGATCTCTTGGGTCCAAGGGTGAGAATTTTGGTGTTCTTTACGTTGAGCTACGACCCATCCTGCAGGATGTAGTCTGTGACCTTTATAAATCAGTGCTTCAAGGTCTCTGCTCTGGTACAGGGCATACTTGGGTCATGTGCATATGGCAGGAGGTCACTGAGTCCTCCTCCAATCCCAATGTCTCATTCCTCATAGAGTGCACTTCCTGGCATTATTTCATTGGGGTACACACTGAATGAGGAAGGTGAAAGGATGTAACAGAGAAGACCCACCGTTCTTCACTTAAAACCATTCATTAATCTCGTGTTCTGTTTGGATGACTGCCTCTTAGTCTATGTCCCGGCGCTGCCACGACATGATTCGGCGTTCTGGAGTTCTGATTCTTTGCACCGTTACACACAGTTTTTAATGTGCCATGAAATTGGATGTCCTTGCATAGTCAGTAAAACACAAGTAAACCTCTGTCTGGCATTTTCTGCTGTCCGCCAAGATCCCCCTGACCTCAGCAGCAGTCTCCCTTTCCTTGTTTTCTTCTGAATCGGCCACGAGTCTCTGGCCGCTCCTTGTCGATGTACTGCTGCAACCATGTTTTATTGATCTTCAGCAAAATGTTTAACTTGCATCTGGTATTATTGATAGTGTGATAATTCTGCATTCTGTTGGGTTACCATTCTTTGGAAAGGGCACAGATGTGGGTCGCTTCCGGTCAGTCGACCAGGTAGCTAGCTGCCTTCCAAGTGTCTTGGCATACACTAGTGAGGGCTTCTAGCACTGGATCTGTGTGATGACACATTTCAGTTGGAATTCCGTCAATTTCTGGAGCCTTGTTATTCAGTAATGCCTACAGTGCATCTTGGACGTCTTTCAATACCATTGATTTTTGATCATATGCTACACCTTTAAATTATGGAATTCAACCAATTCTTTTTGGTACAGTGACTTTCAGTTTTTTAAAGGTTTGTAAAAATGTATCCCTTACATGTTTTTTCGATGCATCCCTCATAGTTTGCTCTTTTATCTGTCGAAACCTTCAGATTTGCAGCTGGAGGATTGCGCTCAGCTACCACTCACTGCCGTCAGGTCAGTTAGATCCATAGACTCTCTGGAGGGCGGAGTATTACTGCCTCTAAGGGATTTTGATGCTCATGTTTACTGGAGGAGAAAGCCTCCTCTTTCTCCTGAGGACCGGCTGGTAGGTTTGAACTGCTGAGCTTGCGATTCGTAGCCCAATGCATAACCTACCATGCCACCAATGTTCCCAGAGGCTTGCCAGGGATTAGGAACACACTCTTTTAGTGTATTTAAAGCAGACTCTTTATTAAGCTCCTTTGTCAGTTCCCCCAGTGGTTAAACAAAGGAACTTAATAGTTGTGCTTTTTGTTTCTGTTGCATTTTCCAGGTAGTTAAAATTATCTTAAAACATGAGAATTAATCTGTCATTTTCTTTCTTTCTAACAGTTCTACCTAATTCTTTTTCCAGTGTAATATTTCATCATTGAGATGCTAGTCGGCAAACTTACTCACTCATTCATTCTAGGGAGAATACCTCCACCATTTCCCACTAATTATGGTAATAATTGTTAGTTTCAGGTAGTCTTGATTCTGTTAAGAATCTATTCTTAGTTTGTTAGTAGCTTAAAATTAGTTTAATGTGGGGTTCAGTCTGTCAAATGCCAGTTGGCATTTATCGAGATGATCATGTTGTCTGCCTTTGCCCTGTTAATTTGATGCATAATTAATTGACTTGGGTTCTTGAGGTAAACCTAAATGGGCCAATTAGTCCTAGATTTATAATTTATTACAACAAAAGGCTTTTACACCCAATGCAATCAAGATAGATAGCTGGTTGATTCATTGGAAATAATTGGCCAAACAGGGACTCATTAACAGTCATACGTACATGTAATTTTTTATTTCTACCCCTCTTTGTGCACCCTATAGGAGCCCTGGTGGCGCAGTGGTTATGTGTTGGGCTGTGAGCCGTTCAAAACGACCAGCAGCTCAGAGGGAGAAAGACTGGGCTTTCTACTCCCGTAAAGAGTTACAGTCTCGGAAACCCACAGGGCGTGTGTGTGTGTGTGTGTGTGTGTGTGTGTGTGTGTGTGTGTGTGGCGGGGGGATGGAATCACCCCCCCCACCATGACATCGTCTGTGCTGTTGTGGTTACGTGCTGTCATGTCAGTCTCAACTCACAGCAACCCGAGTGCTGCAGATAAGCCTAGTGCCCAGGCCCCTGCCGCCCTCACAACCGTTGCTCTGTTTGTATCCCTTGTTGCAGCCACTGTGTGACTCTGTCTCACTGCCTGTTTGGCTTTATTTTTCGCCGGCCCTCTACCAGGCAGGATGTCCTTTTCCAGGGACTGGTCCCTCCAGATAACACGGGCAAAGTATGAAAAGGCAGAGCCTCCCCCTCTTCAGTTCTAAAGAGCATTCTGGCTGTACTTCTTCCAGGCTGTTTGTCCTTCTGGTAGTCCAAAGTACTT
>NW_022103906.1:77007505-77010683 GCF_000313985.2 Echinops telfairi | reverse complement strand
TGCACCCGTGCACGTCACTGCCTCCCACCGACGAGGGTGTGTGTGTGTGTGTGTGTGTGTGTGTGTGTGTGTGTGTGTGTGGCGGGGGTGTCACTATGAGTCAGCACAGACTCCAGGGCAGTGAGTTTAGCTTGGCTGTACTGTGTGCCCTCATTCACCAGTCACTCTCAGCGTTAGGACCTACTGATTCCAGTGTCGTATTTATACCTATGGAAGTATACCTTTAGTAGAAACCCATCCAAAATGCGTGACTTGTGGTTTTCAGCCTAAGACTTATTAAAATTAAACTTGAACTTAGTGATGGCTGCAAAAAAAGTCTGAGTTTGGAGGTTTTAAAGTTTGAGGTCCCCCCCCATCCACTTTAAGGCTGATTCACTCTTCAATGTAATTCTCAACCTTTAAAACAAATAAACATTATATTAGCTTTCGCAGACACAACATCTTTCCCTTTTACATTTAAATTTTATAGATTTTGTGATTTTCATCTTATTTATCTAATCCTATTAGTATGGCTGGCATCAACAGGTTTTGGGACAAACACAATTCACTCTCGACTTGGGACACATCTGGCTCTCCACTGGGCATCCTAGGATAACTCAGACATTCAACTAGCCCTGCACCGTAGAAGAAAGCGTGCACAGCTACCAGGAGGCGTCACAAAGTTTGTGGGAGAATGCCATTGTTTTTCAATTTCATTTTCCACGAACTTTTTGATGTTCTCCCATATTGCTGTTACTTATTTGGGATTTTTGCTTCCCTATTAATGAGTCCTCCTTTCCAGTCGGCTTTTGATATTAGGGTTGTACTGGTCTGGAAAATTCTCTTGTGAGGTGTAACCTATTTCTGTGCTCTTTAAGTGGTCTCCATAGTGTGAACATGTTTTCTTAAAGATTTGGAGATACCCTGGAGTCACACTTGGTGAATTTGAATTCTGTAGATTGGAAGTGACATGGTAGAAGCACTTAAGTAGTCTTGCTTTCTGCACAAATGTAAAATTATAGGAATGCTCTAAATTAAAAACAAGTCACGTAATTTAAAAGTTGGTGGATCAAATAAATTGCAAATTATAGTTGGTAAACAGAAGTATCTGTCTTTTCCTAGCGGATGATGTTGGGTTGTGTGAGTTTTGAATTGTAGATGATCTTTAGGAATGCATATTTTATATAGTATGTGGCTATGCAGCACTCATTTGTAAAACGGGGGCCAGCATCTTTTTCTGGTAGAGGGAATTCATTGAATCACTTTACTTTCTGATTCAATTTAGTAACTTATATTTCCCCAGATACTGCCTATTACACTGGGATGGATTTGTACATATTACAACAATTTTCAAAACCTTAAGTGAAATAGCATTTCATTTATTTTTTAGCGCTTTTTCCAAAAGAACTAACTCTTTAAGATTCTGCTAATATTAGATAGCTCTTTTAATTTTTAGACTCAAGTTATTTTTCAGCTCTCTTCTTCAGAAATTTGTCTGACACTTTAGCTCTCTTGAATTATCTCTCGCCCTTTGTTGTTTAAGAAATTCTTTATAAGGAAATACTTGTTCACAGTTTCTTATTAAAATTTTAAAGTTTTGTTTCTTCTGTGTGTATGTTTATTGCATCTGGAATTGATTGATTGTGTGTAATGTGAGGTAGAAATACTTTAAAAAATAGTTATTCCCTATCTAGATAACCAATTACTTCAGCTCATCATGGCCCTGCCCTTTCTCATTGATTCCATTGACAGCTCTGTCAACGACCAGATTCTCCTGTAAGTGGGAGTTAGTGGGCTCTCAGTTCTGTTCCATGGGCTTGTGTCTTTCTCTGCATGAATACGCTGATGCTTTATTTACTGTAGTTCATAGCATGTCCTGCTCTCTGGCTGAGAAGCCTTCACCGTGCTTGTTGTCCAGAGTCCCCGAGCTCACCTGCTCTTTGCCCTTCACATCCGCTTCAATGCATTGTAACCCTGGGCGCGTGTGATGGTGTTAGAGGGAATCTGGAGTCATCTGGTGAGAACTGACATCTTTATGATATTGTCTTTTAACCAGGAACATAATCTGTCTCTCTACTTGTGTAAGTCTATTTTAATGCCATTCAGTAAACTTTTATGATATTTTCCATAAAAGTCTGGTGACTTTTATTAGATCCAGTTCTAGCTGTTTTGTTTGACTTGGAAGTTTAAAGGTACATTTTCTAATTAGTTGTTGCTGGTATAAAAATGGAATGGACTCATATAATGATCTTATGCTCAGAAACATTACATAGGACTTCTTCTGAGCTGAGAATTCTTCCTGGGTTTGAGGATTCTTTTTGTGTAGTTAATGGTACGATTTGTGATGAACCATAGTTTTGATTCTTCCAAGTATTCATCCTCACCCGCTTTCCACTCCCCTCTTCCCTCCTTTTCCTTGTATTCTCTTATTGCACTGGCTACGACCCTCATTTCCATGTTTTATTCAACTACTAATAGAGAGTATTCTTACCTGCTCTGGTTTAACAGGAAATTTAGTTGTTTCACCAGCAACAAATATGCAGTTTGTCAGGTGAACTATTGCTAGTTTGCTACATTAAAAAAAATAATGAAAAGTGTTAGATTTTATTGAATTTTTAAGTGTGTCTCTTACGGCTGATCATGTGATCCCCCCTGTCGCTTAGTCTGTTAAGTGGTAATTTGCCAGGGGAAGCCAGCCCCCGTAACACCATCACGGGTCTGGTAGGCGCAATTGTACAGTGATAATAAGGCAAATAGTGAATTCATAGAGAGCATGAGAGATAGAAGAGAAATATAGAAATAAATGGAGTCAGAAAATTCGTGGCAGCATGCTCACCTCAGCCCGGCTTGGTGGTCCTCGTGGAGAGAGAGAGGAATCTTAATGCTCACCAAGGCTTTTAGATCCTCTGGGGACATGCACGCTCCCTAATTACAGGTGAAGACATACGTCACAGGAAGGGTTGTGCTATAGGTAATGCAGTAATGGGAGGGGGTGATTTAGGGGTATCCACGCAATAGGAAGAGGAGGGATTAGGGGTATACATGTGGCAAGATGGGCGGATCCTAGATACAGGATGGCAGCCTAACTTTGGATGTCACAGAGCCAGTTTGACCTGTTCCCTGGCTCAACTGATAGAGACCATTATCGGTAGGGTGTGAACTCCACCTACAGGAACCAAGCTAATGGTCGCAAGCCTCA
>NW_022103906.1:76987432-77006340 GCF_000313985.2 Echinops telfairi | reverse complement strand
CTGAAGCAGGGAACTGCTAAGGCAGCTACACCTTGGTGCGACCATCACAAAGCAAGAGACCCGAGAACTAGAAAGGCGAGGCTCACCACCCATTTCTCCCTCCGCCTTTCAATTAGCCCCACATGTGGTTATCGGCCAGGCTGGCACAATGAACTAACGCACCTGGTTTCCCTTTCTCAGAGGGCCCTTTTCAGCTCTGCAGTTTATGCAGCACTAATCTTGTAAAAGAGGAGCCCTCGTGGTATAAGTGGGTTATGCATTGAGCTTCAAAATGCAAGATCAGGAGTGCAAAACCACCAGCCCCTCTGTGGGAGAAAGATGAGGCTTTCTAAAGATTTTTTTAACCTCCTAAAATCCTTAAATCTGTTGCGTTCTGCCCTGTACGGTCACTGTGAGTCAAAATTGGCTGCTTGGCTGTGGGGTTTTCAAGTGGTTTATCAGGCACCAAAAGTTTAGATTTTTTGCATAATTCTAGAGAACTAAACATTTTCACAAATTGTAGTGAGCATCTATCGTCCCTTGCCTTTTTGAATCTCCAGTAATGATTTTTGCTTTGAGGTATAGTTTGTCTGGCGTTATTATAACCATAATAATTTTCTTTTGATTAGTATTTTTCTAGTACAGTAAAATCTGCAAAAGCTGGAAACCATGCCAGGTGACAATCTGTCACAGGAGGAAAATGTAGACATCTTCCACCTATCGGAACATGATCGAGTGATAGAAAAGTGCTAAGGTAGTTGTTATTATTAGGTGCAGTTGAGTTGGGTTTGTTTACCAGTTTGCCTCTCTTCCTATGCTCAGTCTTACTCCATTTTCACAATTACTGGTTTGGTTGAGCCCATTGCTGCAGCCACTGTGTCAATTTGTCTTGTTGAGGGTCTTGAGTTTTTTCATGGAAATGTTGACTTGTAGTGCATCTGGAGTTCATTCCACCAGGTCAGACTGTTAGTCAAGCTTTCCATTTAGAGATTCTGAAAAGATTGCGTAACCATGTGTGACTAAAAATGCCTGATTTGTGCTGGATGGGAGACTAGTTTTGCCACCCCAGTGATACATTTGCTCATGTAGCCGTCTCAGTGAACCAGTTGTTGGCAGAAAACAGCGTGCCCCTCTTGCCCCACGCATCTTACTCACCTTACCTCACTCTGTGCAACTTCTTTTTGTTTTTGCGATTGAAGAACATAAAAGGACAACAATTTGACAGCGTAGAAGAGTTGAAGAAAAAAAATCAAAACACAATGAGGGAGGTGCTATCAGCCATGCAAACAGATGAGTTTGAAAAATGTTTCCAAGAATGGAATCACAGATTTGACAAATATACTAAATGTAATGGAGTGTACTTTGAAGATGATGGGTTTTGTAAAAAAATTTTAACTATGTAACTTTGGGGAGGAGGAATTCCATTTTTGGGGGTACACCCTCGTACTACATCTGTGAGAAGAGATGATGGAGAAACTCAATATCAGGAGGCCAGGGGCCGACTGTGGAATAGACCATTAATTTTTCATATGTAAAATAGGTTTTCCTAGGTTGAAGTTGAAAAAAATTAAAAAGCAAGTCCACGCTAGCCAAACTATGACCTGAATTTTGAGACAATCTCAAGAATAGATTTGACTCACTGAACACGAATGACAGAAGACTGGATGGCGTCAAGAACATCACGCATGAAGAAAGCAACAAGTCCTTAAAAAGGCAAGCAAGCAAGAAAAGATCAAAGTGGGTGACAGGAGAGACTGAAGCTTGCTCTTGATTATTGAGCAGCTCAAGCAAATGAAAGGCATGATGAGGTCAAGAGTTGAACGCGTTTCCAAAGGGCAACTCAAGAACACAAAGTAAAATATTACACTCGTCATGAAATGGGCAAGGATAGGGAGTTAGGAAATAAAAAGGAAGATCATACGCCACGTACATCAGTGTATACCAACCTGAAAAAATAGCATAAAAGTTGAATGAAAACTTCAGACCTTGAGTTGCAATATTGAAAGATTCTGTGGGCCAAGTAGGATGTATGCAGGATGTATCAAAAGAAGATAGAAGAATATATAGACTTGCTATACCACCCCCCAAAACAAAACTAAAAACAACAACTGGTCAACATCCAACCATTTCAAGAGGTACCATATGACCAGGAACCAATGATCCCTGAGAGAAGAAATGCATGAAGTTGTTGTTGCTAAGTGCCACCATCTAGTCTGCTCCGACCCATAGCGGCCCCATACACGACAGGACCTATACCATCCTCACAATTGTTCCTGTGCTTCAGCCCATTGATGCAGCCACTGTGTCAATCCATCTCGTTGAGAGCCTTCCTCTTTTTCGTGCCCTTTCACTTTACCCAACACGATGGCCTTCCCCAGGGACTGGTCTCTCAGTCACTTCTGGAGTGCCCTCAGACCTGAGGGCCTCAACCCCTGGTGGTGTCTCTGATGAAGTTCTGCTTCCTCTGTTTAGGCTTTCAGTATTTGACAATGCTTCGAAGCTAGGCATAAGGTGTTCAAAGTCTTCTTCCTCCAAAATAGGGAGCCAAGCCCTTCTCTGTTGTCTGCTCTTAGTCTGAAAGCTCCGCTTGAAATCTGTTCCCTTTGGGTGACCCTGCTGGCATTTGAAATACCAGTGATACAGCTTCCGGCTTTAAAGTATTACCGAAAAACAAGGCTCAAGGAATTGACAGAATATCAATTGAAATTTTACAACAAGCTGACGAAGTACTTGTCTAGGCCAAGAAATTTGGGAAGATAATTAACTGGCCAATCAACTAGAAGAGATCCATATGTGTACCTGTTCTACAGAAAGGTGACCCAACACCGGGTGGGACTTATCAAACAATATCATGACTATCACATGCAAATAAGATTTTGTTGAAGCTAATTCATCAATGGGTGCAGAAGTATATTGACCAGGAGTTCACAGGAATTCAAGCCAGCTTCAGAAGAGGAGGTATAGCGATCTCATTGCTGACATCACATAGCCCTTGGCTGGAAGCAGAGAATGCTTGAAAGATGTTGACTATGCAAAGGCATGTAGATCAAACACATGAACTATGGGTGGCATAGTTCAGTCGTGTAGATCAAACACATGAACTATGGGTGCCATTGAGGAGAATGATCATTCCAGAACAGCTCATTATGCTAATGAAGTACCTGTACATGGATCAAGAGGCAGTCCATTGAACAGAACAAGTCCATCCTGACTTAAAATCAGGAAAGGTATGTGCCCGGGTTGTATCTTTTCACCATCCTTATTCAATCTGTGTGCTGAGCAGGTCATCAGAGAAGCCGAACTATGTGAAGAACAACATGGTATCAGCATTAAAGGAAAACTTAACAACCTTTGATATGCAGATGACACAACCTTGCCAGCTAAAGTGAAGAGGACTTGAAGCACTTGTTGATGAAGATCAAGGATTGTAGTCTTCAGTATGGATGACAACAAAACGTAAAGAAAACCAATCAGTGCTCATGGAAGCAGCAGTCAAGAGATCAAAAGACATACTGCGTCAGGTAAATCTGCTGCACAGCCTTCTGGGTGCTACTTCGAGGACTTAAGATTCACTTGATCCAAGTCATGATGTTTTCAGTCACCACCTCTGCAGATGAAAGTTGGGCATTGAATAAGGACGCCTGAAGAAGAATCGACACATTTGAATATGGTGCCGGAGAGGAATATTGAAAGGACCCTAAACTGCCAGAAGAACACGCCTATCGGTCTTGTGAGAAGTACAGCCAGAGTCCCTTGGAAAAACGGAGGGTGCGACTTCGTCTCCCAGATGTTGGACAGAGTGTTAGGAGGGACCAGTCCCTGGGAAGGGATGTCATGTTTGGTGAAATAGAAGGGGAGTGAAAAAGCTCAAGACTGTCAACAAGACGGACTGACACAGTGGCTGCAACAATAATAACAATTGTGAGGACGGCAATGTTTTGTTCTGTCATTTGTTGGGTTGCTATGGGTCTGAGCCATCTTGACGGCATTGAACAATAGTTATCCCCTTCTTCTATTGGAACAAGTGCCTCTTCCCATCCGTATGTAGTGGATGGATAGCTTGTCATGATCCAGACAGGTGAAGCCCTTTGCATAGTCAATAAAACACAACTGCCTTTCTGAGATTCTCTGCATTCAGTCAAGATTCATTTGACGTCTGCAAAGATATCCTTCATTCCACATCATCTTCTGCATCTGGATTGAATTTCTGTTGCTACACTGCTTCAACCATTTTTTAATATCTTCAGCAGAATTTTACTTGCATATGAGGTTAATGATATGCTCAATCATTTCTGCATTCTGCTGGGTTGCCTTTTTTTGGAATGGGCAGAAATATGATCAGATAGTTGATCAGATAGCTCTCTCCCAAAATTCTTGTTCTAGACTAGTTCTTTCCAGTGTTTGCTGAAACACTTCCCTTGGTATTCCGTCAACTCCTGAAGCCCCGTTTTTCAGGACTGTTCGATTCTGCTTGAATTTCTTCCTTGAGTACCATTGGTTCTGGATCACATGCTAACTCTTGAAATGTTTGAGTGTCAACGAAGTCTTTTTTGAATATTGACTAATTCTATTCTTTCATCTTATTTTAATAACAATTTTTAAAATTGTAAATTGAGTGAGGGTTTGCATTTCAGGTCGTCATTTTTGTCGTCAGCAGTTTCAACTACTGATCAACCTCACTCCTTGATTTCTCCCTCTTGTGAATTACTCTCTTCCATCTCACTCAAGTTCACACCCCTCAGCAGGCTAGCCCATTGCTTTATCTTCCTCCCTTGCCTTCCCAGCTCATCTCCTTTGGAAGCTTTGGGCACCATGCACTATTTTTTCCTATAAAATCCTTCATTGCTTCAGTCCAAGGGTTGGATTTCCCTCTTCAGTTCTTTCAGTGGGAGATGTGCTGAATGCGTTCTTCTCTTTGCTTTTCTAATTACAGGTCTTTGCGTATTTCTTTGTCAAGCTTTACTCTGGCTTCTCGAGTTGCCTTTTGAAATGTTCTGATTAGCTTTTTCACTTCATCCTCTCTTCCATTTGCTTTACTTCTCTACAAAGAAGAGCAAGTTTCAGAGCCTCTTTTGACATCCACTGGTCTTTTCTTGCTTTTTGACGACCTTTGTTTTTGATGTTGTCCTACGACTCGTGTTTTCTTTAGGCATTCAAATCTGTTTTTAAGATGGTCTCAAAATTCAGGTGGGGGTATACTCAAGGCTTGTGTAGACTTGTGTTCAATTTTCTTAAACTGTCACCCGAACCAGCATATGAGCAATTGATGATCTATTCCACATTCGGCCCCTGGCCTTCTTTGGCTATTGAAGTAGAGCTTCTCTATTGTCTCATCCTACAGATACAGTTGATTTGATCTCTTGTATTGTCATCTGAGGAGGTCCACCATTTAGATTGTTGAGGGAAAAAAAACGTATTTGCAATGACACAATTGTTGTTTTTGCCAAACTTGATTTGACTCCTACCTTTGTTTCTATCACCAAGGCCATGTTTTCCAATGGCGGAGCCGTCCTCTGTTGCCCTCCACGTTTGCATTCCAGTCACCAGTAATTGTCAGTACCTCTTGTTTGCATGCTTGTTCAGTTTCATACAGAAGAAGTGGAGCACATCCCCACTGACTAGTCCTTGGTGCATACATTTGAATACTAGTTATATTAACTTGTCTTCAACGGTTTCCTTGTTGAATCTCAGCTTTTCGACCTGAAGGTTAAATCACCTGCAAACGAGGTGGTTTTACTTTTTCTTTGTGAATGTGGATATCTCTTATGTGTCTTCCTCGTGTCAGTGCTCTGGCGAGGTGTCCCGATGAAATACTGAAGAGGAGTGGGGCTGGAGGACCCCCTCTTGGATCCCCACCTGCCAGGGCAGACGTTCCTGTAGTGTTACTTTCGTCTTTTCTTTTTAGCCCGAAAGATTTCCTGCCCTGATACTTTCTTCATCCTGTATCTCCATTTCTACTTTAGGAACTATCTACCATTTCCCCCCTTTCTGTGATTACTACAGACGTTTGATTAGGAATATTAAACTTAGAAAAGCCTAAGTTGAATCAATCCTTACAACTTCCTTCAGACTTACTGCAAGGAACGTAGAATGCGTTGCTTCCAATCAACTGCCAGTTTACAGATGTTTGTTGCTCAATATCTTAGGACTATCTTTTAAAACTTTATTTGAACATCGCTGTAATTGCTTTTAAGCAGCCATTACTTTTCGTGAAACCTACGGGTGCTTTAAAAATGTATTTCTGCCATTTTCTTCGTGGGGGCAATCGCTTTCTCCTCAAAGTGGAGCTTAGAGAAATTCCCGTCATTAGGATGGTAAACTCTCACTTGGGATTGTCTGACAATAGTCATCATCTTTGTTTGGGAAATATTAGGTTTATTGTCAATTATTTCTCTTGGAAATATGTTTCTTTAAACACACCGTTTCTCCATCTCTAGCTTCGTCGTCTTCCTAAATCCGGAGGATTTTAAATGAAAAAAGCCATGATTTCTTTGGTTGGTGTGGCCTCTCCCAACCGTCATGGCATGAAGGATGTGGCACAGCCCTATCCTCACTAGCATTTCCTTCTTGAGCCCCGGTTAGATTTAGGCCGGATGTTCCCACTCGCACCTCCAGGCCACTTACCTGTTCTTGCAGGATTTGCTTTTCTGCACTGCCCTTTAGTGTTTGAAGCTATTTCTCCCAGTTCACTCATTTGGTCGTTAGCTGTGTCCAGTCTGCTATTTAGCCTCATCTGTTGTGTTTCCAATATTAGGTACTCTGTTTCCTTTGTTACACGTTTTGTTGGCCTTTCCTCCCCCACCCCCCCCACTCTCTCTCTCGCTTGCTCTCTCTCTCTCTCTCCACATTTATTTATTTCATTCTTCTTTTAAAGCCTCTTGCTCCACTATATTTTTAATAACAGTTTCCTCCATCCTATTTCTGGCCCTTCTCATATCTGCCGTCTTCCTAGGTTCGACTCTGCAGTTGGCCGGGTCTAGCTGCTGTTTGCGCCTGGTGTCTTGTACCTGGTGGTTTTTCACTATTTTTGGTCGCAAACGCATCTTCCTGGGAACTTGATCTAAAATTTCTTTGATTCCTAGATGGGAGTCACGTTCTTCCAGCGAGGATCTGTGTTCACTTTCGCCAGATGTCTGGAGAGACGGCGGACTCGGGCTCACGGTCCACGGTCAGCTTGTGGCTCTTTTGGCGTCTCCTCGTCAGTGTGCGTTTTTGACTTCTGATTTTCCTGGACTTTTTTGCGTTCTTATTTTCTCCTCAAGATTTTCATGACATCCCCCCAGCTCCACCATGTATCGAGACGGGATTGTAGAATGATCTTACCTGCTCGTTCTACACTCTCAGAGTGTTTCTCTGCTGCTCTCTCTCGGCGCTTTGCTGGAAATCAAAGTCCTTATTATAATTTTATATTTGACAGCCTTGTTTTCCATGGTACAGGTTATTTCTCCTCCCTGACTATATATGCGAATTTCTTAATTGTGGTAGCCTCTTGAGACTGACTCTGCATATCAATTTGTTTTTTTCCCCCCTTTTCTTCCTGTTTCTTATTCAACTCTTCAGCTCCAGGAGACCTTTGTGTTAGTCTTCATCTTATTCCCCTTCTTTTGACCCTTAATATCTGATTTCTCTACTTTTTTTTCCCCCCCGAGAGGGAAGACCTTGCTCGTTAAGTGTTAATAGCGCAGGTGGATTCTTTGTCTAACTGCACTGGCCGCCTGCAGTCTCGAGATCAAAGGCGGAGGGGAATGTTTTACATTTGCTGCAGTTTTACCGTGCAAGTTAGAAATCCAGCAGAATGGCAGAAGCCTGAAGGGAGCTAGGGCCGGAGGGAATGGCCTGAGCTTTTCTTTCCCCGGGAGGAGTTTGTTTTCTGTTTGTTGAGACCTGCAGACACCAGCTAGCCAGGTCAGAGATGCAGTGGTTGCCTACAGACACCTATGCAGGGCTTTCTTAAGTGAAAGACAGCTAGCCCTCTCCTTACGTAAGGCCCACCAGATAGGGATGCTGCTTTAGGGACGCTTCTACAACCTTGGCTGGGTGGATCCTCAACCTTGTGGGTTCAGACACCTGATGGGTCAATTCTCTCAGGGCTGGATGCATACAGGGGCATCGCTAGTGGATCTCAGTTCATACATGCACAATTTTCTTCCAAACAAAACGTGTTTAAACATACCTTTGCGATCAGTGGTCGGTTGCAGACAACTTCTCTCAGTAATACACTTGTCTTCGTCTCCTTAGGGCGCCTTCCGAAAATGGATACTTCTTGCGCCATGGGGGAAAATGATTTTCAGGTCAGGGCTAAGATAAAAATTATGAATGAAACTTACATAGACACTTTCTCATGGGGATTGCTGCCTTATTCCAAACAACAGGGTTTAGAGGGAGCAAGCATTTTAAGGGAGGTTGGGAAGTATTTCAAGATGAGCAAGGCAGAGCTGTCAGCTCAGAGGGTTATGGTGATGTTTTAATTTTAATATTTTTTCTTAAGGGATAATCTTGATAGATTTCTGTGTGTGTGTGTGTGTGTGTGTGTGTTGAGGGATTTTATTCTTTTCATTACCACAATGCACCTGCTCATTCTTTGAGGGAGGCAAGGGCTATCCTATGGGAATTTCATTGGGAAACCGTACCCCTGCCCTGATCTTGCCCCACTCAAACTTCTTTTTGGAACCCAGATTCAAAGAGCATCCGTCCAGGTTGCCAGCCTCACAGTCCTGAAGTGGTCCAAATGGAAGCACACAGAATTCTTTTTAGGAAAGGCTAGCAAGATGGACACGCCTTTAGACGCGTCTGGACTTAAATGGAGGATATGCTGAGAAACAGCAGCTTCGCCGATTTGATACTTCCGTTTAATCAGAGCTGGTAGGATTTTGTAGCAATGCGTTTCCAGGGACCCTCACACCATCCAAGCTTCTACATGAGAACTGGGGCACGGGTGACCTTGGCTATGTGGGGTGACCTTGGCTATGTGGTCTAGCCCGTGGTCTCCCTAGAGGCAGAGAAATTGGGGAAGCAAGTTGCTGACTGGACATGCTTGAGGAGCCGAACCAGGAGAGGTCCTTCTGGGATTTCGATTTTGCTGGTTGTCTGTGAGAGAGCAGGGGACCCTCTCTCCTGTTGGTGCTGCCAAAGGCACCGCCCACATTCACCTCTTAGCCTTTAGGTCCCACCCGGATCAGTTCTCTTACAGGCAGGACATTCTCTGTCCAGGAGCTGTACCGCCACAGTCCACTCCCTTAGGGGGAAGACTTCCTAAGGGAGCCATTCTCCTTGGAGATGATTTCGCCTCCTCTGGCTCAGGACCACTAGGCATGGATTTCATGGTCTCATTCTCGGGGGTGGGGTGGGGGCAGCCCCGTTTCCCTTAGCTCCACATTTCAGGGGCATGCCTGGTTGCAGCCCACAAGTACTGACAACAATTTATTCAAAGACTTTGAAGCAAAGGTTTTTCTCTGGGCAAGGGAATCAATTACCGGGTGTGGCTCTCCAGGGAGGAACCTTTCCAGGAGGCATCCAGCCCGCCCGTCTCAGCACGGTGAGGTTTGCACCTCCGAACACCCGAGTCGGAGCGGGGAGGGTTTTCACTTTAATAACCTGAGTGGCGTTGCCGGTGCGTTTGAAGCGATCAGAGGGGCTCATGACGAAGACGCTGCTTCTTCCCGAAGGTTTCCCGAGGACATATACGCGGCACGATTGGTTCAGCAGGAATTCCTGAAAGGGCTTGAAAAGTCACAAAGCTGTACTTCTTTAAAAATATCCTCTGATTCAGATGGGCTGCCAGCGTGCCCAGCCTCCCCCTGCCTCCCGTTAGTCCTGATGAGGAGGTTTGATGCCTGTCACTGTGTGTAATCTGGACGTTCCGTTGTGAGACATATTCCCCCTCTCATTTTCTCCGAGCACACACAAAATCGCCCATCAAATGACAAGTGAAGGCACAGGGGGGGCGAGGGGAGGGAAATCAGAGCCGAAATCTGTTAGCTATTTGGAGTAATTGCTTATTTGCTGTGCTTGCTGCTTGGGAAGGAGAGCACATGCTTTCTGGTCTCTCCTGTTACGGGGGCTGGAGTCACCCGCCGATATTGGATCCCCCTTGCCAGAGCCCTTGGCTCCGGGCGCCTTCCCCCTGCTTGGCATTCCTGTGGTCTCCTCGGGGTGCACCCCCCCCATGCACACTGCAGGGGGGACATCCTGGGGTGAACCTTGTCTGGCAAACTCCAGGGCCCCATCGGGGAGGAGAGGCCCAGCCCCCTCTAACCAGCCTTTCTGGTCCCAGCCCCCACCACACTTACCCCCATCTCCCATCTCCCCAAATGGTCTTTCCCCTGGTCCCTTAGGGACCCATTTTCCTTACTCCAGAGGAAAACAAGACTTAGCTCTTCTCAGAGGGAAATCCTTGGCTTTCTTTGGATATGTACAGGACGGGAAGTTCTGTCTGAAGACTAATTTAAGGCCTGCCTACCCCCACGGGTCCTATCCACTGTTTTCCTCCAACCTTGGGTTGAAAACCGCGTTTGAGACTTGCCACAGTGTGCGTGCGGCAGAGTCCAAGTCCCCCTCTGGGGGCACTTGGCAAAGCTTATTAACCACCCTGTGGCTCTAACCCTTTTCTCACGTTCAGTGAGGTGGGGGGAAGCAGGCTGGATTTGAAACGAGTCTGAAGTATCTAAGTAGTGCAGGTTTGAGGATGCAAATGAACTCCGGTCACTAGAAAGTAGGTTGATTTTGGCACCTAGCAGGCTCCCCACAAATACTTCTCAAATTGAATTTAAGATAGCTCAGATTAGTGTCTGCTGTTTGATGAATGCTTCAGCAGTCCTGGGAAGGCCTTCAAAAATGGTTTTTTTTCCCTCTTAAGTAGATTGTTGGAAGTCTTGTTAAGTAAAACTGTCCACATAAGCAGGGTGATGGTAAGGTAAGCTTTTGCCCAGGCCCTACTGGAATCGTCGCAGATTCCGAATTCGTGATGTGTAATTGCTTTCTTCATAGCTTGGAGGACTCTGTTGGAATCTTCTTTCACTCAGCCTGCCGGGGAGATTCCATTCCTCGGGGGCTTTCTGCATGGCCTTATGTGGCCATGCTCGCCCGAGAGGAGCAAGACTTCACCCTGAGTTGACCAAAAAGCCCCCTAGCTCTTCCACCCCAGTTGGGCTCCCCGACTGGAACAAGCCAGAAGTCAAATTCGCAGGTCCTGCTCTTTCTCGCCTGCTTGCCTCTGCTGGGTTTTACCCTTTACTGACTCACCGGGGCTTTTGGAAGCAATTCAACATTTCAGTCCAGGTCTTCCTTCCCTCCCACCTCTGCTGCTCCGGCCTGAAGTCCCGGTAAGCGGAGCTGCGGAGGCAGGACGGCAGGGGGTGTCAACACGAGGTTGAAAGCACAGTCTCCCACTTGTGGAAATCATTAAGTGATTTGTGTTATGAGCGTGCAGAGTTCTGCTGAATCAACGTGGTAGCTGGCTGTGGGCATGTGTTTGTGTGGTTTGGGGGGCGTGAGAGGTTTCATACGCATGGGGTGGGAGAAACTTAGAATTGGAGTGATTGCATGTCTGGGGGTCTGTCTTGTCTACATGTAGCTATGAGTATTTATAGGCTACGTATGCGTTTGCATTCATGTGTGCATGAGCACGTCCCAGCCTCTGAAACCTCCAGACATCAATTAAAGAATTAGAGGGATCATATCATTATTTCAGCTAGGCAGTTGTTGTGCCATGGCTCAGCATCCTCCAGATAAAACTTAGGATGATGGTACACCAACCGCCCAGAGCGTGCACCACGGCGTACACATCTTCTCAGACATTGACTCAAGCCCTCCTGATAACCCCCTGTGGTGGTGTCAGATTTTTACCATCTTGATGGTGACGATGAAGGCTAACAGGTCACGGTCTAGGCTGTCCACTTCCGGGCTGAGATTGACAATGAAGGCCTGCCTAAAGCCATCAATAGTCATAGATTGATTGGCTAGAGGTAGGTGTAGCATTTGCCATGCTGACTCAAAGTTTAACGTTCCAATCTGGGTGATAAATGAATTTGACCAGGCCCTTCTCCCCTGGGTTCCTTGGGCTCATTCTGAGACGAGAATCCAAGTGACCTGTTCCCCTCATCCCCCTGCATTCCACTGATTTCCGCCAAAGGAAGGCTTGGGACTTCGATTGTCAAGGTTGCTCTCCTGCATGAAGTTGTCATGAAATGTTGTAGGCCCACTGAATGATCATGGGGGATTCAATGTTCAGAACGTACCACACTGATTTGAGCCTTCTGAGGGATTAGGATGCCCATTAGACGGGATCAAGCCTGGAGGAACATGTCTTTGTGTTGTAGCCCTGGTTGCTCAGAAATTGAACATTGGCTATTAGCTGAAACTGGAGAGGCTAGTCAGTTGGTGCCTTGATCCGACTGCCTTGGTTGGCTGGCTGAACGATGGGGGAGTCGAGTTTTCTCAGCCAGGCTTCTTGTTAAAATCTGAGCTGACGCTTCAGAAATCAAGCCCTTGCCTTTCCGTCTCCTCCTTGCCATGATTCAAGACGGAGTGCTTCGTGATTGCAAAATGAGGTCAAGGACCCATTTGGAATTAGAGAACACACAGCCATTTCCCCTTTGGAGCGATCCCTTCTGGGATTCCACCACCATCCGAGACTTACTTGGCTTGGGCACATCTGGGTTTAGACATGGAAGTGCCGTCCTGTTTTTGTGGGACGGGTTCTTATGGGTGTGCTAACTTATTCTTGGACTTCCCGGGGAAGAGAAGGAAGAAGTAGGCTTGAAATAACTGCAGCAGAGGCCAGGTTAGTGAAGCAGCGGGAAGGATATTTTCAAGTCACATCTGCAAGTGTGTTAAAAACATAACTTTCCCCCGCTGTAATTCAACTTAATCCTACTTTGGAGCCCACGGTTGTTCTGAAAGCAAACGAGCCCTGATAATCTTCCACATGTTAGGTTTAAACTCGGTCGGGTTTGGGTCCCCCCCCCCCCTTCTTCTTCGAGGGTACTAAATTCTTGCTTGGGTTTCTGTCATGCCATGCCCTCCATCCAGAGGGACTCCTGGTCCCCAATTATGTGTCCGGGCCACACTACATTTGCTGACAGCATCTTGGTCATAAGACCATTTCAGGTTCCTTGTTTTTCTCTCTGAACCAAGTGTCAAGCCTTTCAGTTCTAATTCACAGTGACTGTATGTTTTCGGTGACTGGTTTTGTTTTTTTTTGCCTTTTTTTTGGAAGTAGATCACCAAGCCTTTGGGGTCGACGTCTAGAGTGCTTTTGGATAGACTCAAAACTCCAGCCCTTCACTTAGCAACCAAGTGTGCGGTTTGAGAGTCCACCCAGGACTCTCCATAAACAAATGCGCGAAGTCAGCTGCATGGAATGTCGGGGACATGGTGATTGAGACGGGAGAGCTGGACGGACGGGAAAGCGAGGGAGCCAGTGGCTGTCACCCAGGCGTGGGTTGATGGAGACTCGCACCAGGGCGGGAGTGAAAGGGGAGAAGACGCTGTTCTGAGTATGTACGAAAGGTGGTGCCAATCGTTTTTTTGCGGGTGGGTTAGAGGTGGGTGTGACAAAGAAGAGTCAAAGACGACTCCAGAGGCTTTGGCGTCAGCATCTGGAAGGCAAAGGACGCCTTTCGTACGAGGAAGACTGCAGGAGGAGCAGGCTGGGCGGGGACATGAAGAGGAATTAGATTCTGGACCCAGCATATTTGAGATGCCGGGTCGGTGACTCGTGCTGTTGGTAGGTGCCATGGCATCGGTTCTGACCCATCGTGACCCTGCGCACCGCAGAACCAAACACCGCCCAGTCCTGCACCGTCCTCACGGTTGTTCCTGGACTTGAGCCCGTTGTTGCAGCCACTGCGTCAATCCACCTCTGTGAGAGCCTTTTTTTGCTGTGCTTCTGTTTCACCAGGCATGCTGTTCTCCTCCACGGAGTGGTCTCTCCTGGCAACATGTCCAAAGTACGGGAGGATTAAGTCTTGCCATCCTTGCCTCTCAAGGAACACTGGCATCCTCCTTCCAGGACAGATGTGTTAGTCCTTTCGGCAGACAGCCCCTGGACCTTTCAACATGCCTCACCAGCACCACGATTCAAAGGCATCCGTTCTTCTTCCGTCTTCCTCATTCAGGGTCCGACTTTCACATGCACGTGAGAGCTTTGTAAAGCACTGTAAAGTTACATCGTTGCTTCTCAGCACTCCAAAAGGTCTCGCGCAGCAGATTTCCCCAAGGCCACCTGTTGTTTAATTTCTTGCTTGCTGCTTCCAGAGCAGTGATTGGGGATCTAAGCGAGACAAGATCCTTGACAGAGTTACCCCTTTCTCTATTTCTCATGACATTCCCTACTGGTCCAGCTGTGAGGATTCGGTCTGCTTTTTATGGAGTTGTAATCCACACGGATGGATGCACGCCTCCATCATCATTAGCAAGCACTTCGAGCCTTCACTTTTTCAGCAAGCAACGTTGTGTCGTGTGCACATCGCACATTGTTTCTAAGCCTTCTTCCAGTCCGGATGCCACATTCTTCTTCATATGATCTCTGAGTATTTGCTCAGCATACAGATAAGAAGTATGGTGACAGGATACAACCCTGACGCACACTTTTCCTGCCCTTACACCGCTGCAGCCTTCCCTTGTTCTGTTCACACGACTGCCGCTGGATCCAGGTACAGGTTCCGAATGAGCACAATGAAGTGTTCTGGAATTCCCATTCTTCTCAAGGGGATCCATAGTTTATTGTGACCCAAATATTTGAATGCCTTTGCATAGTCAATAAGACACAAGTAAACATCTTCCTGGTATTCTCTGCTTTGAGCCAAGATCCATCTGACAAGATCCAATGATATTTTTTGTTCCACGTCCTCTTCTGAATCCAGTCTGAACCTCTGGCAGCTCCCTGTCAGTGGACTGTTGCACCCGTTGGATGATCTTCAGTAAAATTTTACTTGCATGTGATATTAATGATACTGTTCTATATTGAACACTCTCTTGGATCACTTTTCTTTTCTTTGGAATGAGTATAAATATGGATCTCTTCCAGTCGGTTGGCCGAAGAGCTGTCTTTCACATTTCCTGGAATAGACTAACGAGTTCTTCCAGTGCTTCATCGGCTTGTTTAAACATTTCCATTGTCATCCACCAATTCCTGGAACCTTGTTTTGGCTTTCTTTCTCCCCCCCCCTCCCCCAGTTCCCCTGAACGTCTTCCTTCAGTACCATTGGTTCTTGCTCACATGCTACCTCCAGAAATGGTGCATTGTTGAGTTCTTTTTGATACAGTGATTCTGTATATTCTTGCCATCTTCTGTTGACGCTTCCTTCATCATTCAATGTTTAGCCCATAGAATCTTTCAATATTGCAACACAAGGCCTGAGTTTTTCCCGGTCTCTTTCAGTTGAAGATATGCTGTGTTCTTCCTTTTTTTTTTTTTTTAAACTCTTTTCTTTTTCTTTCTTTTTTGTCTTTTAAATGTCCTTCATTTTCTTCATGAATGATGCTCTCGATGTCTTCCCTGAGCGAATGGTCCTCCTCCTGTCATTGGTGCTTAGTGTGGGAACGACTCAGTGTCATATTTTGGCTCTTGCAGACTTGTTTTGCATTTCTTCAGCTTCAGCCTGAACGTACATATGTGCAATTGATAGTCTGTTCCACTGTCAGCCCCTGGCCTGGTTTTAGCTGCTGATACTGAGCTTGTCCATCATCTCTTCCCACGGATGTAGTCCATTTGATTTCTGTGTGTTCCATCTGGAGAAATCCATGTGCATAGTTACTTTCTGTGTTATTGAAGAAAAATATGTGCTATGAACAAGACATTGGTCTTCAAAATTCTGTCATGTGATCTCCAGCTTCATTTTTCATCTCCAAGGCCATATTTTCTAATGTTTACAACGTTTACAATCCAATCACCAATAATTATCAATGCATCTTGATTGCATGTTTGATCAACTACCAACTGAAGACAATGGTGGGACTCTTCAATTTCTTCATCACTAGCCTTTGTGGTTGATGCATAGATTTGAATAATAGCACATTGATTGAGTTTTCTTGAAGGCGGATAGATATAATCCTATTACAGACAGCACTGTACTTCAAGAGAGATCTTGAAATATTCTTTTTGACAACCAATGCAATGCCATTGATTGTGTCATTGCTGGCATAGGAAAGCAAATGCTTTTCTGGAATCAAAATGACCGGTACCAGTCCATTGAAACTCACTCATGCGTAGGATATTGATCTGTCTGCATTCCATTGCATTTTTGACAACTGCCAATTTTCCTAGATTCATACTTCGTACATTCCAAGTTTGACTCTCAGTAGTTTCTGCAGCTGCTGCTTCTGTTTTGAGTTGTGCCCATCAGCAAATGAAGATCCCAGAGATTTTGCTCCCGTGGGCCTCACTCCATTCACGTCGTCATGGTTGACTCTATTTTGAGAAAGCTGCTTCTCCTCACTTGCATTTGGAGTACGTTCCAACCCAAGGGGGCCATCCTCTGGTACTGTCTGGCCTTCAGTATCTGAAAAGGTTTTGATTCCATGTATAAGGGTTTTAGTGACTACTTCCGCCAGAGTGGGCAGCCGATTTCTTCTTCCTAGTCTGTTCTTAGTCTGGAAGCTCGATGGAAAACTGTTCATTCTGGGGGGCCCTGCTGGCATCTGAAATACCACTGACATAGCTTCCAGCATCACAGCAAGCCACGAGCAAACTGACGGCTGATGTCTGGGGGTAGATGCCAAGTAGGTACCTGGATACACATATCTGGGGTTCATTGGCATCCTGTAGACTGGTGTGAAATAATTGAAGGACTCATTAAGATGCATGTTCTTTAAAGTTGTTTAATCCAAGGCGAACTCTGAGGGTGTGGGTCAGAGAGAGCGGGGGCGTGGGTCAGGAAGCACTGAAGATTAAAGGGTAAGTGTATAGAAGGAAACTAGTAAGGGCAATTGAGGACCAGTTGGGGATGGAAGCATCAAAAGATATGAGAAGACAGCCAGGATGCAGGAGCAGCAGTAGGTTGGAGCGGGAGGACTGGCAGGAGGCAGGTACAATGGCAGAGGGATCAGAAGGAAATTTACTTGTGGCATGTGAGACAAAAAGGGAGACATTTGTCACTGAGCAGCCGGTCTGGAGCTGGAAAGATCCTTCTCAGCCACACGTCTCCTCAGGGAGAACAGCTAGTCAGGCATGCCGCATCTGGGGGGATTTGGAAGTTGCAGCTGAGAAGGGAACTAGCGATAAACTGGGTCTGCGTTCCTTTAGATTCTCTTTGGCAGTCAATTGTTTGTTCTTATGTGAGCAGAGTGCATCCTTCTAGGTATTTTCCCCTTTAAAATCGATGCTCCAGGCTTTGCCTCCTCTTCTTTTGTCTTGCCGCTCAGGGTACTGAAGAACAGCCTTCTCACTCTGTCAGGAGTAGGCAAGGCATGCCTTTCGTGCAGGAATTAAACAACTGCTGTTCAGAAGCGCAGAGGGAGAAGGCTCAGTGCCCAAAATTATACAAAGGAGAAGGGACTTTTTATGTGGGAGAAACTTTGCGGAATATTTAACCATTAATATTACATGCGTTATACATGTATAGTCACACATGAGTCACTAGCCATCATGCGTCAGTTAATCTACAGGCATCCTGGAGCCAGTCTGTTCAAGCAGGGTGTGAAAATGGTTCCACTTGTCCTGCAAGGATAAGAGATGTTTGTACAAAAGGACTTTTTACCCCCTCTGAGAATTGGCATAGGTTTGTCCTTTCCTGAATTCTCTCAGAGATAGAGCAGATTCACTAAGGACTGTACGTTTGGTCTAAACCCCTCTCTCTTTTCTTCAGATGTGGTAGCACATTCCCCCCTTTTGATCAAATTTCTATTAAGAGGGATTGACCATATCACTTATAATAGAGTCACCTTTCTGCAAGCACTTTTACCTATATTTTCATCGGGGCTGTCTCTCTTCCCCTGGTTACATTAGTAGTGCTTGTCTTCAGGGTGGGTTGGATTAGTTCTTACTGGAATAGCAGACAAGGTCATATTTAATAAATTATTCAAGTCAACCCTAAATACTAAAGGTCACGATGTAAAGGTCCAGAGGGAAAGAAGGAAAAGCCACAAAAGGTTGACTACTTACTGGGCATAGGTCTTCTCAAGAGACACAATTCTTTGCACAGCCAGGCCATTCCTATCTCGATCACAAGCATCAGACAAACATTTCACAAAGCATTTGACTAGTCCTACAACCGTTATTATAATAATCCATGGAATAAGTCCAGTGTTCAGTATTGACCATAACCAAGAACCAATGTTATTGGGCAATGAGGTAAAAATGTCCCATAATGGGAAAATCAGGTAGAAGGAGTATTGAAGGTAGCCATTTGGTGAAAATTCGTACTAGCGAGAAATATTAGTAAATAGCACAGACTTCTGTTTCTTGAGCAAAAATAACTTGTAGAGGTATCCTATTATTTAGTGCAGTTTCCACAAGGGAGTCTAGAGATTTCTATCTGCAATATCTTTAGCAGTTTGCTGAGCTAACAATCCAGGGGTATGCCCAAGTCTCCCATATCTGGCTCCTGGCTCGTTCGATGGTGACATTGGAAGCAATGACAGTATTAAGTGTGAGCCTCTAGTTTCAAACAGAATGCTAATGGGTCTGACTTTTCCTATCTAGTTTGAGGAGGGGGCAGGTTGTCAGCATTGGCTACTGACAGAGCCAGCTTGACAAAGACATTTTCTAAGAACGAAGAGAAAGTATTAAGGAGAGAAGTGTAAAGCCAGAGCTTTGATCGAGTTCAAAACGGTTCAATTAGGCTAACGGACTGTAGGCATTGCATAGCAACCACATCTGAAGCGTGTAGGATTTTGACCCGAGTGGGAAACCGGCAGTGGTGAGTCGTGTATGGTGGTGAACACATATTTAAAGTGGCGTGGTTGGGTCTTCTTAGGGTCTTCTGTGA
>NW_022103906.1:76984430-76986619 GCF_000313985.2 Echinops telfairi | reverse complement strand
AAAAAAAGGTAAAAAAGGATAAGTAGACCATTTTTTACAATCTTACCATTTAAAGGTATTCATGGTGAATTCTGGGGTTTTACCCTTTTATTAAATTGAGTCAGCATTATCTATTTTTTTATTTTAACAGTTTTATTCACATATACATCACAACTCACAAAATCCAATACTGCAATTAGCTTAAGTAGAGCTGTCCAATCACCACCATCAGTTTCAGAATATTTCCTTCCTCCTTGGACTCCTTGTTAGCTCTGCGTTTCCTCCCACATCCCTCTGCCTCCTCAGGGGCCACTCATCCAATCACTGTCCCTCTGGGCTTACCTTTCCTGGATTTTACATACAGAGACAACATTAAAACAAGCAAAAAAGAAAACTCACAGCGGTAGCAGAGGAAAACAGAGGAAAACCTCAGTTGAAAAGAAAGCAGAAAATATTAAAAATGAGAACACATTTAAAATGGGTCAGAAGGGAGATAAAATGAAAAGGTGCCAAGTTTCAACCTACCTGTATCTGCAGCAATCCACTTCCCAGTGCATTTGGTGTGAGAGCAAGGCTGCTCACAGCCCTGGTTTACGGTCAGAGGCCATTCATTCACCAGAGGCTTACTCCATCTGTACTTCCCTTAATTTTTTAAAAAAAACGTTAAAGTGAGTCAAAAGGGAGATTAAATGGTATGGTAAAATACTGGATTTTAACCTAACTACTTCTGCCATATTGACTTTACAGTGCTCTCTAACACAACTGGTCATATCATCTCATGAAAAAAACACATTAGCCTGTGTGATCCAAGGATTGTAAATAATAAAATCCAAATGCTAAGGAGGGAATGTATTAGAGCGTAACTTGTGAACACCCAGTTTGCAGAAAGCTACGGGTGACAGTGGAAGCCCAAAATCCATTTGCACGATCCTCACGTGGATTAAGCATCCAGTGTTCACAAGTTATGCTCTAATACATTCCCTCCTTAGCATTTGGATTTTGTTATTTACAATCCTTGGACCACACAGGCTAGTGTGTTTCTTTCATGTGGACTTAGATGATGCCTCGCTTAGATGCCTCTTTGTTTGAAAACAAGCCTTTAAGACCCAAGACACTATTCTTTCTGATAGCTGGACACATAATCTATTTCTTAACCTCTTAACAACCGCACTATTTGTGAATGACTAGCCATGTCGACAGATACATTTCTACTGCGTGACTTTTTTGAATACTTGCATAACATAGTCTCATATGCATGTGCCATCATTTAGTCAAATAGTTTCCTATTGCTGGATATTAAGTTGCTTCCAGTTTTCACTATGATAAATGAGGTTAAATCTTGATGAATCTCCACAATTACTTTCTTTGGGTAGATTCGTAGGACGAAATCTCTTGACTGAAGTGTATGCATGTCCTCTTTTAAAGGCTGTGGATGCAGGCTGCCAAACTGCCTGCTGGAAAGATTGGGGCCAGCCATCCTCTGCTGGTGGCTTGTGGCCAGTCTTTAGCCAACAATCTAACCAGGCCCATGTAAAAAGCACCATACAGGCAGTTCCTTGGTTAAGAAACATGGACAATGCCTACCTGCTCTTGAATGTTATGAAAATGGACCCTCACTGTGGGACGATTAAACCAGCCTTCCTACACCCCCAAGACTCTCTTCACCCCTCTCTCCTGCACTTGCTGCCTTCGCCTGCTGCCACCCAGTCGATAGGGACTCATAATAGAGCTTTCCCTTTGGGTTTCCGAGGCTGTCAGCCCGTACAGGAGAAGAACATCTCACCGTTTCCCCCAGGAGCGGCTGCTGAGTTTGAACTGCTGACCTTGTGCTTAGCAGCCCCCGACATCAATCCAGTATGTCACTAGGACACCATTCTTGCACTAAAGTAAAACTAAACAAAAACTGCATGTACCTGGACTGACTTTCCTACAAGTTCTTAAAGATACAGTTAGGAACAGAGGCTAGTAGTCACCTGAGGACTGTCCGTAATGTTGTCAGTAATAACAACCAACATTGCCATCGCCGTTCAGTACTGTTCTGAATACTCTAACCCTATGAATTCTGTTAGTCCTGTCAGTGCTATTCTGTTTCCACTGTACAGATGATTAAGGCCCAGAGGGGTTATCTGGTCACAAGATTCACTTCTAGGAAGTGGCAGAATTTGAACCCTGGCAGGCTGGCTCCAGAATCCCATCTCCCAACTCTCCAG
>NW_022103906.1:76980981-76983216 GCF_000313985.2 Echinops telfairi | reverse complement strand
TACTCCAAGAGATCCGACGCAGGATCCACACCAGCAGGAAGGAAGGGAAGAGGAGCCGGTTTTCCACGGCATCTCTTTAATCGAGATCAGAATAGGCCGTGTCCTCCAGGACACAGCATCAGGCTGCGACCTGCGCTTTTTTGGGGCAGGGCTGACTGCCAAACCTCGAGGAACCCTGGCCAGGCCAAGTTGACACAAACCCCCGAATCTCCTCCTAAGAAAACTTCCTTTTCTTCTTCCTCGGTAAAAGAAACATTCTATTGTGTTTTAGGTGCGCGTTCACACCACCAATCCATTTCCCATTCAACAATTGATACACAATTGGTTGTCGTCCTGGTGGTGGCTCGGCACTCTCCCTGTTTCTGCCCCCACGCTTTCCCCTCCCATCCCTCCAGGCTCCCTGGCCCTCCTGGCCTTCTCCTCTTGGCTTTGGGGCAAACATTGCACACTTGGTGGTCTGACGCTTATTTCAGATCTGTTATTTGGCTGAACCTGTGGGTGCGGCCTCAGGTCAAGGGTGTTTCCGGGAGATAGTCTTGGGGGTTTCCTCCAGTTTCTATCAGTCCGATAATAGAACTTTTATTTGAATTTTGTTACTTTTTCCTCCTGTTTGAACTGGGTCGTTCTGTTGTGTCTCTGGTAAGTGCCGGGCACCGTCTATCCCTTCTGGTCTCAGGTCAGGGGAGGCTGTGCTTAGTGCAGCGTTATCCTGTGGACTGCCTGCTTCCACGAGCCGTGGTGCCCTCCACTGTCCTTTATGACCTCGTGGCTACAGCTCCCTTTGATTTTGAAGTAACCGAGAGTTTAATAAATTAATTGAGAATGTCCTTTAATGTTATCACCCCCAACTTTATTATTATTATTTTTTTGCATCTTTTATTTATTGTTTCCCCTAAAGGGCCAAACCAATCCAGTTGTCATTGAATTCACACTAATTTATGATCACCTCATGGAATGTCAGGGTAGAACTATGTGACATGAGCGTATTAGTGAACAATTTTTTTAGATTTAATCTGCAAGCAGATTAAATCTGCTTCTGGGTGGACTTAGCCCTCCAAGCACTCTGGGACTGACTCTCTCAAGGGCTGGACAGTAAATATTCTAAGCTCTCGGCCTTAAGATTTCTCAACTCTGCTGTTTTATTGAAACACAGTCAGGAACCATCTTTGAGTGACCAACTCAGATGACCAGCCACCGGGCCACTGGTTTCAACCCTTGAAGACAAAGTGGATTTTCTTTCCTGACTCAGTAACATTGAGCCGGTCTACATCTTGAATAACCGCGCCCAAGTCTCTGCTGCATTTTGGAGGGGGTGGTGGTGGATGCGTCATATTTGTATGTAGGGTCTTTACAACTGTGTTCAGGGGTGAAATTAATCCTTTGTGTTGTGTCTGTGTTGATGTCAGGCTTTGCTTCGTGAAAAAGCACAGGGCAGCTTTACTATCTGCACAGCACAAATGATTCTTTTGGAACACTGATCGACCTTTCCCTGGAAGAAACCATCTTGGTCTAATGTCTTTTTTGGGAGGTAGTTCTTTGAGGTAACTTCTACTTCCCACCCCCACCCCCCATGGATATTGATCACTTCATATTTTCTACTACTTTTGAGTCAATTGCAGCCATTCCTTTTTGTCCCCCATCCTCAGAAAACCATCTACTACATCTAGATTTCCCAAGGTGTTGGCATTAATTCAGGCCTAGTATTTAAATATGGTAGTACTTTAATCCTCTCCCATAACATCTTTGCAAATGTTCCTTCTCATCCTGATGGGCGGTGGTGGCAGATACTGTCGGATTGATACCTACTTCTCGGGGCACCATATGACAGAGTGGGCCTGCCCCAGAGGGCTTTCTAGGCAGTAATCCTTGCCGGAACAGATCACCAAGCCTGTCTTCTGCAGAGATGCTGTGTTAGTCTGGGGTGACTAGAGAAACAAATCCAGGGAGACTCATAAGTGATAAGAAAGAGCTTTATATCAAAGAGCAATTATATATTGAGAAACATCCCAGTCCCGTCCAAATCAAGTCCATAAGTTCAAAATTAGCCCATATGTCCAATACACGTCCATAAATTCCCGTTTAGACACACACACAGCTGTGCAATGATGCAGAATGCAGGAAGATCACAGGCCAGTGGGTGGGAACTCTTGTGGATCGAGTGGCAGTGGAAGACTCTCAGCACCTGTGTGGGTCTCCATGTGGCTTCTCCCGCTCCAGAGCTCTGGCTCCATTAGT
>NW_022103906.1:76977583-76979518 GCF_000313985.2 Echinops telfairi | reverse complement strand
ATCTATGCCCGAGTCTAGACCCAGGTATGTGCTCCAGTCTGAAAGAAGCCAAACAGCTCGGTTGAGTTCCATTGCCACGCTTGCTCCCTGCACGTCCCTAGTTGTCTCTGCGCTAGTGTCTGTCTTGTGTGTTATGTGGGAGGGATGTGTGTGGCAGCACCTGCACAGGAGCTTCAAAGAGTTCATGGGACAATTCCATTCTCTTTTGACTCCATTTCTCCAGGAACCTTTTGAAGCCCCCTTGCAGATTCCTCTGTGTGTTGGCGATTGTGCCAGTCTGATAGGCATGTCTGTGTATGTACAGTCTCTGCTTCTTGAAATGGAATGTAAGACACCGGGTCTGGGTTCTGCTTTGATAAAGCCAGAAAGCTCTGCTACTCAGCGCCCTAACCCATCTGACCTCTTCTGAGCAGTGGTTGAAAGGGAGCTACAACTGTTTTCAGAAACTCTCAGACAGACTTTCAGTGCATCTGACAGAGCTTGTCAATTCTAAAAGGTTTGGGGGGGACGGGACGTGGGGATCTCCTAACCCAACCCCTCAGCCGGAGGAGGAGAGTATTTGAATAGTGCTGAGAAACGTAGGCCAGGCACTCAGCCTGGGTGGGTGGGCTGGCGAGGAGTGTCCGTCCATGGTCAGGGAGCTTGCTAACTGCCCAGGCAATGAGGCACACACCCTGCGCACACAGTGGAGGCGCAGGTGAGATACATGTCCTCAGAAGGAGTCCCAGGTGCTCCCACGGGCCTCCTTGCCCACCTTCTCCTGCAAATAGAACCCCCTGTTCTGGAGGAAGAGAAAGGCAGAGCATGTTGTCACAAACTTTTTTTCTGCGCACCCTCCCCCTCCCCCCGTAGCCATATTTAATATCCCCTCTGACGGATGACCCAGCTTTGTTGGTTTTTAAGGACTCTACCTTGTGAGAAGCGGAGTCCTGACTCCTGCCGCTTGCTTTCTGCTGGGTCGGTGGGAGGCAGGGCCACGCCGAGGTCTGTGTTTTCCTGGCCTACTGTGTTCTATTCATCACTGATACGTTATAGAGACATTCCCCAAAGAGTTACCTTAAGGAGCCCCCTGCCTTTAGCCTCCTGGAGCCCTGGAAGGCAGGGGGCTGTGAGGTCCGCTTCACAGGAAAGATCAAGGAGGCCGCACAAGCCTAATAGAGTCACATCTGGAGTCGGGGACAGGCCCCGGGCTAGCACGGCCACCCCGTGTCACACAGCCTTCTCCCATTTGGGTGGCCTTTGCCCCTTGAGGGGTGGGAGGGTCCAGCTCTCTGCTCCCCAGGCTCCCTCTAGAAGAGTGCTCCCTCAGGCCGCCTTGCTAAGGAGCTGAGATTCAGAAGGACCTCGCTGGGCCGTTCTCTTTCTTAAACCCTCTCTTGTATCTGCCCCTCAGGAGGAGGAGTTCATCGATTGGTGGAGCAAGTTCTTTGCCTCCACTGGGGAGAGAGAAAAATGTGGGTCCTACCTGGAGAAGGAATTCGACACATTGAAGGTGAGGTCTCTCCCCCCAAATGGTCTCTTACAACCCAGCAGTCACTGCGCACACGCCGTGGGTGATGGGAGATACAACAGAAAGACAAAAGGTGTCCCTCATTTTCAATCTCCGCATTTGATGAGGACTGGTGAATCTTAACGAGCTAATTAGGGTCCAAAAGGTCACTCTCAGATTTAAAGCAAGAAGTCGATGCGGGCTTGGGTTCCTAAGAAAATATTTCTGGGAGAATATAGGAGAATATTAAAGTATTTGTGGGTTAAATGATGCCTGGGTTTATGTTAAAGTACCATCCCTTCCCACCCCCACAATAAAACAGTAAAAATGGATGGTGGTGGGGTGGTCCGCTGATAAATTTTGAGATGATTAGGATTGAAATGGCAGAGTATTGAAAATTATTAAAAGCTGGAGATGAGTACTTGGGATTTGTTATACTATTGTTT
>NW_022103906.1:76975831-76976898 GCF_000313985.2 Echinops telfairi | reverse complement strand
TGGGAGACTTCCTGGTGGGCCAGGTCTGCAGCCGTGGCCACTCAGAGATGCGAGCGCAGGTAGCAGCCCGGGCTCCTCAGGCATCAGGTTTCCTGAGACAGCACGTTCGCCACTGACTTGGGAGCGGCGTGTTTGAGGTTGGGCAACGCGACAGAACTATTCGTGTACCAGGAAGAAGAGCCGGCACATTAGGTCTGGCATGTGGTCCAGCGACCGTGCCAAAAAAACGAGAAAAACTAAACAAGTCCGAGCACTCCTGCCAAGGTGGCGCCTGGCCCTGGCTGCCTCCCTGTTCCCTCAGAGGCTGATGCTGAATTGGCACCAGGCCTTCCCCTTGACCTTGCGGAGGGGGTCTCCCACAGCATCCAAGTGGAAACGGGCTTCCAAAGCAAAATGCCTTCAACCTGTTTCTGGGGGAAGTACCAGAACCCTGGTCCTGTAAGGAGAAGTAAACAGAAGAGAAACCATGGCCAACAACACGGGTCTTTGAAAAATAGCCTGTAGCATCCTGGGAGGAGGACGCCTACAAAGGGTAGAGAAAACAAACAAACAAACAAACAAACATATTTTGGACATTTCTGGAGTAAGGAAAAATAGCTAAAGAATAGGTAAGAAAGCTAAAGAATAGGTAAGAATAGGAAATGATAAAAAAACCTCTAGGAAAAGAACAAAGCTTATTCGTTTTCCTAATGAATCTAGATGGAAACTGCCCTCTGAAAGACGCCCCGACGGTGCTGTCCGTTGGTATTGGGCTGCTAACCTGGGCGGTTCAAACCCACGGGCAGCAGAAAGAGGAAGCGCCTGCCCTGGGGGAGATGCACAGTCTCTGAAGCCCTACTGGGTAGGCTCTCTACGAATTAGAGCCTACTCAATGGCCGTAGATTTTTGTTAATGAAGTAAAAAGAGTCTTCAACTATTTCAAAGGTCAAAGTTTATTACCCTGTCTTTACAAGACATATTTAAAATAATGTAACTAGTTAAAAACAGGTAGCCAGTTAGAGGACAATAGAGCCAGTTAAATATAACAATAATACCAGTTTTAAAATATTTTTGGGAAAGACATAATC
>NW_022103906.1:76972622-76973770 GCF_000313985.2 Echinops telfairi | reverse complement strand
GGCTTGTGCCAGCTCACGGTGACCCTGTGGGACAGGGCTAGAGCCGCGCCTGTGCCTTGTGGAGACGGTAACTCGTTTGGAGGAATACAAGCCTCACCTTTCGAACTGCTGACCTTACCGTTAGCAGGCCCACGTGTAACCACTATACCACCAGGGCTCTGTGAGACAAAGCAACCATGTTATCATGGGAAATGCTTCAAGGTGGCAGTTGTGAGAAGGCCTGTGTGCAAAATTACACCGAGCTTCGGTGTTTACAAAGCAGAAACCACGGGAAATACAAGAATACATAGAAGCACATGGTAGGTAGGGAAGACTTCAGTTCATTTCTCTGAGTCCCTGTCAGATTAAGGGGAGACATATGAGAGAATGGAGAAGACACCGTGATTGTTACTGTGATTAATATGAATTGTACTCCAGCCTGAAATGAGAGACTGTACCGATGACCCTTTTATAAAACCGGCCACGTACCGAGCCACAAGGAAAACCTTCATAAGACTTCAAGGTCATACAATTAGAAACCAATGTTAAGATCAACAACTGGGAACACTTCTTCTACCGGGGATTAAGAACAAAACAAACAAAACCACTCTCATTGAAGAGTTCTTTCTTGGAAGAGTAAACACAAGCAAAACTTGCAGTGCAACTAGGAACACCCCATCGTCGAGCTTCCTGTGGTAACTAACACAATGCTGAGAGAAAATTTATCACCTTAACGGTCACATCAGTTAAATGAAAGAATGGATTCTGTGGTGGCTGCGTGTTACTGTGATGCTGGAAACTATGGCACCAGTATTTCAAATGCCAGCAAGCTCACGCTGGGGAGACAGGTTTCAGTGAAAATTCCAGACCAAGACAAATGAAGAAGAAAGATCTGATGACCTAATTCCTCAAATTGTTGTTGTTATCGTTAGGTGCCCTTGAGCTGGCTCGGACCCACAGCGCCCCTGTGGACAACAGAGGGAAACATCGCTTGGTCCGGCAGCTTCCTCACAATTGGGGTGAGAGCCACGGGCCCCAGCCATTGGTCTTCCTTGTTTTCGCTGCCCTTCTGCTTGGCCAAGCATGATGTCCTTCTCCAGGGACTGGTCTCTCCTGAAGGGTCCAAAGTATGTCGGATGAAGTCTCACCACCCTTGTCGCTAAGGAACC
>NW_022103906.1:76926945-76972026 GCF_000313985.2 Echinops telfairi | reverse complement strand
CTAGAGCTGGTCCCCTGCATGGCTGTCTACCTGCCTACCTACCTATCTGCCTACCTATCTTTTTACCTGTTTGTTCCTCTCTGTCCGTCCATCCATTCATTCAGCCAGCTATCCTTTGTTTATCTACAGTTCAATGAAGATAATATCAAATCATAATAAAGGAAGGTTTGAATGAGTCAAGAATCAAGTTATCCTGGGAAGGCAAAGATCAGTACTGTAAAGCTATCCGTTTTGAAGGAGAGAGGGAGCCTGGCATGATTTCTTGTTTGTTGCAATTCTACCAAAATCCATCAAGAAATGTCTACTCAGAGTGGTGTTAAATGTTTCAACATTTCACTTGGACGAATGAGTGTGAAAGAACAGCCAAGAGAACGTTGAAAAGCAAGAATAAAGAATAAGAATGAAGAGGGTAGGTTTCTCTCCCAGGGATCAAAGCATGCAATGAAGCAAGCACTGTGGTGATGGGCAGCAGGGGTCCAGAGATCAGTAGGGACAGCCCAGCGGAGCACCAACAAATGGCAGGGTGCACACACGTTTAAAATACTGTGACATGGGCCACCGGGAGAAGGAGAGAGAGCCAGAATACGAGGCTTGGGAATTGGTCAACCCCCAGACCATTTTGGGAAATGATACTGCTGTACATAGTGTGAATTCTTAGTTTACACCAGGAACAGAAGTAAATTACAGATGAAAGAGAGGCTTCAATGAGAAATCAAGGAGAAAATACAGTGTGGAATTTAATAATCTGGCTGTGAAGACGTTCTAAGCATAATTTGCAAGGCACGGGCCTAAAGACAGAGACCATTAGATGAGGTAATCCAGAAATGTTGATGTGTCTAAAAACAGGCGTATCATAAGTGACAAACTGGGCAAACTATTTCGAAGACATTTGATACACAACCGATTTCTATTGCGGACACATCATCAGAAAACCAGTTGCTCGAACAAGACATCCCGGTTGGCAGAGGGTCAGCAAAGCAGAGGAAACGCGTCCCCAGGGAGCTGCACTGGGACAGGGGCTGCAGCAGCGGGCTCACACGGCTCAGCGGCTCTGAGGAGGGCAATTGGTTGTGTGCATCAAAGGTCTTACATGGGCCTATCTTTTGACCAAGAATTCTTCTTCTAGGAACTTATAACACGTGCACAAAGCATACGTGTCCCATTGTTCATCGTGTTTTTCAAAGTGACAGGGAAAAATCCCTGCAAAACTAAATGTTCACTCTAGATTAGGGTTCATTGGCACATTTGAATATTGTATGGTCTTTGGAAGGATGTTCTGGAAGTATATTTTTTGAGCCCCATGACATTCGCCCTGCCAGGTGAAAAATCCCAAATTACAGCACAGTGTATCTCCTGTGATCCTATTTTGGCATAAATAGAGAGAGAGAAAATATTCACAGGTTCCCAATGTAAACCAAATAACGAATTGCTTGTTTTGGAGAATCAGATTTTTAAGGCAACACGAACCCTTTCTTTACAAGTCCTTATAGATGCTAATTTTAAATACTAAAACTTACCACTTGCATCATGAAATGTTTCTTGAAGAACTAGAACTTGAATTTTGTGGCTTAGGTAGAACTCTGACTGGGCCTAAACAAGAAGATCGATTTAGCCAGACAGAGGGGAACATACCTGAAGTAGCCTGTCTATAAATGTCAGCACCAACCAATTTAGCAAGTATCCGAACCTGTTCAGCATCACTGTGTACCAGGTCCACTTCACCGTCTCTAATAGGAAGCCGTAGCTTCATTGAGGTAAGCAGGTCTGAAATACCGTCCTAACCCTGACTGTATGAGAAAAGATAAAGAAGGGATGAGGCCAGGGCGCAGTATAGCACTGATGAAACACACAGTATTCCTCTGGTTCCTTGAGGCTTCCTTACCCCACACTATCATGACCCCAGTCCTGCCTTTCAGCTCTGGCTAGACTGCAGCATGTACACTGGTACAGATAAGAGCTCATAACACAAAGAATCCAGATCAGATAAACCCCTAGCAACAGAAATAGGAGTAGCAATACCAGGAGGGAAGGGGGAAGGCGGGGGGATGAGGGGAATAAGGGGGAAGCAATTGCAGTGATCAATGCATACTCCCCTCCCCCCCTCAGGGGGATGAACAACAGAAACATGGGTGAAGGGAGACAGTGATCCGAGTAAGCTATGAAAACAATAATAATTTATAATGTATCAAGGGGTCATGAGGGTGGGAGGGTAGGGAGAGCAGGGAAAAAGAGGAGATGATGCCAAGGGGTCAAATAGAAAGTAAATGTTTAGAAAATGATGATGGCAACATATGTACAGATATGCTTGATACCATTGATGTATGGATTGTTATAAGAGCTGTAAGAGCCCCCAAGAAAATGAGCTTTAAAAGAAAGAGAAAGAAATTGCACCCACAGTTTAAAGTGGTACTCAGAGGACATGCTCAGTCCTATATTTGATACCACTGCTATCTGGGCAGCCTAGACAATGGGCATTTTTGCTGAAATGTTGACTCTTTAATTCCCTGCGGGTCTCTGAATCTTCAACTACAAAAGCTACCGAGCTTAATGTTTATTTGCTTGGCTGTGATCTTATTCTATGACAGCCACTTGGACTATTTGGTTTCCCAGAAAACCCTATTCCTTAATGGTGCCGAATAAACATCTTCCTCTCTGAACTTTTTCCTCCTGGCTTCCCCTCTCTCCTTTCTCTGTTACCCTCACACGTGCCTCCCCATCATCTCTGCCTTGCTCTTATTTTCTCCCACCCCTCTCGCCCTCCTTGGCTCCCTTCTTACACCTCTACCTCTCCAACCTTGCCCTTCTCTATGCCCACATTTTCCTAATGCTCTTCCTGCCTTCTCCTTCCTCCCCCTCCCCCTCTCCTTTCCCACTCCCCCGTCACTCTCACTGTCATGTTGGGCCTTCTTTACCTGCTTGCTCTCCGTTGCTGACCTCTGCTTTCTCTCTGTCCCCTGTCCCGTCTCTCGTCACTGCGCATGCAGGTCTACGATACCCAGCTAGAGAGCGTGGAAGCCTTTGAGGGCCTGTCTGATTTTTGCAACACCTTCAAGCTCTACCGTGGCAAGACTCAAGAAGAGACGGAAGATCCATCTGTCATTGGAGAATTTAAGGTAAGTCCTTAAAGCCATGGCCAGAGCTCAGGTGAGTGGACGTCTGGAGTGGCAGCAGCGAGGCAAGGGGGAGGGGCAAGGGCTATTGGCAGCATTATAGTGATGGTCTGGTGCTGATGCTGTCACCACGGGTGATGGAGGAGGTGGCGGTGATGGTGTTGCTGCAGCTCCTGATGGCGTTGGTAGGAGCACAGTGGCCTTGGTGTTCTGCCTGGCAGTGACTCGGAGACGGATGAGAACTATGGCATAACGTTGATTGTGTGGATGACAATGGTGGCACCAGTTCCAATCTCATCACCGGATTCTTTGCAGGGCCTCTTCAAAATGTATCCTCTCCCAGAAGATCCAGCCGTCCCTGTGCCCCCAAGACAGCTCCACCAGCCGGCTGCCCAGGGGCCCCAGGAGTGTCTGGTCCGCATCTACATTGTCCGGGCATTTGGCCTGCAGCCCAAGGACACTAATGGAAAGGTAACATCCCTCGCAGGTGTGGGTGTGAGTGGACCGCAGCATCAGACGCAGCCTGTGCTCCAAGGAGCGGGGAAGTAGACACGCACATACAACCTTGAACAGCAACTGGATGGACTTCTACCAAGGACCAAGGAGTCCGGGAGGTCGGGGAAGGTCACAGTCAGGGCAGGACTTTGCATCCAGGGGAGCACTTCCTGAGAGGGATAGGACTTTTAAGGATGGGGAGGGTATTGGTGACTAGAAAGAAAAGGAAGAAAATATTTGGGGAGGGGTCAAAGGCCTTGGCAAAGCTGTGAAAGTAGAATGTTGAATGTGTGTTTAGAACAACGATGAGCTGGCAGGATTAATAGCATTGAAGGCGTCGGTGGAGATTGAACTTGTTAAGATTCCCCGTGGTGGGCTGGAAGGAGGCAGATCCCAGGCAAAAGGGAACATCAGTGCTACTGACCCTGTCTTGGATGGTTGGCACGAGCTGAACTTGCGCTACAACGTGATTTGTCTTATTAGCGTTTTGAAACCCCTTTGCATTTTGTGCCTGAGCTAAGTGCCTGAGCTGCCTCTGTAGAATCAGCCCTGTGTGAGGAGGAGAGTTAGAAGAGGGGAAGGAATCCAGCATTCCAAGGAGAGGGGGTGGGAGGGCAGGAGTAAGGCTGGAAGAAGAGAGAGAGAGAGACACGCACACACAGAAATGAGAGGCTGAGGGAGAAGACTCTTGGAGTTTAGAGATCATTGAGAGAGGGTGCTCTCATCTCTTTAGGAGAGAGAGTTCAGGCTTAGCAGGAAACCAGTATCTGACCCCAGAACCCTGACTTCCCTGGCTGAGCAGTCTTGGCTGCCCTGCCTTGTAGCCCCCTGGTCGAGGCATCTCACGGTGCATAATGGACAAGGTCCATGATCCAAGGTGTGGTCCTGGCCAGAGACGCTTCTCGATGCCACAGTAAACCTGGGCCCTCCAGAGCCCTGGATGCTCCTGGAGGCTAGTTGAGAATGCCACTGCTTTCTTGCACTGGGCGGGGTGGACTCTCTCTTCCTTGCCAGCATTTCAACAGAGAGCATCCATAGGGACCCGCTTGGCTTAGTCAGATATATAATATAAGCTGGGGTGCTTCTGAGGCTATGGGCCCACCCCCTCTACACCTTCTCATCAGTGAGCAGTGGGCTGGGAAGATGGGATATTTCTGCACCCTAGATGCACTACAGAGGCTGTGTGCAGTGTGGTGGGGACCCCCGGCCTGACAGACCAGAGTTTACACAGCAGCTTCTAGGTGGTCTCTACCTACTTCCACCAGGAGGCAGAAGCCAAGCGGCTTCCAAGCCGGGTTGGCACAGTGATTTCACTTGTGTTTTTCTGACTCTTCCTCCAGTGTGATCCTTACGTCAAGATTTCCATAGGGAAGAAATCGGTGAGCGACCAGGATAACTACATCCCCTGTACCCTGGAGCCTGTATTTGGAAAGTAAGTTGAGGTCAGCTTGGGCCTTGGGGTGGGGGAGCCAGTCTGGAAAACCCACAGTTCAGTGGGGGGAACATGGCCACTGCTGACAAGCCCCATCTCCTCGTGCTGAGCTCGGCTTCCTGTGTCGTGTGTCTTTGGGCTCGAGCCTCGGTGACTTTATCAGATAATAAAGGCTTGAGTCCCAGCAGAAGCTCCTAGTAAACACGCGAACAATCTCCTGCAAGCTCAGATACCCAGATGGAAACACAGAGCACGCCTGGGTTCTGTGTGGGGCTGCTACCCGCCAGGCCAGCAGTTTGAACCCACCAACTGCTCCGTGGGAGAAAAGCGAGGCTTTCCACTTCTGTAAAGAGTTACAGTCTCAGAAACTCACAGGGGGCAGTTCTACCCTGCCGAATAAGGTTGCCATGAATTCCAAGAGCGAGTTTGAGTGAGGTTTTTGTTTTATTTTTAATGAAATGTTTTCTGGGGAGTAAAACTGCAGACTTTTTACAGGAATGCCACAAAGGTCACACAAGATTCCCCTATGCACGTTGCTCAATTGCCCTTACTGTCAGCGTCTTGTGTAATGGGGAACATTGCCGAAAGTAAGAATTTGACCTTGAGACAATACCATCCAATAAGAGCAGTTGTGGGGATGGATCGGGACTGGGCAGAGTTTTGTTTCGTTGAGCATAGGGTTGGCATGAGTTGGAAGCAACTCGAAGGCAGCTATCAACACCACCACCACCAACAACGTTATTACAAAGCACTTGGCTTTATTAGGATTTCACTCGCGTGCTTTGACCGTTCCGGTCTCCATCCCGAGAGAGCACCTGGCACCTAGTACTGACATGGCCACTTTCCTCATCCCATGCCAGTGTGTGGTCCACACCTAGAGGAAGAATGTGCTCTTGAGGCTGTGCCACGATTCTTGAATTCTGACAACCAGGGATGGAAGAAGCAGTGCCCACAGCCTGGAGTAGCTTTCAGGGGCCCTGTGGTTTGGACAAGATGCTTTGGTGGCGTTTGGGTCATGAGTCGGGCTAATAATGACCAGGTTGGCAGTTCAAATCCACCAGCAGCTCTGGGGGAGAAAGGTGGGACTTTCTACTCCCATAAAGAGTTACAGTCTCAGAAACCCACAAAGGATGCTCTCCCCATCCTAGAGGGCTGCTCAGAGCCAAAATCAACTTGATGGCGTGAGATTGTCAGTGTGGGTGGCAGAGAAAGCTGAAAGCCAAGCTGTCAAGGGAGGTTTGCAGCTGGACACAGCATTCCTGGGTGACTGTTGAGTTAGTTGTTGCCCCTGAGCCCATAGTGAGGACCCAGGCAGCCAGGGGAAATGATCAGGCCGGTGGGAGCTCTCTTGAGGGTTTGGCTGGAGGGAAAGGCCGGAGGGAAGAGAAGAGCCGGGTGTCCTGTACTGCCTGCTGGATGGACTCCAAACATGGTGGGTGGGAGAGTGAGCAGGTGAGGTCCACAATGGGGGTCCAGGGTCCAGGTCCTCCTCTGGAAGGAGGAGCCCACTCTCCCAGTCCCCTTTGACCACATCCCTGGCATTTTATGGCCCTGGCCTTTCAGGGGCCCTTTCTTCCTACAGCCCCTAGACCGAGCAAGCACAGCCCATGGGGCATCATCAGATCACAGCGTCCCTTGCCCTCCAGTGTGCCCTGAACTCTTGAGTCTGTGGGCCAGCCCGCCCCGTCCCTCTTGGCCTCTGCAGTGGGCAGGCTGCAGTGTCCCCGATCACTGTTAGCTCTAGGCCCACATCTTGTCCAGGCGCCGGGATGCATGAAGACCCCGAATGGATGGAGGGTGGTCTTCCCTGGCTTGCTCTGGGTATAGCTGTGGGGAGGAGACCTGGTGGCTGTCAGTTAAACATTGGTCTGTGAACTGCAAGGTTAGCTGTTCAACCCCGGCAGCCTGTCCGTGGGAGCAGGATGAGGCTGTCTGCTCAGTAAAGATGTACAACCATGGACGCCTGTCTAGTGAGGTGTGAGTAGGAATACACTAGGTGGTCGTGGCTTTGGGCTGCGTGGCAGGAGGGGAGGAGCTTTGTCTTTCTCCTACTCCCTGTTAAATATTCCCTGTCTCACCTCTGGCCAGCCACTAAAGCCTCTGACTCCTACAGGGTCAGGCCTGGGGAACTTGAATTTGGGGCACAGGCCACCTCACGTGCCCATTTCCCTCGCAGCAGTGGCTGGAGCCTTCTGAAGGGGGCTGAGCTTAGACTGTGGATCCGGACTCTGAGACCCCTCTCTCAGCCTCTGGTGACACAGCAGATATGGCGCCCTTTGAGCTGGTTGCCTCCCGCCCTGGGCCCTGGCTTTCCGATGGTGCCCGCTCCAGTGTCTTGTCATTGCCGCCCCTTCGAGGCCTCCTGGACAGGACATAGAACCCCTTGAGCTGGCCTCCCGAGGCCCACCTCTCCTCTGCAGAAATCCTCACAAAGTTTCCCCTCATCGCCCCCCCTCCCCCAAGCATGTGTGGTACCCTGAGAGGCCTAAGACACCCACCAAGACATCCTGCCCGAGGGGCTCTGGCTCTGGCATTTCAGGTCTGTCCTGTTCTGGCCCCCGGGCTGAGGAGGCCCAGGTGGTGTCTGTAGGCAGTCAGCATGGTTCGAATCCACCCAAAGGTGTTTCTTCAGAAAGGCCTGCCACCTGACGTGGAATGCCAGCTATTGATAACCTCGTGAAGCCCAGCTCTGCCTGGACACACTGGGCTGCTCAAGTTGGGGCCGACTCGGACAGCTGGTCCTGGTGGGAACTTGCTTTGTAGTGTTCCATCCTTCTATTCTGGTTCGTCAGGCCCTTCTGTGGCTGGTCAGACACCTGCCCTGTGCCCGGCATGCACACGCATGCACGCATGCACGCACGCACGCACGCACACACTCCCCCCTGCAGGATCAGCTCCGAGCGCTGAAGGTGGTGTGTGCTAAGAGCTGCAGGAGACTCAAGGACAGGACAGTGGCGCTGTGGACCCCAGGGTGGCCCTTGAGTTCTGTTCTCACTGCAGTCCCCTCGAGTGCCCCCTGACCCCACGCCCCTCCTGCAGGATGTTCGAGCTGACCTGCACTCTGCCCCTGGAGAAGGACCTGAAGATCGCCCTCTACGACTATGACCTCATGACCAAGGACGAGAAGATCGGGGAGACCACCATCGACCTGGAGAACAGGCTGCTGTCCAAGTTCGGGGCGCGCTGTGGACTCCCCCAGACCTACTGTGTGTACGTGCGAGGGGAGTGAACGGTTCTCTAAGTGCGGACCTGCAGGGCTCGCCGAGCACTTGCTGGTGCCGGCTGGGCTCAGCGCCTCGCCGCGTGTACGCACTTCCTCCTCCCGCCCCAGAGATGAGGAATCTGAGGCTAGGAAGTGGTGGCGTCAGCATAGGACTTGGATGTTGGCCTGGCTGTCATCACTCAACTTTTAGGGCGCACCAGTGGCCTGTGGGGGCCAAGTGCCTGGACAGAGACAGGGCCGGGAGGGAGGCTGGGAGATCCACAGCATGACCACAGGCCCCTGCTGGAGTAGAGGGGGGATCCTGTGAAGGTCTCTGCCAGGTGAATTCGCGTGTGGACGGCCCCCCACACCCCAACTCGAGTCTTGTTTGGTCCGATTCTCTACCCTCAGAGATGAGATGGGGAGCCCGCGGTAAAAGGGAAGGGTGGGTGGCGCTGTGGCTGTGTGTGCAGATGCGCAGACCACACCGCTCCCCTCCACCCTGCTCCTGTGCTCAGAACACCTGACCTTTGTCTGTGTTTGGGCCTCAGCTCTGGACCGAACCAGTGGAGGGACCAGCTCCGCCCCTCCCAGCTCCTGCACCTCTTCTGCCAGCAGCACCGGCTCAAGGCCCCGGTGTACCACACAGACCGGGTGGTGTTTCAGGGTCAAGAATACACCATTGCGGACAAGGGTGAGCTACTGAGAGAACCCCGAACCCAGGGACGGCCTCCCTCGCTGCTTTCTGCCTCGCCAGGCCATCTCCGACCACAGAGGCCCATTGGGCTGCTAACTGCAAGATCAGCAGTTTGAATGCACCAGCCTCTCCGTGGGAAACAGACGGGCTTTCTACTCCACTCAAGAGTTGCAGGCTCTTGGCAGTGAATTTGGTTTTGGTTTTGAACCTGACCCAGGGCACAGGCTCAGCCTCCCCAGGATGGCACAGAGGAGCTAAACTCACACCGGGTCCTTTTGATACTAGTACTTTTCTGGGATGGTCATTGGGAAAATTAGTGCCCAGGGTGGAAATTGAGGTCAAGGGTCAGGGTGGATGCAAGGTCCAAGGTTAGGGCTCAGTTCAAAGCTAGGCTGGACACAATTGGGGGTCAGTGTGATTCGAGGTCTAGACCATAGTTAGACCTGGTCTTCTGAGGCTGGGTGGCGGTTTAGGGGTTGATTGGAGCCTGGAGTATAGTCTACCTCGGAGAAACCGTTTGCAATTGGAATCACACCCTGGTGGCTTCAGTGGGTTACATGTTGGGCTGCTAAACTCAGGGTCGGCAGTTCAAAACCACCAGCTGCTCCGTGGAAGAGAGAGATGGGCCAGCAGCCGGCTCAGTCCCCTCCCCCTTCTCCAACTGTGGCATAAGCCCTACCACCCAACACCCTGCCCCACCAGAAGGGGTGGCTGAGCTGCTCTGGGCAGTGGGCATCACAGACACCCCAAGCCTCGGAGCAGATGGATGAGTTTCTCTGATGAGAGAAGCAGCCCCCCCCCACCCCCCTGCCCTGAGAGGCCTTTTGAGGTTTGGGGTACAGTGCCTGTGAAGGTGGTGGTAGGGCCAAAGGAGGGGGGCCTTCAAAGGACTGGCACAGCCAAGTTGGCAGGCTAAAATAAAAAACCCCTGCCGTCCATTGTTTCTGACTTCCAGGGACCCTTTCCAAATCGTTGTGGGAGCAGGAAGTTTCATCAGTCTTCTGCAGAGTAGCTGGTGGGGTGGAACCACCGACCTTGTGGTTAACAGCGCAGTGCTCAACCACAGCACCTGGAGGGCTCCTCAGGCAGACAGCTTAAACCACATTCACTGCCATCGAGTCGATTCTGACTCAGTGACCCTATAGGACAGGATAGAACTGCCCCTGTGGGTTTCCCAGACTGTATCTCTTTGTGGGAGTAGAAAGCCTCATCTCACTCCCTTAGAGCAGCTGGTGGTTTTGAACTGCTGACCCTGAGGTTATCAGCCCAACACGTAACCCACCAAAGCCACCAGGGTGTAATTCCAATTGCAAACAGTTTCTCCGAGGTAGACTGTACTCCAGACTCCAATCAACATCTAAACGGCCACCCAGCCTCAGAAGACCAGGTCTAACTATGGTCTAGACCTCAAATCACACTGACCCCCCCAATTGTGTCCAGCCTACCTTTGGACTGAGCCCTGACTTTGGACCTTCTGCCCACCCTGACCCATGACCTCAGTTAGCAGTCCAACACGTAACCACTATGCCACTTGCCCAAAGCCTCATTCCTTGTGGGAATAGAAAGCCTCATTCCTACACTTCCCCTTGGAGCGGCTTGTGGTTTTAAACTACTGACCTTGTGGTTAGTAGCTTCATGGGTAGGCCACTACTTCACCGGGACTTTAAATGCATGCTGTCGGCACCCCTCTCAGTGTCTGAGCGTCTCCTGTTCATGGCAGCTGTCCTAGACCCACCTCCTGGCAGGAAGGGCTGCACCTGGGAAGTGTGAGGGGATCTCGGGGTGGGGGTGGGGGGCGCTTACGGTCCGGCCTCACCCTTCCTAAGTGAGCATGTGATCTCACTTAGGAGACAGTCTGGAATCCCAGCTGGCCCACTCACCTGATGGGTGGCTTCTTCTCCAGGCCTGGGTTTTTTACCTGTCAATGGTGAGACCACCTGCAAGGACCTCCCTGGTTCGGATGCAGGGGAAACATGCTAATATCTGGACCGCCCCGTAGTGCACATGGACGTTCATGATTGCTGTTGTGATCTTAGGCACTGCCCCTAATAGAGTAACTCACTTGAACTTAAATGCCAGATCTGGTGGCCAAGGATGCCAAGGCGCAGAGTTAGGGGTGGTCAGGATGGGCGTTAGCAGGCAGGGTGGGGGGAGGGAGGGAGGGAGTGCTGTGTGCAGGAGATTGGGTGGGAAGAGTGGTCACGGGGATGGGTTGTTGAACTCCTCGATGGTGATGCTTCCTTTGCAGAAAGCATGGGGAAGGAAGGGAGAACAGGATGGGGGTGAGGCTGTAGGCCCAGGGGCTTCCTGCAGCTTCCAGCCAGCTCTGCTTAGCTGGCTTACCCGGCACTTCTGCCATTACCTACTCACCTGGACCATGTCCCTTTTGTATCTTCTCTGGGACAGAGGCTAACAGAGTCCCTAACCCACACCTGGGCCCCGTGGAGGAGCGTCTGGCTTTACATGTCCTTCAGCAGCAAGGCCTGGTCCCAGAGCACGTGGAGTCCCGACCTCTCTACAGCCCCCTGCAGCCCGACATCGAGCAGGTGAGTCCTTGGCCGTGGGCCCAGAGTCCCTGAACCCCAGTGGCCCTGTCTTGAGCACAGCGTGGACACCCTCGGGTTTTACTCAGCTCCTCTTGGGTGCTGTGTCCCCATTGTGTTAGCCTGGGGTGTTAGAGAAATAAACCCAGGGACACTCATGCATGCATCAAAAAAGAGTCTATACCACAGGTAAGATTCTATGAAGAAGGTATCCCAGCCAGTCCAACTCAATCCCATCTTTCTGAGGCTAGCCCCTAAGCCTCCCTTTAGACTCAGGACGCTGCAGGCTGCTGGAGCAGAAAGGTGAAACCAGACTTGGGAGGGCCATGGGCTGGTGGGGGCAGAGTTGCCAGGATGTAAGAACAGCAGGAATGTGGCTGGCCACATGGGGCTGCCACACCTGGAGGCAGGTTCCCAACAAGCAGGAAGACAAAGTCACACAGAGCAGGAGAGAGAGAGAGGTTCCCAGTATCTTCTTATAAGAAGGCCACGCCCCCAAGGAGGCATCACCAGGCTGAGTGACATTTTGGACTCCCCATCCACTGCCCACACACTTTCTAACCAATGACAGTTGATGTACAATCACCTAACTACCACCCCGCCTTCCGAATGCTCATCACTGGGGGACCAGGAGGGGACCTCCTGAGCCTGGCCCCTAGGGCCTGTTAAGTGCCCCTCTGCACCTCCTCCTGGGGATCCTGGCTTCTGGCTGCCTATCCTTCTGAAGTCTTGGGGGCTCAACCCGGCCGAGCGGCCTCCTGCTCCTTTATCATCAGTCAGTCCTTCCCTGTGCTGCCACGAGCTGGGGGTGTTCAGACAGGGTGACCAGCACTCCTTGACGAGAGGGCAGCAGCCAAAGAGCAATCGCTGGTGGGGCCTATAGAGTCCATTCCTGTGCAGAGAGGGCGGGTGCAGGGGGCGAAGACACCCTGAAGTGTGACTGTACAGGGGATACCCACCCTCCACCCCCGTGTTTGGACCTCAACTCTTCTCCTGAGGTCATTTGCTCCCTGACACCCTGGAGTGGCATGACAGGGACTCTCGTCTGTGACCTCGCAGAAGCCTGAGCTCATGACTCTTGAAGGAGGAACCCTGGCTGGCGGCAAGGGGTGGGCTGGAGGGGCGGGCAGGGAGAGTACTTTTCAGTGCCGGAAGCCAGAGCCCTTCCATGACTCAACCACCCTCTAGGGTCCCTCTGGGGCTTTGAGGACCCCATTCCCCGGGCCTTGAGGGTCCTCCCGGTTCTAGCCCGCACACCGAGACTGCTCAGAAGTCACCATCTCTGAGCAGCCTCTCCTGGTCCTGGAGGCCAGCCTGGATCCGGGTTGGTGGCCTGGGCAGTTGTGGGCTCGCCTTGTGCCTGGCTCTCTAGCCCTCTGCTTAGGGTCCTTCCAAGAGAGGGGATGCTGAGCCCAGCCACGTGGCACCTGGCCTCTTCTCTGTCCCATTCCCCATGGGTCTGGTCCAGCGTAGGTGCTCCGTCAATGCTGGTGGAAAGAACAGACTGATGAAGAGAGCGTGCTAATGTCCCCACAGGGAAAGCTGCAGATGTGGATTGACCTGTTTCCAAAGGCCCTGGGGCGGCCTGGACCTCCCTTCAACATCACTCCACGGAGAGCCAGAAGGTGCCTTCCCCAGCTGAACTGCGGCGGGGGGTGGGGTGGGGGTGGGTGGGAGCCAGGGTCGTCAGAGCCAGCTGAGGGTGTGGCCAGGAAGTCACCCACATTTTGAGCCCCTTGGGCTGCTGGGTATAGCTCTTGTGTGGATCCGGCCACGTGTCCTGCCAGGCAAGCATGCGAGTCTTTGGGGGCAGCGAGGGGCCCCTAAAACAGGCCCTGGCTTTGGTGGGAGACCCCATGGCTTTGCATTGGCCCTCTCCTGCCCAGGTTCCTCCTGCGCTGTATTGTCTGGAACACCAGGGACGTGATCCTGGACGACCTGAGCATCACCGGGGAGAAGATGAGCGACATCTACGTGAAAGGGTGCGGCGTCCTCTCGCCCGGCGCTCTGGGGGGCGGCGCTCCGGGGTGGCCCCACTGCCTGTGCAGTGGTACCCAGTGTAAGAGGGTGTGTGTGCCTGTGAGAGAGAGAGTGCGTGTGAGTGAGAGAGTGTATGTGAGAAAGAGGGTGAGTGTGAATAAGTGTGTGTGTGAGCGACAGTGTGAGTGATCGTGTGTGAGTATGAGAGTCTATGTGTAATTGAGAGTGTAGAGAGTGTGTGCGTGAGAGCACGTGAGTGCATGTGAGTGAGTAGGTATGAGTGCATGTGTGTTGTGTGTGTGGTGTCGTGGGGCAGGTCTGGTGTAAGGCAGGTCAACGAAGAAAGGAAGGAGAGAGCCCTGAGGGTGGTTCATGCCTTTGGGGAGTCAGTTCTTCTAGTTCTGACTCGCTGGCTGTGAGTTTGGCTTTGGGTGTATCTCTGGATTGAACTTAATGGCACTGAGAAGTTAGATCGCTTTTAAATTCATGGGCCAGGTTGTATATCATGAAGACTTTCTGGGTGTTCTTTTTGCTTATCATCACCAAGTTCACATACACCCAAACAAACAAACAAACAAACAAACAAAGACCTTCTCAAACCCATTGCCATTGCGTCAGTGCTGACTCGGCAGCCTGGTCAGGGCAGGATAGAGCTGCCCCCGTGGGGTTCTAAGGCTGTGAACTTGGCAGGAGCAGACAGCCGTATCTCTCTCCCTGGGAGGGCCTGGTGGGTTCAAACCACTGACCTTGTGGACCGCAGACCATTGAGTTTACCCCACTATGCCACCAAGGCCTTTGAATTCCTTCTTAATTCCTCAGACCTTCTTAATGCTTCTGTCCGTCTAAGTGGAAGACTGCTTGTAGATATTGCAGTGGAAACTTAACGTTAAAGATGCTCTCTGAAAACCCCTCTGTCCAGTTGGATGGTTGGCTTTGAGGAACACAAACAGAAGACAGATGTGCACTATCGGTCCCTGGGCGGTGAAGGCAACTTCAACTGGAGGTTCATCTTCCCCTTTGACTACCTGCCAGCGGAGCAGGCCTGCACCGTCACTAAGAAGGTGAGTGTGGCCTTCGTCCCCAAAGATACTGGTCCCAGGACTCTCGGATGTTCGAGGGGTGACACCGCCACAGGCACTGCCTTGGACCCCACACCCCGCCACCTGACCACTGCTGCTGCCCCTGCCCCTCTCATGGTGAGGTTTCTGTCCCCGCCACTGCCTTGTCCTTGGGAAGTGAGTCTCAGGAAGGTGACGCTCCCATTTTTCCTACCAAGCAGGAGGACAGAGAACCTCCGAGCAGCAGGGCAGCGGGTGGTGCAAGACAGAAGAGGAAGGTGGGGACCAGGTGTTGCCCTCAAAGGGGGGCACAGGGAGTAGGGCAGCGTGAGGTGTGAACTGTGGCCCAGGGAAGAACCCCGTTGTGGCTGCTGGGGGCTCCCTTTGGGCAGTGATGTGGGGGTCCCAGGGAGGAAGGAGAGAGTCGGGCTGGCTCATGGGAGTGCCACAGCAGGAGAGGGGAGGAGGGTTTGCGGAAGAGAAGGGGTGGTGGCCTCGGGCCCAATGGACTGTGTGCTCGGAGAGAGATGCCCATGAGGGCTGCTTGGATGGAGAGCAGGATAAGGGGCAGGCCTAGGAGCTGAAGGGGAGGCCCAGTGGGTGGAAGCTGCATGTGAAGGGGAGACGGGGAGGAGGTCGGAGGAGGTTTTGAAGTCAGGCGGGCGAGAGGAGCCTGTCTGAGCCCAGGTGAGACCAGTGAGTTTCCGTGGAACCAGGGGTCAGGCCCTTGGTGGGACTCCAGGGAGCTGCTCTGCATGAGGGGACTAAGTCTGGGGGTGGGGGGTGGGGTGCTGCAGAGCCCCTGGGCTTGAGGGTCCTGTGTAGAACGGCCCTGTGCCTGGGGCTGGGGGGCCTCTGGCAGGCCGGCTCTCCAGGGACCCCATTAACCAGACGAGACTGTCATAAAGCACAAGGTCTCCTTTCATCCGGCAGCTTTGAACCACCGCTGGTTGCCCCCCACCTGGAGCCCAGCACACCCACCAGGCCCGGCCTGCATGTCAGGCACCCACCCTGCAAATAAACAGCTAGTAAAAGGGCCCAGGCTGGGAGCGTAATGAGCGGCTGGGACCTGGGGGGGCTCGGTCCCCAGGCTGGAGCCCCAGCCCAGCTGCTCCCACCAGGAGCCGTTTGAACCTCTGGCTCATTACCGAGCCCATAAACCGGGCAGCCAGGCGGAGTGGGGGTGCTGGCGGGCTATGCAGGCCGCCCATAAAAGCCCGCCAGAGGAGGGGAGCACCTGCGGGAGGGCTGGGGGCCCCCATGAGCCAGGCCTGGAAGAGAGGGAGGCCTCAGCTGGGGACTGAGAGCGAGGGGCCAGCATGGGGACCTGAGCGTCTCACCAGCCCAGGCTGCGGCTTTGTGTCTGGCAAAGTGACCGTGCCTCCTGGGACAGTGGTCATGGTTTTTGGTCCAGCAGCAGGGTGGGAACTGAGGGACCTGACTCTGAGGCTCTGGTCCTGGCCGATTCACCCTGTCTGGGCAGCAAGGCAGTGTTGGCAAGGCATCGCCAGCCAGACGGACCTGGTGTCCTCCCTGCCTGCAGTCTGTCCACACAGGGACTTGGGGCCACGGGCAGCTCTGAGTTGGCGGACGGCCCCAGTGACAATCTTTTTGGTGTCCGGTGGGTGGGCCTGGGCCTCTGCATGGTGAGCCTCACACCCCGTTCCCTCTCCATGAAGCCTTTGTGGGAAGGAAGTCAGGATGGCATTGCCCGGGGCGCCAAGGCTGTCTGAGGGAGGGAGTGTGGGGTTTGCACAGGAGGCGGGCGCAGAGAGAGCTGCAGGGGCGGGGGCTGTCGACTTCCCAGCGCTGTGACCTGTAGGTTCCCCTGGGCAAGCTCTCAGAAGTGATGATAGGGTGGTGGGTGAGGGAGGAGCTGGGGCCAGGGGCCCCCTGGGCAGTGTGCCAGGAAGGATGTCTCTGGGGATGCCAGGGTAGAGTGGAGGACCCCCTGGCTCTTAGCCAGCCCAGCCTTACTCTGAGGTCACGTGGGCAGAGCAGGGCTGCAGGGCCGGGAGCAGAGACCTGGGACCTGACCGTGCAGCTGTGCACCCTGGCTGCCATTCCCTGCCTGCTGGTGAGCGTTGGACCAGCGGCTTACCTGGGTCTCCTCAGAAAATGTTGGGAGGTCAATGGGTTCAGACTGGTTCACTGCTGATACACAGGAAGGGTGGTAGTCATCGGACAATGACAATCTTGGGCCTCTGGCTTCGCCAGTCCTCGTTTTTATCCTCTCTGCAGTGGGAATGGTCAGCCTAGCTCAGCCCGGGAGGCTTAGACAGCCGTGGGAGGCGACGGAGCCCGTGAGGTACCTGTGGGCCCTCTGGAACCTGCCGTTGCCACCCTCCTGCCAGGATCCAGGGCGCTGGCCAGATCCCACCCCACTGCCTCCACCAGACAGCCTCCGGGCTGCAGGGGACCCCGGTCTGTAGCTCACTGTGCTTTCCTGCTTCTCCTCTGGGCCAGGATGCTTTCTGGAGGCTGGATAAGATCGAGAGCAAGATCCCCGCCCAGGTGGTGTTCCAGATCTGGGACAACGACAAGTTCTCCTTCGACGACTTCCTGGGTGAGCATGTTTCCCTTGGCCCCGTTCTGCACAGCTCAGGCTGCTGCTAGAAGCCCCTTCGGGAAGACAGAGCAGCAGGAGCAGTCTGAATTTCTGCCTGGTGGGGTAGCGGTTACACGTTGGGCCGAGATCCTCATAGTCGGTAGTTTGAAACCACCAGCAGCCCCAAGGGAGAGAGACTGGGCTTTCTACTCTTGTAAACAGTGACAGCCTCAGAGACCCACAGTGGGTTGCCCTGAGCCAGCACTGATTCCATGGCTGTTAGTTTGGGTGGGGGTGGGGGTGGGGATAGGGAGGTGGGTAGGAGGGAGGGAGTTCTGGGCCATGGGGGCGGAAGTACTTCCTGAGGCTGGAGAAGCTGTGATTGAAGTGGGCACCCAGGTGGACCTGGCAAGAGGCGTTCTTGATGATGGGCATGGCAGGGGGTGGGGCTCAGGTAGGGAAGGGGGCGGGGGAAGCACAGGTCGCACAGGTGGAGAGCCAGGAGCTCTGGTTGCCTGGCCTCCTGGCCGTGATCTGGCTCTCGCCCCCACCAGTCTCCTCTCTCACTGGGATCAAGCCACTCTGCACCCTTGTGCCTGCGGGCTGAGGGATGAACAGCAAGGCTCTGATCACCAGCCCCTGGCAGGCAGGGTTCTTGGACCAACGGCCAGGCAGCAACACAGAGCTGGGGCAGGGCCCCCACCCCCACCCCCAGGGTAGAGCCTGAGGAGGAGGCGTGAGTCCGCTGGCCTCTTGAGTGTCAGGGGACCAGTTGCCTTGACAAATCGTGGAAGTGAACTTGTGGGAAGAAGCCAGGGGCCCTGGGTTCAAGTCTCACCGGACCTCTTGGGAGCAGGGTGGCTAGGGTCATTTCCTCAAAATGCTCCTTAGGTGACTGTTGATTTCAGAAGGAGAGGTGGCCTTTCCTAAGGCATGGGGTCTCTCCCCAGTTCCTCCGTCAGACCTGGCTGCTCACCTGCACACATAGGCTGTTCACCTATGATTCTGGGCTGCAGCATTCACAGAGCACAATTAGAGTCCACAGGGGAGCAAGGTTTCTTCCCCCACATTTTATTGTACTCTCACGCCATCCCCCCCAAGATCGTTCCCATGGACATTTTGACACATATGTTTCAGCTCTATAAACAGGCACGTGTATGCTTCAGGTGTATTTAGCATGTTTACATACATGGCATATATAAATAGCAGAATATAGGATACAGACTGATTTCTATCCGGGATTTTTAAGAGCATCCTATATCATGGATGTCCTTTTTCTCCAATAGTTTCCCACCTGCATCTCTATTGCATCAGGATACGTCAGCCACGTCTGCCTGGTGCGCTGTCCTAGCATGGCCTCTGTGTTGCTTGACCAGTCTCCTTGTGTGTGTTTTCGGGTCATGCTCTGTTTTCCACTGAGGGTGACACCCTTGGGGTATGTCTTTGTTCCCTTTGTGCATTTCAAAATTCACTACATCGAGTTGATTCAACCCATAGTGACCCTATGAGACAGGGCAGACCTCCCCTGTGGGCTTCTGAGGCTGTAACACTTTATGGGAGTAGGAAGCCTCATCTTTCTCCCACGGGAGTGGCTGGTGGGTTTGAACAGCAGAGCTGTGGTTACCCAACGCGTAAACCGTTACGCCACCAGGGCTTCCTTCCCTTTGTGCATAGCGTTCCTTAGATCTAAGAGCTAGAATTGTTAGTCTTCCTAAATGGTATTTAAAACATGGACTTGTCTTCTAGAAACAGTTCACGGCTCTGTTCTCTAGTTCTGCCCTGTTGGCGTAAGAGTGCAACTCCCTCCCCAAACTCTTGCTACTATTATAATCTTTTAAGAATATTTGCCAGTGGGATTTATCGTTTTCTATGCATTTCTTTATTACATTGTAAGGTGGAACATTGGGTAATGTTTTATTATAATTAAATATTATTATGATACCCTTTTATTATCCGAATTTGGGGTGGGACTTTCCTTCTCAGAACTTAGGAGCATTCATTCTTCACTATTGAATTTTCAAAGCTTTTTAGATGTTAAAAAACACGTTGCAAAGGAAAAAAAGCACATTTACTTTAAAAAAAATGGAATACCTTTGCTTATGAACTTCAAACATTTCTGCGATACATCCATCCATCCAGCCCCCCTTCCTTTGTGGAACAAGGCTTTAGAGAAGTATGTTGAGGAAAAACACAAAGATGCCTGCCTTTTACCTGAATCGGGAAAACATATTTAAAGTGGGAAATCGGCATCCCTGAGCCGGAGGGGGGGGAGGCGGGGGGACTGCCAGGAGAGAGTTGGACAAATGGATTAGATGGAACAGTAGACAGACGTTGTACTCAACAAGTGGGAGGTGTCAGTGAATGGAGACAGGCCAAAGCAGAGGGTGGACCGATGCATGGGATGGGTGGATGGATGGATGAAGGAAGGAATGGAAAGGAAGAAAATCCATAAAGAAAACAGGAAAAGGGTGTATCAAAAAAATCTAATGGGGAAAAAAAAATAGAAAACCCAGTCTGGGAAAATCTAATGCTCTTTGCTTGATAGTCAAGAATTGCCGAGTGTGGCCTAAAAACACCTGTTTTAGATCTCTCTCCCTCACTCGATTCCTTTACCATTCCTCTGCCTCTCTTCCTGCCGCTGATTGACCAGGTGAAGCCGTGTGGGGTTGCCGCGTTTCGAGGGCAGGGAAATCTGCGTGTCAGCACTGCCCATAGGATTCAAGCTCAGAGGGGGTGCTGTCTGGAGCAGGGATGGGGATTCTAGGTGGGCAGCTCAGTCAGTACCGCAGAGGGGCTCCTTGAATCAGTAGGGGCAAGAAGGGCAGCCTGGCCGACGGCAGTGTGTGGCCCATTGGTGGATGAGTGGAGCCCTGCAGACTAAGCTGGACAGTCGGAGGTGGCAAGTCCTGCTGGGGGCTAGCCAATGGAGGAGCAGAGGCCGGCACGAGCACCTGGGTGGAAGCATTGCTTACAGCAGAGTGGCAGCCCTCTCCTGACAGCGATGGAGAGGAGAGGGTTTGGGGCATTGGATCCAGGGCTGAGCCCAGGGATTGAAGCCAAGGAGGTGACAATGATGTTTTCTTGACCCCTGTCCTGCCCTAGTAGCCCCTGGCTGGTGGCCATTGTGAAAATCCCTGACCAAAGGACTCGTCTCCGTTGCAGGCTCGCTGCAGCTGGACCTCAACCGCATGCCCAAGCCTGCCAAGTCGGCGGAGAAGTGCTCCCTGGACCAGCTGGACGATACTTTCCATCCGGAGTGGTTTGTGTCCCTGTTTGAACAGAAGACAGTGAAGGGCTGGTGGCCCTGTGTGGCGGAAGTGGGCGAGAAGCAGATGCTGGCTGTGAGTCGACTGGCGCAGTCACAGTGGAGAAGGGGGGTGGGGGTGGGCGCCTCCTGCAGCATATCCTAGGTGCATGTGTGTACTGTCCTACCCACCCTCCTCCCTCCCAGTGCCCAGCCTTCCTCTCACGAGGGGTCCCAATTCCAGGGGACGATGGTGGAACGATGACCATTGTCTGTGGGTCTTGTTCAGACTGCTCACCAGGTCTTCACTGTGAGCGTGTCCTGGGACAGTGGACAGGGCTCCAGGGTCCTTCCGTGCCAGCAGGTCTGCTCTGCTCAGGAGTTCGACCAGAGGAGCAGGGTGCATCCCTTCCTTCCTGGGGTGCAGAGCTTGGAAAGGAGGTTCATCCCTAATGGGTCACTAGACATGGCGGCCAGCCAGCCAGCCCTTAAAGGGGCCCTTGCTATATATATATATGTGTGTGTGTGTGTGTATATGTATATGTGTATATGTGCATATATGTATACATACATGCATATATATATATATCCTTGTTACACAAACATTTCTTTTTTTTTTTTAAACATTTTATTAGGGGCTCATACAACTGTTATCGCAATCCATACACACATCAATTGTGTAAAGCGCATTTGTACATCATTCTCAAAACATTTTCTCTCCACTTAAACCCCCGACATTAGGTCCTCATTTTCCCCCTCCCTCCCCGCTCCCCCCTCCCTCATCAGCCCTTGATAGTTTATAAATGGGTATTTTGTCATATCTTGTCCTGTCCGACCTCTCCCTTCACCCACTTTTCGGTTGTCTTACACAAACATTTCTGAAAACGGCGAAACCGGGCCTTCAAGCACACCCAAAGAGAGTCGCGTGAGGGCAGGAGGAGAGAACTTGGAGAGGCAAGACCCCTTGCCAGTAAGCAGCAAAGAAGAGAAACAAGCATTTACCCCTACCCTGCATAATTAAAGGAACATTTAAAAAAGTGATAGCATTTTTGCCTGATCAACCAGGAAATGTGTGTGAAAAGTAATCATGTTTGTCATTGCTGAGTATGTGGAGACAGGTATCTGCCGGAGAGAGCTATGTTTTTAACTGCTTGGAAAAGCAATTTAGTAATAGCCAGCAAGACATTTAATGATATTTATGGTGGTTGATTCTGCAGTCCCACTTCTAAAACCTCTCCTAAAAAAAATAACCAGATGCAATTAAAAATTTAGGCCCTGGGATGTTTGTGGCTGCATTAATTATAATATCAAAGAGTTGGAAGCAACCCAAATGAACCAAAATAAGTAGTTTTTGCTCAGTGAATTATGGTCAGCCATCCCATAGGATAGTTTGCAGCCATTTAAAACCAAACTTTAAAGAATATATAATTATATGATGAAATAGAATATATGCCCAAGTGGGGTGCGGGGGGGTGGTGAGGAGCAGAGAAGCAAGCGATGGAAGTGCATATAAAGTCAAACCACCCACTGCCATCGAGTTTATGCTGACTCATAGCGACCCCTGGGGTGTAGGACAGAGTAGAACTGCTGCTGTGGGTGTCGGAGACTGTCAATCGTTGAGGGAGTTGAAAGCCTCTTCTTTCTCCCAAGGAGTGGCTTGTGGTCTTGAACGGCCCACCTTGCAGTTAGTAGCCCAACTCCTAACTCACTACACCACCAGGGCTCCTTTGACCTATGCCTACAGCCTGATAATTCACGTACTTGTAGAGGAACAGGAAAAGTCAAGATGCATAAAAATGTGAACAGTTTTTGTCCATCGAGTGAAGAATGTGTGACATTCGCCTTTCTTTATCCAACTTTGTTTCCTTACAAGGACCATGCGCTGCTTTGGATGATCAAAATAACCGTATCCTTTTTTTCTTTCAAAACAATTCAGTGGCCCTGGTAGCGCCACGGTTAAGTGCTTGATTGCCAACTCAAAGGTTGGTGGTTCGAACACATCCAGTCGCCCTGCAGGAGAAAAATTTGGCTATCAGCTCCCGTAAAGACCCTGCTGTGGGGGCAGTTCTACTCTGTCACACAGGGTGGCCCCTAATAGCTCCAACAACAGCACGTGGCTGTTGAGGTCTGCCCTGGCCTGGCTTCTGCCTAGGTGCCTGGCAGAGCCTGTGCGCCTGACCAGCTCCATCTGCCCGCAGGGCAAGCTGGAGATGACCCTGGAGATCGTAGCTGAGCGCGAGCATGAGGAGCGGCCCGCTGGCCAGGGCCGGGATGAACCCAACATGAACCCCAAGCTCGAGGACCCGAGGTGAGTGCCCAGCCCTGGCCCGTGTGCACTGCACCCTGGGGCTAAGTGCTGGGGAGCACAGGCCACCCCGCTGCTCAGTGCACAGGAGAGCCCAGGCCCGAGAAAGACAGAGAGAGAGAGAGAGAGAGACGTGCCTCATGTGGGACCCTGTTCTAACCGAGAAGGATGCTGCCGTCCCAGGGAGCCTTGAACTCCTCAGTAATTCATGACACAGGCCCCGTGATGGACCTGTTAGGTGTGCAAACAGATAAGCACAGGGCAAAGATGGGCCTTTAGGGTGTTACTTAGGGCACCGCTTCAGAAGAAGGGGCTGCAGATCTCCTGACGGCTCAGCCATTGAACCCCCTATAGAGCCCTTCTCTGACACCCACCCATGCGGTTGCCCTGAGTCGGGGTTAACTGGACAGCGGCAGGTTGGGGTACCTGCTGGTTGGGTGCTGAGCACACTGTCTGAGGGCAGGTGGGCCTTGTGCTGGGGAACCTCCCCTGGGCGCTGGCTGTTCCGATCCCCGTGTTACAGATGAAGGAACCATCCCAGCCACGTTAAATCCGTAAGTTCTGCCCCACTTGAGGAAGTGGCATTGTTGTAGGTCTCCAACCTGCTCTGCTGGAGCCTGGTCAGCATCTTCTTCCTCATCCAGCTGCTGCTGTGGTTCTCCTTTGATTCTAGTGTGGCTGTCGAATGGTCTCCCAGCCTGACCTTTCTGTCTGTGAAATGGGGAGACCAGGTCTGCCTCCCGGCGTCACCGGCCTCTAGGCTAGACGAAGCCGGTGGACGTGGCCGCCTGGGAGGCAGTGGCAAGGACCCCAACGATGGCTCTCGTGGGCTCTTTGCTGGGTCTCCCCTGCCATTGACACCGCTAGGGTTTGGCATAGGACAGACCCTTCCCCTTGCCACAGTTCTATGCCGGTGCCATGGGGCTGGCAGGGCCCCTGGCTGGGGAAACTGGGCCTGCCCAGAGAGGTGAGAGGCTCCCCTGCTTCCCTAATGATTAGCGAGCGAGACATGAAATCCCACTTGTGGCTCAAGTTGTTCTTGAATATGAGTGGGAGCAAATGGCTTTTCTGGGTTCTCTTGCCACCGTCCCTCCATCCCTCCCTCCCAGGGGCCTGCCATTTGCTTGTCTGTTACTGTGGGGCCTCCTTGAACGAGACAGCCCCAGAGGGTCTGCCCTGCTCCCAGACCTGTAGCCTGTGACTACTGTGTCCTGGGGCAGGAAGGAGGAGGGTGGCAGTGAGGGCATGCTCGAGAGGGAGGACTGCGGGCATGGCGTGTTCCGCAGGTGCCCAGCAGAGGAGGGCAGCAGGGCTGTGTGATGGGGTAGCAGCAGCTTGGGGCAGCCGGTGTGGCTGCATGCTTGGGGCAGAGTTTGGGGGCCAGGTGGGCATACAGCTGGGCCGGCCGGGCCTCTGACCTGACGTTGGGAGTGGAGAGCCGGCCTAGGAGAAACGGGCCGTGGTCCGAGGGTTCTTGCTGACTGACTGCTGGAACCTGCCTTCCAGGCGCCCTGACACCTCCTTCCTGTGGTTCACCTCGCCGTACAAGACGATGAAGTTCATCCTGTGGCGGCGGTTCCGCTGCGCCATCATCCTCTTCATCATCCTCTTTGTCCTGCTACTGTTCTTGGGAATCTTCGTCTACGCCTTCCCGGTGAGTGGGCCCGAGGGATAGGCACAGCCCCATAGGGGAGCCCTGCCCGACTCAGCAGGGTACAGCCTCTGTGTTCTAGGCAGTTGTCCTCCTCAATGAATCCCCCCATCTGCCAGAGAGCAATGACTTCCCTCCTGGGGGAGTTCCTGGTCTGATGGAGGAGGCAGGTCTCTGCTCTGAGGAGTTTCTGCTCTGCTCAGGGGGACAAAGTCCTGGCCCGGGGGGTGGGGGGGCACTTGGTCCACAAGGGGGTACAGAGTCCTTGTCCTCATCAGGGTGACCCATCAACAAGGCTGGAGTAATCACAGAGGGTTTACAGGGTGAGGCCCCTTGGCTGGGGTGAGCTTCTGGAACTGGGTCCAGAGGGGAGGGGAGATGAGCAGTTGAGAAGACTCCTGTGTCGGTCGGTAAGGTCTGCACCCGCTGAAGCCCCATGATGGGGACTGGAGGCTGTGATCAGGAACCTGGGCCTGGGAGAGGGTCTCACCAGCATCTGCCGGAGGATCTTAGAGCCTGCGTCCTGCCTCCTGTAGCCAGGCGGGGGCGGGGTGAATGAACAGGCACCATCTCAGGACCCTCTCATTGGGGCTGGTGCCCCCTTGGGATGGAAGGTGAAGAGGGCAGCAGATGCCCCATCCAGGCTGGCCAGGCACCCCAGGGGCTGCTGGGTGGTGAGGGGCAGGCAGTGGGAACTTAGAGAAAAAGAGAGCTGGGAGCTGCCCTTGCCACGCACGTGGGCTCTGAGGAGCGTCAGCAGCACTGGGTGCTTGTTAGGAAGGCCCGGTTCCTGGGCCTGACTGATGGGGAGCTGCATTTGGGCCCATCGAGGGCCAAGGAGCCCTGAGGTAGAACATGCCACCCTGCACGCGGCGTCGGGTTCCCGGGCGTCTCCCCCACATCTGCCTGTGCAGGGGCTGGCGGAGGTCAGCACAGACCTTCTGGGCCTGGGGCTGTGGTTGGGACGTCCACCCCCTTCCCCGTGGCCTCCACACAGGGCCTCCTGACGTGCCAGGGAGGAAACAGGCTGGGCTCAAAGTGACCTCCTCCCTGCCCTTTCGGTGCCTGGCCTCCGCAGCAGCCCACCGCAGGGGCTGGGGAAGGTGTCCCCGCTGTTGGCTGGGCAGGGCAAGGAAGGCAAGAGTCAGTTCTGTCCCTCCCAGCCTCATGCCTGCACTCCCGGCAGCCTTAGTCCCAGGTCCTGCGGGCAGGTGCCGAGTGGCGCTTGGGGATGGGGGTGGCGGGGCGCCCCATCAGTCCCTCTGTCTCTTGGTCCCCAACACAGTCCTTCAAGTTGTTCTGGAAATCACCCTCTTTGAAGTGACAACCCTGCCCTCCCTCCCTACGACCTGGGGGAGGGGAGGAGGCCCTTAGGGAGGTGTCAGGTGATCAGGAGAAAGGGATCAGGCTGGCTGGGCTCTCCACTGCCTTTGCTTCCAGACTGCCTTTCTACAAGTGTGCAAGTCACCCCGCCAGTCTCAGCTCCAACGGGTGGCCAGGTGCAGGCCCCAGGCCCCTGCTTTCCAGCAGCCCCTCCCTCACCTGGCATCAGGCTGGGGAGCAGGGGGCCTCCCTGTGGTGCCATCCCTCTCACCAGGGCCTGGTGGAGGGGCCCAGGGGCAGGCCCACCCCCTGCCTCCTCCCAGCCTTTCCCTCAGAGCTGGTGGGAGGTGGGCCAGCGGGGAGGCAGGAGGCCTTTGTCAGGGAGGGAGCATCAGGGCTTTGTTTGTAGAGCTGGCTTTCGGGGGCTGCACTGGGGAACATCCTGTCCCAATTAGGAGCCCTGTGTTGTGTTGTGTGTGTTTTCATGGTTGTTCTTTTGGGGTGGGGTAGGGGGTCAGCGGAAGGCATGGGGAGGGGAGGTGCCTGTCAGGTTTGCAGCAGGCAGTGTGTAATGAAGGAAGACCCATCTCTGTCATGGACTGACCTGGGGGTCACTCCTGGAACCCGGCCCCAATACGGACGGACACGCTGTAGGCTCTGGGGAGAAGGGTGAGAGTCCTGGCCGGTCCTGCCCCCAGCCTGGCCTTGGTCTCAGAGGGGTCTCCGTGGCAGCTGGTCTGGACATAGGGTGTCTCTAACTTGGTTGGTGGAGAGAAGACCCCGTGAGCCCTGGGTGGAGGGAGGCAGTCGAGATGTAGCATTGGTTGAGTGTGGGCTGAGTCTGGGTATTGGGTGGCGAGGGCAGGTGGGGACAGGCAGGTGAATGGCCATGAGCCTCTTCTCCCAGCCCTCTGCCTCCCAGGCAACTGGGCCTCACCCTCCAAGCCCTTCAGTGAAAGCCAGCGCTTCCTGCTGCCCTGCTGGGGCCACATGTGACCCTGCCTCCTCCCTCCTTCCAGAATTATGCTGCCATGAAGCTGGTGAAGCCCTTCAGCTGAGGACACTCCTGCCCGTGAGGAGGACAGGTGTGGCTGACCTCCCGACCCGGGACTGGCCTGCCCTGCCCCTCTGCCCAGCTCAGCCGAGCTCTCCACACCACCAAGGCCTTACCATCCTGCCACGGTGGGCAGACGGACAGATGGACTGGCATGTATACCCATCGCTGGTCACAGCAAGCACGAGTCTCGCTGCTTCAACATTTCTCCTTCCCCACCCAGACATTTTTTTTGATCAGCTCCTATTTCAGTAAAAAACAAACAAACAAGCAAAACCTAGTATTTTAAGTCACAAAGCTGTGTTCATGTGTGCATATCTTGGTTACCTGTAATAGGGGGGCAACTGGGTTTTGGGGGTGTGCCTGAGTGGGACTGGGCAGACAGGTGGGGGGGCACCTGGTGTCTCTGGCTCAGCCTTCTCTGGACAGCCTCGATGGGAGGGCAGTGGGTGTGGGGCCCTGAGGAATTAGTGATTCCCCTTGATAGGGGTAGGAGTGGGGTGGCATTGAGGCTTGCCTGGACACCTAGCATTTTCCCTGTTGTCTTCCCTCCCCTTCTCCCTCTAGAACTTGCCCCTTTCTGCACGACCCCTTCTCACTTGGCTTTTCCTCTTCCTTCCCCAGACTGCCGTGTGCTCAGGTGGTCAGTGCCCGTCTCTTGGGCTCCCTTGGCCACACAGGGTGGTTTCCCTTGATGGAAAGGAGGACAAGGAGAGGATCGGGCTGGAAACTTCCCCAGGCTGAACTGTCTACTGGGCTCTGACCTTGCCCTCATCCCCCTGCTCTCGGGTGCCCTGGGGATCCCCCTCTCAGCTTTACCGGCTTTACCGGTTCCATCTGGGCAAAGACACCTAGTCTTGCCATTGGCCTGATGTCTCCTGCAGGAACCAGGCTGAATCTATGGGAGCCGTGGGAACATACAGGAAAAGCCAAGAGCGTGAACCAAAACAGAGGCCCAGCCCCCACCGCCCGAGGGGCTGGAGCAGAAGAGCATGCATCTGGCTGCTGCCTGTTCCTCAGGAGGCCGCTCCTGTTTCCCGCTGAGGGGCCGCTGCCCTGGCCCAGCCCCAAAGCCCCACCAGGATCCTTCCAGCAACCCTTGGCTCCCCATGGCCCTTGGGGCCTGTGGGCAGTTCCAGAGCATGGGCACAGGGTTCTCCTGACTACTCCTGGGTACAGGAGCGACTCACCTCCTGAGCGCGGCAGGCTGGAGGTAGCCCTCGATGCCCCAGCTGCCCATGGGCCTGGGACACTTGGTGGCCAGTCCTGGGAGCCTGGGACTGGAGCCACAGTGCCAGGCTGCCACGCTCACACAGAGCAAGCCGCAGGCACCAGGGTCAAACACTTTATGGGAGGTCAATCTGGAGCCTTCACAGAGACTCCTAGTGTGTGTGTGTGCATCCGGTGCATTCTCACACCGTCCATGCCTCAGACAAGGAGATGAAAGGAAGCAAGAGGTGGGGCTCTAGCTTCTGGGAGTGGTGAGAGGTGCTTTTTAGGGTCAGGGGGAATTGAGACTATGGAGAGAGAGGGAAAGGTCAAAGCCATGAACGAGAATATGGGACGGTTAATTCCTGGCACCTGTTTTGAGAGAGAGGTTTTGCTCTTCTAAGTGCAGGAAGGCGGGAGGAACAAAGTGTACGCAGTGCCACTCTTTGCTGTGCTTACAGGATTTTAGGGGACGCTGCTTATCCATTCCCCTTGTACTTCTTCACTGGGCTCCTCTTGCTGTTGTGGGTGCTGGCTAGAGGAACCCATACTCAAGTTGTGCTAGCAAAGGGAAGGTATTGACTTAGGGAAATGGAATAACCAGAAGGACAGGCTTCAGGCAAGGGCTGATCCAGCGCCTGGATTGAGTCACTAAAAGTCTGCCTGCCTTTCTGTTCCATCTCTTCAGGACTGGTGTCCTGCTAAAGCTGGCTCTACTTCTGGACCTGGGGTTGCACCTGCTCCCTGAGCACTGCAGAGTAAATAAGCAAAAACTCAGGATTTGTGTACGGCCGGGAGACAGACATCCCATGTCCAGCGATCACTGACTGGGTTGCTCTCCTCAGATGTAACCATGGCTCACACAGGATTCCTGACCTTCTGTAGCACCCAGCCAGGCAGGGAAAGTACCTCAAACCCTAAGGGGAATATCTGAGAACTGGCCTGAGGAGAGGGGCTAGAGATGCCACTTAGCTGACGGTCTGAGTGGTTCTGTGGCCAAGAGAGGAAGGGTGTTCTGGGAGGCAGAAACAGAAGCAGAGTCGGACGCCTGACTCATCTGGTGTGTTAGTTTGGGTAGACTAGAGAAACAAATCCAGGGAGACTCGTGTGTATAGGAAAGAGCTTTATATACAAAAAAAGTTGATTATTGAGAAAACATCCCAGCCCAGTCCAGATCAAGTCCATAAATCCGATATTAGCCCATATGTCTGATACCAATCTATAAAGTACTCTTCAGACTCATGAAACTCATACAATGATATCGAGTGTAGGGAGATCACAGGTCAGTGGGTGCAAAGTCTTGTGGATCCAGTGGCGGTAGAAGCATCTCAGTGCTGGCAGGGGTCTCCACGTGGCTCCTCTAGTTCCCAGGGCACGGTCTATCAGTGTAGTGCCACGTGTCTTGTTAGTAGAGTGTATCACATGGAGTGAGCCTTGTCACTAGAAAGAAAAAGTGTCTCCCACCACCAAGGAAGAAAATACAGGAGTTCCCAGAATTCTTAGGAGAAGGCCATGCCCACACAGAGGCCTCACTGGCTATGATGCAATTGACAGACTAGATTCTACCCCTTCACTCTTAATCCTCTCAAGTCCCAAATTGACACCAGATTATATACTGTATATACTCGAGGACAAGCCGACCTGAAATTTAAAAAATAAAATTTCAAAATAAAATTTTAGTTTGAAAATGTAGGGTCGGCTTATACATTAGCTACCATATCTGGTCAGAGGGAGAACTGGGCCAGAGAAAATCATGCCTGGAAAGTTAGCGGGAGAGGGCCTGGGAGCCCCTTCAAAGGCCAGGTGCTGCGGGGCTTGGAAGGGCAGCTGACTTTGAACCCATCCTGGTGGCAGAGAGGCTCAGAAGGGCGAAGAGGCGGACTGACCTTGTCACTGTCGTGGTTTTCGGAAATTAATTTTAGCTTCGTTCTTACCCTGGGAGAAGGGAGTTCTCTGGGGGCATTTGCGTGGACTTTGGGTTAATAAACATTAGGACATTTAAGTGTTTTTAAGAGGGCAAAGGCCTAAAGATGTTGTCCGATTCTCAAAACAGGTCCAGAATACCTAATGATCAAAAAGAGTCGTTGCAGGAAAGGTGGGTCCTTAGTCCATGAACTCAGTGGTGAGGATCTGAAAAGCTGATGGTAGCCTATTCATTCATTCATTCATTCAGTGTGTGTGTGTGTGTGGTCATCTGTGTACCAGCCAGGGTGCGGGGCTCTAGAGCTCAGCTGTTGAGCAGGACAAACATGTTCCTGCCCCCTGAATTGAGTCAGCGAGGCGGGTAAGTAGATCCCAACCAAACTCACAGCCATCCAGCTGGTGCCGGCTCACAGCGACCCTCTAGGACAGGGTAGAACTGCCCCTGTGAGTTTCCAAGACTAACTTCACAGGGATAGAAACCCCATCTTTCTCTTGCGGAGTGCCTGGTGGTTTTGAACTTCCGCCCCAACACATGACCACTACGCCACTAGGGTCCCCGTGACAAAGGGACCGGCAATGGCAATACACTGACATCAGCACCTGGAGGAGCCAGAGGCAGCTGTAGGGAAGGCAACAGAGGGGCCCAGTCAGATGGCTCGTTCAGAGACCAACCTATACGAGCAAGCACGTGGTGGTACAGAGTAGTGGTTTTCAATGAGGGCCAGTTTTGCTCCCCGGGGCAATGTAGAGAGACACTTTTGACGGTCACTTGAGAGTTGAGGGGCAGCAAGGGCATTATGGGTATCCAGTAGCTTTGAGACTGGATCCTAAAGTACACAGCCCCTCCCAACCAGGAATTCTTTAGTCCAAAGTGCCGGTGGTGCCACCTCTGAGAAAGCCTGGCTGGAGAATCCAGACAGTGAGCAATTAGGACCGACAGGACCGGAGGGGGCCTGGGGGCTACGGCTGGAGCAGGGTGGTGGGGGATGGCTGGGAAATCCCTAAACAGACTCCCATTTGCCCTGCGCTGTCAGATTCTGTTCACCAAGTTAATTTTGAAGAAGTGAGTTCAAAGGTGTTTAAGGCATATTAAAATCAGAGGCTTCCTACCCAGCGTGTCTCCCTGAAGTTCTAGTTGCTCTGCTGCAGTCACAGCGTCCTGGCAAGTACTGTCCACATTTGCTGTCTGTGGGTCCTGCCGCCGTGGTCTGACTTCATCACTGTGTTTGGCACCATGGGACTGTTTCCCCTAACAGCGCCCCCCCCCCCATTTCATCCTCCTAGCTAAAATAACCTATGGTTCAGTTTTCCATGACCATGTGCTTGGGGTGGGGTTGGGGGAGGCATCTTTATCAGACTGGGGCATCCACGGCGATGGCATAACCCTGGCTGACACCCGGTGTGGGTAGGGCCACGTGACTCGGTTAGGGAGCTGTGAGGGGAAGGTGGTGGTGGGTATGGGGAGGGACTACGGCACTTCCAGAAAGGTTATCTCCCCGATTACAAAAAGGGCCCTCTAAGACACAGCTCTCATTTTATGCCCCTTCACCTTCCGGGGGGAGAAACTCATGGTGGGTGCTGTGGCCACCCTCTTGGAATTGCCGGGAGACACGGTTGAGGAGCGAAGCAGAGAGAGACTGGATCTTGATGTTGCCGAGGGAGGACCAACCTGCTTCTGGAAGGGCTGTTTCGTGGGAGAATTACCTCATTATTGAAGCCCATCTTGGCTTGGGCCCCGTGCTGCCCACAGCCCAAAGCGTGCTCACTGGTAATGTTCATCCTCCTCGCCTGGGAACTGTCTCGGGGCTGCGCTATTGTCATCCTCCCCCCACGAGAGATCAAGGAGGTGTTTTGCTCCCGTAAAATCAGTGTCTTACAGTAGCTTTTTTGATCACTGGGTCACAGCGCACAACACCCAGCATTCTCTGTCCTTGGCTTCTGTCAGACCCCGGCTGCCTGCTTCTCCTCTCTCCCAACTCTCCTTCTCGAGACGTCCTTCCCTGTTGGCCCGTTAGTCTTCCCGAGAGCTCATGCCCTGGTCCACACGGCTTCTTCTAACACGCACCGTTCAGGCGACGGCATCCACCGGCGCTTGCTGCCTTCCACCCGTTACATGCCCCGGATCTCTGCCGCCGGTCTGGTCACCCTCCTCTGTTCTCAGCATGTCAGCGGATTACCGTCACCCACCAAGGCTTGTTCACAGGCACCAGAAACTCAAAACCCTCAAAAATCTCCATTTCTACCCCAAACCCCTCACTGGCATCGTACGGGTTTCTGAAGCTGTGACGTTTGATGGAGGAGAAAAGCCCCGTCTTTCTCGAGGGAAGTGGCTGGGGTTTCAAACAGCTGACCTTGCAGTTGACAAACCCCATGCATAACCACCACCCCACCAGGGCTCCTGCCATGTCCACACCATTCAACCGAACAAAGTCCCTGTCCTAGTGTTCCTTCCAGCAGCTGGCGCCAACCGTGAGGGTGGCATCCTTGAGTCTCACCTGCCCTTCGCCCACATCCCAAACACCATTCCGTCCAACAGATCCGGTGCTGCTTCGATTGCTCTCCCACGACTTCTCTTTCCAATACCACCCCTCCACGTAGAGCAGGCCCAGGCCGACCAACACCATCAAGACCCATGCGTCTTGGTTTTCAGCCTTTTTCCTCCCCAAGAGCCAACGTGCCATCCACAAGCAACCAAAGCTGAACCCCGCGGGCGATGCCCTTCCTCAGGAGGGACCCACAGGACGTTCCGAGTCAGCCCTGGCCTCTCCCTCTGCTTGACAGAGGGGAACAAAGTGCAGGCCTGGACTTTGTCCACCTCTCCGGTCTCAGCTTGACCCCCTGTTTTGGGGCTGTTTCCTCTGACCAGCCATGTGCCTCAGGCCAAGGCTACGCATTGCGGTGGGGGAGCTGCTGCTGTTACAGCTCTTGTTAACGCTTGCTTGAAGCTGCCTGCAGATGCCTCCGTCCCCACCCCTGCCCCTCAGACAGTCTGTGCCTGGAGGGCTGAAATCACACGTCTGTCTTTCTGGAGAGGACTGCTTCCTTCCGTCACTGGAGGGATTTTACTAGAAGTCTTTTGCTGCAAGTTCCCATTATGCAACCAACCCCTCTGAGCCGTTTCTAAAAGGATCTCACTTGCTGAAATTCAGTTCCTGCCCAGCCTTTAAGACCCACCAGAGGGAGAACAACTCTTATCTGTTAAAAAACATATAAATGAAAAAGGTTCAGTAACACGTGATGAGCCTTTTCTATCTAGAATATTTGTTCATCTTTCTTTATTTCCTCTGCAGATGCTCGAGAGAGACAGACAGACGGACAGACTGACTACACCCACTGTCACTGCATGATTCTTAGTGTTTTTCCTACCAAGGGTAGGGTGACAGGGGGTTGGACAGACACTGAGTTTTCACACAGCCCTCGGCCCACACCCAGGGAACTCAGCTGGTCTCAGTTCCCTCTCCACGTGTTTCATAAATGTAGGATTAGGGGACTTCCAGAGGGGCCAGGTGGGCATCCCCCGACTGCAGTCTGCTGACAGCCCACGCAATGTTCCCTGCTGCTTTCGAAGGAGAGGTGGCTGAGGACACGCATTCGTTCACCCTGCAAAGCTAGGCCCCAGCCCGGCTGCTGTGATACCACCGTGAGCCGTGGTACCTCTCCTCTCCCCGCTTCCCCAACGGCTTCTGTTCTTCCCTCTGGGGAAAAATAGCTCCGGCTCCTGTTGCCTGGGGCTTGGCCCGGTGCAGACTTTGTGCCCTGTTTCTCTGCCCTTATTTCAGCCTGGGCTTGTTTAAGGAGAGACAGCAGATGAGACAGATGTAGCAAGGAACCAGTTCATGGTGCGGGCTGAGACAGACTGTGGCGGCGGGGATGGGGGAGGCGGGCAGGAAAGAGACCAAGAACCTCGCATGGAACTCAAACACCTCTCACTGCAGCAAGTCCATTCCAAGGAGTCTTCGTGGCACAGTGGCTGCCCGTCGGGCTGCTGTCCACAGGATTGGCCATTCACACCCACCAGATGATCCGAGGGAGAAAGAGGAGGCTTTCTATGCCTGTAAAGATTTACAGCCTTACAAACCCACAGGGGCAGTTCTGTTCTGTCTGGTCGGATTGCTAGAACGTCACACAACTTCTGGATTAAAATCCTCTACTTACCTGTCATTCCATCAGGTGGCCAGAGCCTTCTCCCTCACCCTGCAAAATGACTCCCAGGCTTGTGGGATTAGAAGTAGAATATGGCCCTCCCCACCCCACATTCACTTGGGGGAATCTCGTGTCAAATTAGCCTCACAACCCAGGAGTTCACCGTGGGCTCCCTCAGTCCCCTGGGTTCCATTTTCCTTTCTCTGCAGGGCAGTCTGGAAGGACTGAACGTGTGTGTGTGTGTGTGTGTGTGTACCCTCTGGCCTTCAGGGTGTGGGAGAGTGGTTGGTTCCTCTCTGGGGAGAGGGACTGAGTCTTGGCCCAGGCTGGCTGGTCCTTGTGTGTCTCCCATGCCCAAGGCAGGCTAGCCGACCCCTGAGGTCCACTCCAGCTTGGCCCCAGGTGGGAGCTTCTTTCCGCAGAGATGTTCTGAGATCGCTTCAGAAGGAATCTGACCGGGAGCCAAGGGGGAAGCTAAAGACCAAAAGACACACAGAAATCACTCAGACATATAATAGGTCATCAAGTTTTAAAACGCCCCCTGGTCTATTTTGCCTCGTTGTAATCTGTGTTTCCTCTGATTTCACCGCCCAAGCTTGAACTAGAAGAGGAGTGTGGGGTGGGTGGTAAGATAGGGCAGGAAGGAGGAAAGAAAGCCCTTGGGGGCTGCTGGGAGGAGCCACTTGGCTGAAGGTCAGGACTTTGGCTGGGTGAGGGACGTGAAGGTGGGGCTTCACTAGGCCTGGGAAGCCCCCAACTCAACATGATGTCATCTTTGGGGCACCCTCCCAGGATGGATAGACGGAGGTCGGCTGAGATGTAGCCAGAAGTCCTTGTGGGCAAGGCTTCTATACGCTTCCACATTCCCTGGTGGCGCTGTTAGAAGCCCTGTTGAGGGGATGGATGGGCATTGAGAGGCTCCGGGTGGGAGGAGAAGGAGGTAGTAGGGGAATTCTGGACCAGACTTTTAGATTGGGGGGCGCCACGGGTTGGATTTAGCAACATGGCTGGCACCACATCTCCCGACCAGGCCACTGAGCTGCACCTTGGTGGACAGCGGAGCGGGAGCCTGGTGAGCTCCCAGAAGACAGTGTAGTGTGTGGATTGCACATGCTCACCTCATCCCCTCCCAGGAGAGAGCACAACCCTCCTCAACCCTTAGGCTGATGCCCATCATCTCAGAAACACGTGGCAATAGTTCACCCCTCCTGTCCTTAGCGTTAACCCCCTGGCTTTTCTTCTTTTTAGAAATGCCGCAGTTCTGAGGATACCACTTCCGGCACCTTGGTGGCAGGTGAGCGAGGGGTTTTGGACTGGGAATTCTCGCCCTCCCTTCAGATCCCCCGAGAGAGTGGCAGAGCCCTTTGTAAGGGGCTGCCCGCTGTCTTCCCAGGCCAGTGCGGAAGCCCTCTCCAGGCTTGAAATCTGAGGACAGAGATCTATGTCTCCCAAGGCCAACTTTGACCTTGAGAATTGCTCCGGAGACCCCAGGGCGATCCCAGTTGTAGGCCTCACCAGAGTAGGAAATTTGAGGGGCCTGTCCTGTGAGCATGAAGTGGTGGAGACCCAAACTCACCTGAAGACAGGGCATGGGAGCAGAGCCTCATGGGCCCGAAGGCCTCCTCAGCCCACACAAACACCTCCAGATAAAGGCCGAGAGTCAACTTGAACGTGGTGATCAGGAGTATGGCCCTTACCCACAGTGCTTTAAGCCCTGCTCCCGCCACAGAGCTGTGGGGGTGGGGCTCAGATTTCCGACTTCAAACACTTGACGTCAAGGTCTTTGGAAACAGAGCACACAGCAAAAGAAAGGAGCTGCTGGTCTTTACAGGTGTTTGCAAAAGTCTGGACTGCACCTGGGTGTCTCCAGGGAGGAGGAAGGATTCATGAAGAAGATAGGAGAGAGTGGGAGGGGGCACCCCAGCTTGGGGTGATGGGGTGGCGGTGACCCCAGTCCTCCCTGGCAGTGGGGAAGCAGTGGAGAAGTTGGGCAGCACCCCCCACCTCAAGGCTCGGCCCCCACGGACCCAACTCTCTTTACACAGTGGACAGGCACACTGGATGCCAGCTTCAGCCGGCTGGGTGAGCTACCTACCAATGAGAGTGGAGGTCTCCGGAGACCTCAGCGCGTGACTGAGACCCCGACGGCAGGCCCACGCACCCAGAGGTCCCTTCTGGGCACATTCAGACTCACTTGCAGCCACAAGCGCAGATGTGCGTACAGGCACACCTGACGGGTGACAGGCACACCCCGTGTGCGCGCAGGCGCACATGCTTTCTGTGTGTGTGTGTGAGTGCGCATGCGTCCCACGCCAGCGAGCATGAGCTCTGGAAATGCAGGCAGTAGGGAGGACGTGCACGTGGCCGTCATCAGGGATAAATTAATCCCAGACATATAACAGATTTTCTTTTTTCATTCTCAGCCCTCCTGCAAATTCAATTATGATTCGCTGCCAGCTACTGCCATGAAGGGACGAGAAAGGACGCAGCCGAGCCTGGAAAATGGGGCAGGGCAGGGGACCCTTCCCGATCCACACCCTCCTCACCCAATCCAGGAAAGAGCTGCCATTACTGCTGGAGTACCCCGCCCCAGCAGAACCTTGGGGTACAGTGAGGTGACCTTGGAGACTGAGGGCCAGAGCTAGAACTGCCTCTGAGGGGTGAGCTCAGAGTGACCCCAGGCGGGGCTGAGTACCCGTTGTGTCAAATCCGCCTTGCCTGGGGCGACCCCGTGTGAGTCCAACTAGAAGTGGATGTCCTTCATGGGTTGTCACGTGACCGATTGTTTGCAACTAAACCGCCAGGCCTTTCTTCCCAGGTCCCTCTGGGTTTGCAAGTTCAAATCCACGCAGCAGGCCGGATTGACAAAGACACTTCTGAGAGGGGCCGAATGGCTTGCATTCACCCATCCAAGGAGACAAAGGGGACTCTCAGAACCCCACTCTTCCCCCCTTGGTTGATGTCCAGGAAAGGGACTTGCCAGGAGCTCCCACTGGCGAGGCTTTCTAATGCCGTGGCTCCTGGGGCCCCGAGGCCGTGAGATGCTGCAATTGGTCCCTCACTCGTCCTGCTCTAGGGCAACCTTCTGAGGGCATCCTTCCAGCTTCCGGCCGGCCGCTTACGCATGTGAGCCAGGTCTGCCTATGGAGAGTGTGCCTCTGGGCACTGCTATTCTGGGCGCCTCTGTCAGGCTCTGGGCTCCACATCACTGCCTGACCCTGGGAGTTGCACCCACCTTCCCAAGACCCACACGTTTCTGGGGCGCGGCCTGCAAACCGGTGATTGTGGCAGAGACGTGTCCTCGTGAACTCTGTTATGAGATGATCCCAGTTCACGGTGATCATCTGTGAGGGGTTCTAGATATAGGATCTTTATAAACACGGTTCGCCAGGTCAAGTGGCAGCTGGTAGCCTCAAACCATCAACGTTTTGAATTAGCAGCCGGGTCACTTAACCCCCATGCTAAGGCTCCTTCTCATAAGAATTATACTCTAGAACGCCCTTTGTGGCAGTTCTACTCCATCTCCCGAGACTCCAGGCATCACACCTGCTCAGAGGCACTGACCGTCAGCAGCAACCTCAAGGGGAAGGGGTGTCCATGATCCAGACTGTCCCCAGCAGCCTGGTGGCGAAGAAGTGGGGCCAGCCTTCCCTCGGGTCCTCTCCCTCCCACTGTGGGTCCAGGCTGGGATCACAGTGCCCTCTCAGACAGAGGCTGGCAGTCTCTGAGAGAGCTACCTTCCTTACTCGTTAGAGGTGAGAGTCAGCGTAGGGATGGAGTTATTGACAGGGACCATGAGGATGGGGAGAATGGGCAGGGTCGAGCCCATAAGAATCGCTGTAGAAGGCCAGGTGGAGGCTGGGTTTGAAAGATGAGAATCGAATGGGCAGAGGTGAGATTGCTTTGTTAGCTTATTGAGTGGACTCGCGGTGGGGTCAGAGACAGGGGAGCGAGGGTGAAGCAGAGCCAAGACCAGCCTGTGGGCTTCAGGTAGGGGTGAGGGTGGGGACACAGTGGCTCTGTCTGCCCCTCCTCGGGGTTCCCTTCTGGGTCTGTTACATAACCCAGTCCTGGCCACAGCGAAGTGGATTTTCACAGTCGGGCTCAGGCTGCCAGAAGAATGAGAAAAATGGGCCTGAGGGAGCACCTCGCTGTGGAGGAGATGGGGGGTGGGGCTGAGGAGGGCTAGAAGTAGATGCGGGGGCTCCTGGGAGCCAGAGATTGTGTTAGTGGGGGCTGCTGCTAGTCCCCACCCCCAGCCCCACCCCCAAATCTGGGAGGCTGTCCTGTGCTCAGCCAGGCTCTTACTCTCTTTCCCCCCACTCTTCCCATACACCAAAGGAACCCATCACCATCTAGAACCTCTGCTCTCTTCCTTCTTCCTAAGGTCCGGGTGCAGGAACAGAGCCAACGGTGGAGGGGACTCTTCTGTCTTAGGCCAGCCCCGCCCCTGCTCCAGAGCTGGCTCCGTTCAGGCCAGGGTGAAGTTTGAGGCAGACCCCAGGCTCAGGCTAGTTGGAGAGGAAACCTTGGGCTACCGGGTACTGGCTGTGAGTCAGGCACTGTGTGAGGCCCCTAGTCTCTTGTCCACACTGGTATTATTTTTGGTATTCATGGCCATCAGTCCCGACCCACAGTGACCTTCTGCTGCACAACAGAGCCAAACACTGCCCAGTCCGGTGCCATCCTCACCGATGTCCCAAGCTTGAGCCCATCGTTGTAGCCATGATGCCCACCCACTTTGTTGAGGGCCTGACCCTTCTCAGTCCCTCCAGCTAACCAAGCACGATGCCCTTCTCCAGGGACGGGTCTGTCCGGACAAAATGTCCAAAGTCTGCGGGACGAAGTCTTGCCATCCTTGCCGGCACGCTGGCCGTCGTTACCAGTGAGAGGTAGCTATGTTGATACCCATTTTAGAGATGAAAAAACTAAGGCTTAAGGAGGTCACACAGCTGTGAATGAAAGCAAACCCTGCCACAATGGGTCACTGTGCTTGCTCTTGTCACCATCCACCCTCCTGCCCAGCCGTGCCCTCTGCTAGTGCCTTTCAGGCGAGACTTGGAGCCTCTGCTGCGTGGAGCAGAGGTGGAGAAGGGAGGCTCTGGGGGGTGGGCCTAGAGGGAATCATGACACTGTGCAGTTTGCAATTTTTCCATTCATTCAGCAAGTCTGTTTGGAGCAACAAATTCGTGCAGGCTCTGCTCTAAGCAATGTGACTGTCCAAGGTTCTCCCGAAGGACAAAACGCTTCCTGTCCTCTTACAGGCTTCCCGTTAGAAACCCAGGCCAGAAGCCAGCCCAGGAGGAAAAGCACAGCAGGGTGAGCAGACAGGAAGTGACGAGGGCTGGGGCGTGGTCATATTAGACAGGTCTGGGGCAAGAACCCTGGAGCCCGGACCTAGTCGAAGCTGGAGAGTGAGCCTTGCAAAGTAGGCCACGGGCACCGTGATGCAGAAGCCCTGAGGCAGCAGGCATGGATTTGGCTTGCTTGGCTGGCTACACCGCCATCAGCTATGCACACCTCATCTTGAGCACCTTCGGAGCCAGGGCAAGTGTCTCTTGGCTTTATCGGGTCTGTTGTGTCCTTGCCAGGTCTCCCGGGGGTGCCTTCACCCACTGAAGGCTGGACTGGTGGCCTGGGCACCGTGCCGCCTGGCTGTCTTCTCCACCATGGTTGCCGCCTGGAACCGCTTGGGGAGAAGCTTCCTGCCCATTCACCACCACTCCCACTCCTGCCTGCTCTAGCTCTGCCTGGGGTGCAGGACTTGGAAACACACGATTTCCAGATGGGCAGAGGTGGTTATTTATTCTATTTGTAAAAATAGCTTTTACTGGTTTTTGTCTTATTACAAAAGTAATGTGTGTTTATTAAAGAAATTGGGGAAAACAGCTAGCCAAAGGAAGACCATAAAAGGGCCACTAATCCCATTACCCAGAAAGAACAACTGTTGGCACTCAGCATCCCTAGGAGCTTCCATGTGTGTAGAACGTATACGTTCATCATTCTTAAAGAGACGCCCGCGTTGTGGTCCGTCCGCAGCGACTGCACGGCGAATCGCCCTCTGCACCACAGAGTCTTGCCCATGGGCTCCTGAGCATCTATTCTAAAGGCTTTGCGATGAGGACAGGGCAGCATGCTCTAAGGTGCCAGGGGTCAGGGGTCAGGGGTCAGGGTAGGAGTTCGGATTGGGTCAAGAGTCCCTGCCTCCTTTTCTAGGGAAGGAGCACCTTAGGACTCTCAGCCACCCCACCCTCCACAGGCAAAAGCAGACTCGGTGGAAAGTCTGTAAGGAGACAGGATTCCACCGGAGAAACACATTTCCCTCTGCACACGGCGCTGAGCACTGGGGGGAGTTGTCAACACATGGAGTCTCGGTAGAGGGAAGAAACATCGTACTCTTCTGCCGGGAGGCGTTGCCAGGGCGGCTATGTACCGTAGGTTTGGAGGGTGGGTGGTGCTGAGAACCGGGCTGGGAGGGCCCCGTTTTACCCTGAGGTGAAAGGGGTGAGTCTCTGGGGCTGATTCCCCAGAAAGCCTTTCAGGGTTTCCTTTTGGTGAGGTGGAGAGAGAGAAAAGAAGGAGGAGGAGGAGGAGGAAGAGGAGGAGGAGAGGGAGCAGGGGAAGGGGAGGGAAGGACAGACAGCAGATGAGGACCTGAGAGTGTGGCTATGGTTGAGTGAAGCAACCTGGGTATCACAGATGGTGAAACTCCCCCCTTGCATCTTGGATGAACGGAAGTCTCAGATTTCTCCATCAGGATGGGTGCAGGGTCCCTACTTTCAGAGCCCGGGCCTCCCTCACCACCCCTTTGCTTATCTGAGCAGTGATTACTGGGCAAGCCAGAACATCACGCCCAGCCGGCTGGCTTCTCTTCCGACCATCTGTGAGGCTCGGGGCAGGGCCGTCCCCCCACTCTCACCCCATCCAATGTGGGGTGTTGTACCTCCTTTACAGAGTCACTGTGACGTCCAGATGCCAGAATGTTGAGGGGGGCACAGAGGACTGAACTTTTAACTATTTCCTCTGACATCTCCAGCTCCCGATTTAGAGTATGTCTGCGAGGGGTTATATAATGTCTTATCCATATCTCTGTGGTCTTCGTCCCCCCTGCCCCACCCCCACCCCACCCCCACCAGTGCTGGTCTCCAAACACAGACCTCGGGAGTCCCCGCAACTTGTCATTGGGTTGATGTGTGGGGAGAAAACACATCTAAAATCTCAACAAGGTTTCTCTCTCCTGATTGTCCTGTGCGGACTGACCCTGGGCCTGCATGACAGCTGGCCGCCTGTTTTAGAGCAGTGGGTGTCCTGCGGGTGGGGGGCCTGGTCGTGTCACCCCAACGACGGTCCTCTTTGAGGGAGCTGCTCCTGAGGTAAGTCTGGTGAGGAGGGCTTACGGAGGACGTTGTCGCACAAGATGGACTCAGGACTCAGAGACAAGTGCCATGGAAACACTGAGGGAAGACAGGCTAACAAGGCAAGTGGCAGAGAAGGGCGGACTGACTCTTGGGGTCTCACCCCAAGAGAGGGCTCTTTGTCCATGGCACCAGGCATCGAAACACAAGGGTGACCTCGTCAGATCTGGCGAGGAGTCAATGACGCCAAGTGAAACGTCGAGAGAACCGTTAAGATTCCCTGGGTGGCAGGATTGGTGAAGCTCTTGGCTTAGCTGCGAGTTCCAGCCGGCCCAAAGCTACCTAGGTGGCTAGTCCTGAGAGGGCACACGGACCCGGATGCCCGGTGGGGCTGCTCTGTCTTGCACACATGGGTTGATAAAAAGCCGGGATGGGTTTGATGGCAACAGACAGCATCCGGGATTGAGGCCCTCATGCCTCACCTGTTGCCGTGAACATTGTCTACACGTGGTGTTAGCACAAGACCCCAACCAAATCCAGCTCGCGGCCACCGAGTTGGTCCCAACTCGCAGTGACGCCAGAGGACAGGCTAGAACTGCCTCTGTGGGCTTCAGAGACTGCAACTCTTTACGGGAGCCTCGCCTTCCTCCCAGGAACAGCTGGTAGTTTCACATTGCTGGCCTTGTGGTTCGCAGCCTGTGCAGTGCCATCATCTGTGGTCAATTTGAGACTAGGAAGAGTGGAGGGGTGGAGTTTACCTGTCAATCAGCTCACAGCTTGATGGCCTTCTTTGATGACTGCTTGAGGTGGGAGACATGCTCACTCCATGGGAGATATCCCTGAGGAGAAGCTACATGGACCTACCCTGATGCAGCCAGAGCCCTGGGAGCTGGAGGAGCCATGTGGAGCCCCCTGCCAGAGCTGAGATGCTGACAATGCCACTGGATCCACAGGACTTCCCACCCACTGGCCTGTGAGCTTCCTGAATTCGGTCTCATTGCATGTCTTGCGTGAGTCTGAAGAGGACTTTATAGATTGGTATCGGCCATATGGGCTAATATTGGACTTACGGACTTGATCTGGACTGCACTGAGATGTTTTCTCAATATTCAATTGCTCTTGTATATAAAGCTCTTTCTTATGCACATATGAGTGTCCATGAATATGTTTCTCTAGTCTACCCGGACTGACACAAAGAACCCACCCTGCCACCAGGTGTCATTAGCTGCTGATAGAATGGATGGAGGGTAGACGGACTTGTATAGGGAGTGCGGGCTCCGCACTTCTCATAGATGAAGGTTTGCTCTAGGACGTGGTTGGAGATTGTTCCCAGTGCCTGGGTTGGCACACAGTGGGGCTCAGGAAGCTGCTGTGCATCCATGTGTGCTCGAGTGCACGCCTGCGTTTGCTATCACATCTGGCGTAGTTTTTATGACGGTGTAAGTGACCAGCTCACCTCTCTCATGAGCCTTCCTCCTCCTCCCCCTCCTCACATTTCCCCAGGGAGCATCTTGCCTGACCTTCATTAACTCCAAGTGTAAAAACAGTCCCTCTCCTCCAGCTGAGGGCTGGGCTAGGCCCTTCTTCTGCCATGGAGCATCTGCACTCAGACCTCCGTGGTTGAGGAGCGAGCCCCAGTCAAATGCACTAGGCCCTGCAACCCAAGCAGGGCTATCCCAGGACAGCCCGGATTTCCCTCCATGGTCCTCAGCAGCTCAACCTTAGCCGAACTCCCTCACCAGGTCACCCAGGCCACACGAGGGCCTTACTCTCAGGGACAGGGGAGCGAATGGCCCGCTCTCCCGAGTGCTGACATGGCTGGGCAAGTTGTGTGGACATCCACTCCAGCCCCTCCTCTAGGGCAGACCCTGCTTCAAGAGCCTCTGCTTCTAGCTTTCCCATCTGGAAGGGGTCACTGTTCACCGGCAGCCCCAAAGCAGAGGGGCCAAAGGGCACCGGGCAGGGAGGAAGTGGGCACGCCGGGCTTGGGATAAAGCTAGTTGGAGGGTGTGGCTGGCACAGAGCAAGCCCTGTGGGAATTGTTGGCTGTGATGTCAAGGGGGCACTGCCCCAGGAAGGGTGGTCAAGGTGCAGGGGCCAGTGGCCTCCAAGGGCAGCACTGGTGGCCTGAAGGCCTGCAGGCGGTCCTTTTACGAGGGGAAGCGGGTCTAGATCAGGCGTGACAAAACTGCCTCCTCTCTTCATCAGCCACCTTCCCCCCACCCCGGGCAGGACACCTGTGTCTTTCTCTGCCTCAGTCTCCCCTGGTTGGCTAAGGGGCTGAGTTCCCCCTTTGCCCACAGGCAGCCCAGCAGGCAGGCAGAGAGGAGGAGGAAGAGGAGGAGGAGGAGGAGAGAGGAGCTTCTTCTCCCTGCCCCAGGCTGGAGGGCACAGAGGAGGCCAGGGGTCAGAAGTGGATCCAGGGTCTGTGGCCAGGAGTCCAGCCTGGACTTGTGCTGGGCGGTGGCTGAATTCTCATGACTCAGGGAAGCCACACATTGTCCTGGGAGTGCGGTTTGATTGATGTAACGTAAACACTTCAGAACACAGCGTTCCACCTTGTGGGGAAGACAGGTGGGGCGGCAGACGCAGTCTGCCGAAGCCAGGGGTGTGGCGGGAGAGCGAGCCTCACCCAGGGCTGCACCCATAGCCAACCACCCAAGCAGGGTGCCCGGCTATACAGTTGGGAATTTCATCAGCACCTCACCTGCCAGGTTCTGTCACCACCCCTCCCACTTCCTTATTTAAAGGGCATCCCACCCTCTACCCCCAACGAAGGCTGCCTCCGCGGGGGTGAGTAAAGGAAGAGCTCTATTGATACTTGCTGTTACCTGATCTGCCCTGGAGTCACCCCGACTCAGGGCGACCACAAGCCTGACTGAAGAGAGCTACTCTGTGGGGTTTCTTTGGCTGTCATCTCTCTGGGAGGGAACCCGTGCAGCACAGTGGGTTGTGCAGTGGGCTCCTCACCATGATGTCAGCCGTTCGAAACCACCAGCCGCTCCTCGGGAGAAAGAGGAGGCTTCCTACAGTAAACAGTCACCGTCTTGGGCACCCACGGGGGCAAGTCTACCCTGTCCACCAGGGCTGCTCCGAGTCAGAATGGACTGTAGGACAGTGAGTTGTTTGTTTGTTAACTTTTATGGGAGGGAACCCTGGTGGCCCAGTGGCACTGTGCTCCCTACTCCCCGGAATGGCTGCAGCTTCAACCCACCAACTGCTCGACGGGAGACAGGGCTGGCAGTCCACTTGCGTGGTCTCTCTGGGGCCGCCTGGGCTAGGGGGGCACCGGGGGCGTCTTTTGGTTGAATCGCTGCGATGCGTTTGCCAGGCCCTTCTCCCCTGGGCGGAGCCCGGTGGCGCAGTGCTTAAGCACCGCTGCTAACCACAAGGTCAGCAGTCTGAAACCACCTGCCTCTGAGGGAGAAAGACGAGACTTTCTACTCCCGTAAAGAGTGACAGTCCCCTCACAGAAGGTTCACAAGAAAGAGACGAGCCAGCCAGGGTGCAGTATAGCACCGAGGAAACAGGCAACTTTCCTCTAGTTCTTTAATGCTTCCTCTCCCCCAGCCCCCCACTACCAGGATCCCTGTTCTACCTTACGCATCCGGCTTGACCAGAGCATATACAAGGGGAAAAATAAGAGCTGGAAACACAGGGAATCCAGGACAGATAAACCCCTCAGCACCAATAATGAGAGTAACGATACCAGGAGGGTAAGGGTAAGGTGAGGGGAGAAAGCGGAAAACAGATCACAATGATCTGCATATAAGCCTAGACGGACTTGTATAGGGAGTGCGGGCTCCGCA
>NW_022103906.1:76925476-76926795 GCF_000313985.2 Echinops telfairi | reverse complement strand
ATGTACAAATGTGCTTGACACAATGGATAGATGTATAGATTGTGATAAGAGCTGTACGAGCCCCCAATAAAATGATTAAAAAAATATGTGAACACTTCTAGTCATTAAAAAAAAAAAAGACCGACAGTCTTGGAAAGCCACGGGACCAGTTCTCCCCTGTCCTGCAGGGTCACGGTGAGTCGGAAACAGCCCATGGCAGTTAGCATGGTGCTGAAACTTCTGTTCTGCAGCGGCTGGGTGGGTTTGACCTTTCAATAGCCAATTGCAGGCCCCCTGCATCCCCAAGCATCCCACTCCCCACCGTGGGAGGCCCAGAGCTTCCACAGGGACCTGGGCAGGGATGGAGGGGGGTGTCATGGGGCTTCAACTCTGAGGCTCACCTCTGTTCCAGGCAGACCTGCCCAAAGGCCTGGGACCGAAGGGAGTGGTGGGAGAGCAGGCCTGGCAGATGCGGTGACCCTCGAGCCTCTGCCAGGGATGTTCTCACTTGTTCCTTGGCCCAGCCTGGCACCGATCCGTGGCTGCCTGGGTGGGCCTAAGCTGCCCTGGGCTGCCCTGCCCTGGCTCCCGCGTGGCTGTCCCCCCCTGGGCCCTCACTAGGTCCTGTGGTGGCTGCTCTGGGACTCACTCAAAGCCACCGCTGACCTTCCTCCCTGCTGCCTGGGTAAAAATAACCGCTTCCACCACAGCCACCTCTGTGGCCTCAACTTTCTCCTAGTTGAGCCCCTGCCAGCGCTGGGCTCCATGAGTCAGCCGGCTTCCCGGCCCTAGCCCTGTGGCTGCTCATGAATGGCCCATTGTACGTCTCTCCTGGGCCGTCCCTCCTGCTCGCTCACCTCCAAGCCTCTGCCCCCCGGCCTGTCAGCACCTCACCTCCCACCGCTTCCCTCTCCTCCCCACTGGATCAGAGAGTCGCAGGGGTGACTGTCCGTTGGGAGGGACTCTCGATTTCGGAGACAAATTCAACATTCACTATCGGTGCCACGGGAGCATATTTATTAAAGGCGTATATCATTGTGGAAGGGTGCGTTCCTGCAGAGCAACTCCTAGCTACAAATAAATGTGTGTGTGTTTAAAGCGGAGGTTCTCAACCTTCTCATGCCGTGACCCTTTCATACAGCTCCTTATGTGGTGGGGACCCCCAACCATAACATTATTTTCGTTGCTACCTCATCACTGTCATTTTGCTACCATTATAATTGTCATCTACATATCTGATATGCAGGATGTATTTTCATGGTTACAAATTGAACATCATTAAAGCATAGTGACGAATCACAAAAACAATATGTAATCATATATTGTGAAATATTCATTTG
>NW_022103906.1:76919129-76925142 GCF_000313985.2 Echinops telfairi | reverse complement strand
CTGGTCGACAGAGCTGGTGATCAGTTTCCCGTCCAACGATGTGCACACATGTTGCTTCATCTCACTGCTACAACTCCCCCCCTCCACCCCAACGCACCATCACATACCCACTTTCTGCCTGTCCTGTTTTCATCCCCTCTTCCCTAGCCCTCCTGAATATTGATTTTCTAAAAATGTACCGTGCGATATCAAAATCCAGCAACACAACACTGGCCAGTCTAAAACTTGTCATGAGTACCATCACCATCAAGGCATGACTCCAGGGGCCAGTGGGTGACCGGCAGGCTGCTAACCCTGAGGTGAGCAGTTCGAGGCCACCAGCTCTTTGAGTGGGAAGGCTGAGGCAGACTCCCGTAAAGAGGATCAGCTCAGAAACCCACAGGGGCGGCTCTGCTCCACCTTACATGGCCCCGTGAGTCCGAATGGACTTGATCACAGTGAGCTTCCGGTTTTTGTATGTTTATTGTTGAGTATTGGCATTAATTATAGGCAACCACCAGTTGTTGTTTTTTAATTATTTTATTGGGGGCTGGTACAACTCTTATCATAATCCATCCATCCATCGTGTCAAGCACTTTTGTACATTTGTTTCCCTCATCGCTCTCAAAACATTTGCTTTCTACTTGAGCCCTTGGGATCAGCTCCTCACATCCCCCTTCCCTCCCCACTTCCCCCTCCCCCAGGAACCCTTGATAATTTATACATTATTATTATTTGCAACCACCAGTTTTCACGCTTTCTTGTCACGACCTTGATGTTCTTAATGCTTGTGGAACAGTGGCTCCCACATTTTAATTCTTCCCTGGGCCAGTCCTGCTCCCTCAGGAGCTGTTAGTCTGATAGGGGAAGCAGGATGCTTGCCTCCAGTCCGAGGCGGGAGTGGAAAAACAGACACCCCGCCACCCCATCTGATGGGACAGGCCTAGTCTCTGCCCTGTGGGAGTCCCCCTGGGATGGGATGGGGTGTGGGAGACCTGATCCTGCTCTCAGGGAGTCTCAACTCTGATGGGAACTGAGACTGATGGAGGAGGCACGACCCCTGCCTTGGGAGAACACACATGGATGGGGAGATGGAGCCCTCGTCTAAGGTCAGATGGTGCAGGTGTTTGGGGCCCTTCAAAAACCAACCAACCAACAAGCCAACAAAAAACATGAAAGCCAAACTCCTGCCGTGAGTCGATCCCTACTCACAGGGAGCTCCGTGTGCAGCAGGCTTTATCCCAGCTGAGCCTCGGTGCATTGCAATGGGCATAGGGAGCCGGAACAGGGCCAGGGCAGGCTGGGGCAGGGCAGGGCCAAGACTCCCGGGTGAGCTACAGGGAAGAAGAGCTCAGATTGGAGTCATGGCAGGAGAGGTAGGAAGGCAGTGAGGCAGTGGGTCTGGGGGCTACAGGCTGGCTGTGAGGAGGCCTGGGATGATGATGGGGGGATTGCTGAAGGCCATGGCCCAGCTCAGATGCCCATGAAGAAGGCAGCTGGAGGACGCTGGGACAATGGAGATACAGAGTGTTCCCCCAGCAGAGTGTGGGGGGCTGGGTACAGAGTGCAGTGGAGGATTCTGGGAGCCCAGCAAGCCCCAGAGGGGCAGGGCTTCTTCTTGGGCCCTTGGGACTCTCTCACGCTCTTGGAGGTGGGTGGAGCGAGCGGGGTGGGGGTGGGTGGAGGGGAGGCAGATGCTGAGGGGGGTATACAAAACCCTCCACTGGACTGGCCACCCAGGAATGCTGACTGATGGCTACGTGTGGGCTGCCTGCTTTCCTGGCCTCAGGGAGAGCAAGTGGCTGTGACAGTAGCATCAGTTGATCCTGTGGGGGTGGAGGGCTGGGGGTGGGCGGCTGCATGTGCCACAGACTAGGAGAGAGTTCCCTATGAGGGGAGGCTTCCTGGAGGAAGGGATAGACCTCAGGCGCTCTGAGAATGTCTGCTATCACCAGTGAGTCTCCCTACCCCCGCCCCCATAGTGCTGGACCCCCACCTTTAGGGCATTGTCCCCTCCAGGATCCCCATTTCAGACGAGCCCCAAGAAGAGATCATGTGAGGAGAGGCTCCCCTCTGCCCCTGGAGAGGCTGCAGCACCCACAGGCAATGACGAATGACAGAGAAGACAGTGCCTTGAATCTGTCTGCCCCCCCTCCTGCAGCTCCCTTCTATCTGGGAAGGGTGGCCAGCAGGCTAGAGCCCCAGCCAGAGGAAGCAGGCCTAGGGGATGCTGCTCATGGTTCTCTGGGCAGCCCACCAGCTGTCTTTCTCCCCATGGAATCTGCAAGGGGATTCTTGGGCAGAAGGTTGGACCTCATGCTTGGCAGGGTGGCGGGGGCGGGGGCAGGGGGGCAGTTCACCCATGGTGGTGAAGCTCTAAGCATGGGGGCCGGGGTGGGGTGGGGGAAGCTGGGCACACACTCAGTGGGCCAGGGGCTCTCCCGGAGGGGCAGCAGATGGGTGGAGCTTATCCATCAGGGATGGAGTGGGAGGTTGTGGCAGTTACATCATTGGTGTCCACTTGAGACGATTAAGAGGGAAGGGGTGGAGTTTAGCCTGTCAAACAGGTCACAGCTTGACAACCTCATCTGGAGGTGCTACGGAGATAAAGAACTCACTGGAGGCAGACACACACTCCCTGTGAGACATGACTGTTGACAAGCCACATGGAGACATGCTGATGGAGCGAGAGCCCTGGAGCTGGAGGAGCCATGTGGAGACAATCACCAGCACTGAGTTGTTTCCACCACCACTGGATCTATAAGACTTTCCACCCACGGGCCTGTGATCTTCCTGCAATCAGCATTATTGCATGTGCTTCGTGAGTCAGAAGAGGAATTGATAGATTGGTACCAGACACATGGACTAATATCAGACTTATGGACTTGCTCTGGACTGGGCTGGGATATTCTTTCAATATTCAATTGCTCTTTGGTATAAAGCTCTCTCTTACACACATGAGTGTCTATCAGTTTGTTTCTCTAGTCTGCCCAGACTCACACAGAGGGAGAGCTGCTGGGGCAGGGTGGGGGGGAGGGCCTGTGTGGATGGGGCTGGGCCATACCCTTTACCTTTGCAGAAGGACATGGTGACCCAGGTGGGGTAGGGCCAGGAGCCTCAGGCGTGGGGCCCAGGCTTTCCAACCAGGTACTCCCTCCAGCAGACCATTGCCCTTGACCAGGCCTGCTCCTCGTCCCCCTCCCACCCAGCAGGGTCCGTGAGCACCTCCCCTGACACACATGGGACCCCAGGCCTGGACACGAGTGCTGGGCTGTGTGGTGACGTGGTGACACTACAGGGCAGAAAAGACAGAGAAGAACGCCGCCACTCCCTGTTGGAGGCTTTGGGTCCACCCTCGGTAGGCCAGGCAGTAGGACGGACTGCAGTCTGAGACCAAGGAGAACGTCCTGACGGTCACCCACAGTGCTAGATCCTACCCCAGGAGGCCAGGCATGTGTGGGGTTTCCTAGAAGTCAAGCACGAGGACTTGCCTTTGGGTAGGTGCAGACCGGAAGCAGAATGTGACAAGAGCCAGCCTCAGGGAGACAGGTATCGTCTTTCCTCATTGCCACCTCCCCACCAGCCAGAAGCACCCTAACTTCTGGAGCCCCCAGAACTGGGTTTGCCTTCTCAGCCTCCCACAATGCAGTTCCTGTATGCCCCTTTTAGCCACGTGGCTCCCTGCTTTTCTCTGACCAGCCCTCAGGACACCCCCATGTTCGGGAGAGAGCTGCTCTCTGCTCCCGGCCCCTCTCCCAGCTCACCCATCTGAAGCCAGACAGCAAGGACACTGCCTAGACCTGCACAGCCCAGTGGGGCTGCTGGGCTGGTGTGAGAGTCAGCGCCTCGTTCATTCGCCCACGGGTTCTGAGCCTGCTTACAGAGCACCCCTGCACAGAGGGGCCTGGAGAGGCAGCACAGGCAGGCAGACTCAGGGCAGCTAGCAGCACACAGAGCAGGCCCAGCTGGTGGCCCCGCAGCCGCTTCTGCGCCAGGGCGGGTGTCCAGTCTCAGGGAGGGCTCCACTGGAGGGACTTCTGCCCATGCCTTGTAGGATGAGGAGGATGGGACGGGGCATTCCCGGTGAGGCCGGGTTTGAGGCATGACAGCTTGGGGATGGGGTGGGTCTGGATGGCCCCCAAGACCGACTGCCCCTCTCCCCTCTGGCCTGCCTCCCCTCACACCTGCTGTAGAAGTGCCTGCTAGCACTTACCAGCCTCACCAGCTTCCTAGCAGGCACCACGTGCTCTCCACCTTCTCCCTGCTGCCACCTCCACCCCCGAAAACCCCCTTCAATTTCCCTACCTGCTTGCCTCCTCCCAGCCCCCAACATCTGCTGGGGAAATGGGACCATTTGAAGAATAAAGGGGAGGCCAGGAGGGAGGATGTCTGTCTCAGGGCCCAGCCCACAGCTGGGATGAAAACCTGCTCTTTGTTAACTCCCCAAGCCAGGGACCAGGGTGGGGGTGTCGTGTCTCCTTGGTCCTCCCTCAGGGACCAGGAAGTGAAAGGCATGCTGGGAGATACTAGGCTGAGTTATTGGGAGCAGATGGAAAGGGGAGGGGTGGGGGCATTATGGAGGAAGAGAGGCAGCTGAGGGGCTGGAGTGTGGGGAGAGCATGCTTGGGAAGTGGATGGCAGACCTTTGCCCAACCATGGTCCCTGAGTCCATTACAGCAAGAGATTTCCTCCCCAGGAAGTCTTCTGGTCCCTACTGCAGGGGCTTCCAGACTTGAGGCCCAAAGAACCTTCAGAAAGAGCAGATCCAAGTGCCTGTCTGGGGCTATGTCCCAGGAGAAGACCCAGGATATGGGCTCTGGGGCACGCCCCCCTCCCCTCCCCCTCCCCTGAGCACCTGTAGGTCTGAGGAGCCCATCTAGGGCAGTGGCAGGGTATGGAGTCAAGGACAGGAAACTTCCACTTAGGTCTACACTGAGTGCAAGGCATCAAGGGACCACGGGGACTGGGCACAGACAGGGTGCTGGGGAAGGGGTGAGGTGGGTAGACAACAGAGGGGTGACTGTCCAGGACATTGCTGGCAATGACAATTCAGGGGGCACTGGTGATGGACCGGGTGCTGGTGACGACGATGATGGCAGTACTTCAGAGACTGGTATCCTCATCTTAGCCCCCCCTCCCTCAAGTGCCCAGGTGCTGCTGGGGTTGAGTGGGGTACGGGTTAGGGACTCTTCCCTGGCTTTATCTTCAGGACCCCTTCCCTTTGGGCTTATGGGGAGTGGCTAAAACTAGAGCCCTTCGCTGGGAAATTGCTGAGCTTTGGGCCACAGCAGAAAGGGACGCCTGGCCCTGTCCTCATGGGGCTCAGCTGAGGGCAGCCCCAGCTGCAGGATGGTCCTGGGTATGGGGACCAGGCTGCGCTTGGACAGACTGGGTCACCCCAACCCCCGGCCCCCAGCCCTTGATCCCCAGCACAACAGTTGCTTCTGTCTGCAGCAAGCAGTGGGAGGGTGGCAGAGGCTCCAGCCAGTTTAGAATCCAGGGGATGTAGATCTTGGAGAAAAAGGGAGACTGGATGGTAGGGTCAGGCCACAGTCCCTACCTCCGACCCAGTGTGGCCTGCTGGTTCCCGGTCCTCAGCCAGATGCTTCATCCACTTACTCCGCTGTGCTCAGGCAGGCCCCCTGGCCTGTGTGTCCTGCTCCACCTGGCTCTGGCCCAGGTCCTCCGATGTTTTAATTAGATCCCACGCTCATTAGCTGCCCAAATGCCTTCCAGACACCCCGCAGCTGCTCTGGGCCTCCCCACACCTGCCTGCCCAGCTGGGCCTCCCCACACCTGGAAGACATTGAAGAGGCCTCCAGCCAGGACCCCTGAACTCCAGCTCCTCCCTGTGGTCTCCAGTGGGCAGGGCCAGGAAAGGAGAGCCAGACCCTTCAGCTGATGGAACCTGGGGCAGGAGGAGAGTCATTCCCACCCCCCGTCCCCAACCCCTGCTCCCCCCAGCCCCTGAGGGAAGGCTGGGAGGGAGTTGTGGCCACAGCACAGAAGTGAAATATCCCCTGCTTCCCATGGG
>NW_022103906.1:76907130-76918900 GCF_000313985.2 Echinops telfairi | reverse complement strand
AGAGAAAACAGCCAGCCAGGGGCCTGGGAAAGCTGCAGCTTTGATCTCAGGGGCTAACTCAACGAGGGGGGCACTTTCTGAAGGGTTTGTCAGCCCAAACCATCACTCAGTGAGTGGCGGAGAGAGGGTCAACATTAGGGCCTTGGAAAATGGCCCGGGCTTGAACTCAGACTCCCCCACCCCATCCCCACCCTCGGACCGCCTCCTGGTCCCCCGAGTTCCATCAAGTCCAACAGCACCATCCCGCAGAGTCAAACACACCCATTAATTGACCGCTCACTTATCCGTGGCGCTTACGAGGAGACAAGATGATCTTCTGGGGTACACGCTGTTCTGGACTCCCAGTCAACAAATGAGAAGCAGGGGCAGGGAGGGGGGCGGTGTGGAGGGGAGACAAAGGAAGGGCCCCCGGTGCCTGGGCTCTTGCTTTGGAGCAGCCCGTGAGCCTCCGGCCCTGGATTGGGGAGTGAGGCTGTGCTGAAATCTCTCCCCTCAGTCATCACAAGGTGATGGGACCTGAGCCTTCCGGGGGTGGGGTAGGGTGCTGGGAGGAGGCTTCTGGCTGGGTGGCCAGGGTCAGGCCAGGCAGTTCATCTTTCCCAGCCTCTGCTGAGCCAACGGAGGGAAGTAGCTCACAGCACTGTGTGCCCAAATGCCTGCCAGACAACCCAGGCTGCTGCTCAGAGGCTCAGCTCCCTGACCCTGAACCCAGCCTTGGGAGAGTGGTTGCTGACATGTAGCAGTGTGTGTGTGTGTGTGTGTGTGTGTGTGTGTGTGTGTGTGTGTGTGTGAGACATAACAAATCCACTGCCATTTAGCCCACTGTGACTCAGGGCGGCCCCGCGTGTTAGTGTTACCCAGGACGGTGTGCTCCAGAAGCCAGCTGCCTGGCCGTCACCATCAGGGATGCAGATGGTTAGGCTTTTTGTCTGCAGAGCGGCTGCCAACCTTTAGTTCCGCAGTTGATCTCGGCCTGTTTGCACCACCCAGGCTCTGGATGTGGCATGTATACACACCACTACCGCCACCAAACAAGCACAGACAACCCCCAAACAAACTCACTGTCATCAAGTTCCTAGTGACCCTAAAGGACAGAGTAGAGCTGCCACCCCCCCACCCCCACCCCCACCCCGTGGGCTTCTGAGACCGTAACTCTTGTCAGGAATGGAAAGCCTCATCTATCTCTGTTGGAGTGGCGGATGGCTTTGAACAGCTCACCTTGTGGTTCACAATGCTGAGCCACTGTGCTACCGGGGCCCCTTAGTGGAATGGAAGAGGACCCCAATATGGACACAGGTGCAAACAGAGCCCAGCAGCCCAAAGTCCTGTTTGGGCGGGAGAGGTGGTGAGCAGGCTGATGGTCCAGCACCCTCCACTCCCAAATTATCTTGAAGAGCCCCAGGGATTTCCAGGATGGGAGGTTGGAGTTCTTTTCCTAGGTTATTTTCCCGAGGGGGACCCCTGCCCATCGTTTGGGGAGCCGGCTGGGCACTCTGGTTGGAGCTATGAGCGTAGGGATACTTCCCAGCTGAATGGTTTGGCCTGGGAGGCGATAGAAGTGAGAACAGAAAGCTGAGAGTCACTTCCTCTTGGGGATCAGGGAGAGCCCCCCTGGCCCACAGCAGTCAGTCCAGTCAGATGTGAGATGTGTGGCTGGCACCTCCAATGGGTTTTCTATCCACTCGACGCCCCTCACTGGTAGTTTCCACAGCAGAAGCCTGGGAGGGGCCAGCTGCCAGGACTGGTGCCAAATATCAAAGTCTGGAAAATCCTTCTAGCCCCAGGTGTCTTACATGCCCCCTCCATCAGGTGGTGAGGACATGGGGGCCTGCAGGGGGGCAGAAAAGCAAAATCCATCCCCTTACCTCCTCCATGTTCCTTTTTTTTTTAATTTATTTTTTTTCTTCCATGTTCCATCTCTACAGAATAACTGCTGCTGGCCTGGCCCAGGCTCCCTGGGTCATCCCACAAACCCCAGCCAGCTCACAGCAGGACAGGCCCTGGCTGCTCAGGAACCTACAGCAGCTCCCTGCTGCCAGCCAGGTCCATGTAAGATCCTTGGCCCAGTCCACATGCTCCTGCCATCCTCAACGAGTGAAGCACGTTTCATCCGAGGTGACTTCCAACCTGGCTAATTTTCCCCTCTGCTAGCAGCACGCTCCTCCTGGGAAGGCTGTTCCTGGTAAGTGCCAGTCTTGTGCTTGGGAGATAAGACCCCATGCAGCATCAGTGGGACCACTCTTGTTAAGCTTGGGGACTTCAGTGTCCCACCCTCTAAAGTAGGGATCACTGGCCCTTTCCTGTCTACACCTTCAAAGCAAAAACAGTTGGTGTCCAGCGGACGCTGCCTCATGATGCATGAGAGTCAGGACAACCCCTGTCCCCCGCAGTGAGCCGTGAGGGTTTTCAATGCCGATTGTCAGCAGGTCACCAGGGCTTTTTTCTGAGGTATGGCTGGGTAGATTTGAATCTTGGAGCAGCCGACGTTTTGGTCAACAGTCAAGCATCTTCGCTGTGCGCACCACCCAGGGACTCTGTTTATCTCTTAGGAGGATTGTGAGTCTCCCAGGAGTGTGAGAGGCGCGACTCCAGAGTCTCCATCCCTTATGAAAACAGGCGTCGGGGCTCAATGAACTTGGGAAATGAAGACTGGACACAGGTTCAGAAAGAGTCTCCACGACAGGCCTTCTCAGAGCCTTTCCCTGTGGACAGCGACCTTCTAAGATGGGCCTGTAGGAAGTAACACTGCTTCCTCAACCCCTTTGACCTCGGAACTTATTTTGGTTTCATGTATGGCTTTCACAGGAGAGGGGTGTTAAAAGTGGTCCGTTTGGGGTGTCACCATAATCCTAGCACGCCACAGTCCCCATAACAATGCATAAGGACGCTGCCAATCCATTGCTTTACAATGGATCTGGTCTTTGAGAAAGCTGCCAATCGGAGACGGGCACGTCTCAGCATTGTCTTAATGAGTGTTTCCTGCATCGGGCGTGAGATTGCTTTGGGTCGATCATTTCGTGGAGAGCATGACTTCTGGCCTTTCCTTTGGAACCTGCTGCCCTAAGCAAACGGCAGCCCTGCTCTTTGTAGCTCGACGACCTTCGGGGCAGGCTCAGCAGTGCTCTTCCACCTGGTGAACGGCACAGGGGTAACCAGGAAGTGCTTCCTGGTGAACGTCAGGTCAGTTAGCTCAATTGACATCATTGTCAACGTTGCCTGAACCAGGTTCTCAAATCTACCCATTTCCTCTCTCTGAGGGGGTCTAGCTAAAGTGGAAGGGCCGCGAAAGAGAGGACGGTCCTCAGCAAGATGGATGGACACTGTGGCCACATCAATGGGCTCAGGCTTAGGGACAACTGTGAGGATGATACAGGACCGTGCATTGTTTCAGTATGTTGTGCATGGGGGTCGCTATGGGTCAGGGCCGACTCATTGGCACCTCACAACAACACCAACAAGCCAACGCTAGGAGTCTTTGGCTGGTGCCGACTGAATACACTTGCCTTCTAAAGGAAGGTTAATGGGTTAAGGCCACACAAAGGTGCCTCGGAAGAAAGGCCTGGCGATCTCCTACTCTGACACGCAAGGGATCACCATGAGCTGAGTTGATTTTATGGCCACTGGTTCGCTAAAGCGGATGGATAGCTGAGACCTGGCTTGGTCCCCAGATCCGCACCATTCACCAGGGGTCCCCAGATAGAAGCTCACAGCCACCACTGCCCATGATGCTTTGTTGGTATGTGTGTGGCAGCCTTCCAGGGGTGCCAAGGGATGAACCACCTTGCCCATCTTCCCTTCATCTTCCCTTGGGTCCTGGCATGCATGGTCCCGGAGCCCTTTGGCTGGAACGGGTGCGGGGCCTGCCCAGGAACTGTGGCCCAGTGTCTTGCTGCTTCAAAGCCCGGGGACCAGCCGTGTTGGCCTCCCCTGGGAGCTTGTGGGAAATCTCGGGTCCGCTTCCAGCCCTAGGGCACCAGCACCTGTATTTAACAAGATCCCAGGCAAGCACGTTAACACTTGACAAGTGTCTGCCTGGAAGCACAGGTCACGGCCCACAGTCAGTTCTGGAAACAATGTCATGAGTTGTAGACTGCATTCTAAAAACAGCAGCAGCAGCAGCAGCAGCAGCAACAACAACAACAGAAAAGCTTAAAGTAGAATGGAAAATGGAAGATGCGGCGGCTTAATAAAGGCAAGAGTTATTTCGGACAACTGTGTGTGCTCCGCGTCGTGGCCTGAAGTGTGTGTCGTGGCCTGAAGTGTGTGTCGCAGTGAGAAACGGGAAGACATCGGTCTGGGGGCACTCAAGTAGGGTGAGATGGAAGAGCTGTGGCCACCCCCACCTGGCCTCTCCCCAGCTGCCCTGGATGCCCAAGGGTTCCCCATCACTGACCACATGCACCTGGCCGCCACGCCCTGGGGTCCAGTGCCCAGGCTTCGAGGTGTGGTGGGGAAGAGCCGGAACCCACAGGAGTGACTTTTAAGACAGGTCCTTCTCTAGTTTATTTCCCCCTCTGGCTCCTCCCCTTTCCTGCTCCAACTCCTCCTGCTCCACTCTCCTCTTCCAGGCTGGGAGGCAACCCCAAGTCCACGTCATCCAAGACGGGAGCCACTCTCCCTCCACACTGTAGGTTTCCCCTTTGCAAGGCCACCGGATCCATGCCAAGGAGTCAAAATAACCTGATGACCCAGCGCCCGCAGGGGCCAGCCTCTCCCCTGGCAGTCTGCCGCCCGCTCCATGTCGTCTGCCAGAAGCTGGATCTGATCTCGGAACCTCCGCTCCCCTTCGGAGGTAAAGCTGAGCGCCTGGCTGCGGGAGGCACCAGCGCTGCCCCGAGGCTAAGGCCCTGGGAGGTGCGCAGGGCAGGGAGAGGGCAGGCTGCCCAGGCCTGGAAGCAGAGGGGAGGCCTTTGCCCTGCCCACTGCTTTGGGGGCTGTCTCTTTCTTGGCCCTCAGCCTCTGGTTCAAGGCCGAAAGCAGCCCACCAGAGACTGCCTCTGAAAGCCCCTCATCGTCACGGCAGTCATGGTCTTCGCCATGTCCCAGGCCACGCGGCGGTGGCAGCTGCCGTGGAGTCCCGGCCCGCACCTGGCGGCCCTATGCGTGACAGAGCAGGACTGCCCAGGGGCTTGCTTGGCTGTGGTCTCCATAGAAGCAGACTGCCTGGCCTCTCCTCCACGGAGCCGCAACCTCGGGGTTAGCCACTGATGATTTGCAGAGCTCCTCCCACCCTCGAAAGTGTCCCAATCGAGATGGCGAATGATTATCATCACCCCTTGGAAGAAAAGTGACGAACTTGCAGAAGGTCACACGGCTAATAAGCGGTCCATTTGGGACCGACCCCAAACCCACGCCCCTCTGAAGGTGCTTCACTTCCGATTTCTTGGGAAGGAGGGTAGAGTCGAGGGGGAGGGTAGACTAGAGTAGAGGGGGAGGAGGTGTGTGCCTCTTCTGGGGTCCCAGGCCCCTTACAGATGTCTAGAGTTCCAACAGTGGCAGTCCGGTCCACCCTCTGACAATAGCTCTCGGCCTGCAGGGTGCAGCAGAGGCCAGAGCTACTTCCCAAGCTTCGTGGGTGGGCAGGGCTGAGATGGAGGTTGAGGTTTGGTCCAGAGATGAAGGACCTGGTTCCCTGCTGCTCGCTGGTTTCCCCCTCAGACTTGCTTGGAATCTCTGGCGGGGAGAATTTCAACTCTCTGGGGCACAAGGCACAATGTCTCCATCTTTCTGTTCTCTGCTAGGGTGTGTGTGGCTGGTGCAGTGGGCCTCGTGGGCCTGGTCGCTCGCAGTGAGCTCATGGTGGGGAAACAAGGGCTGGTGCTTTGCGTGCTGAGAAGCCTGGGGTCTGGGCTTAGGAGTTTCCGGTGGAAGGGCAGCATGGACTGCAGGTGGCTTGGGCTGGACGTCCCCGCCCCAGGAACCTGAACTTTGCCTTGGGGCAACAACACTGAGGCAGAAGGCTGAAGGATGGTTGCTTCTGGCTGCCTCATTAGGGATTAAGCCCAAACCACCGAAGACTTCTGGTATCCCAGCTCTTACTGGCCACCCATGGACATCGAGCTGCTGAAAGATTTCTGGCTTGGTCAAGGCTACTGGTCACCGACACAGGAGGCCTGGGATGTTGTCCTACTGGACCCAAGCCCGGAAGCTTTGCTGGGAATCTACTATGTTCAGTCCAAGGGCTGAGCAGGAGACACAGGTGAAGGCCGCTCAGTAGGGGAGAGCACGGCTGGCTAGCCTGCAGCGCAGGGAGCAAAGAGCAAGGTCTTCTCACACACGCAGATGTAGCACATCACCAATACCCACCCAGCCAGGGCATGCTCCCATGTGCATACGCTCTCCCTTCCCCACACTGTCCTCCCATGTATACAGACTACACCTCACAGGACTCACGCTTCAGATCCACATGTAGGTCACATGTTCACATGTACCCACCCAGCAAAATACAGAAGCTTACACATCCATCCATCCATGCACAATGCACATACCCTGCAGAACAAGTGCTCTTATGCCCAGTGTCCCCGGCCGGCTGTGCCTGAATGGGGAAGAGTTCTCTGTGATGAGAGAGCGGGGGGGTGGGGGGGTGGGGTGGGGGGGTGGTGGGGTGGCTCAGAGCTTGGAGAATGGGGGTTGTGGTTACTGGAGACTTGGAGACCCAAGAATGCTGGAGAAGAGAAGTGAATGAGGCTTGGTGTATAGGTGGAGCACATGGGGTGGGGACAGTCTGACTTATGCACCCTCAGCCAGCCTCTCACCCCACTGTCTACAATCCCTCTGTCTTAAGGATGAACGTTTCCTTGTTCCTTGGGTCCTATAACACCCGCCCACCTGAATCAATCCCAAAGAAGGTGTCCCCCATGAAAAAGAAACCCAAATCACGTTGACACCAGACTTCTCCCCAGCAATGCTGAATGCCGGAAGACAGTGAAATCTAATCTTAGGAATCTCAGGCTGGTCTACACTGAGTTTTGTTGGGAGAAACTACTGGCCCGTCCTGGGTCCATATTTGTATTGGAAGGGCGAAGAAAGAAGCTCCCCAGGGACCCTTCCTTTCAGGATCATGGGAGTCACAGATCTTCCAAAGCCTAAGTGGACCAATCCTATTGGCTTCCTGGGGCTGGTGGGACTGGGTGCGGCAGCAAGATGTTGGGTTAGCAGGAAGAAGGCATGCCCAGGGGAAGTTGGCTGTTTAGACCCGGTGGCCAACCACGCTGATGTGCCTGACAACTGATGTTCTAGCTGGGGCTTCTATGCCCTCTTGCTGGGTGGGGGCAGTTGCTGCATGTGGCCCTGGTTTTGCAAAGTCCTTTTACCTCTTGGCCCCAATGACTGCCACTTAGGTGTAATCAGACGGGGGTGGGGGCTGTCTAGGGCATGGTACATTCTACTAACTAATTGGGTTCAGAGATTGTGGGATCAAAAATCAGAGGCTAGTGTGTGTTCAGGGTCAGATTTGCCGTCAGTGTCAGGCTGGTTTTGGTTGGGGTTGGAGTCCGTCTGAGTCAGTGTCGGCGCTGGCCTGTGGAGACAGATGTAGTCAGCCTGAGGTCAAGCGGATGGGACCAGAATCAGGACGGAGTGTGGCTGGAAACATTTTGTCCTCACTGTAACTGGCGTGGGACCTCTGAGGAGAGGAGATACCTGGTGCGTCTCAACATGAGCAGCCCCGAGCCCAGAGGCTCCTCGGTGAGGCCTGGGGTGGCTCCCCCACAATTGAAAGACCTGAGCATCTCATGGCAAGATGCCTGCACATGGCCATGATCGAAGGGCCCACTGGGAACATGGAAAAGGGCGGCCAGGCTTCTGGGACTCAGTCTTTGGGAGCCAAGCGTTGGAGGGGAATGTAGCACGTGGCATGTGCTCTTCAGATGCACACACAATGTCTAGGCCTTCAAGGCGGGATGGCGGTCTCCATCCTGTCGGGACCCATCCCCCATCCCCTAAAACAACTGCACACATCCATCAGGGCACCAAACAGGGTCTTTGCCCTCACGTCCAAAGAACTGATACGCTTGAATCGTGGTTCTGGCAGAGACTACTGAAAGTGCCACGGAGTGCCGAAAGGACAAACACATCTATCTGTCTTGGAAGCAGTAAGACCAGCATGCTCCTGAGAGGCCGGGACGGCAAGACGTTGGCTCACGGACGGTGGACATGCTGTCAGGAGAGCCCCGTCCCTGGAGAAGGACTCTGTGTTGGTGAAGCAGAGGAAGCAGCCTCAAAGAGACGGGTTGGTACGGCGTCTGCCACAATGGGATCCAGTACGGAAACAATTGTGAGGATGGCACAGGACCAGGCAGGGTTTCGCGGTTGTGCATCATGTTGCTATGGGTCAGAACCAACTCGACGGCACAAATGACGATAAAAAAGCGGCTCCTTCAGTGTGTTGTTCAGAGCCCCCCCCCCCCCAGAAAGAGAAGCAGGCGCCCATGGGCCGAGGAGGCTGAAAACAGACCTAGCACCAATGTTCTCAGTCAGCCGGTGGGAGAACCAGCTTACAGGGAAGGGAGTGGATCCACTGAAGGACTGGATTCCCGGGCCCACCCCCAGCCCCCACCCCAACCCTGGGGCCCGTGCACCCTAAGGGTGTTGAGGTAGTTAGTGTATTGTGCCAACCTGGCTGATAAACACATGTGGAGTTAATTGAAGGGCGGAGGCATAAATGGCTCGGCGAGCCTCACCTTTCTAGTTCTCGGATCTCTCGCTTTTTGATGGTCGGACCTGGGCGCAGCTGCCTTAGCCAGTTCCCTGCTTCAACTGGGAAGGCTCACTTCCTGCAAGACATCCCCAAGGAGGAGCTGCATGGACCTACCCTGATGCAGCCCTGGATGCTGGAGCAGTCGTGTGGAGAACCCTGCCAGCACTGAGATATTTATACATTCACTGATTCAGCTTTCCTCCTGCAGTCAGCGTCATTGCGTGTGTTTTGTGAGATGGAGGAGGACTTTGTGGATTGGTGTCAGACTTATGGGTTAATGGGTTCATGTTGGACTTGTGGGCTTGGGCAGCACTGGGTTGGGATGCTTTCTTGATGTGCACTTAACCTTTAGATAGAGCTCTCTCTTATATATGAGTTTCTGTGGATTTGTTTCTCTAAAGTCTCCAGACTAACCCAGGGGTCACTTCCACGTTTTTCGTTAGCAGCTGAGTGCAAGAAGCATTTGAACCACCGAGAGACCTCTGAAGCAGGACCCTGTCCACATTCTACTCCAGACAAGTGAATCAACACTCACCGTGGGTTCCGGATGCCTCCCGCGCCCTTAGATACCAGACGTCCTTGGAGCATCCTCAGAGATGATGGAGATGTCGCTGCTGGTCATCCCAGCAGCGGCAGCAGCAACCACCACAGTGACGGCCTTTCCTTCACAGAGTCCCTGCTGCGGGCCTCCACAGTCTCAGAACTGTGGCCGCCTGAAAACATGGCAGCCAACTCCTTTGCCATGACTTGCATGGAAAAGTGGGATTTATACACCCTTCCCTGGAATCTGGGCTTGGCGACAACTTGAACCACAGAATATGGTGGAAGTGAGGCTAGTTCCTGGGACCAGTTCTTAAGAATCTGGCAACTTCCGTGTCCTCCATTGGGAGACATTTACGCCTGGAACCCCATCTACACACTAGGAGGACTCCAAGGAGCTGGGTGGAGAGGCCACCCGAAAGCACTCTGAGCAGGGGTTTCGGAGGCCAGGTGGACACAGGGATCTTCAGAACGTTGCCTCAGATGATCCTGGGAGCAGCAGCCATCCGAATCCCATTGAACCCTATCCCTGTTGCAGCTCTGTGAGCCAAACTAACGGTAGTTGGCAGTTAAAGCCAGGTCTTGACAACCTTCTCTTAAGGGCCAGGTTGTACGTAGTTTCAGTTTTGTGACCCATTCGGTTTCTGTTGCACGGATTCAACTTGATTGCTCTGGCAGCAAGATGCAAACGAGTGAGGCTGTGTTCCTCTAAGGAGCCTGGTGGTGCAGCGGATCACAAGCTGGGCTGCTCACCCCCAGGTCAGCCAGTTTGAAGCCACCAGTCTCTTCTTGGGAGAAAAAGGAGGTGTTCTATTCCCCCCAAGAGTCACAGTCTCAGAAATCCACAGGGACAGTTCTAACCTGTCCTATAGGGTCACTGTGAGTTAGCATGACTCCAGAGCAGTGAGTGTGTGTGTGTGTGTGTGTGTGTGTGTTTCCCATAAAACTTTATTCAGAGTACAGTGGGCGGGGGTTGGGGTGGGGGGTGGTGAAAGGGAGACGGTGTCAAGGATTCCATATAGAAAAAGAAAGTTTGGAAACTGATTGTGTAGCAATTGTACATTCCACTTGATGTGATTGAAGTATGGAATGATATGAGATATGTATTAAATACCAACTATTAATAAAAAATCTTCATTCATATACACGAGCAACTGAATTTCAGATCATTTCTAAGCATCATGACATTGTATTCTTCTTGTGAAGTCTCCCCAGCTCTCTTGCAATGTAGAAAACCATTCTGGGTTCACAGACGATAGAAATTCAGGATGTGGGCCAAAGTTTGCAGACCCTTCCTTGGAGTTCCGAAGAGCGGAGTGGTCTGTTATACAGCAGTAGATAATAAGTGCTACCCAGCTCTTTGGGCGCCTTCATGTGAGAGGGTGATCCCATTAAGAAAGTTCTTTGAGTTCCCAGATATACTAGCATCTGCACAAGAAGGGTGAGTGGGTTTGAATGGTTAGAGCTAAGAAGATTAGAGAAACAGGATATGTTTATTATTGCCCAGCCATTCCCAGGCGCGTGCAAGGCTCTCCCACCTGCAAAGCCAAGTCCCCCTCCAAATGATTCTATCTCCCTCTTCTGATTGTACCTGTATTAAACAACCTTCTGAGCAATGATCTGGCTTTTAAGGTAAGCGTGGTGGTTGTTAATATTTATCGGGTGCTTAGTGTGTGCCAAAGAGGCTTGGTAGCACCATGGGGTGATTCAAGTCACAAGTTGTGATATTGAAAGATTCTATGGGCCAAATATTGAATGATCCAGAAAACATAAAAAAATACGGAAAGATGACACAGAGTCATCGCACCAAAAGAACTAATCAGCATTCCACCATTTTAGGAGGTAGCATATCTCGAAAGGGCAAGTGTTTTGTTATCTATATATTTAACACAATAAAAAATTGGTAGAATAAAGAGCTTTTAGCATATGAGTAGGGATGAATGGTACTGAAGGAAGATGTTCAAGTTGCACTGAAACAAGGCTCCGAGAATTGATGGAAAACAAATAGAAATGTATCAATAAGCTAATGAAGCACTGGAAGCACTCACTATGCCAGGGAATTTGTCCATGGACTCGAAGAGATCCATACTTGCACCCATTCCAAAGAAAGGTGACCCCTCGGAATGCCCAAACTATCAAACAATTTCATTGATATCACATGCCAGTAAAATGTTGCTGAAGATCACCTGACAACCGTTGCAGCAGTACATGGACAGGGAAGTGCTAGAGGTTTGGTACAGATTCAGAAGAGAAAATGGACCCAGCGATATCATTGCTGCTGTCAGATGGATCTTGGCTCCAAGCAGAGGACACCAGAAAGATGCTTACTTGTGTTTTATTAACGATGCAAAGGCGCTCAACAGTGTTGGCCATAAACAAACTATGGATAGCCTTGCAGGAATTACAGGAATTACAGAGCAACGAATTGTGCTCAGGCTGAACCTGTACGTGGGTCAAGAGGCAGTTGTGCAAACAGGACAAGGGTATGCTGCGTGATTTAAAATCAGGGAAGATGTGTGCCAGGGTTGTTTC
>NW_022103906.1:76905242-76906664 GCF_000313985.2 Echinops telfairi | reverse complement strand
AGTGCTTGACACAATGGATGGATGGATTGTGATGAGTTGTGCGAGCCCCCAATAAAATGATTTAAAACAAAAGAAAAGAAAAGCGAGGGTGTTATTTTGAGGACTAAGGTGTGCCTGATCCAAGTTAGGCTGCTTTTAACCACCTCCTATGGATGTGAAAGTTGGACATCGAACAGGGAAGACTGAAGAAGCATCAATGCATTCGAAATACGGTGCTGGCGAAGACTCTTGAAAGTACTATGGACCGGCCAAAGAACAAACAAATCCGTCTTGGAAGAAGTACAGCCGGAAGGCTCCTTAAAGGCAGGGATGGCAAGACCTCGTCTCACGTATTGGGGCATATTGTCAGGAGAGATCAGTCCCTGGAGAAGGCCATCATAGTTGGAAAAGCAGCAGAGCAGCGAGGAAGAGGAAGGCCTTCAACAAGATGGATTGACACCGCGGCTGCAACAATGGGCTCAGACATAAAGAACTGTTGTGAGGATGGTGCAGGAACGGGCAGTGTTGTGCTCTGTTGTATGTGAGGTTCCTCTGAATTGGAACCAACTTGGTGGCACCTAACAACGACATACCTGACACCTGGTGGGGTGGTAGGCTAAGCATTGGGCTGCTAACCACTGGGGTCGATGTTTCAAACCCACCAGCAAGTCCAAGGGAGAAAGATGTGGCAGACTGTGTCTCTGTATAGATTTATATCTATAGGGGCAGTTCTATTCTGTCCTATAGTGTTGCTATGAGTCAGAATCGACTGATGGCGGTGGGCCTGGCTTTTTGTTTTTGGTGTATACCCAAGGTGCACCAGGCCTCGTCAGTCCCCGAGCAGGGACTTGAAAGGCAGAGGTCTCCATCTGGGAGGTCAAGGGCTCCTCTGAGAGCTTGCGTGCATCAGGACTTGTCAGCACGCTGGCACGCAGGTCAGTCTAATTCTTTGGGATGCATTAAACATTTCCCATAACATCTGCTTTTCTTCCCAAATCTTTACAGCATCTCCAGAGAGGATAACTCTGTCATCGCGATATTGGCTATTCATGTCTCGTCTGTATTATCAGCTTGTTTGCAGAATCAAATTTAGCCCTGTAAAACCTGTCCCTTCTATGTTTGTTTTCTATCTCCTTCTTTTTGTATTTCTATGACTGCCTTTTATTTTCTTGGGGTATATTTTGCTGTTCTTTCTTAGGAATAAAGGTGGGAAAATGTCTTCTTTCTACTTTGACTGTATCACAAGATTTCATATACAATATTTTCATTTTTATAGAGTTCTAAATATTTTCTCATTTTTCTTCACAATTTTCCTCCTTGAGCCTTAGTTTACATATACATGTGTTTCTTCCTTTCCAGATGCACAGGGATCTTTTAAAAATTCTATTTTTTTGTGACTGCCTTCTGGTTTAATTGCACTGGAACTATTCATGGAGCTGCACC
>NW_022103906.1:76893568-76903595 GCF_000313985.2 Echinops telfairi | reverse complement strand
ACTTTGGAGATTAGAGTAGCAGATGTGTTGGCACAATGGGTTGGCAGTGGGAGGCTGTTAGTGGCTGGGAGGGAGAAAAGACCTGTCCGTCTGCTTGGGGCAGGTCTGAGCTCAGGGAAACTTGGGGAGTAGTTCTACTCTGTCCCGCACGGTCTCCGTGAGGCAGACGTGACAGCACCTAACAATGATAGTGATAGATACAGATTAAGCTGGCCATCTTTAGTCATGCTTTTCCTTCACGTCCATTCTGTCTGGAATGAATATAGCGACTCCACATTTTCTTTGAGAAGTACCCATGGTGTGTAGTCGTATGACTTACACAAACACAGCTAAAACACAGGAAACAAACGCAGTCTGACCAATGCGTCATTGAAGCTAGTGACTGTTAGATTTAATTTTAAATAGGCACGGAAACTGGTGAGTTTTCTATTTGCCACCTTTATTCTGGGTTTCTTTCCTTTCTTGCCTTCTTTTGAGTGAGTTGAGCATTTCAAGAGGCATCTCTCTTTCATTCTTGTTGCTAGCTTGGGTCACTCTGTGTCCCTCTTTCTAGTTCACATTTTATTGTGCCGCAGGGGAGCTTCCCAGCAAATTGGTTCTCCATTTAATAGCTTATTCATGAAGTGTTCGGTGACGTTGGCTGAGATCCCAACAGTGTATCAGCACTTTCTTCCTTTCGAGCCCGGGACCCCCATTTCCCTTTGTCTAATCCCCCTGCCTTTTCCTATCTGTAATGCGGCCACATTAAAAATCAAAATATAGCTGACTGTATTCTAATCTAACTTAATCCATATTTTTAACCTCCTTTCAAATAATACAAGAATGTAGAACACTTATGTACCATTTACCCTCTCCTAACTGAAGGGCCATGGATTTCAAGTTTATTTTCAAAACCTCAGTAGAAAACTCTCATTACTCATTTCTATAAGCTATGTTCACTTATATTTAACCACCTATTGATGATTTTCATTGCTATCCATTCTTTCTTGCGGCTGAAACCAGTTTTCTTCTGTCTAAAGCCTGCCTTTTACAAGGCCCTGCAGACAGTGCTTGCAGGGATGAATGCTCTCAGGCTCTGTTGGACTTGTCCTCATTCCCCCTCCATTCCCAGTGAAGTCTTCTACGGCCATAGGATTCTATGTTGGTAGTCATCAGCTCTCAGCACCTTGAAATATCATTCTACTGTCTTCTGGCTTCCATGTGTTTCATTCAAATACACAAAACCGAAGAAGAATGGATGCTTTTAAACTATGGCGTTGGTGAAGAATATCAAATATAACTGTCTTGGAAGATGTACCGTTTATTTCATATCCTCTGGTCCTCTTATCCGGAGGGCCCAGTCCTTGGAGAAGGACGGTCACGCTTAGTAAGTAGAGGGTCAGCAACAAGAAGGAAGAACCTTCAGGAGGTGGGTTGACATAGTGGGTACATCACCCATGCTTAGACCAACAAAGCAGCAAGTGTGAGGCTGGTGCAGTCCCAGGCAGTGGTGCATTCTGTTCTGCATAGTCATTATGAGTTGGGATCCATTTGATGAAACTGAGACGTGACATAATGCCATAGCAATATTTTTGGACTTGCCTTCGTAAAATGCTGTTTCTTCAGAGGTCGGTAAAACCCCATGAAAACATGTCCCTTGTTCATCTGAAATAACTGAACTCTGTCCTCAGTCAGCCCCATTCTTAGATGCGTTCTAAGGACCCATCGAAGGGTCTACTCACTGCAACCTTACCGAGAGCAGAACAGAACACTGCTTGCTCCCGCGCCATCCTCGCAAGAGGAGGGATATCGGAGTCCGTTGTTGCAGCCACCGTGTCAATCCAGATGATCGAAGGCATTCCGCGTTTTCGCCGACCCTCTCTTCTACCCAACAGGATGTCCTTTCCTAGGGGTGGTTGGTCCGGATCACACGTCCGAAGTAAGTGGGGCCAAGTCTTGCCCTCACATCTCAGGAGCATATTCTGTCTGCTCTCTCCCCAAGACAGATTTGCTCTTTCTCCCGGAAATCTATGGCGTCATCAGTACTCTCTGCCAATCCCATAATAGAAGCGACTGAAGCGATGATTTTCTGCAGGGATCAAGAAGAGAGGACTAGAAAGGAAGGGCCCTATGGCTGTTAGAGACTTTTCCAGTTGACTAAAGCCTTGGGGGTATCGTATACACACTTCAATTTCTTTACCTGAATACTGGCCCTGTGGGTGAGGTGTTGAACTGATCATTGAAAAGCTGGTCATTAAAACGGACTCAGCTGCTCTATGGGAGAAAAATGGGGCTGTCTACTCATGTCACGTTTACAGTCTCAGAAACCCTAGAAAGAGAGGTGCTATGAGTTGTAAACAACTTGCCAGCAATGGGGTTATTGGTTGGTTTGGTTGGGTTTTGGTCTTTATATCAGTAGTCTGCCTAAAAGTATTATTTTTCCTTAACTTCATGATAAAGTGATTTTACACTGTATGCAGCTGTAATTTGGACCCCTTACATATGCACTGCAACATTATATAAATCTATCCTTTTTTTTCTGGGTGACTTTGAAAGATTGTTCATTTTCTAAAGTTCCGCTATGAAGTGTCTATAGGAGATTTCACAAAAATCTTTCTTTAGATTCTTAAATCTGTGGATTGGAGTTTTATATGTTCCAGAAAGATATTCATTTTCACTCCACATATGATCTCTACTCCATGTTATCTCTCTTCTCCTGTGAGGCTATCTTTCAGGTCTCTTAAATTCTCTTTCATATTTTGTTCATCCCTGCTACACTTTGGACATCGTGTCATTAATTCTTCAGCTGTCTAATCTGATGCCCAACCCATATACTTAGTTTTAAATATCTCCAAGTATATTTTGTGTTCTCAAAATTTTATATATTTACAAATGGACTTAATATGGTATTTCATAATTTCCTGTGCATATTTAAGTCTTTCATTTATTTAAATATAGAAGCACAATTGTTTTTGGATATGTGCCTGATCATTCCATCATCCAAAGTATGTAACGGTTCATTCAAGAGTCCTGGTGGTGTAGTGGGCTAGGTGCTGGGCTTCGATCCACAACGCCAGTGGTAGGAACCCTCCAGCCTCTCCATGGGAAGGAGTGGAGGCTGTCTGCTCCCACAAAATTCCTGGTCTTGGAAACCCAAAGGGGCAGTTCTACTCTGAGTGTAGGGCTGCTATGAGTTGGAATAACCCGGATGGCCATGAGCTTTTGAGTTTTGTTGTCTCTCTTTCCATGTGTGTTTGGGTATTGTTGACTGTGCACATCGCTTGGTCTTTAAAAGAAATCTGTGACTTCTCTCAAGGCCTAAGGGGAAGCTACTTCCTCCCAAGAAGATTTGCTTTTCCTTCTGCCCAGTCCTGAGGCCTCTCCATCTGGAACTTCAGATGACATTCACAGCTGAAGATTCCCCAGGATCCTCAGTGACACAAACTTGGCTGGTGATTCCATGGGGTAGCCTGCAGGTGTTTTAGGACCTTTTAGTGATGAGTTTTCTTGTCCTTTACTTATTCCTCCTTCCTTCCCATCAATGCCCCCTGCTTTCTTTCTCTGATCTCTAAGCCCGCTAAGCACCAAAGAATAGTCTGTCATACCATACCCAAAAATGAACTCAAGATGAATCAAAGACCTCAATGCAAAACCTTAGAAATATAAAGTTCATCAATGAAAAAAGCAGAGACAAGCTTATGGATCTGATACATGGCATACACACATACATGGTCAAGTATAATAGACAACACGCAACCAGCTGGTGACAAACTAGATGACTGGGACCTACTAACAATGAGACATCAAAATATTTTATCCAAAGAGTAAAAGGACAACCCACAGACTAGGGAAAAATTGGCAATGGCTTATGAGACAAGAACTTAATCTCTAAAATTTATAGAAAACGTTGACACCTTAACATGACACAGACATAAACAAATTCAAAAGAGGGCAGAGGACATGAGCAGACTTTACCAAAGAAGACATTCAAGTTCCTATTGAAGAACTAAAAATGTATGAAGAAATGTCTGCAATCATTAGCCATTTGAAAGATGCAAATCAGAAGACAATGATATATCATATGTAGCCATCACCAGCATCAACAGCAAAGTTAAAAGAAAACAACAAACAGAAAATAACAACTATTGGCGAGGTCGGGAGACAGGAACCCTCACACACTGCTGGTGCAAATATAAAATGGTGCAAACACGGTGGAAGATGGCCCAGCACCTCTTTAAAAATTTGGAAATTGTGTTAGACAGGGTTCTCTAGAGAAACAAAACAAGGACACTAATAATTATCTATTTATTTATATAGATAGATAACATAACAAATAAGCAGTTAATTAATCTATAAAGCAGTCCGTGAGACAGCTAGTACACAGGCAGTCCTTCAAGTCTTGAGGGACATGGGGTAGTCCTCCGTGGAGCAATTCAGCCTATCCGGCCACAGGCAGCAAACAGCAAGCAGGTCACCAACAGTTAGCCAGATCACAGGGTCCGACAGTCCCCAGCTCAAGAGATGTACTTTCCAGTAGCGTGGCAAAGCAGGTCTTGAAGGAACCTCAAGTTAGAGTGACAAAGTCCATGGGTTAGGTGTTCCACAGGTAGTGTAGCTTGCAAATGGAGGCACAGAACAAGCAAGGCAGCACACACTAGTTCGATGATCAAAGAGCAAGAGAGAGAGAGGCGAGGCTCGCTGAACCATTTATCGCTCCGCCCTTCAACTAATCTCCCATGTGTTCATTGGCCTTGTTGGCACAACAAACTTAGCTATCACAGAAATAGAAACACCATATGAGCCAGCAATCCCTCCACTTGGTATATATCATTGATAAATAAGAAACAAGACAGGAATATGCACATCCATGTTCACCACAGTACTACTAAAAAACATGGAAACATCCTAAATGCTCATCATTGGAAGAACAGGCCAACAAAGTATGGTACACACACAGTGGAATATCATGCTGTGGTAGTTATATAATCTGTTGTCAATTTGAGACTTAAGAGTGAAGGGGTGGAGTTTAGCCTGTCAATCCTGTTGCAGCCTGATGACCTCATTTGGAGGTGCTAAGGTGATAAACAGCTCGCTGGAGGTGGGACACGCGCTCACTCCCTGTGACATTCCTTTTGATAAGACACATGGAGCTATGCTAGGTGTGCTAGAGCCCTGGGAGATGGAGGAGCCATGTGGAAACAGACTCCTGCCAGTGCTGAGATGCTCCTATTGCCACTGAATCCACAAGATTTTCTACCCACTGGTCTGTGATCTTCCTGTATTCGGCGTTATTGCATGGCTGTGTAAGTCTAAAGAGGAATTTATAGACTAATATTGGGCATATGGGCTAATATTGGACTTATGGACTTGATCTGAACTGGGCTGGGATGTTTTCTTAATGCACAATTACTCTTTATATAAAGCTCTTTCTTATTTTCTTATACACATATCCATGTCCATGAATTTGTTTCTCTAGTCTACCCGGACTAACACACATGCAAAGTGTAGAATAACGAGGAATCTGTGAAATACATTAATACATGGAGAGCTCTGGAGGACATTATGCTGAGTGAAATAAGTCAATCATGAAAGGGAAAATATTGTAAGAAGTCAAGAAAAAAATTTTACACTAAAATTTTGGCTAGTGGGGGAAGGGCGAGTAAAGTATTGGCTCATGTATTCTACAACTTGGGAGAAGGGGAAGGCCATGTACAATAAGGGCGGGGAGGACAACAAAAAATAGTGGAGGCAAGAGAAGACACTGGGGTGTGTGACAGAATTATAGATAACACAGGTCCATACTGTTGTGTAAACATAATCCTGCAGATTGGTGGATGCATGGCTTAATGAGTACTAGAAGGAAAGTGGGGCTACACGTACATACTTCATATATATACTTACATACTTTAAATACATAAAGAGAGAGGGTATTTCTGTCTTTGGCAGAGAGTAGTTGCTGCAAATAAATCCATGAGTGTGGTGGAGCACACAGGGGGCAAAGTTTTGGAAACTTCTTAGACATAACCAAACACCTTGCGGGAATGGGGTCCCTGGGCCTCGGGGCTCAGGCCCAAGGTCTCGGGAGACAACGTCAATAGTCAGCATAGTCCATAAAGACAGGTCTACATCCTACTTTAGTGAGTAGCACCTGGGGTCTTAAACGTTCCTAAGTGACTATTTGCGGTGCAGCGACTGGTGGCTCCCTGTCCTAAGAAGAGTGAAAAAAATAGAAGACGCATGAACATCAGCCTCCAGGACCTTGAGACCAGAAGAACTAGAGGCTACCACTACCAACCACTCTCACAGGGATGCCATGAGAAGGTCCTGGATAGAATGGGTCAAAAAATGTGCAAACCCAAATTAAGAATCATAAAAGACTGCACTTCTGGGTCGGATAGAGACTGGCAGAACCCCCGAGACCATGGCCTTAATCATACTTGGGGACTGGAAACGAAAATGCTCCTGTGGTTCAATGTCAAGCCACACAACAGAGAGCTGTGTAAGGGGAACAGTCACACTAGTGAGGTATGCACACTGCAGACTAATCAACCATTTCTGATCAAAGGGTCAGCATTTGCTCCAGGGCCAAGTTCAGAGGGTTGGACAAGATTGAGGAATGGAAGAGGAAACGCAGGAGGGAAGTGACAGTGTGAGGTGACAGTCGAAGTGATAGTGCGGGGGTGACAATCAGTGACATGAAATGAAATGTGTATGAATGGTTGAATGGAGAACAATTCTACTCTGTAAACCATCACACAACTCACAGGAACGTTTTTTTTTAAAAAATATGTATTTTTAAAATACGCTCTCTGAGAGCTGGGATCTTGTTGTCTGGGATCTTGTTGTCTGATTCACTCACGGAGCCCTAGTGCCTGGCCAGGGATGTCACATGTCATAGACATCATTTTGTAGAAGTTAAACGAATGAATAAATGTATGTAATTTTACTTCTCTCACCCAAGTGTTCTTATTTGTGGGTTTTCTTTTCTAATTGTGTCAGGACTCTCCCCTCTCCAGAGATTCCTGCTTAGAACCCCCCACCCTTGTCTTCTTCTCCGGCCTCCAGGAGGCCCTCCTGAGCCTCCTCCTTCCTTTGCTTAGACTCCTCGCTTGCCCTTTACTTTTGCTCTATGCTTCTCAGCACACTTCCTCGAGGGCAACTGCTGAGCCGGGTCTTGCGCTCCCTAATACAGCACCATGCAGGCCACCTGCTGTGCGGTGATCTCTTGGGGCATCTTTGTGGCATGAAGAGCCTGTGTGTGGCATTGATCCAAGAGTTGGCTGTCCAGCCCTGCACAATCCATCCCCTTCACCTTGCAGAATGTCTGAGATCCACACTTTGTAGACATTTAGGAGTTCGTCTGGGCAGGATTCTCACTGAGCCTAGGTGGGGTACCCAAGTGCTTGCCTGCCAGGGCAGTAAGAGGAAGGACTGATCCTCATTTCTGAAGTGGGAAGTGAGGCATGACTTCCCACCAGGCTGCATCCAAGTGGAATGCCCCAAGTTGGAAGAGCATGGAGGAAGGATATGTTTTAGGCTGAGTTCTCTAGAAAATCAAAACGAGTAAAGCTTTGAGAGGGCAAGAAAAGAAATCGTCCACACAGTGGTTGAGGTAGGCAGTCTCCAAGTCTGTGGGCCAGATGTCAGTCTGAAGGATTCTGTTGGCTCACGTAGCAGCAGGGACTCACGATCTCAAGACTTGAAGGTCCAACAGCAGGCTTCTGGCTGCAGGTAGGATGCTAAAGACCCCGGGGACTGGCGGGAAATACGGCGGCCATGGCTCAAGTCCAAAGAAGCAGTGTTTGGAGGGTGAGCCAGATGCAGGATCCAGATCCAGCAGAAGGCAAAAAGAAAAAATAGAAAAGAAAGGAAGGAAAGACAGGCTTCCCACATTGCCCATTTATATGGGAAGCAGGCCACATCTCTGAGGAAACTTCCTTCAGTTGATTGGCTGCTCAGAGCAGATCTCAGTATAGAGGTGATTAGATTACATTAGCTCTCATCATGGGGGATTACTCAGTCTGAATTGCCAAACCTCCCTGGTCCCACCAACTTGACATAAAACCGTATGTATCATAAAAGCACAATCAAAAATACAATCACCGTGGGTCATCCCCTGGGGAGAAACGGTTGGGCTTTGTATAAGGTGACCAGTCCCCATTTCTAACAATTTTTTCCTGCGTCCCGCGGCATTTTTAAAAAAGTCTCGATTTTTGGAAAGAATGCACGACAAGCGAGGGTATACGGTTTTCGGCTGCCATGTGGCTATTTCGCCAGGCGATGAGTTTTACTGATGGTGTCTCGCTTTTGTCCCGCTTTACCAATGTTAACATCTGGCCACCTTAGCTTTGTAGAGCTTTCGACACATGTTGTGGTGCTTCGGTGCTCCCTGGACGGTCATGTAGAAACAGAAGTGTTCTCCATGCTTCGGAGAAGCTGTGAGGAGGACCGGAAAGGAGGCAGCATAGCCGGTCATCTGCAGCTTGGTGGCCTCGGGCAGTAGGTGCACATAGAGTGGTGCAGCAGACAGTGGCAGCAGGGGCTGGAGTGACTCTTTAGGCTATGGCTTCTTCCCAACACTGAATGAGACCCTCCCAGAGACGCGCCCCAAGAAAGTAGGAGGTGCTCTCCCCCTCCCCGGCCCCCCTGCCGCTCTACAGGCACGAGGGGCTGGGATCTGGAGGCGGCTGCTTTATTTACTTCTGTCTGTAAGCCGTTGAAGAGGGGAGGTGACCGGATGACCTACACCTCAGAGGCAGGCGCTGTCCTTGGTGCAGGCGCCTGAGTGGGTCTAGTGTCCACTCAGACATAACCTGCACCTGCTGGCCACCGGGATCCTGCCCGCGGGGGAGGGCCGAGGAAAGAGGCAAATGTGGCTACCTTCCCTGAGGTTCATGGCCAGCACCGTCCAGCTTCTTCAGAGACCTCTCCAGACTCGGAAACTTCCCTCCAGTGTGCTCATCTTCATTTTTTGTCTCCCCAGCAGGACTGTGGCATCTCTGGCTTGAGCCTTCTTGGTGAAGGGCCTCGGTGTCCTCCCTTAAAGAAGTCGAAGTGCCTTCCTTGCACTTCGACCAGCTGGTTTGGGGAAGCCCCGTGGATTGCCTCAGGGCACGGCATGATTCTTCTAATGGACTGGCACCCAGAAGAGGTCAACAGCGCTACCAGCCTGGTCCCTTATCTGTTTACAGACATATCAAGAGCAGGGGGCCCATTGCCACAAGGCTCCTCCATCTCTGCCCCCCCCAACCCTCCCAGCCAAGCGTTTGGCTCTCACCTCCTTTGGGAAAAGGAGATCCGGGCCCATTTGGGAAACACTCCCTGCAGAGGAGGCTGGCACCGTGTCCGTGCCAGCAAGGCTATATTTAACTGGCTATATTTGCTGTCTCGCTCAATTGTCCCGACCCTGGTCCCACCCACCAGCCTTCTCCCCACTCGGCAGTCTGTTCTGCACCATTGGGGCCCTGCGCCTGCCCTGCTCACCCTGCTGCAGCAGTGCAATTGTGGTCTGGGCCGCAAGGCTATTTTTGCTTGGTGCCAAAGATTATTCAGTTATCAGGAATGTGTCTTTAAGTGGCTGTCTCCGGGACAAGGATTATAAATAGGAGCTAGGGTCAAGGTCTGGGCCCCTGTGTCCTCCTCATCGCCCCTGTCTCTGGCTCGGCCTTAGTTGGGGTGAACCTCAGGAAGCTATGCTAAGAGTGGCAGACACTGATGCTGTCTGGGGAAAGGACCCCAGGCTGGGAGACTGCAGGCCTAGAACTCAGGAGATCTCTGAGACTTGCTTTTTCCATCGGGGAAGTGGGACTTTCTGACCCACTCATCAGATGGCAAACAGGCAGATGGGTGTTTTCAAGTCTATGGAGGAAAATCCAAGTTAGACAGATGGATACTTGGGAGGAGAAAGTATCAGACATCAAACACCGGTTTATGAGACATATTAAAAACAATCAAACAAACCAAAACCCTCACTGCCATTGAGTCAATTCCAACTCATAGTGACCCTATAGGACAGGGTAGAACTTGCCCTGGAGGTTTCTGAGACTGT
>NW_022103906.1:76872787-76892985 GCF_000313985.2 Echinops telfairi | reverse complement strand
AGGTTGGGGTTAGGATTAGGGTTCCAGTTAGGGTTCGGGCTGCCTTGTCTTTCTCCCTTGGAGTGGCTGGAGGTTTTGAACTGCTCACCTTTCAGTCAGCAGCCCAACGTGTAAATACTACATCACCAGGGCTCCTTTGTGGGGCATAGCAGGATATGAAGAAGATAAGAGTAGGTAAATGAACCGTCTTGGCTACAGAGGAAAAATGTAATAGCTGAGAGGGAGACTTGAGTTTTGCCTTTAGGCACCTTCCAGTGATCCATCACAGATGAGGTGAAATCTCTCTCTGCCAGGGCGCCATCAGCTCAGACAGTTTGGCTGGTGGGTGTGGGTCTGGGGACTATGTCCAGGGGGGACAGCCATCCCCACTGTCCTGGTGAGAGCCCTCCTCATGAGCTGGCTCTGGCAGCTCTGGTTCACCCCCCCCCTCCCGAGAGGAGCACAAGATGGGTCCCCAGGAGCTCTGTGCTGCCCCTCGGGCTGCGTGCGACGGAGGCAGCAGGGGAAGGCTGGAGCTGTCATCACCTCCCTTCAGTTTCTTCATCTGAAAAACGGCCTCCCTCCCTGCAGGGGTGATCGAAAAGGAAAAGCCTAATAATAATCACAGGGTTCTGAGCAGAAGGGCATTGTTGATCTAAGGGGGTCCGACCTCCTGCTGTCTCCACACTTGGCCAGGCCCCATCCATCAGGCCGCCACCACCCACTGCTGAAGGGGCTCAGTCCTCCCCTTCGATGTGGCCTCTCCCATGCTCCCCACACTTCGGAAGTCTCAGGTCTGAACGACGGATCTGGGAGATCCTTCCGGCAGAGGCTCCTGCTCCGCATCTGTGGGCCCAGTTCCCGTGCCTTTTTGGGTGGGGCCAGCCCTTGCTCCCAATGCAGGAAGGAGCTGCATTGCACCTGCACCTGTAGCCCTCATTTCTAGGCTGGTTCTTGTCCTCTGATCACATGGGGCATTCATTAAATGGAATCGACCATCATTTAAATGTGAGAGTGACACAGAGCCAATCGCATGCTGCTATTTGGGGGTTTGGAAAAGTGACCGTAGATGGAGGAGTGGGCCCTGCCAATGGAGGTCCCTTCCAAGCCAAAGATTCAGAGGTCCCAGGGGGATGGTTAGGCTGGCAGCCTAGTGGGATCACGTTCGGGCCCAACAAACACATGCAGTGTCTTCACGGTGACGGGCTCTTGGGGTGTGTGCTCTGGATCCGTTTCAGGAACTTCCTTGACCTTGGCCTTGGCCTCTCAGAACTTTTCTAGATGCAGTTGGCTGCATTAGGGCTTCTAGAGGACCCCAGTCCTGCTCCACAGGATAAGAGCAGGTGCTGTGAATGGGGGTTTTCCAGGAGACCCCTAAGTGAAGCATGGGTTGGCAGACAGCCATGAGAGAAGACAGAGATTGGGGGTGTGCATCACTCCTTCGCCTTCTGGTCCCACTTTCAACCTGGCCCCAGGCCCACGCTGGCTCATGGAGCAGCTCTGAGAGCAGATATCTAGACTTGTGCTAAGCTGCCACCAGGATTCAGCCACGTACAAGACTGAATCAAGAAGAGAGTTTGATTATTTTTTCTGATGGATCAGCAGCTACCTCGTTGTTTTTTTACACCAAGGCAAGGCTGACTTCCAGCCTCGTTTCCATCCACTCCCTGGCTCTGCAGCTCCCTAGGAGAGAACTTGTTTCCTTGCCTTACCCAGCGTGGTTGCTGTCATCATTCCTTGGCTCATAGGTACATCATTCCCATCTTTGTTTTTTGCCGTTACATGGCCTTCTCTCATTCCATCCTCTCCTGGGTCTCTTCTGTACAAAACAGCAGGTTCTGCTGATCTAATATCCTCACTAACTAAGCATGGTGACCCGTTCTAGACCCCACCCCTTCCTATTCTGTCAGGCCTGCAGCCCGGACCCAACTGTTCTCGACTGCCTGCTTTGAGAGTAGGCCTTTACCAAACCTTCCTTTCTCTTCCACAGGGGCTGGCCTAGTAGGCCCTCTTCTGCATGGGGGCAAAGAGCAGTGAATGTTGGTTAGCACAGTTCCCCCTCAGAGAGTCTAGAGGCCAGGATCAAGATGCTAGACCTAGACTACTCTTCAGAGGCAGGCCCAGGACAGCTCTATGGGCCGGCCATGACCATCACTGACCTGGAGATCAGGACCCTGAGGCCCATAGAGAAGCAGAGAGTGGGCCCAGCTAATACAGCCAGTTAAGAGGAGAGGCCAGGGCTGAAAACTAGGTCTTCCTCTTTGGCCCTCAGCATCTTCCATTGTAGTGAACAGGTGCCCTTCTGAGAAGTCACTGCCTCTATCCACAGTACCTTAGATCTGGGCAAGAGGGGCTCTGTGCTGTGGAGGCCCTGGAAATCTTCTAGGTTCCCACTGTGGCTGAGCAGGACAACCAGTGTTGTCTGGACACATGCTACTAAACTTGGATTTGGACTTCTTCTCTTCCCTGGGATACCCTGTAACCTTTTACTCCTTGTGTGGGATCAACCGGATCTCCTAAAGGGCAGTGGGACTCATGCCTGGGACCCCACAACCAGGCCCTGTTCTGGAGGGCAGGCGGGTGAGCGGATTGCTGGCAAAGTGTTTTCTAGGTGGGATCGCACGAGACTGGGCTTTCAGGATGGTGCTGACACCCGGGTTTTGAGTGATTCAAATTGTTTACATAGACAGAAGTCTGGCAAAAAGGAATGATTTGCCCGGGGTTGCACACACCCGTGGGATGACCCTGCCGTTCCCTTGCTGTTAAGCCATCCTGGCTGCATGGTTGTTTATTGAATAAATTGATCTTCTCTTTGTTGCCTCAAAACCTCTTTAAAAGGACCTACACCAAGGGAGATTTCCCAAATTCCCTTTACAACCCCCTTTCCACCGCGTTTCACAATCCTTAGATTTTAAAATTGGATCCAGATTCGACATCCCAGGCCGAGTTCTTCAGCAAGAACAATCTCCCTTTGTCCTAGCCTCTGTGGACAGTGCTCAGCCCCACCCGACCCTCGGCCTATCCATAAAGGATGAGGGAGAGGAGCCCTACTCTCAGCCCCTGAGACTTCCAGGAGCAGACAGATGTGATAAGAATGACCAGGGACCATATGGGGATATCAGATTGTCACTTGCAGCTTGTACTTCTCTCCTGACACAGGGCATTCTGGATTATCAGTTGAAAGGACCCCACGTGCCCAGCATCCTTTGTGCTTGGCACCTGCTTCTTTTTGGAGGGGCAGTGGTGGTGACTGCTTGCTCTCTTAACTCCATGGTTAATTCCTGCTAATGCATGTGTCCTTGAGGGAGGTTGGGATTAGGGCTTGGGATGTAACAGGGGTGGAGGGATTTATATTCAAGGGACAATTCAGCCCCGGGCACAGAAGGGTAAACGGTCCACTCTTACCCTCAGGAGGTCAATACTCTGAACTTCATTTCCTTCCCGGCAGCATCTGCACTCTGGGTGCCTCTCTGAGCCTCTTTGTCTCCCTCTTCTCAGTGGGGCTGTCAAAAGCTGAGCCTCACAGGTTGTGACTAATCACTAGCAGATTTTTTTTTCCATCCCCAAAAGAAAAAACTAAAGGAGATGAAGAAAAGAAAAAAGAGAGAGAGCGAGAGAAAGAGAGAAAACCCCAACAGTGAATAACTCAGAAAAGTTTCCAACATGTGGGTGTTTTTTCTGGGACCAAAGATCAGGAAGATTCCAAATGCAAACAATCCCAAAATAACCCAGCTCTTCCAACACTAGGCATTCCCAGGACTTGATGTCCATCCTCCCTCTCTCTCCCTCTGGGAACTTGAGGTCAGGGAGAGGTGGCAGGGCTTGGCCACTGGGAAGAGTTATTGAGTGGCGCTTTCGGGCAGCATACAAGCTCCGCAGGGCTGGGGCTGTCTCTTCTTTATCAGACCATGGTCTTTTGGAGAGAGAGCCTTCTTCTTGCTCCATCCCACCAGATGTCCTGGGGATTTGGGATCACGACCGGGGCCCTCTTTGCGCAGCTATAACCCATTGTGCTTAAACCAAACTTCTGAGACTTCTTGCCAGTATAGTCTAATGGAAAGAATATGGACTTTGAAGTCGCATAGGGTTGGAATCTTGGCTCCGCCACTTATTAATTGTGTGGCCTTGAGTATGCTGTTTAGCATCTGGGAATCTTCGTCTCCTCCTTGTAAAACAAGGGCAACAATTCTTAGCCCAGAAGATACTCTAGCTACGATACGTGGTAGGGTGCCTGCTGCCGAGAAAAGGCTCAACAAGTTCTGTCTTCTCCTCTCCCTCTCCCCGTGTATGCTTTGAGCTAGAAGAATCAGTAAGTTCTTTTTTTCACCCCCTTCTTTTCCTAAAGAAGGAGCCCTGGTGGTGTCATGGTTATCCACTGGGCTGCGATCAACACAGTCAGCAGTTTGAAACCACCAGCAGCTCCTCAGGAGAAAGACTGGGCTTTCTACTCCCGTCCACAGGGAGTCTCAGGAACCCATGGGGGGTGGGGGGTGGGGGGTGGGGGTGTCGCTCCGAGTTGGCATCGACTCGATGACAGTGAGGGTGGGGGTGAGTTTCCTAAAGAAGACACCCAAGGGGAGTAAGGGAGAAACAACTCCTTCTGCAGATTTCGGAAAATTATATTTTCCATACGTCTTTTTATTGAAACTCATATGGAAGAATATATTCCAGATTTCTGGAGGTGACAGTGTTAGAGGACAAGGTGAAAGCCTTGGTGAACATTATGGAGGTGGGGGCAATGGAATGGCTGATAGCCATGATCGTAGTTCATGGTGACGGAGGAAGTGACAGTGATGTCAGAAATGACATGATGGAGGAGATGGTGGGGAATGTTCAAGGCAGTGGTGGGGGCAATTGCAGAGATGGAAATAGAGGCTCTGATAGAGATAATGATGAAGGGAAGATGAGGCTTAGTGATGTGATGACGGAGACTATGTTAGGAGTAGCAATGTTGGTATTGTTGGGGATTATGGATTACGTGACAATTGATTTGTAGTCATGGTGAGATAGGGTAATTTTTTAAAAATCAGGGCTATTTTCAACCCTCTGTCCATGCTAGGAGATGAAAGCACAGAGGAGGCAGGCAAAGCAAGGTAGAAGAATGCTTTATGATTAACTGTTACTTTGACTTTAGACTCCAGTAGAGAACATTAGGCTTCTTAATCATAGCTGATTGAACACACATGTTTATCTTGGCTACCTCTAAAAGTCCCACTAAAATGTCATTAATGGAATTTGAAAAAAAAAAAGAAAAAGGAATAAACCCACAAGAAAAAAAGAGAATGGAAGAGGAAACAGCAGCACACAAGAGAAGTCAGCAATCTGGAAATTAGAAAGTGAATGAATGAGTGGTACCTGACTTAGCAGACCGCAGAAAACTGAAACTGAAGCTTGTGAGAATAGCAGGGTCAATGGCAGGAGCCAACAGGCAGCCAAATATTTTTAGCCACGAAATCTCAGAAAGACTTGTGCATTGGAGGTATCGGTTACATATTTCTAAAGACAAGATTTCACAATGAAGGTGAAAATGGAAGGATTGATCAGTTATCAGGCATCAAAGAACAAAAGAATCATATCATTGTGTGCTCACTTCCATGATATGATCACTGAAGACAAATGGGTGCATAAGCAAATGTAGTGAAGAAAGCTGATGGTGCCTGGCTATCAAAAGGTATAGTGTCTGGAGTCTTAAATGCTTGAAGGTAAACAAGCGGCCATCAAGCTCAGAAGCAACAAAGCCCACATGGAAGAAGCACAGGTATAAGGCATCATCAGAACAAAAAAATCTTACCATAGTGAATGAGGGGGGGAGTGCAGAGTGGAGACCCAAAACCCATTTGTAGGCCACTGGACATCCTCTTGCAGAGGGGTCTCAAGGAGGAGACGAGCCAGTCAGGGGGCGATGTAGCAATGATGAAAAATACAACTTTCCTCTAGTTTCTAAATGTTTCCTCTGCCCCCCACTATCATGATCTGAATCCTACCTTGCAAGTCTGGCTAGACCAGAGGATGTGCACTGGTACAGATAGGAACTGGAAACACAGGGAATCCAGGGTGGATGATCCCTTCAGGACCAGTGGTGTGAGTGGTGATACTGGGAACGTAGAGGGAGAGTGGATTGGAAAGGGGGAACCGATTACAAGGATCTATATGTGACCTCCTCCCTTGGGGACGGACAACAGAAAAGTGGGTGAAGGGAGACGTCGGACAGGGCAAGAGATGACAAAAAAAAAATTTATAAGTTATCAAGGGCTTATGAGGGAGGGGGGAGCGGGAAGGGAGGGAAAAAATGAGGAGCTGATGCCAGAGGCTTAAGTGGAGAGGAAAGGTTTTGAGAATGATGAGGGTAATGAATGTACAAATGTGCTTTACACAATTGATGTATGTATGGATTATGATAAGAATTGTATGAGCCCCTAATAAAATGATTTTAAAAAAAGAAAATGGAAGAATTAATTACTTTTCTTTTTAGAGAAGAAGAAAAGATCTCTTCATCCCAGATTTACTCCTCCACCCTATACAGTCAGGTGACCATCTTCTCCCACACAGGCAGAAGACACAGATTTTATGCTCTGAGATGTTTAACCAGAAAGCTTGTGGACACCGGGACCCCAGGCACAGCTGGAAGAGGAGTGAGGAGTCAACATGAAAACAAAGGCTAAGGGTCAGTCTGTCTCCTGACAGGTGAGACACTCCTCTCTTTTCTTTGAAGCCTCAGCACATCATTATCAAGGTTAATACCACACGAGCAAGGACTTAGAGGAGGCTTTGTTGGAAAAAAGGATTTTGCTAAGCGAAGTTGAGATTTGGTGTTCTGGTGATAGTAAGAGCTTTGTTCAACTACCCTATGGTGAAGCCCACCAAAGAACACATGCATTTCTTCCGACACCACAGAAATGCTAATTAGTCTCACACTTAGATATCAATGGGCAGACAAGAGCCAGTTAATATTTAAGGAAGTCCTTTGACATGAAAGACCAAAGTCAGAACAAACTAAGAGGAAAGAAGGGACAGAGGGAACAGTGAAGGAAAAAACACCACAGAAAGTAGAATGAACATTTTCAGAGTGATCAAAGAAAATGATGGTCTCTTTAAATGAGAGCAAGGGGTCATTTGATTTTAAGGAGTTGGTTATTAAGAAGTACTCAGAAAATAAAAATATAACAACCATAGTTAAGTTTAAAAAGGAGGACTAAGAGTTAAGTCAAGACAAATTCCTCAAAGTGTAGAGCAAAAATACCAAAGAAATGAAAATTGAAAGAGAATAAAAATGATCAATTTAGGAACAGCATCTCAAAATGCAAGAGAAATAATAAAATAAAAGAAATAATTACATTGCTCAAAACAAACGAAACCCAGAAGATTTTTAAAAATCTAAAACTGTAGGACTTTAGTTTTGAGGTTGAAAAGATTCTTTGAGTGCTTGGACTGGAAAAGTGAATTAAAATAGACTCACTCTAAAGTGCATCAGAATGAAATCTCAAATGTGAGAGATTAAAACTTTAAGATGTCCAGAATTGGAAAATATCGTTTACTTACAAATTATTTGGTGTAATAATGACATCGACATTCTTATTAACAATCATGTAAGATAGAACAAAAATGGACCACTACTTTCAAATTCTAAGAAAAACCAATTTCCAAACTTGAAGTTCTATCCCCAGCCAAACTAGCAGTTGAGTGGGAAATGGAAAATTACCCCTACACACTCGTCTAGGAAGATATTGAAGAATGAGATCTACTTTAATTAGGGAGTAAGTCAAGCTAGAGAAAGGAGACAAAGCATCCAGCAAGCAGGCTAGAGATCAAGGGACATCCTAGGGTAGCGGTGAAGGAAAAGTTCAGAATGAGACTTGTAATAATCATGCAAAAGAGTCAGGACAAGTTACAAGATGGAAGGCTTGAGGATGGAGGGCCTCAAGAAGAACACAAAACTGTTAGTAATAGGCATTCGAAGAAAAATTCGTTTTGTTGGCGGGTTTGGCCCACATTCATATGTGGTACACGGAAAACCATGCAAACGGAAAAAATGACAGCTATCTAGTAAGAGTAATGAAAACTCTGAACACCAGGGGGCTTCAAAAAGTTTATGGAAAAATAGAAGTGAAAGCTAATGGAATTTTCCCACAAACGTTTAAAAGCCCCCTCCTACAGCTGAGACCAATACCCACACTGCTTGTGCATGTGCGCATGCTTATGTGGGTGAGTGGTGGTGTCAAAAAAGCTGAATTTCCTCTTTCACAATATCAGGTCAATCGATACAACCTAAACCAAGAAAAATGTAGGAAACATCAGTATATCCATGCCATTTAGAGAGATGGAAATGAAGAGTGGAAAAAAGAGTTCAACAATGCAAGTGCTATCCTAGGAAGAAGAGGGCTCAGAAGGATGGGAGCAGAAGTCTGCTGCTTTTTATTATAAGTCTGGTATAACATATGACTTTCAAAAATACGTACACATGCATTATTTTGATAAAACATTTGAATAGAATATAAAAAACGAGAACTTTGGTGAGAAATCATGTGGAGAACTTGACCAAATGAGACAGCTGAAGTGGCTCCGGACCAAAATCAGCCAAAAGGCCTGCTTCATCTGCTACCTCTCAGTCCAAACCCAAGGCTTGGATGTGTCTGGAGTCACCAGAAAGCCACAAAAGGAAGATCAAGCAACACAGAAATATCTTACATTTGCTCCATTACTCAGGCCTTTCCCGGACCATGTGGCTCCCACATGGGAGAGAGAGGGGGCTGGGGAGAAAAGGTTCAAGCTGCAGAAAGGAGATGATTGGGCCTCGTCTGTCAGGGAGCAGGCCCCCAGCCCTTGTACCACACCCACGTGAGCTAGACATTTAGTATGGCACATTATCTCTGATCTAGTACAGTGCGCTTAGGCCTGAGTAATTATTTGAACATTCTTCCCCAGAGGATGGACCCAGGAGGCGGGTGGGGAGAGAGAGCTGTGAATGTCTCTCGGAATCCAACATGGATAACAGCAGTGAAGCAGAAAGTGATAATGTGATAATGGAGCTGAAAGAGGTACAACAAGTGTCCACGACTGGAGGTTTTATAGTGAGAGCAAGAAAGAAGGCAATGGTTCTGGCAATTGGGAAAGTGATATGGGTGATGATATTGGCGGCAGTGGAGGCGAGGATGAAAGCCATTGTATTGGGATGACGTGATAATGGCCATAAGATGGATATTGTAGTGGAGGAGGCTGTTGTCAATGATAGAGAAAGCGGGAGCTTATCATAGTGGGTGGGTGATAGAGATGCTAGTGATGATCTGACAGTGTGGGGTTCATTTAAAAGAAGGTAAGAACAGTGTGAACGGTGTCAATAACGATGGCAACGAAGGTGGAGGCAATAGTGGTGGACCTTAGTTGTGATCAAGGTGGGGATGGTGCAAGTAATGGTGTGGCACTAATGGAATTGATCATGGTGGAGATTAAGGTAGGGATGGGGGCAGTGATGAGGGAGATGGCAATGGTGAAAATGTGGGGAGCAAAGGTAAATTTCATTGTGGTGGGGATGGTGGATGTGATTGTGGCAAATGGTTACGATCATTGGTATTGGTAATGGAGGCAATGATGGCATAAGTGGTATATGGACCAGATTAGTCAACATGGCAACAATCAAGATCATAACATCTATGTAGAAAAAGTCCCCACATCTTAGAGAAAAATGCATAGGAAAAATATAGTTCTCGGACTTAAAACCCAGTTGCCATCAAGCCAATTCTGACTCATGGAAACCACATGTCTTCCAGAGTAGAACTGTGGTCCACAGGATTTTCAGTGGTTGATTTCTCAAGAACAGATCACCAAGCCTTTCCCCCCAAAGTGACTCTGGTTGGATTTGAACTTCCAACATTGCAGTTAGCAGCTGAGCATGCTAATCATTTGCACTATTCAGGGACTCCAGTTTTCATACAATATGTCCAAAATGCACTGGAAGGGGGCTCCGCTCTCATATTCACCCACTGAGCAATGCTGATGGAAGACCCAATCTGCTGTGATTCTAGCAACACTGTAGCAGGAAGGCGAGAATACAGTGAATCATGTACTTTTTCTGTATTGGTCGAGTGTGCTAGGCTGAAAGATGGCCTCCAAAGAGATCCACATCCTACCCCCAAACCTGTGAACGTTGTTGTCAGGTGCCGCCCAACTGCTTCTGACTCAGAGTGACCCTATGGACGACAGAACAAAACACTACCTGGTCTTATGCCATCCTCACAATGGTTGCTATGTGTGAGCCCACTGCAGCAGCCATTGTGTCAATCCATCTTGTTGCGAGCATTCCTCTTTTTTTTTTACTGCTACTCTATCAAGCGTGGTGTCCTTCTCCAGGGACTCCTCTCTCCTGATGACATGTCCAAAGCACGTGAGACCGAGTCTTCTGGGGAGTCTCTGGCTGCACTTCTTTCAAGACAGCTCTCTTTGTTCTTTTTGCAGGCCATAGCACTTTCAATATTCTTTGCCAGCATCATCCTTCAAATGCCTTGGTTCTTTTTCAGTCTTCATCAGGCAACGTCCAACACGACACGCAGATGCGTCACACCGTAGTCCTCAAATGAACAGCCTTGCTTTCAACCCTTTCAAGAGGTCGTGTGCAGCAGGTTTATCCAAGGCAAAATGTCATTTTAACTCTTGATTGCTGCTTCCTTTCTTTCATTTGAACAATTTTATTGGCAATTCGTGTATCATACAATTCAATAGTTCAGTCATATCAAGAAGAGCTGCACAATCCTTGCTACAATCAATTTTAGAACATTTTTGTCTTTCTTGTACTCACTGTGATTCATGTGATTATTTTTTTTCAATTCTGGCAAAAGTAGGTCCCACAAAACGTTCTCCAATTCAACAACTTCTATGTGTGTAATTTAGTGCCATTGATTAATCTCTTCATGCTGTACAACTGTTACTGATATCCCTCTTCAGATTGTTCCACCACCATTAAAACCAACTCAATACCACTTAAGCAAAAATTTTTCCTCCTCATCCGTGGTAATCATAGATAAAGTTGGTTTCCTTTCTTTTCTTTTTAAGTAGTTTTCTTGATATAATATTCATACATTACATGCCTATACTTACATCGCTTTTAAAAGGAGTTGTAGATACATCATTGCAATCAGTTCTAATGCTCCATCTCCTCTCCTGCATTTATGATTGCTCCCAATTCCCTTCATCCTCCCTCCCCCTATCCCCTTCCTGATAAACCATTGCGTGAGTTTTTGTCTCTATGGATCCACGCCTTCTGTGCCTCATAAACTGGGAAACCTAGCAGAAAGAATAAAAACAAAATGACCTGGGGGACAGACAACCAAAAAGTGGGTGAAGGGAGACGTCGGACAGGGCAAGATATGACAAAATACCAATTTATAAACTATCAAGGGCTCATGAGGGAGGGGGGAGTGGGGAGGGAGGGGAAAATGAGGACCTAATGTCGGGGGTTTGGGTGGAGAGAAAATGTTTTGAGAATGATGTACAAATCTGCTTTACACAATTGATGTGTGTATGGATTGCGATAACAGTTGTATGAGCCCCTAATAAAATTTTTAAAAAAACCAAAGTGAAACAGAAATAGGAAACAATAATATAAAGATAAAAATAAAGCACAAGAAAGAAAAGACCACCAAGACTATTTAAAAAGCCAGAGAAGACATTTCTGTCGTGGAACAAGCAAGATCTATTTGAGCCTAGAGCAAACTCAGGTTGAGCCAAGAGGAAGGTCAACTGATCAAGTGTCATATGACACCATAGTGTGACCCACCGTAATCACATTTACAATCATCCCTGTCTGGCAGGGAAGCTGTTCACATGGCTCACCTGTGACATGAGGGCATCTGCCAGAGGCGTCATCGCACTAGACATTCTGCAGATGCATATTGGATTCCCACGTCCCCCATAGCCTTCAACAAGTCAAGTGGTCACAACTTAAGCTCAGATACTTTGCCCTTCATCATATTTGGGTTTTGTTATTATCATCTTGGCTCACAGAAGCGCGTGTGCTTCTTCGGTGTGGACTTAGTTGATGCCTCACTTAGATGGCCTCTTGTTTGCATAAAACCCTTTAAGACCCCAGACACTATTCCAGTTGATAACCGGGCACCATCTGCTTTCTTTCCCTCACTTTGCTGCAGCACCCTTGTCTCCAGTGATCTCTCCAGGAAGACAAGTCTGGGGCAGGGCCATGTTACAAGAACTAACCATTCTAAGTAAGTGGGAGCCCAGAATCCATCTGCTTGTCTTTGGCTTAATTTGGTGGTCATATTATGACAAAAACTAAACCCAAACCAACAAAAAGCAACAGCACCAAAAGCTAACACCCGCCCCCTCCAAACCAAACCAAACCAAACCAAACCAACAACATACACACAAGAGAAACAAAAAAGGAAACACATTGTCAATCAACCCTCTAGGGTATAAGGTGATAGCATTGATAACATCAGTAATTTACCCGATGGCATAGACTTGAAGGTACTGTTGATGTGAGGAATTTATGCGAGTATAGACCAACTGTGAGCTGCAATCTATGAGGTATTGCTTTGGACAGACTGATTTCTTAATTGATTGAACTCTGTTTATATTGAGCATGGGGGTTGCTAGGGGGAAATTTCCTGTATCATTTTTTCACAAGGGCAGACCCTTGCCTCTCAGATTCAAACCTGTCATATTAATGCGAGGGGAGAATTGAGGTACTAAACCTATGATGGTTCTGGGTCTTCTTTTATCGGATACCCACTAAGCCAGGGGTCCTACCCAAGGTCCAACGACCATTTCTACAGCCTTAGAGGAGTCGTTTTTTGCTTCCTTTCCAGCATCAGGGTATTTCAGTGCAACATCCAAGGGTACAGGTGGTTGTGAGGTAGGGCCCAGTCCATTCAGTCCGGCTTCCACATTGAGTCTTTCTGGTGTGGCCCTTGGGGGATGCCATGTTCTCTGGAAGGCCCCAGCGTCTAGGGTTGTCATAGTGTTTAGTCCTTGGTGCGGTTCACGAGGGTTGCATAGAAACATATTCAAAGTGTCTACCCAGGACCGTTGAGCCAGGTTTAGTCTCCCCTTATGTTCACTACAATTATTGTTTAGCAGCCCTTCCTGATGAGAGGTTTCTCCCCCCTGTATACCCACTACAGCAATATCAGTGCCTCCTCTGAACTGTGGGTGCTCCCCTCCCCTGGTCTTCACTTGATTTTCCAGTAAGGTTCTCCTGTCCTTCCTGTGGAGGGCCTACTGGTTTCATGAGCACTGATGAGGATCTGAACCAGATGAAATCCTTCATAACTTCAGTCTCTTCTCTATTTATCATGATGTTACCTATTGGGCCAGTGGTGAAGATTTTGGTTTTCTTTACATTGAGTTGTAATCCATACTGAAGGCTGCACTACTTGATGTTCATCAGCAAGTGCTTTAAGTCCTCCTCAATTCCAACACGTGAGGTTGTGCCATCTGACTATTGCAGGTTGTTAAGAAGCCTTCCTCCAAACCTGATACCGCAGTCTTCTTCATATAACCCAGCTTCTCTGGTTATTTTCTCAGGCTATAGATTGAATAAGTATGGTGAGATGATACAACCTTGACTCACACCTTTCTTGATTTTAGACCTTGTTAGGTTCACACAGTTGTCTCTTGATTCATACACAGATTTAACCTGAGCACAATTAAGTGTTCTGGAATCCCCATTCTTCTCAAGGCTAGCCATAGTTTGTTATGATGGTCCACACAGTCAAATGTCTTTGCATAGTCAATGAAACACAAGGCAATATCTTTCTGGTGTTATCTGCGTTGAGAATCTTTGTCCATCTGACATTAGCAATGATAACCCTTATTCCATATCCTCTTCCGAATTCAGCTTCAATTCCGGGCAGTTCCCTGTCAATGTACCGCTGCAACCATTGTTGGATGATCTTCAGCAAGATTTTACTGGCATGTGATAATCAGTGATATTGTTCTATAATTTGAGCATTCTGTTGGTCACCTTTCTTTGGAATGGGTGCAAATATGGATTTCTTCCTGTAAGTTGGCCACGTAGCTCTCATCCAAATTTCTTGGCATAGACAAGTGTTTTCCATGCTTCATCAGCTTGTTGAAATTTTCCATCGATATTCCATCAATTCCTGGAATCTTGTTTTTGGCTAATCCCTTTAGTGCAGCTTGGATTTCTTCCTTCATTACCATTGGTTCTTGACCCTACGCTACCTCTTAAAATGGTTGGATGTCAACTAGCTCTTTTTAGTGCAGTGACTCTGTGTAGTCTTTCCATCTTCCTTTGATGCTTCCTGCATCATTGAGTACTTTTCCTTTAGGATCTGCGAGTACTGCAAACTTGAGGCTTGAATTTTTTTTTGAATTCTTTCAGTTTAAGATATGCCGAGTGCACTCTTTCTTTTTGGTTTTCTAACTGCAGGTCCTTGCACATTTCATTATAATAGTTTACTTTGTCTTCTTGAGCTGCTTTTGAAATGTTCTGTTCAGCTCTTTGACTTCATCATTTCTTCCATTTATCTTAGCTGCTCTGTGAGTAAGAGCAAGTTTCAGAGTCTCTTCTGACATACCTGGGTAGACTAGAGAAACAAATTCATAGAGACACTCATATGTGTATAAGAAAGGGGGTTGTATACAAGAGCAATTGCATATTGAGAAAACATCCCAGCCCAGTCCAGATCAAGTCCATAAGTCTGATATTAGCCCATACGTCCTATACCAATCTAGAAAGTCCTCTTCAGACTCACGCAACACATGCAATGAGACCAAATGCAGGAAGATCACAGGCCAGTGGGCGAAAAGGCTTGTGGATCCGGTGGCAGTGGAAGCATCTCAGTGCTGGCAGGGCTGTCCACGTGGCTCCTTCAGCTCCCAGGGCTCCAAGTGCAACAGCATAACTTCATCAGGCTCGTCGTCAGTAATGTCTCTCAGGGAGTGAACGTGTGTCCCGCCTCTAGCGAGCTTGTTATCTTCTCCAAATGACATCATCAAGGTGTGACCTGATTGACAGGCTAAACTCCATCTTAAGTCTCAAATTCACAACAGATTATGTAACTACCACAATACCCTTTAAACTTTTCTTTCTTTCCTGACTTTTTAATGATCACTTGCACCTTTCATGGATGTTGTTCTTTATGTCAACCTCTAGCTCATCAGGTCTCTCGTCATTAGCGTTCAATGTGTCAAATCTGTTCTTGAAATTCAGGTGGGATCTATCTGTGAATATGGCAAAAGAGCCTTTGCTGATGTAATCAAATGAAATATTTTGAGAGTAAGATATTATTCCTGACTATTTGGGTGGGTCCTAAATTAAGGTGGCCAGATCTTAACATTGGTCAAGCGGGACAAAAGCAGGACACCATTGATAAAACTCATATCTTGGCGAAATAGCCACATGACAGCTGAAAACTGTATACCCTAGCTTGTTGTGCATTCTTTCAAAAAATCGGGACTTTTTAAAAACACCGTGGGACGCAGGAAAAATTGTTAAAAATCAGGACTGTCCCACCAAAAACGGGACATCTGGTCACCTTATCCTAAACATAATCACCAGTGTCATTGCAAGAGTGAAATAAAGGGCCATTTGCTAAGAGGGAAAATTGGAGATATGAAGATGGATGCAAAAAGTTGAAGCAATTCTAGAAAGGAAGTCACAAGCCGAGCAATGCCGGTGTCCTCCAGAAACTAGAACAGGCAAGGACACCGATTTTACAGCTTCCAGAAGGACCCAGCCCTGCCAGTACCTTGATGTTAGCCTAGTACAATTGATACTGGACTTCTGGTCTCCAGAGCTAAAAGGGAACAAATGTGCAGTGATTCAAAGCCATTAAGTCTGTGTACTTTGTTACCGCAGGGATAGAAAACCCATGCAGTTGCCTCAGACTAAGTTATGGGGTAGCAACAAATGACCACAACCATTTCAGTGGGTTTTAACCGCAGAGACCTAGTTCTTACTGGGACTCTGTAAGTAGATCGTGGGGCTCACGATCAGTTTTGTTCCACATCATTTTTGCTCTGGGACCGCGGCTGGTAGCACAGCCTCCATTTGGAATGGTAGCAAAGGGAGAGGGGAACATGGTGATGCCTGTGCTTGCTCTTAAAGCTTTGTCTCAGAACTGACATATACCATTTCTGCTTCTATTTGTTTCAAGACTCATTTCAACATAGGGCATGGAAGGGCAATTGATTCAGTTATCTGAAAAGAGAACTGGAATATCTGTAAACTCTTTTTTTCCCCGACCAACTTTTTTTTTTTTTTTTTTTTGTGGTACATATATAGAGAACAAAACATTTGCCATTTCGACAATCCTTACAAGTTTAGTTCAGTGACATTAAATATGTTCAAGTGATTTCTGGACCTTACTGTTTTTAAGAGTTTACCTGTCACTGCCCTGCTGGTTCTCCTTGGCCACCACTGCTGACATTATGTCCAGCCCCAGCCCTCTCCCCGGCTCCCCTTCCTCCCTTTCCCTGCAGGTGGTCGCACCACTGTGATACCACTGGTTCTAGAAGCTGGAGGGAAGCCAGCCAGCCATGGGATTGGCTGTCCCTGAGCATCAGGCCCCTGTTCCTTAGGCGCTCAGAGGAGACTCTACCCCGGGGAGGGTCCAGGCCCAGTATCCATGAGCCTACTTAAAAATTAAAAAAAAATTAAATTATCATTTTATCGTGGGCTCTTGAAACACTTATAATAATCCATACCTCTATTGTAGCAAGCATATTTATACATATGTTGCCATCATTATTTTCTAAACATTTACTTTCTATTGAGGCCTTCGTATCAGCTCCTTTTCTTTCTCCCTCCCTTGTCCCCCTGGTGACCCCTTGATAAATTATAAATTATTATTATTTTCATGTCTTACACTGACTGCTGTCTCCCTTCCCCCATGGTTTCCGTTGTTAGTCCCCCTGGAGGTGTGGGGTGTGGGGGTGGTTATGTGTCGATTACACAATCACTTCCCTCTTCCTTCCCTCCTCTCCTTACCTTCGCCCTACCCTACTGGAATCGCTACTCCCACGCCTGCTCCTGGATCCCGTGTGTTGTGAACTCGTATCTTTTATCTGTACCTGTGCACATGCTGTGGTCTAGTCCACAGTGGAAGGCAGGACTGAGGTCATGATAGTGGGGGGTGAGGAAGCCTCAAGGAACCAGAGGAATATTGTGTGTTTCATCAGTGCTATACTTCTCCCTGGTTGACTCATCCCTTCCTTGTGACCCTTCTGTGAGGGGATGTCCCATTGTCTACAGGTGGGTTTTGGGTCTCTGCTCTGACCCCCCTTATTCTCAATAATATGGCTTTTTTGTTTGTGTGTTTTGGGTCTTCTGGTGCCTGTTACCCGTTTCTGTCGACACCTCATGATCTCACAGGCTGGTGTGCTTCTTCTACGTGGGCTTGCTGCTTCTCTGCTAGATGGCTGCTTGTTTAACTTCAAGCCTTTAAGACCCCAGGTGCTATATATTTTGATAGCCGGGCACCATCAACTTTCTTCACCACATTTGCTTATGCATCCATTTTGTCTTCAGCGATCATATTGGGAGGGTGAGCATCACAGAATGCCAGGTTGTTAGAGCAAAGTGTTTTTGCGTTGAGGGAGGGCATGAACAGAGGCCCGAAGTTCATCCCCTACCTCAATGTATTGCCTTATAAGTATATGTACCTATGCCAATACCTCTATTGTTGAATTAATGTATTTACATATGGACACAAGTATGCTTATACCTCTATCCATAGCTTTGCTTCCTAGATTGTTCCTCTGTTTCCTTTTACCTTCCTCCTGCCCCACCATCACCCTCGCCCTACTTCTGCCATCTAAGAGCCTTCTAAGGCCAATTCTGGCCCATGACATTTGTGATTGATAGTGGCAATAACATTGACAATGTGATGCCCTCTAGTGCAGACAGGAAGTCTGATCTTTACAGTTGATAAAATCACAGAGTAGAGAGCTCCAGGGATGTCCCAGCCAATCTCCCACGGGGGACCAGACCTGGTCGGGGTACCCTTGTCACTTCCTAGCCTGCCTTTGCTTAGTTTCACAAGATGCAGCAGGCTGACTTCCTCCCGCTGCCAGCCCTCGGGAAACAGCATGAACTCATTTAGAAGTCCTGAGCAGAGCTGTGCTTGTGCCGGGACCTGGTTCCCGGAGAACCCTCCAGATGATCAGATGACCAGGTCAGTCCCATCTCCCACCCAGGGGAGTTTCTGGACAGACATTTTCGCAGCTACAGGATGGCCTCCCCAGGTTTGTGCTGCTCCAAGATCTCCACCCCCCACCCAGCCCGCACTCACTCTGTACTTTCCATGGGCACTGTTAGGTCAAGGGGAAATTCTATTTTACAGAAGGGAAACTGAGGCCCTAAGGGAAGGTTATTCAACCGTGAAGTGGTAGAAGAAGCAACAGAGCCATCAGGATCATGAGACAACTCCCTGTCTCCTACCTTGATGCCCCGGCCCCACTAGGATCCTGCCATCTTGACTTTCTCTCTCTCTCCTTTCCCCTAGTGTTTTGGGGACCAGGCTCACTAGCCCAAAACAAATAGGTGATGAGTAGTTTGGGCTAGTGGGAGAGGGTAGTCTGTCCTCCAGGTATCCCAGGTACATCTTCTGAGGGGTACGGTCAGCCAGAGTTCTTTTGGGAAGTGAATGGAAAGTGGAGAGGATGGGCAGCCCTCCTGCGTCTGGTCCTGGAGAGAGAGACAGAGGCAGGAGCAGTGTGGGATGGAGGGATGAGCTACTGACCCCTCTGCATCCCACCTTGGACTTGAATCCCAGCCCTCTGCTCCTGCTCATCGGATGCTCCTGACATCCAGAAATCTGAGATGCCTGGAAAAGAGGGGGGACAAGTAGCAAGCATCGATGAGCTCATCTGTCCCGGCTGGCGCCGGAAACCCCTGTGGGATCCCGTTTCCCTGGCGAGGTCCCTGCGCCTCTGATGGAGATGACTTCAGAGCTGGAGATTCCCCACTGGCTGCCCCCGGGGATGGAGGACGGCCCGTACATGCCATGCTCCCCCAAGCCCTGGTGACATGAGAACCAGAGCTCACGACCTTCTGTCTCCTGACTGCTCTCCAGGGGAGCCTCCAGCCCAGTGTGTCTCCACTGACCACTCAGCACCTCCTCCCGAACCAGACCTTTCTCGTCCCCACTCTTCTGCTTCCAGAAATGGTAAGCAGACAGGAGGACAAAGTGGATCCCTCTGCCTTCTTCTGCTTGGCACGTCTTCCATTTGTATCCTCCTCTGTCTCCGTGACGCCCCAGCCCCGCCACGTTACCCTGAGCCCTGCCCTCTCAGCAGACACAGCTCAGACAGAGGTAGGACCCCAGACAGTGGACACACGCGTGCTGGGACAGTTGCAGGCAGACCTCAGCGCTGCCCAGGAGTTCTCACTGACTGAATGTCTTGGGAACTTTGTCGTCGTCTTTGCGCCAAGGCCTGCAGAAAGCGCTCTCCCCCAACTTTTGTCCTAACGTTTCTCCTCTCGAGCCCCAAGAATTCACTCACTTTGGTGATTCCTTCCTTTCTCCTAAGCCCCTAATGATTTGGGGGTATATTGTGGATCCCCGTGACTGGGACAATACCTCTCATACCCATTCCTGTTGGGCTATCCTAGCCACCATACTCGGACCTTGGCTTATGTCTTCAAAGTCATTTGGACAGCTGAGAGGCTTCCCAATTGCCCGTTCACTATACCACATCCACCCTTTCACCGTTTTGAGGAGAGCTGTCATGAAGGGGAGGCCTGGGGCTGAGCGGGAAGCAGGCGGTTATCAGCCACAAGGCCAGGAGTTCCCCCGTGGAGGTCAGGTGCGGCTGTCTGCTCTGTCAAGATTCCAGCCCTGGACACCCTCTGGGGAAGTGCTACTCTATTCTGGAAGGGTACTGGGAGTTGGAATCAATTCAGCAGCAGCATGGTTTTTTCAGTTTGGGCCACAAATAGGGGATTTCCTTGCTTGTACAAAGGGCTAACGCACAAGGCTGCTCACCAAAAGGTTGGAGGTCCACCCAGAGGCACTATGGAAGAAAGACCTGGTGTTCTACTTCTGAAAAATTTGCCACTGAAAACCCCATGGAGCTCTGATTGCTCCGTGGGGTTTTTGATGGCAAATTTTTCAGAAGTAGAACACCAGAGCAGCCAGTTCACAGACAGGACCACATGGCCAGCCCCACTATGAGACACGGCATCAGTCACTGACCCATAGCCCTACAGGGGACAATGCCGGAGACACAGGGAATTGCGCCTG
>NW_022103906.1:76868231-76869481 GCF_000313985.2 Echinops telfairi | reverse complement strand
GGGTTCCCTGGGGTCCCTCCTGGAGGTCTCCGACCCCTTTTCCTTTGACCTCTGAGCTAGCTGACGGTGCTGACCACCTCACTGCTGTCTCAGTCCCTTCTCCCTGACCTATCTGCTACCTCTCTGAGCTCAATGACACCCCGATAGAGTGGCTTAACAAAATATACAATTCTTTCTCTTTCAAGTAAAAGGTGGGCCCATGGCTGGGGTGCTGGTTTGGTGGTGCCAGCGACTGGTTTCTCCTATTTGTTTGGCATCTTCAACGTGCCATTACCATTTTCCTAAAGGCCACCACAGATCCTGTCTTCCCATCCACATTCCTACCACTGGGAGTCAAGTAAGGGGAAGCCAAGCAACGTCCCTTTAAAGGCAGGGCTCAGAGCTTCAGTGTCACTTCAGGTCCCATGGGCTGTCAAGGCCCGGGACAGGACAGGGGCACAGAGCTGCATCCTGTGGTCCTCAGCCAGAAGGGAGCCATGTGCAGAGGTGAACATGAAATAGAACAATGGGCAGATATTAGCGGGGGATGGGGGTGGGTGGGGGTGGGAGTGGGCAGATATCTTGAATAGTTCCTTGTTGAGTTTTTTCATGGTCTGCTTTCCTCTGTCTGTCTCTTGGCGTTCCCAGAGTCTTCTTTGTGGGCTACTCTCTTCATAGTGACTTAGGGTCCTCCCTGTATCCAACTACATCCCATGACGTAAGAACCCCTAGGTCTCTGCCCTCAACACCTTCTGATACTCTGTACAGGCTTTCAGGTCATGACTGGGTAAAGCCTTTTGGAGATCCCACTAGCGCCTTGCCATGCATGTGTTCAAAGTTTAACTGATTCTTTTATTCCAAAATCTCCATTTCTTTCAGTGTAGACATTGATCCTGTGTCTGGCCCCACGTGTCCCTTCTCACCATGCCCAGTTGTCTTTGGGTGTCTCCGCCATTCCCGGTGTAATCCTCCTTCGACCTCCCTCAAAGCTGATCGGCTTCAATCCAGATCCTCTTCATCACTCACCTGTCCCGTTGCCTGCAACCTGCATGCATCCCCCAAATGCATCCCCACATCGGATCATGACATCTGTGGCTCATAAGCCAAGGCTCCTTCTTGTCCACAGTGGCCATCCTAACCGGCTGTGCTGCATCTTCCAGGCATGCTTTGCTCCAGCCGTTCTAAAGATCTGTGACCCCTTTCAAGACCAGGGCAGCAGAGGTTTCTTGATAAAAGAATGGCTCTATCTATCTGCTGTCTATCTATCTATC
>NW_022103906.1:76862322-76867299 GCF_000313985.2 Echinops telfairi | reverse complement strand
TCTGAGTTTGATGGATTCCTTTCTCTCTTCCCTCCCTACTCCAGGCTAATTATTGCTTTTGCTTATAATTGAGTTAAATAAACGGACCTCCATCTTCCCCCGCAGAAGCTTCCGTGCCCACATGGTCCGTGCATGCTGCTGCTGCGAGGTTGGCTCTCGGCCAGATGGAGGACACCAAGCAGCTGGGTGTCAAGGGAGCTCCCAAGGCCGCTGCCAGAGGGAGAGTGTGAGGGCTTGGGGAAAGGGATGCTACAGGACATGGTCATTACTGGTGACCCAAGACTTCGCCTGGCCCTCAAACCACTCCGCTCCTGAAGAAGCAGGGGGAGGTCCGCCTGGGGCCTATTCTGAGTCCTGGGCCAGGCCTGGGAGAAGAGTGGGGATGCTCTCTTGGAACAGAACAGCAGACCGTGGAGCAGATTACAGGAAAAGGGCATGGCCAAGCAGTCCTGGCTGCAGAGGCCACTTTGATGGAGAAGACGTCCCCCTTCATATTTAACTGGTTGCAACAGGAATGGGACAGTCCTTGGGGTCCTTTCTAGTGGAGACAGGGGGAAGGAGTTGCTTTCTCTAAAACAGAAGCCTCAAGGATTGGGTCCAACTTGCTCCAAGGCCTCACTCTACTCCGAGACTCACAGACATGCAGAGCAGAGAGGAGAAACCACACTTTCACTCTGACACCCATGTGGCTACCGGCACATGGGAACCCCAGGTTGGGGTTACCAACCAGAGGTTGACTGCCTCCCAGCCTTGACATTCTAAGCCCTGGTATCACTGGTCCAAACATTTGGCTGTTAGAGAGGATTAAACTCACACTTGGAGGAAACTGGCAGGCCAGAGAGCCAAACTTCACACACATTTGCACCCACTCCGGCCAGGATCATTCAAAGACACGACATTCCTCTTATAGCAAAACCCTTAACAACTATGAGCCTTGATACCCTTATTTGTCAAGTGGGCATAAGAGCACCAACCTACAAGGAGAAAGGAACTGCAGTGGGTGGTGTAGTGGGTTATACATGGGTTTATAACCATCAGGGCTGCCATTTGAATCCACCAGCCACACTGAGGAAGAAAGAGGCGGCTTTCCACTCCTGTCAGGAGTCACGGTCATGGAAACCCACCAGGGCAGTGCTCCCTGTCTTATAGAATAGCTACGAGTTAAAATCGCTGAAATGGCCGTGAGGGTGAGAAACGGTATGGGGCAATTCCATTTCATTCTTGAAGACCGCTATGAGTTGGATTGACTTGATGGTACGCACACCAGCCTGCAAGATGGAAGCAGAGATGAACAGAGATGGTATACTGGGTGTGCTCAGCACAGAGTATCTGACACACAGTAAATGTGCAGCTACGAGCAGCCACTACTAGTATTCCATAACTTGATACTTCTCTTACTTGCCGTGAGAGTCAGGTGCTGTGCGAACTGGAGCAAGCCACTCTGTGAGCCTCAGCTGAGAATAAATGAGAGAATACAGTTGTCTGTATGAGAGCCTAACATCTAGAGCGCTCAGCTTGCGGAAGGCCAGCGTGACATCTGAGAAAGAGCCCTGGTGGTTATTTATCACACGGTGAGCAGTTTGAAACCACCGGCTGCTCTGTGGAAGAAAGATGCAGCGTTTTACTCTGGCAAAGAGTTAGTGACTCAGAAGCCCCCAGGGGCAGTTCTACCCTGTCCCACGGGGTCCCTATGACTGGAAACGGAGCAGATGACAGTGAGGTTCTCTGTGACGCTCTGAAAGGTGAGGCCCTGTGTTCAGGGTTCTTCTGCCTGATGTTTCACAATTCACAACTTGTTTGCTCTTAATTTCAAATAGAGTCTGAAATAATGGATATTCTGGCGGCAGTGCTGAGATTTGAGGGTGACTTGCCTCTAGGGATCATGGGGAACCATGGATGAGGACATGGAAATCCTGATATCAAGCCTTTTGAGCTCCAATCAATCTATTTCCTTCGGGGAATCCAGGGGAAGCCATCTGGATAGGAACTCTGCTTTCTTTGCACTGACGTCTATGGTAGTTACATCATCTGCTGTCGATTTGAGGATTCAGAGTGAAGGGGTGGAGGTTAGCCTGCCAATCAGGTGGCAGCTCGATGACCTCATTTGAAGGCGCTAAGGAGATAAATTGTTCATGTGCGGTGGCACACAGGTTCACTCCCTGTGGGACATCCCTGTTGAGAAGACACATGGAGAGAGGCTGATGCAGGCAGAACCTCAGAACTGAAGGAACCACGTGGAGACCCCTGGCAGTGCTGAGATGCTTACAATGCCACTGGATCCACAAGGCTTCCCACCCACTGGCCTGTGATCGTCCTGCATTCAGCATCATTGCATGTGTTTCATGAGTCTTAAGAGGAATTTATAGATTGGTATTGGACATATGGCCGAATATTAGACTTATCAACTTGATCTGGACTGGGCTGGGATGTTTTCTCAATGTTCAATTGCTCTTGTATGTAAAATAAGGTGACCAGGTGTCCTGCTTTTGGCAGGACAGTCCCAATTTTTAACAGTTTTCCCGCGTCCCGCAGCGTTTTAAAAAAGTCCCGATTTTTGGAAAGAATGCACGACAAGCTAGGGTATACGGTTTTCGGCTGCCATGTGGCTATTTCGCCAGGATATGAGTTTTATCAATGGTGTCCCACTTTTGTCCCATTTTACCAATGTTAAAATCTGGTCACCTTAATGTAAAGCTCTTTCTTATACACATATGAGTGTCTCTGGATTTGTTTCTCTGGTCTACCCAGGCTAACACAAAGTCCTTGGAAACATTACTGGTTTCTTTTGGCTTTTGGTTCACTATGTATACCTACAGCTGGCCTTTTTAGGTCTGAAGGGTTTTTAGACAACGGAAAGTCTCAAAACTAGCATTTGTATTTTCAAGTCTAGAATTCCTTGGATTTTCAGAAGTGGAAGTATGCAGACCTAGAACCCCAAATTCCAAGCTAAGCGAAAGTATTCAGAATTAGAGTCTAAGCTTCCAAGCCAGCGTCTGAATTGTCAGAGGTAGTGTGTGGACACTGGCACGAATCATCTTCATTTTTCAAGTGCACAGCATTTTCCCTTGTTTTATACTTCTGTTTTTCTCCAGCCCTAAGGGGTGAGGAGAGTCCAACCTTTTATTTGACATCCACAAAATTTTTCCCTTCCTTTTTTGTCTGCTTTCCAATCTCTAGAAGAAGTTTCAATAACCACATATGCAACATAACCAGACATTCAAGGGTGCTTCAGAAAATTGTAGAAAAGAGGAGTTGAACGATAATGATTTGTTCCTAGAAACGTTTTGAAGTCCCATTGTACCACTAGAAGAAATGACGAAATTAAGTAAGAGCAGTTCTGGAAGAGCACACCCATGCATCGACTGCATCTAGTGACAGTTGTAATGTGAGCCTATGGCTTGGCTCACCATCTACCCTGGTTGCAGGTAAATCCGATGGTCCTGTTACTCTTCTTTTGTTATTTTACTTTCCCTTTCTGATTAAGTACAAATAGACCCAAGAAGGTTACCATATATACTCGAGAATAAGCCGACCCAAATCTCAGCCGAGGCACCTAATTTTCCCACGAAAACTGCATTAAAAATGTGCTGAAAAAACTCAGCTTATACGCGAGTATATACGGTTTTTTTTCATGACGCTCTAATAAACTTGCAAGCTATGGTCAATACGTCATTGATCAAGTTTAGTAATTGGAAAAATAGACAATCATCTAAAAAAATCATGTCTCTGTGTGTGTTTGTTTTTTATCTTTGTGAGAGAAATTTGGGGTTTGCAGTTGGTGAGGAAAAGATAGCATTTCCTATTCTTGAGAAAATGGGAAGTGTCTAAGGGCAGCAAGCACTTTGCTGCAACAAAATGGGATTCACCTATTTGGTTCCAGGAGGCATGACACCAACAGCAGGGCTGTAACAATCACCTCCCTGCAAGCCACCTCTGGAGGTTCAGTAAGCGATGTAAAGCATTACAATCGCAGGCACCTAACATTTCTCTCTCAGGCCCTTCAGTGGCAGGTAACTCTTGAGTTTTCTCTCCTTTTTTATAACCCTCCCCCTTAAAAAAATTCTCAAAAGGACTTATAGAGGAAGAATTTAGAATTCTAATTAAAGCTTATTGACCAGGACCCTCTTATTTCTATCTACTAGTATTGGCGAAGACTATAATGAAAGCTTACAAGCAGGACCCTCTCATTTCTATCTACTAGTGATGGTGAAGAATATCGAAAGTGCTGTGGACTTCCAGAAACACAAACAAATCTGTCTTGGAAGAAATACAGCCAGAGTGCTCCCGAGAGGCAAGGACGGTGGGACTTGGGCATGTTGTCAGGAGAGACCAGTCCACGTGGAAGGACGTCATGCTTGTTAAAGTAAAGATCGGTGAAAGAGAGAAGACCTTGATGAGACGGGATTGACACAGTGGCTGCAACAAAGTGTTCCAACATCACAACGGCTGTGCAGATGGCACAGGACTGGGCACGCGCCATGCTCAGGGCTGCCATGAGTCAGAACGGACCTGACGGAGCAGTTTATCTAAAGCTCTGTCAACGAGAGGTTCTTTTAATCTGAAAATAAAAGAATGGACTCAAGTCAGAAAGAAATAAGAAACGAGAGGCTCCTGAGACCAGACACATTAGATTCCCATGTAGAACTTGTCTGGGTTCCCAGAAATTAGAACACCGAACACAAAGCTAGAGAAACCAGATAAAGCACACTGTAAAACAAGCGTGTCCTGAATGGTGTGGAAGAGTCCTTCGAGGAACCATGTTATAGAGGAAGATATAGATACAGATCTTTTAAAATCCTTGGTACATAAGCCTGGGTTTCTCCTGATTGAGACCTGGTTTGGGGTATTCCTCCCTTTGCTAATTCAGATTTAACTCTGTTGCTGATGGTCCATATTTAAATGGACCCCTCTTAGTTCTCACGATCAGGGTGGGTACCCCGCGACTTCTTCCATCACTGTGTTCAGGAGCAGCATTCC
>NW_022103906.1:76838803-76861755 GCF_000313985.2 Echinops telfairi | reverse complement strand
GGTTTGGGGGCAATGGTTCTTGGACTGGATTCAAGCTACACTTAGTTTTAGATCATCCTGACTGAAACAGCTTAGAATTTTGTAGCTGTGTGTACCCACGTGTGTTACGTTGTTTTGTATTGTGCTGTGTGTTAGTCTTGGTAGACTAGAGAAACAAATCCAAGGAGACTCATATGTGTATAAGAAAGAGGTTTATAGATATAAGAGCAATTGAATCCTGAGAAAACATCCCAGCCCAGTCCAGATCAAGTCTGTAAGTCCGATATTAGCCCATATGTCTGATACCAATCTATAAAATCCTCTTCAGACTCATGCAACACCTGCAATGACGCTGAATGCAGGATGATCACAGGCCAGTGTGTGGGAAGTCTTGTGGATCCAGTGGTGTTGTAAGCATCTCAGCACTGGCAGGGCTCTCCACGTGGCTTCTCCAGCTCCAGAGGCCTGGCTGCATCAGCCTCTCTCCAGGTGTCTTCTCCACAGGGATGTCTCGCAGGCAGTGAGCAGAGAGAGAGTGTGTGTCCCACCTCCAGGGAGGAAGACAGGAGCTCCCAGAACCCTCAGGAGAAGGCCACGCCCACACAGAGGCCTCATTGGCTATGATCTGATTGGCAGGCTAGACTCCACCCCTTCACTCTTAATCCTCAAATTGACAACAGATTCTATAGCCACCACATGCTGTTTGAAGAATGTTCTATTATTATTGATAAAATGGAAACTCATAAAGAAGAACACAAGCAAATGCTCTTGAAATGGCTGTTGTTTAAATTGGCTCCAAAGACCCAGCAAACGTTTGATTTTTACTCAAGATGACATTCATTTGGACAAAACATACGGTGTGTCATCTGGACTTTGAGGACTTTGATGTTGATTTAAGGAGAATATGCTATACGATTCCCTCTATGCACTGCCATGAGGTTATTCTAAGCCACGGCTTCAAGAAAAAAACTCCTGTGCTTGTCTTATGAATTAGGTTTTCAGTAGTGACTCTGAAAAACTTTATTATAAATTGGTTCTAAATAGTTTATTTAATTGATACAATAGGACTTTTAAGCTATTCTAAAAATTGAATCTTCACTGGATCCTAAAAAGCATGCAAAAGGACAAAGTAATAAAAAGTTAATCATTCCTGCCTCCACATGGTACTAAGTTAGAATATAATATTTCCTCAAATATATTTTTCTGATTTAGTTTAATGATAAATAAGCACTTGTATAAATAAAATCATTCTAATATTCCCAGTAGTTAATGGAAGTGAATTTGTTTGGACAAAGGTGTATGTTTTGCACTATGCCAACCTGGAAAACAAAATCTCTCCAAGTAATTTAAGCTAGATATTATGAAATGCATTTAATCTAAGAAAAGCAGATAAATTTGTTTTAAAGTAAAACTAGTAGTTCCAGATGGGAAAGGGAGGCTGTGGTAGTTAGGGGATAATATGTTAATTTGAAGATTATGAAAGTGTAGGGGTGGAATTCAACCTATCTATTGGGGCTCAACTTCCGTAGGGGTGTGGGTTTCTCATTCTTTCTAGCTCTGCCCGAACGCCTTCTTGTCTGCTGGCACCCTGGGAGCTGCCGGAGCCCTGCCAGGTTTCCATCAACCTTGGATTCACGTGACTCAGCACCCACTGGCCTGTGGCCACGTGAGTCTGAAGAGGGAGTGATGACTGGTATCGGACTTATGGACTTGAGTTGGACTGGACTGGGATGCTTTCTTGATATAGGATTACTTCTTGATATAAACCTCTTCCTCAGACATAAGTCTCACTGGATTTGTTTCTCTAGTCAACTTGCTCTAACACAGAGGCATAGGATAAGTCTAGAAAAAAATAATTTACTTCTGTCATAACGTGAAAGCAAAATTTCTTTAGAAATTCCAGAAGAATAGGAAATGAGAAATGAATTTTAGAAGTAAATTTGAGAACATTTCCCTTTATGCACTCTTAAGACGTCATTCTAAACCTCAGGCTCAAGAAAAACTGCTCTTTGTGCTTGTCTTATTAATTAGGCTTCCAGTGGTGACTGAAAACTTTAGTATAAATTGGTTCATTTGAAAAATGCATTGAAAAAAAAGTTTAATTGGTATAAGACTCTTAAGTTATTAAAAAGAAAAATATCTTTTATTTTTCAAAATACGTAGGCCAACTTAAACAAATATAAATAAACTAGGATGATCTATTCCTGTCTTTGATCATAAGTCAAAGAGAGGAATTGTTGGACAGGTAAGTCTTCCCTGGCTCCCAGTGTCTGAGGCCATGTAGCTGTTGAAGGGCCCCTCCCAAAGACTTGAGGATGATTTAAAACAAAACAAAATAATAAGTAAAACATTATATCTTACTATTTAAAAAGCAAAACAACATCAACAACAAGCCATTACCTTCTAGTTGATTTTGACTGCCCCTTTATATGCCTGATGTTGTGGCTGCTAAGTTCAAGGTCACATGCTACGTGCTGGACTGTTAACTACAGGGTCAGCTGTTTGAAACCATCAGTGGCTCCTCAGGAGAAAGATGAGCTTCTCTGCTTCCGTAAAGAGTTACAGCCTCAGACACCCACAGAGGCAGTTCTGCCCTGTCCTATAGGAATTGACTTAATGGCAGTGAGTTTGAGTTTTGAGAACTTTTCACAGAAGCAGAAAGCCTCATCTTTCTCCCTCAGAGTGTCTAGTGGGTTTAAACTGCTGACCTTGCAGTTAAGAGCCCAATGCGTAACCCTCTATGCTACAAGGCTCCTAAGTCTTGGTCCTGGTCCAAAACCAAACTCATTGGGATTGAATTGAGTCAAACTCATACCAACCTTATGGGACAGGCTAGAGCTTAGAGCTGCCTCTATGGGTTTCTGAGCCTAAATCTTTACAGGAGTAGAAAGCCTCATCTTTCTCCCACTGTATGACCGATGGTTTCAAACAGCCGATCTCACGGTTACCGGCTTAATACATAACCCACGAGGATAGCAGGGCTCCATTCAATCTATTGATAAAGCTGGAAAAATTCCCCTGGCCATTTTCGGTAATAATCCTATTGTAATTATTATCCCTTGAATTCTTAGAATTTTTCTTAGGACAGATAGAATTACTTACAGTTTTTTTGTGATGGGGGGGGGTGTCTCTCACTTTTTCTGATAATTACAGTAAGATAAGGAGTGCTAGGGGTGGGGTGGGGTGCATATTGGGCTGCAGCAGCTCAAAATCACCAGCCACTCTGCAGGGGAAAGATAAGCTTTTCTACTCTCGGAAAGACTTATAATCTCAGAAACCCACGGGGCAGTTCTACTTGGTTCTATAGCATTGCCGTGAGCCAGAATCCCCTAGACGAGAGTGGATTTTATTTTGGATGGTTAACCAGAAACTTAAAGCTATATTCACGTTGACAAATTGGTGCATTGAACAGATCACTTTGTGATTTCCAAAACCAGTTGATAAAAACTTAATGGACTAAAATTATATTGTGAAAATATGGCAGGTGGTGGCATGAAAACAATATTTCAACCATGATTATATTTCATGGTGTATAGGCTTAAAATAATTTCCAGGGTCTTTGACATAGTATGCCGATAGTAAATGAATGATGTTAATAAATATATGTCATTATTTAACTTTATATACTTTTGCTTTCTTTGTGGCAAAGGAAATCTACCTGCCAAACGAATTACACATAATTTGAATCTGCTAATGACTGTGTTCCATTTTGCATTTAAAGGGATGCACTATAAGAGATAGGCAGCAAAGGCAAAGTTTAAAAGGTTTATTAAAATTAATTTATCTGACATGGCCAAGATTTTATCTGTCTAGCTAAAGTTTAATTGAAGAGCTTTTTAGGAGCTTTGATGTTAAATGGCATGTAAAACAGGGAGTTAGGTTTCTTGGTGTTAAAATAATAAAGTTAAAAAAATTATTAGGTCGATGAGTTAATTGTATCCTTTGTGTCATTCAGAATGCTTTTTACTGTTAGTGAATATTTAAGACCTGTACAGCTTTTGATGGGTAGAACATCATGCGTGCTTAGAGCCTCTCAATCCTATGTTTCCAATTTGCAAATCGGTTTCTCCTGTAATAATAAACTTCTTTGCTTTTAATTTCATAGTCTGAGTTCTCCTGCTCTTTGACACTTCTCAGGAGCAAAGTTTCATTATCTGTAAAAGGAGAAACATATCGTTTGCCTGATTATCTTATCATTAGAAGAGGGAAAGGAAGAAGCTTGAATGGTATGTGTTAAATATGATAAAGCTTTGAAAAATGTAAAGAGTTAATAATAAATAACAACAATGATGTGTGCTGATTAAAGTTATGGTTTCCAAATATGTTTCCATTTGCTTGTTAAGGGGTGGGGAGGGGAGAATTTCCAGGGTACGTGCAGCGGAAGAAGCCTGGCAGAATGAATGATCCTGGAAAGAATGTAAATTAGGCAAGGATGCAGCCGAACTGAAAACATTCGCTCTTGGGAGGATTCCAAGTCATCAGATATGCTCTCTAGTAATTCGGATGCTCACAACTCATACCTCTTTCCCCTTCTTGGGTCTTCCTTACTCAGCCCAAGCCTTTGTGGCTTGTTGGACTGTGATTGGCTCATTCATAGTTATTCGCAGAAACTCACACTTCCATATGAATGAGAGCCCTTTTGGAGGAAGAGTCTGGACTAAGGAGGGTAGCCTTGGAGTTAGATGGTAAGAGAAGAACGCCAACCAAGAGAAGCCTGCTGGTTAGGGTTCCTTAGACCAGAGACCTGAGATGCCCCCCTTTGGTTCTGGCGTTTTGTGTTGGCTGAAGTTTCCATTGCTGTGTTTTCCAGGAGCCAGCACCGATTCTAGATAGGAGTAACTGTTTTTGCTGTTGTTAGAGACATCGAATCAGTTCTGGTGAACAGCGACCCTATAAACCACAGAAAGAGATCCCTGCCAGGTTCTGTGCCAGTCTCACAATCTTTGCTACGCTGGAGCCCGTTGATGCAACCACTGGGCCAATACATCTTATTAATGGTCTTCCTCTTTTATTTATTTATTTATTTATTTAAAAATAATTTTATTAGGGGCTCATACAACTCTTATCCCAATTCATACACACATCAATTGTGTAAAGCGCATTTGTACGTTCATTGCCCTCATCATTCTGAAAACATTTGCTCTTCACTTAAACCCCTGGCATTAGGTCCTCCTTTTCCCCCTCCCTCCCTGCTCCCTCATGAGCCCTTGATAGTTTATAAATTGTTATTTTGTCATATCTTGCCCTGTCCGACGTCTCCCTTCTCCCACTTTTCTGTTGTCCGGTCTTCCTCTTTTATACCCTGCATAATAGCCTTCTCCGGGGACTGGACCCACCTGATCATGTGAACAAAGGGTATGAGATGATGTCCCTCTATCCTCTCTTCCCAGGAGCATCTTGGCATTCTGGAAATGCATAGTCTACTCAATGGCCCTTGCCAATGGTCATCTCTAAGGGATTAGAGGACCTCAACCTCATGAATTCTTTCCTGCCTTTGTTCTCATTTGTCTCTTCCTTTGAAAAAAATTATCACTACCTTTTGGTTAGCCCCATGAGTTAAGCATGATCTATTAAGCTTTACTTTCTATACCTTAACTGTGTTTCATTTTTTCAACTTAGGACCTGATGATGCTGAATGGTGTTTAGCATGGGATCCCCTAGGCACAGTCTATGAGGCAGCAACTTAAGAACAAGTGGGAATGTGGTCTTAGAAAACCCCTGTGGAGGACAGAAATTTCATAGGTAAGGAAAAGTCAATAAAGGGAGTATTTGTTCCAAGACCATCTTTTCTGCTTTGTTTATACAACTAACAGCAAAGAGCAGGTTTGTTCACTGTCCAGGATCATAAAGGTAAGGAGCCCTGTAGGCACACAGGTGAAGTACTTGACTGCTCACTGAAAGGTTGACAGTTCAAACCCACTGTGGGAGAAAGATGTGGAGTCTGCTTCTGTAAAGATATACAGTTTTGAAAACCCCGTGGGACAGTTCTAATGCATCCTACAGGGTGGATATGAGTCTGAATCAAATTGACAGCAATGGGTTTGCTTTTTGTATTAAAGGTAATGTTCTCATCTCTGTCAAAGTTTGGGCATTCTTACTATGAATTGTGAAAGATCCAGGTTCCCTAAGCTCAACGTTCCTCTCCTGTAATGTAACCGGGCCGTCTTTTTCTTATCCTGGAGGTACTATTATGGCTACGAGTCATAGACTCTCCTTTGGCTCTGGTCCTGAAGTCTCACGTCTTTTACCAGTAGCCATGGGATTGTGGGAGGGTAACTTGCTAGCTTGCAAGTAGGGTAAAATCCCAACTCCCTCAAAGTTGTTTATACCCCCGCCTGCACCCCCTGCTCCTAAAGTACCCGGTGGTGAAGTGATGCAAAGACCCAGGACATGCTCAAGAGCTCTATGGGCCATCTAGGGAAACAAACAAAAACAAACAAATCCAACCCCCCTGCTGTCATGTCAATTACAACTCCTTTACATTCAAATTTCCAAACTCTCTGGCATTGAGTTGATACTGACTCATAGTGATCCGATAGGGCAGGGTAGAACGGCCCTGTGGGTTTCCAAGACTTTCACTCTTTATGGGAATAGAAAGCCTCGTCTTTCTCCATCCGAGTGGCTGGTGGTTTCGAACTGCTGGCCTTGTAGTTAGTAGTTCAAAGTGTTGCCTACGATGCTACCAAGGTTCCTTTCCAACGCATAACGGCCCTCTATTGGGTTTCTAAGGCTGCATATCTTGATAGGAGCAGAAAACCTCATTTTCCCAAGAGAATGGTAGGTTAGAATGACTGACTTTGAAATTGCAGCCCAATGCATAACCCATCCAATACCCCCCTTCCCACCAACCTGGGCAATCAAGGGGGAAAGCAGCCCTAACATTGTCTCAATCAAAACAGCATGAATGGAGGCTTTGGGTGGAGAATATAAGGGCAGGATTGAGGGAGGGGGTGGGATTCACATGAAGCAGGCAGGGGAAGAGTCACAGCAAAACAAGGAGGCGTGAGTGGATTTGGGGTGTTTAGGGATGTCTTGGGATAGGGGAGGGGACCCCCGGCATTGAGGAAGGCAAAGAGTGGACTCTGGGGCCTGGGGAGGCAGGAGAGCCCCTTCACCCTGCTGCCTGTTTTGCTCATGCTCCACCCTTATCTCCACTGTCCTGATTCCTACACCTTTCCAGTTTTCTGGACCCCAAGGTGCTGTGGGAAAATCTCCAGAGAAGACCAGTTAGGCTGTTGTGTGGGACACAGGGTTATTCTCGTGGCCCAGGAGCTGGGGCAGGAGCTGAGTGCAGACGGCCCTAGGAGGCTCCACCTCCTGTCCCAGGCAGTAGTCAAGGACCACCAGGAACCTCTAAGAGGGAGAAGATTTATGACTGAGGCAGGAAGACCTTCCCTGTAAAGATACCTACACGGTTGATTCGACAGGAGAATTTACAAGCGTCCTCCTGCGCTTGCTACTGAGTGGAAAAATACATTGGACCCAGAGCTGTGCGCTCCTTGCCAAGACCTGTGACTCATCCCTAAGTCATAAATAACAGGTCCCTCATGACAAAGTAGAGAAGGGAGCCAGGCCCAGGGCCACATATTTATTAGAAAAGAGAGTGGAACCATTAGTTGGGGGCTTGGTTTCCGGAAAACTCAAACCACACCATGTTAGAGAAGGTCAAGAGGCAAGTCCACTGGCATTCAGGACCGATTTTTTATTTTTCAAATGTTCTCAACCTTTCCTCTGGGGTGGAGACCCCCGGCGGGCCCCGTGGGTTACAGGCATCTCTGAGAGCGCCATCACCAAAGGCAGCCCCCCGCCCCCCACTACCACTCATTTCGTGGGCCACGATGGGGGTCTTGCTCTGTTCCAGGGCCTGCTGGCTCCCTCGCTGCCTCCTGGGGCCTCCGACGGCCAGGAGAGGAGGCTGAGCTGTGTTCTCTTGGTGGTCAGAGTGCGGTGAGCATCAGGAACCATTTATTGCCTGCCAGTGTGACCTCTGGCAAGTTAGGGCCCCTGTTTCACAAGCCTTCCAGGGCTGCTGTCAGGAAGAGGTGGGAGCTGGGAGGCAGGCCCTTTGCAGGCGCCCAGAGCTGGCCCCTGTGCAGAGAGGTATGGTGGGGACAACAGTAGAGGGAAGCAGGACTCTTCCCGGGCCTTTCTCCCTGTCTCTTTGCCTCTTTCTGTCTCTGCGTCTAGGTGACGAAGAAGCAGAAGATAATAGATGAGAGGAACAATAAATCACGTACAGGCTGTTGATGACACCTTTCATGCTGGAGGAAACCCAGCTGTCTGTGGTTTGGAAAGGGCGGAATTCACGGTCTCCCCCAAACCTGCTCCCATGTGTTCACCAGCAGCTCCCTGGCTGCTCAGGCCAGAACCTCCGGAGTCTAGGATGATGCCCTTCCTTCCTACGCGTCCCTGCAGTGGGAACCAGGCCCTGGGCAAGCTCTCCCTCTGCTATCTCTGAACTCATCCACCTCACCTGCATCCCCTGGGCACCATCCCTGCCCAACCCCCCCCACCCCCACCCCATGGCATAGGTCAGGAGTGCTCGGCTCTTCTGGTCCTTCCATGGCCTCCCCTTGTCTTCTGGAGAATGTGAGTCCTCCTCAACTTTTGCCCTGCCCCCCTGCGATCTTTTCTCTCCCACTCTGCAGCCTTACTGATGTGGGCCAGCTGGGGCTTTGACCTTGAGTCAGCCCGGACCAGCGCGTCTCAACCTTCCTAATGCCTTGATCCTTTAATACAGTTCCTCATGTGGTGGTGACCCCTTAACCGTAAAATTATTTTCATTGCTACTTCATCACTGTCATTTTGCTACTTGTTTGAATCAGGAGACCCCTGTGAAAGGGTCGTTCCACCCCCAAAGGGGTTGCCACCCACAGGTTGCGAACCGCTGGCCCGGAAGCTCTTCTTGCTCACCTGCCAGACACCTGCTCTCTCATCAGCTCACGCCTCTGAGCCGCCTCATCTGAGCAGACAGCTCCCTCAGCCTCCTGAAGGCTTAATAGGTTTCTACGCACCTGGGTCCCCAGCATGACTGGGCCTTGCTCGGGGCAGCAACAGTCTTACGCATCGAATCCTCCTGAGAGACCCAGACCCTGGCAGCACGGGAACTTGAGGAGGGGATGATGAATGAGAGATGAATGAAGGGGTGAATCATCTCAGCCTTTGTGACCGTCCTTGGCACAGCCAGGCATTTCTGCTGCGTCGACCTCCCTGCGCTGAAGCAGGCCTGTTGGCATGGTCTTCTCTGATCTTTCACGCCAACGGCCTTGGGCATCGATGATTCACAGCAACGCCACCCTGGGCTGGTCGCTAGATCTTTGGCTACCTTGGCTGCTAGAGAGGCTTCCCTCTTTTGCCCCGGGTGCTTCCAGATACTTCCTGGAGGCCGGGAGGGTAGGACTGCTGCTTTCAGATGCTGGTTTTGAGTGAGACGTTGAGGTTGGAAACGCCTTCTCTTCATTATGTTTCCGAGTCCGCTGTGAGCACAGCACATGGACAGGGAAACCAAGTGGACTCTCAGACCATCAGGCCAGGGAAGCCTCACAGACATCCAAGGACCAAACCTTTCATCAGACAGACAGGGCCCTTGAAGGCTTGACCTTGGTCCACAGTCCCTTGTACTGGTGGGAGAGGCAGTGTGGGAAATCGAAGCTCCTGACTCAAGGTCTGGGACTCAGTGTCCTTGGCTGTTCCCGAACAGCCTCATCTTGACATCGCCTCTCTTGGCCACACCCCAAGAGTCCTGCTTCAGTCTGGGTCCCTTCCATGCTGCTGAGCCCTCCCACAGCCTCTCCAAGTCCTCGAGGCTGGTTTCCCTCTGCAGACAATTCTCTGCCTCCTCTTAAGCTCCTGGTGTTGGGGTGGGGTGGGGAAGGGGACTCATAGACACCCCAAGTCAGGGTAGGGGTGGGGTGGGGAAACTGGGGCCTCAGCTTTGATGAGAATGCACTTAGATATCAGAGTCTACGTTGGGGGACGGATTCAAAGCAGAAAGGCATTGGGATACCTACCTGATTCTGTACTAGTTTCTGGCTGGCTTAGGAAGAGCCGGGGGCCTGGCCTGCAGTCAACCGAGGCTTCTCCATCTCAGTGGGTGATGGGTCCTTGCTGACCAGGGAGAGAGAACACACCCAGCCCCAGGTCATGAAAAGCAGAGGACCAAGTGCAAGGAAACACGAAGAAACCACTGTGCTGGACGCCAGAGCCTGTCTGTCGCACTCCAGCCTTCTCAGAGCAGGGATGGCTCAGGCGATGGGAAAGGACGGTGGCGGCTGAGAGAACGCCTTTGTCCCATCATCCCTGAGGCTGGAGCGCACCTCACTGTGCACGGAGAAGCTGAACCCTTTCTGCAGAGCTCAGGTGGGTGGGAAGAAGATGAAGCAGAGTTCAATTCCGCCTGAGGAGCCATTCAGACTGGGGCTCCAGGCTGGAGGACCTGGTGGTGAGCCGCGGTCTCCTCTGTCTTAGATTTCAGGCTGGAAGTGGGGATTGAGCCCCTGTAAGCAGGCTTGCTAACCATTGTCCTCCCGCGCCAGTCCTCATTCTGTACCACTCCCCACCTGACCGATCCAGCCCTTTCTCTGGAGAGAGGCACCAGCTCTCCCAGAGCCCAGTGAGCTGCATTTCCAGCTTAGCTCCCTACCCCATGAGGAGTAATTGCATTTGGGAGGAGGAGAGACGGAGAGACATAGCTCTGATGGTGGGATTCGAAGCATCGAGAATAAGGGTGAGAATGATGTGCACAGTGTTCACACCCAAGAATACCTTTCAGGAGTCCTCCCGCCTGCAAAAAAGTTCCTGGGTTTCTGCCTCAGCCCGTCCTCCTTGCCCCGTGTTTTGGTCAAACCCAACTCTGGAAGTGGCAGCATCCTCCCACTTCTTACACAGCCCTTCCTAATGCCCTCTCAGTCTCCCTCACCCTGATCATTCTCACTCAGCCCTCAGAAGTGAATCCAGGGGTTGCAGGAATTTCTCACACACGACCACCCCGTCGATGCCCACCGGCTTCTACTGACCCCAGAGGACAGGATAGAACTGCCCCTGTGGATTTCCAAAACTGTACACTGTTAGGGGAGTAGAAAACCCCATCTTTCTCCCATGGAGCGGGGTTGTTGTGAACTACTGATCTTTTGGGTAACAGCCCACTGCCTAACCATGACACCACCAGGGTTTCCTGCAGGCATTTAAGAGTTCTGGATTCAGGGTTGGTCCTACTTGCAGATGGCCCTCAGCATCTAATTCACAGGGCACATGACTGGACTCCTTCTTCGGCCTCGGCATCTCCGGGTGCTGCAAACCAGTTAATGTGCTCAGCTGCTCCCCGAATGACTGGTGGTTAAAACCCAACTGGAAATGTCTGGGCAGAAAGGTCTGGCAATCTGCGTCGGAACAAAAGCCAGCAGCCATGGAAAACGCTGTGGAACCGCTCTATTCCCACGTCCTGGGGGTTGCCCGGGGTTGGAGTCAGCCCGAAGGCACCGGCACTGTTTTCTGGCCTCAGTCTCCTTATCTGTCAACCAGAGGGCCTCGCTGGCTGAGCTGCGAGCCTTCCAGCGCTGACACAAACCCTGGGTGGTAAGGAGGCCAAGGTCCCGGGCACATGCTCTCCCCGTTGGCCTGCCTCACCCTCCCCAGCCGGCAGGAACATCCTGAACAGCGTGAAGAATAATAAACATGGACTGATAAACATCAATAGGCCCGCCCGGTGCCAAAAGAGAGAGAGGAAAGACTGCTTTGCTGGCTGGAGTCTCCTGGACCAAGGAGCTGCTGCCAGCCCCTGAATCATCTGGAGACAGCCGGCCGGCCGGCTCCCCCAGTCCCGCCCAGGGCCCAGGGCAGGCAGAGGCCACTTCAGGCCCTGGGAAAACTCATGCTGGCCACAGATGGGTCCTCCCTGTGGCAGGGGCTCTCGCTGGAGGGGGGCTTAGCTCCCTGGCCTGCCCGAAACCTTCAGGGGCTCCTGGCTGCTCACAAGGAAAGTCACAAGGCCTGGCCCTAGACATGCCTGCCTCACTAGCCACCTGTTCTCTGCAAAGAGCATCTTTCCATCTCCTGAAACTGTCAAGCCCTTATTCTGCTGGGACTTTACAGATGTCCCCCTTGGGGAAGTCCCGAGGCTACTCCCGGCAGCATCCTGCTGTGATTCCCCCTACCCACCCCCAGTCAGGTCTCAGGGCCCTGCAGAGTTAGTACCTTCAGCTGTGGGTACTCGGTAGTCTCGATATTTGGTTCCTTGTCCAACCCTCGCATCAGTGGGTGAGCTCTCTCTTTCACTCTGAGCCGGGGAGTGGGCGATCCTGCCACTAGGAGCCAGGGCTCTGGAGACAGGTGATCTAAGTTTAAAAATTACCTGTTCTGCCATTCTTCTGGGTGACCTCGGGCAAACCACTCAACCTCGCTGTGCTTTGGTTGCCTGTGCGGCATGAAGACTAGGGGCACTGGGCCACCCTTGTGAGCTTGCCATCAGGCTTACAGGAGCAGGCAGATGGAGAGTGGGGAGACGGGAGTCAGGCCCCAGCCCTGCTCTCTAAGGGGGTGGGGTGGGGGGATTGTTGTTGAGCGCCACCACTGCAGCAGACCCAACTCTTTGTGACCCCCTGTACCACTGTACCTGATCATCCACCAGCCACACGACTGGTTGTGGATCCCCAATGGACTGCTGTTTTCATTGATGGACGTTTCCCTTTCTTTTCTTTTAATTAGAAATTAGGGGGAGGCGGAAACCCACAGTTCACAATTTCATCTTCAACAGTTCCTCCTAGTCCGATTCCTCTCCTCCATTGCAACCCCCTCCCTGTCCTGTCACCCCTCCCACTTCCCCCCTGGGCTTCCATGGCTTCTGCCTCCTCAACCCTCTGAATGCTGTCCGTGGACAAAGGCTGCCCTTCGGCTCTTAAGCAGCTCATGCTTCTCACACGAGACGTGTTCTGCTCCAGACCCGAAGGCCGACAAAGGGTCCGCGTCTTTTTTTGGTGGGGAGGGGCAGTGGGACCTGGCCTTTTTCATGAATGCCAGTGCCGATCCCCATTTTTCTCTCGCGCTATCCAGAACGATCGTTTGAGGAGCACTTGGTAGGCGTCGCCAGGCATCTTCTAGTTTGTTTGGTCTTGGGGCCTCTGGAGACAGCTGTGTGCACGGTCTGTTGGCACATTGGACAAACTCTTTCCGGGGACCTTTTGATTTTCTTTGCCCTTCTTTTCTCTGGACGGGGAGGCACCAGTCACTGCACCTTCGATGGCTGTTCATCCCAAACGCCACGCATCAAATGAGGACGTCGACCCTCGTCCTTGTGAACTAGGGTATGCCCCTAGGCCTTGATGTCCACTGAGACCATGGTCCTGCTCCCCCAGCCCCAGGGCCTCCTCCCCTCGTGGTGTTTGGGGATGTCTTAGGCGTTCTCATAACTTTCCATCGATTGACTTTTGGCAGCAGGTAGCCAGGCCTTTCTTCCCACTCTCTCTGGGTCTGGAGGCTGCATGGAAGCCTGGGTCGCATCCAGCGATGGGCAAACCTCCACCGACAAGTGGGTGGTGACCAGGCAGGCAGTGCGTTTGGCCAGGAATGGCACTCAGGTCTCCTGCATGGGAGGCAGACAGCATCTCCCACCCACCACCAATGCCTCTTCTCGGAGCGGCAGCCGCGCTATCTCCCAGTGCACACCAGGGCTGGCTTCAGCGGGAGGTGCTAAGCACACCAATGACATTTGGACCCTGAGCCAGAAGAAAGGCCGCAGGCCTGACTCCCCAGTGGTAGTCCTGATCCCTAGGTTGTATCGAGAGTAACTGTTGCCTGGTTGGGATGAGGACTGAGGGGCACGGACCCACATCAGGTGCCCCCTAAGGGCAGGGGCTTTTCCTCCATCCAGACAGGACTTTTTTTTTTCAGCAAAGACAGTGGGCGTTGGCGATTTGGGGGCCTCCCGCTTGCTTCTGTCTCCCCAGGGACCTGGGGTTTCGGGTGCTGAGTCATGTAACACTCAGACTCCACAGTGGCTGAAGGTGGGAGCTGGGCCAGGGCAGGAAATGGTTTGCCGTGGTCCCGGCTGGCGGGCCCATGACTTGTGGGGCCTCAAGGGCTCTTCCCAGGGCCAGCGACCTGGCTCATTCATAAACCGCACGTCCAAGGGAACTGCCATTCCCAGCCTCGTCGCCCTCCCGCCTCCCTGGGGAAGCTGTGTCTCCCTGCTTTCGTCCAATTTTCCGTGTGAGATTTCCGGAGACACTGCGTGGGTCATGTGACAGGAGACACGGATGGGGAACTTTGTGCATTTCTAAGATTCCTAACCCTATTTTCAGATGCCTGCTCCCCTGTGCATATTCCTCACTCCCCCCATCTCACCCCTCAAAAAATAACACGCTCTTTCTTTATGAGCAATATCCTCACCAGTGGAAAATGAGAATCATTTCTAGATTCATGAATCAGAGTTTCAGTGGATTGAGAATTATCCCTTAATTTGAGAAGGTTTTTCTGCCAGATTATGGTTAAGACTTGCCTGAGGGGTCCTGGTGGGAAATACATACTATTTGAAATTCAAATACCTAGCAGGAAATCAAATACTTGGCCGTTTGTTGGGATGGTCTATGGTCCGATTAGTCATAGCAAGGTGCTGCCCTGGCCTGCCTCACCCTGCAGCCAGCCATCTCAGAAAAACTCAGCCTCCAGGTATCCAGGAAGCACAGCGATGTGAGGGGTCACATCAGCTCTGGGGTTCACACTCCTAGCAGCTTAGAGGTGGTGAATCTGGGGCAGATGGCCCTAATCAGTCACAGGGCTGAAGGGGCTTGACCTGCAGGCAAGGAGTTCGAAAAGCAATGGGTAAACGAGGAGAGAGCGGAGCTTACAGAAAGGAATCCTGGATGGCGCTGTGGAATAAGCATTGGGCTGAGCATCTCAAGGTCAGAGGTTCAAACCCACCAGCTGCCCTACAGGAGAAAGATGAGGCTGTCAGCTTCTGTAACGATTCATAGCCTTGAAAACCCTACATACGGTCAATGTGAGTCAGAGTCGACTCCTGGCAGTGGATTGGGGCTTGGGCCTCTAGGAGGAGGCAGGACCAGTGCTGAGAACTTGGGTGGAAGGGACTTGGGAGGGGCTCAAAGCCCAGGTGATGCCCACCTCAACAGCTGCAAGGGGAGAGGACATCTTTGCACAAATCAGGTGGGGGTGGGGTGGTGCCTCTTGGGTGGCACAGCCCTGAGAGGGCATGCTTGGTGAGAATGTCAGGCTGGGCCCCAGGCCCCATTGTGCCCTTTGGTCCAGGGCCCTGACGCAGCACCTAGCCTGGCCAACCTTGCAGAGTGGTCTCACGGAGCACAAGGGAAGCACGCACTTTGGAGTTCCCTGACTCCAGGACTACATCTCCTCCCCTTCTCTGCCCCTTTTGCTACTCTTTCTGTGAGGTCTCTCCTCTGTCAGACCTCAGGGTGGGGGCGCTGTCAGGCTAGCAGGAAGCTGGGTGGTTGCTGTAGCCTTGGGCCTTATTAATGGGGTATTGAAGGTGGCCAGGGTACCCTCCTTGCCTCTGCTAAGGTACTCTGGGGACAGTTGATTAAGCCGCCTGGCATGGTGTCTCTGGTGATTTACGGGCTGCCCAGAAGCTTCTGCCTCCAGGGCTGAGCCTCCGGCATTATTCATGGCAGGAAGCCATAAATCTGCTCCGGAGAGCTGCTGCTGTTCTGCCCCAGAGGAGGGGGTGGAGTGAGGGGTGGGGGGTGGGGGCAGGACAGTGGGGAGGCTGGCAGCCAGGACCAGAGAGAGGCTGCCGCCACCAGTGACTGAACAGGAATGTGGGCCCTGTTCTATGCTTTGCAGCAGTCAGCTCATCCACCCCCTTGCAGTTCCCCTGTGAGGTTCTGTGCCCTCTCTTGGTTACTCTGGTCCACAGCCGTTCTCTCTGGAAGTTTCTCTTCATGTCTAGCCTGTATCCTACTTAGACAACGGCTGCTCAGGACTTCTGCCTATGGGCATTTTTAACAGGGCTTAAAAATGTCAGATCACACTTCCTTTGAGCAAAGGCTATGTCTACCGTCCTGCCTGAGGCAAGGAGTGGTAGGCAGGTTGTGGTCAGCAAAGTCCAGAGACAGGTTTGCGAGTCTGTCCTTTGGCTGTGGTGGCCTAACTAATATCTATCTGTGTGTGAGAAAACGCAGAGCGAGAAATAAATAGCTTGAATACCCATCACGATGGACTCCAAATGACCCTACAGGATGGAGTAGAACTTCCCCAGGGGGTTTCCCAGGTGGACGGTTTGAATCCACCCAGCAGCTGTTTGGAAGAAAGATGTAGCACTGGCTGCCATAAAGATTACAGCCTTGGAAACCTAGCCAGCGCGTCTGCTCTGTTCTGTAGGGCTGCCCTGCGTTGGAACCGGTTGCAACCAGTTGACGGCAACAGGTTCATCCTTATGGAAGCAGGCAGCTGGCAGATTGCTGGCTCAAACCGCTGACTTTGTGGCTAGCGGCCTCAAAGCGCTGTAACCGCCATGCTACCAGGGTTCCTTAGGGGTTCCTTCACCAGATTCTCTTAGAAAGTTTGTCGGCATGCAGATATCCGTCTCTTGCCCCAGTTTCTACTCCAGGAGGTGAAAGGGGCTGGTGACCCAAGAAGTGACATTTGTGGGCTCCTCACTGAACGGCTAACTGAAAGGTCTGTGGTTCGAGCCCACCAGTGGCTCCCTGGGATAAAGATGAGGTTGTCTGTTCCCCTAAAGACATTGTCTCAGAAACCCAAAGGGGACACTTGCACTCCGCCCTCTAGGGTTGCCCTGAGTTGGAATTGTCTAGATGGCAGTGAGAGAGGCAAGTGCCCAAGTGATGCCCATGCTGGTAGTCTAAGGACCACCTCTTGAGAGCCACTACCTTAATGTAACTTCACCAAGCTCTGCTGGGCTAACATCACTTACTAAGGGTGGGAGCTACCAGTAAAACATGAACATTCAATCATTTATTCATTCAAGCATCGTGTGTCCCTCTCTACAGAGTGGCCCTGCTCAGCTCTAGGCTGGGAGCTTAGGCGTGAGAAAAGCCAGTTAGTTCTGCTGGGAAGAGAAGGATGGGTGGGCAGGCCCTGGGAGTCAAGTACAGCAACAAATTCAGCTGCTACTCCGAGCCAAACTCACCGTCACCGAGTCAATGCTGACTCACAGCGAACCCCCTGTAGGTGTTAGAGACGGTAACTATTTATGGTAACTATTTACGGGAGTAGAAAGCCCAGTCTTTCCCCCGCAGAGCTGCTGCTCGTTTTGAACTGCTCGCCATGGGGATCATAGCCCAGCACGTAACCACTATACCACCCGAGTTCCTTCCGCTACTATTAGACGTCCCTAAAGTCTCAGACTCTGGACTCCCTGCTGAGGCTCTGTGCTGTCTCTCAGAAGCTGGCTATCTGTCTTGAGAGACATCCAGACTATTGATACTCTTCCGGCTGGACCTGTCTGAATGCACGATTGCCCTGAGAAGGAGAAGTCTCTGTAGGTGAGGGTTAGAAAGGTTTTGTGGAGGGGAAACTTGAAGGGTGGATTTTGGAGGGAGGGGAAGACAGTAAATATGATTAGCTATGCAATAGTATCAGTCTTATCAGAACTTAAAATCAAATGTTCACTTGCCTTCTGTGCTTTAGCTGGAAAAACCCTTCCACAGACTGTATTCCCACCAACATTTTGTCACTTCTAAGATTTCTCATTTGCCATTTCTCCTAGGACTTGTAGGCAGCAAACAGGTTTTCATCAAACACTTTGAAGTGCAAACAGAGTGGGAGATGCCTGACCTGAGCGGTGTGTGCATCTGGGGGTTTGTTACAGGATGACATGGGTTGTCGGGACCTAGCACCTGGCTTCGCGACAGTGGGGGCCCTTGACTTTGGGAAAAGAAGCACATTACTTGGATGATACAGCAGGGAGTCCTGTGGAGACTTCCTTTTTAATTATTAATAATATCATTGCGAGCCCTTTATTGGGAGATATTGTAACTGTCCGTATTTCAATTAGATCAAGCACAAGTTTACAAATGCTACCACCATCCGTTTCAACACATCGGCTTTCTTCTAGAACTCTTTGATACCAGCTCCCATTTATCCCTTCCCTTTCCCTCTGCCCCCAGGAACCCTTATTGTTATATTATTTGCCGGATCTCACAGCAGCTCCTGTATCTGTCCAGCTGCGATTCTGTTACTCGGTCCCCTCCAGTGGGGCTATGCGGTCATCACTGCTGTCAGCGCCCCTTCCAGGCCTGTCTCCTTTACTACTCCTGGCTTTTAAAATTCTCTCCTAAAGGCACACAGTGAAGGAGCCCACCACCTTCAGGGAGAGCCCACCCAAGCCCTGCCTGGGGTGCTCCTTCTGCAAAGAAGAAAGGCTCTGTGCTCTGCAGACCCAAGGCTGACCCACTGCTGTCACATAGTTCTAAGCGAGGCTGGAGAAGGTTGATCCTTTGCACACAGACTAGAAATGATAACACTTACTTCATGGGCATGAAGGAGACCTGGCATCGGGGCTATGCACTGGGCTGAGCAGCTTGAAACCACGAGCCACTCCATGGGAGCAAGACAAGACTCTCTATTTCCATAAAGACTTACGGTCTTGGAAGCACACCAGAGCAGTTCTGCAGGATCCGGTAGGGTTTCTATGAGTCAAAATGGACTCACTGGCAGTGAGTTTGATTTTTTTTGGTGGGGGGGAGGAAGGGGCATCATGCATGAGTCTCCCTGAGCAGTACAAGTGGCCAATGGGCGCAATATCCATCCAAGAGACTGAGGATCAAGTCTATCCAGAGGCATCTTGGGAGAAAGGCCTGGTCATTTAAAAAATCAGTCATTAAAAGCCCTATGGAACATAGTGCTGCGCTCACACATTTAGGGTCACCATGGGTCCATTTGGATGAACAGCAACTGAAAATAATCAGGAGCACATGACACCCAGTAGGTGCTCAAGACTAGTTAGAATGATCACAATTGTATTAAACTCAACTGCGATGATTAAAAATTAATAGTAAGGGTTTAAATGATAAGTAGCTTAAAAAGTCAAATGTAGCTCTTCCTCAATTATTGGCTAACTCATCCAACATTCACATTTATGACAATAGTAAAAATCCCACTATCCAACATTAACAAAGTCTGTCTGTCTGGAGCAATGAATGCCGAGGAGCTAAGTGGCTGTGATGGTTAAGCCTAGTGTCAGCCTGGTTGGGCCATTATTCTCAGTGGTTAGAGAATTACATAATGATCCAATTTGCCAGTTCTATAGTGATGCAGTCATTCTTCATTTTGTAATGTGATGTGGTCATCTTCCATGTTATGTCTGGCCTTTGGTACCTACCCATGCCAAAACATGAGGAGAATGTATTCATTCATCAACTATAGATATGATTGACTTCCTATTGTGGATGATGGACATTTAAACTTGTTGATATACTGTCTCCCATACCCTCAATTCTCCAAATGTCATTTTATGTATTAATTCATAATTAAAATTAGTTTTCACTATTATGACTCAATTTTCCTAACTGTTGAGACAAATGATGTAGTCCGATTGTCCCACTTCGGCAAATTCTAATTTTTCCTGGAGTTAGTACTTTCCTCAGTTTTTTATTTAGTTTCCTACTGGATCCTCCAGAACTGCTCTGGTGTGCTTCCAAGACTGTAAATCTTTATGGAAGTAGAAAGTCTTGTCTTTCTTCCATGGAGTGGCTCGTGGTTTCAAACTGCTGGCCTCCAACTACTTCTTGGGGTTTTCAGGCCCCTAGAACGATGTGAGTTAGGAGAAGCCTAAACCCTGACATCGGACTTACAAACTGCGTAAGACGCTTCCTTGCGCTCAATGGATACAGACATTACATAAGCTTCATTGGCTTTGGTTCTGTGAGAACCCTACCCAAGAATCTTAGGGATGGTGAAATGGAGGCAAGTGTGTGAGGAGTCTGGCTGTCTAACAATGTTTTTATTCTATGCATGCCAGATTGAGTACAGGTAGAGAATTGTAGGCTGAAAATAATTTCCCTCGGAATTTCTGCTTCCTTTGTCACTGCCAGAAAGTCCAGCTGTATGCCATTTTCAGTTCTTTGTTTGGGTTCTGCTTTTACTCTCAGAACCTTTTAGAGACAGCTTCTATTTATTTCTAATCTTCTAGAACTTCACGACGATGCATCTTGGAATGGGGTTTTTAAACATTTCATTCTAATCCGGAGGCTCCTGTTCCTCAATTCGGGGGACCTGCCCCCTTTCTCCTGCCTCTGCTCTCTCTCCCTTCTTCCCACTCAGCCAGGGTTGCGGCACCATTTCCCACTTCATCCCCGCACCTGGAAGTGGGTCCTTCTGGATTTATTTTCTTATTGCCATGATTCTTCTAATAGATCACCCACCTCCTTATCGTTCTACTTGATCTTTCTTAATTTTTTCCTCCCATTCATCCATCCGATTTTTAAATTCATGTATTTTGCTTTCAAGACTCCTTTAATGTTGTATGCTTGCCTTTTCTGTAGCTTCACTGCCTGTTTTATGGATGGGATACTTTATTTTACTTCCCATAGGCATAAATTACACTTTCTTTGAAGCTGACCATGGCCTATGTTATTACCGTGTTTTTCTAAGTTCTATCTCGTTTGTTTGCTCTGCCTTTCATGTGAAGGATCTCCTCAAATGTCTGGCAATCTTTGATAACCATTTATATTTAGGGGTGAGGACCAAAACACCCAATTAGAAGCTCTCAACGTGGGGAAGCCTTATAGACAATCGAGTAGCTCAGAGCCTTTTGCTGTGCACCTTCAGGGTACCTGTGGGCCTCGTCTTCTTTTTTTTGAAAATAAACGAATTCATTTGTTAAACAGTTTTATGGGCACATCACCCGCATGTCATATAATTCAATGTTCAATCATATCACGAAGAGTTGGACAATCATCACCCCAATCAGTTCTATAGGTCTTTTCTTTAAGGTGATGCATTTTTGTCTACCCATCCCAAACATTCTCCACTTTCCTCTCTAAATGCTATAGTCTTCTTATAGCTACAGACTCTGCTGCTGTTCTAGAAAGGGGGACGTGTGGTGATGGATGATGGCCACTGAGCCTTTGCCATTGTGCCACTGTGAAGTGGCATTGTTTGCCCTCCCCTGGGTCACATTTCTGGCTGCAATTTGCAAGTTCAGCAGCTTGAAACCACCAACCACCCCAAGGAGACAGACAGGGCTTTCTACTCCCTGCAAACAGGCACCGTCTTAGACACTGAGAGGTTCGATCCTGCCCTATGGGGTTGCTGTGAGTTGACGTCGACTCAATGACAGGGAGCTTGGTTTGGGTTTGGTCAGTCTGGGTTGGTGTTGTCGCGACTGTCACCAAGAGACTATGGTGCACAGGCTGCTGTGTCAGTTCTGAGGTGAAACTTGGGAAGACCCAAACGTCTATTTTTGTACTTTTGGAAATCCCCGAGTCACCGTAAAAATGATCTAGCGACCTTGCTGGATGAAAAAGCAGTCAGTCATTCAAACAGAGTAATGGGACACGGACTGTTTTAAAACGGAAAAAGGGGGGCAGAAGGGCTATATCCTTGTTCCTGACAATTCGAAGTTGGACTCTAATCTGCTCAGATAACTCAAGAAACGAAACAATGGAAACAAGAGCCTGGCATCAGGATTGCAGGGAGACTCCTTAACAACCTGCCATAAGCAGAGGGCCCAATGTTGCTCTTTGACAATGGAGAGAGCTCGAAGCACTGAGTGACGAAGGCCAAAGGCTACAGCCTTTACAGGAGATTATGTCTGACTGTGAAGAAAGTGAGGAACCTTACCACTGGAGTGAGAAACAGCAGCATCATCAATGGAGAGGGCGGAAAAAGGAAAATTGTCAATGATTCTATATTACTTGGATCACTGATCTATTTCCACGGAAGTAGCAGTCAAGAAACCAAACGACATATTACGTGGGGTAAATCTATCACAAAAGATTGCTGTAAAGCAGTGGTTTTCAACCTGTGGGTCACGACCCCTTTGGGGGTCAAATGACCCTTTCACAGGGGTCGCCCGATTCATCACAGTAGCAAAATGACAGTGATGAAGTAGCAATGAAAATAATTTATGGTTGGGGGTCACTACCACATGAGGAACTGTATGAAAGGGTGGCGGCGTTTGGCAGGTTGAAAACCACTGCTGTAAAGTATTTAAAAAGCTAAGGTGTAACTTTACTGATGATAAATGTATTCCTGAAACGCATGTCTTTTTCTACAGTCATACGTGCATCCAAAAGCGCTGGACAATGAAAAACGAAGACAGAAGAATTGGTGCATTTGATTTGTGGTGCTGGAGAAAATGCACTGCCTATACCACGGATCGCCGGAAGAATGAACACAATTGTCTCAGAAGAAATGCAAACAAGAATGGTCCTTCAAAGTGAGAACGGCATGGGTTCAAGCTGCTTACTTTGCGTGCACATCATTAGGAAAGACCAATAGGGAAAGAAAGACACCAGGTGCGTTAGGGCAGGTTGACGAGAGAAACAAATCCTGAGGCCTCCGTACATGTACAAGAAGGAGCTTTACATCAAGACGTCATTGTGTATCAGGAAAAATCCCAGCCCAGTCCGGATCCAGTCCACAAGTTTGATGCTAGTCCATACGTCTGATACTAGTCCATAAATTCCTCTTCAGACTCACGCAGCTACATGCAATGATGCAGAATGCAGGAAGAACAGAGGCCGATGGATGCAAAGTCTTGTGCATCCAATGGCAGTGGAAGCATCACGGGGCTCTGGAATGTCTCAGCGTGGCTTGTAAACAGGAAGGTAAAGGCAGAGAGAGAGGGGGGGGGTTCCAGGACCCTCCTTATGAGAAGGTCACACCCACAAAGAGGCATCATCAGGCTGTGACCTGATTGACAGGCCAGATTCCACCCCTACACTTTCATATCTTCAGGTTGACATGAAATCATGTAACTACCACACCCTGTTTGGTAAAGTGGAGGACACTGTGAGATGCGTGGACACAATAGCTGCAAT
>NW_022103906.1:76831849-76838703 GCF_000313985.2 Echinops telfairi | reverse complement strand
CAATAGCTGCAATAATAGGCTAAAAAGCTCTAGTGCCCAGGAAGACGGCACAGGACTGCGTAACATTTCATTCTCTTGTACATAAAGTCACCACGAATCAGGACTGACTAGACGGGAACTAATAGAAGTCATAACCTTGCGGGAGAGGTTATATAAAGAGGCTGCTTGGAGAGATCAAGTAGATAGGTCTGATAACCATCATAGTAGTAAATGGAGAAAAAAATGGACGTCAACGATTTGTAGTGGCGTGGTGTAGAGGAGGTGATCTTGAGGCTACATGGAGAGAGAGGTCCGAGCATCCCAGATCCCTGCTGAGCCAAGCCTACTGGTCAGACCCTCCAAGGCAACAGCTGTTTGAGTGGATCAACTCGGGTACTCCAGCCCAGTAAAACCCTCAGAGACTATCACCAACACCCCTTGTTCTGGCGGAACTATCTAGTTAGGTGCAGCCCAGAATGACCGCCATTGTAAGCCACTGCACTTGGGGATGATTTTTAGGCAGCAAGGAGCCCTGGTGGTGCAGCGGTGAGGTATTAGCAGCGAACTGCTAATGTATTGGTCAGCAGTTTGAAACCACCAGCCGCTTCTCGGAAGAAAGATAAGGCTTTCTGGTCCTGTGAAGATTCACGGTCTCAGAACCCCACAGGGGCCATTTTACCCTGTCCTACAGCGTGGCTGCGAGCCAGAACTGACTCAACGCACTGAGCTTTGGTTGGAGCGTTTAATGCAGCAATGGATCACCCGAGCGTGGGCTACTCTACACCCGGAAGGAAGTAAAGAGCTGAGCTGACATTAGGAACATTAAAATCGTGCTATCAGGCAACAGCGAGCAGTCCTCTCTGAAGGTAGAAATTGAGAGATGAAAAGAATGGATGAGAAGACAGAGAAACCCTATCAGAATGGAACCCCTTTTCTAGGTTGTGGAATTCCGCATCTATGCTGACTTAATGAACAGCAGAAAGTGCCTCCCTAATCAGCCAATCAGACCCTTGTGTCTAAAACTTGTCAAAGAAGCTTGTGACAAAGAATGAGGAACTAAGAACTCAGTTCGTGAATAGCAGCACTGGGGCCGGAGAAGCGTGGCCCCCCGTGAGGAGCAGCATCCGTCCCAGGTCCGGGTGCATATGAACCAAGCATCCAGCGGTCAGATCCCTGGCGTCCTCCCTGGGTTTGTCCTGCGAGGTGACCAGGCTGTTGGTCTGGCTGCTGCTGAGCCTCTTCTGCAGGGGGCAGTCTCCTCTGCACACTCCCTCGGTTGGTCCTTCAGTTCTCCTAACATACACATTGTAAGACTTCCACGATCCTTTTAGAAGCCCTGGTGTCATTGTCACATTGGGTTGTTAAACCTAAGGTTGATGGTTCAAGCCTGCCAGTGGCTCTGCGGGAGAAAGACCCAGTTGTCTTTACCAAACCTAAGATACCTACAGATGGTTGCCGTGAGCGGGCCTGGACTGGACGGTATCGGGTGGTTGTTTTTGTTTGTTTGTTTGTTTCCTTTTAATACATTCTTTTACAGTAAGGCAGCCAGAGTTGGGTTGGGTTGTTTGGAACTTAGATCCCTGACTTGTATCGGGATTGGAACAAAGAATTATAGGAGCTACCGTGAATGGAAGTAATGAGCAGTCAAAATGAAAACTCGCTTAACTTCTTAGAAGTCAAAAAGAAATCCAAGTGACTGTCTGGAAATGCTTTATCATATTCTTGGCACAATACACCTCACCTAGACAGAGCATGTAACAATGACTCCTTCCTTGAAATTTTAAAGAAGACACATTTGAGAGGACTCAAAAAGTGAATTAAACAGAAAAGATGGCTAACAGTACGGATGACTTCAGATTCCTCATCTAGAAAACTCTAGAAGTGTTTCCATTTTCAGTTTGGTGGGATACACATTCTTTCTTTTAGCAAACCACTTGATGATGTCCAGCGCAGGGCTGAGGGAGCGAGGCCTCGCACTTCCTTGTTCTTTCTCCAGCTGTTTTCAGCGCTTCCCGGGTTTGTTCCTGTGCACACAGGCTGACCGGGACGGGTTACCGGGAGTCACAACTGACTCGGTGCCAGTGAGTTTGGTTTTGGGATTCGACACTTACGTCTACCAAGATTCTTGTTGGGATTTTGATAGGAATTGCATCAAACCTACAAATTCATTTGGAAAGAAATGATATCATTACTATAGTGAATCATCTAGCCCAGGGAAACAATCTCTCTCTCCATTTAGTAAAGTTTGCTTTTAGTTCTTTCACCAGCATTTTTAGTTTTCCACACACAGGTCTCTTTGATTACAATCTTTCTGTTTTTAATTTCCATTTCGATATGCTCGTTGTTCGTACGTAGACATGTGATTGATTTTTGCGTGTTGCTCTTACGTCCTGCAACCTTACTGAACTCGCTCATCAGTTCTACTTTGCGCAGATTCCTCGTGATTGTCTAGAGAGATGGTCGTGTCCTTTAGAAACAGGGGCGCTTTTCTTTCTTTCTTTCCAATTTGCATGTCTTTTTATGACCTCCCTTGTTTTGCTGAACCTAGGGCTTCCAGTATTATGATGAATTAAAGCAGCGAGGGCAGACATTCTGGTCTTGTTCCCAATCTTTGGGGGAAAGTATTCCACTTTTCATCATTAAGTTCATTAGGTGCAGGCTTTTTTTTTTTTTTTACAAATGTTCTTTGTCGAACTGAGGCAATTTTCCCTAGCCCTAGTTTTTTGGAAAGTTTTTATCGTGAATGGATGTTGGATTTTGTTAAATGATTTCCTACATTAATTGATATCATGATATCATTTTCCTTTAGTCTGTTGATATGGCGAATTGCTCTCGTTTTTCAAATGCTGAGCCTGCCTTGCATACTTGGGAATAAATCTTGTATCTTCTCTCCTAATTGTCCATTCTCTGCTACGTATTATCCTTGCTCAGAACGGAAAAGATTTTCCTTTTGCATGTCTTTTTTCAGTTTGATTTTTATATTTTGTTGTTTACTGTATTCCTCATAAGTATACTGTTATTCGGATATTGATCCATTCTTTTTGTGGTTGTAAGTGATAGAAACCCCCAAAACCCTTGAGGACGGCAAGGTTCTGAATTGCGCAGACTCTGAAAGTGTGGCGAGGACCAGGCCCAGCCGGGTCTCTGGAACACCTGGAAACGGAGCCACGCGGACCCAGAACTCTCCTCCCTTGGCATCTGAATTCTGTCCTTGCAGACTAGTTTTGGTCCACAGACCAGGTAATGCAACCACTTGCAGCTTTTACGTCCCACACGTTCAATTTGCTTCCAGGTGGAGCTAAAGCTCCTCCCCTAATTTGGAGGCGTGTTTTCAGTTGCCTGCTATGAGTCATGTGCCCATCAGATCCATCCATTATCCCAAAGACTCACAAGCTCTTCTAGAATGAGAAATAATTAAATAGACAAAAGATATTACTACAGACCCTACATACAACAAAAGCATAAAAAGACAATACTATGAACTCAGTAATTTCCTTTGTTTAATATCTTATTGGGGGCTCGTACAACCTTTATCACAATCCATACATACATCCATTGTGTCAAGCACATTTGTACGTTTGCTGCCATCATCATTCTCAAAACATTTTCTTTCTACTTGAGTCCTTGGTATCAGCTCCTCATTTGTCCCCTCCCTCTCCCACTCTCCTTCCCTCGCGAACCCTTGATAATTTATAAATTATCATTATTTTGTCATGTCTTACACTGTCCGATGTCTCCCTTCACCCACTTTTCTGTTGTCCGTCCCCCAAGGAGGGGGTGATATGTAGATCATTATGGTCAGTTCCCTGAACTCAGTAATTTAACAACTTTGATGAAATGGACTAATTTTTCAAAAAGCATAAACGATCCCAACTCACTCATTATGAAATAGAGCATTTGAAGAGTTCTATAACAAGGAAAGGCATTGAATTCACATTTAAACTCCTGTCAGAGAAATATTCAGAGGGTATTACTTGAGAATTCTACCAAACATTTAATGAAGAAATAAACCAGTCCTGTCCAGCCTAGTCCTGGCTCTATGGCTTATGCAAAGAAGGGCTAGGTGAAGAAGAAGGGCCATTTGGCTCTCAACGCAGTCGCGAGCAGTAAGGATACCATCAGCATTCTCCAGCTCAACCCTAGCATGGGCTTCAAGAAGCATACCCTTCAGGCTCTCAAGGGGATGCAGAAGTTTGCCACGAAGGAGACGGGACACCAGATGTATGAATCGACACCGGGTTCAACAAAGCTCTCTGGGCCAAAGGAATCAGGAGCATCCCATACTGTATCCATGTATGGTTGTCCAAGAAACGTCATGAGCATGAAGAGTCACCAAAGAAGCTCTATACACTGGTTACCTACGTGTCTGTCACCACTTTCAAAAACCTACACACAGTCGATGCGGATGAAAACTAGTGGCTGATTACCTAATAAAGGTTCTAAAACTGCAAAAAAATAAACAAGCAAACCAGAAAGTAAGGAACATTTCCTATTTCATTTTATGAAATCAATATTCATAGACAAATAGAAATGAAAATTATAGGACAATATCCTTTATCGATATAGTCACAGAAATTCTTAATAAAATATTAGCAATTATAAGGGGGTTTCCCGAACTTATGAAAACATTCCATTATCTTTTAGTTCCATTTTTCAATAGACTTTTTGTAGTCTTGTTACATAAGTCAGAAATCTAAAGAATGATTTATATTCCATGACTAACTACGAGGTTTATCCCAGGGTAAAAGCCTGATTCTATATTTAAAACTTAATCTGTATGATTCTTCATAGTGTCAGAAAAAAGAACAACCACAAGACCATATTAATCAAGGTAAAAAAGCATTTGACAAAATTCAACACCTATTATTGATGAAAACTCTCACGACACTAAGCATGGGAGGGAACTTCCTACACTTGATAAAGAGCATTTACAAAAACCCTACAGCTGGCCAGATGCTTCATCAGGAAAGAATGAACATCCCCTCAAAGTCTGGAAAGGAGCCTGACAAGGATTTTGACTTTACCATGGTGAGTCAAAGTCAAACAAGAGTTCTCCTCAGCTTCATGAGGCTGGAAAAGGAAATGAAAGGCAAGTCAGTTAGAAATAAAGAAATAGAATCATCCCCATTAGTAGATGACATGCTTTAGGTAGAATTTTGTACATAATTTATTAAAACATAAACCATAAAAGCCCCCCATTCAAACTAATAAATGAGTTCAGGAAGGGTGCAGGCATATACTCATAAGATAATTTATAAAAATAAATACATCTGTATATGCTAACTATAAATACATGGAAATTGAAATAGACTGCATAATGGCATTCACAATCCTCAAAATAATAAATAAAGCAGCTGTAAATGTAGCAAAGCAGCTATTGGATTCTTATACTGAAAATTACACAGCACTGATAAAAATATCAAACAGGATAGGAATAGTGGAGAATCGTACTGTGTTCATGGGTTGGAAGACTCAACATAATAAAGATATCTGTTCCTCAACATTGATATCCAGACAACACAATTTCTATCAACATTTCGGCAGGATTTTTTGTAGCTATTAACAATGTTGTTGTTGGTAGGTGCCATCCGATTGGTTCTGACGCATGACACCCTTTTGTAGGAGAGACTAAAAGACTCCCTGGTCCTGCTCCGTCCTCACAAACATTGTTATGTTTGAGCTCATGGTTGAAGCCACTGTTTATCCATTTCATTGAGGGACTTCCTCCTCCCCCCACACCCACGCCCTTCTACTTTAACAGGCATGGCATTTTTCCCCAAGGACTTGTCTTTCCTGATAACATGTTCTAAGCAAGTGAGAAGAAGTCTCGTCACCTTTGCTTCTAAAGAGCATTCTGGCTGTACTTCTTCCAAGACAGCTTGGTTTGTTCTTTTGCCAGTCCATGATACTTTCTTCACCAGCACCATACCTTAAATGCATTAATTTTTCTTCAGTCTCTTTATTCGGTGTCCAACTTTCACATGCATGTGAGGCAATGGAAAAAAACATGACTTGAATCAGGCATGAGCTAGTCCTCAGAGTGAGAGCCTTGCTCTTGAACACTTCAATAGATCTTCTGCAACAGATTTGCCCGATATAATACATTGTTTGATTTCTTCATTGTTGCTTCCATGACTATTGACTGTGGATCCAAGCAAATGAAATCCTTGTTAATTCAATCTTCTCTCCACTTATCATGATGCTGTCTATTGATATAGTTGTGAGGACTTTTGTTTTATTTGTGTTGAGTTACAATCCACACCACACTGAAGGCTGCAAGCCTTGATTTCATCAGCAAGTGCTTCAAGTCCTCCTAATTTTCAGCAAGCGTGTCATCTGCATATTGAAGGCTATTAATAAACCTTCCTCTGATCCTGATGCTGTGTTATTAATATTATCCAGCTTCTTGGATTATTTTTATCAACATACAGATTGAATAAATATAATCAAAGGATATACCCCTTATTTTAAACCACATAAACCCTTGCTCTGTTCTTACAACTGCCTCTTGATCCATGTGCAGTTTCCCCATGAGCACAATGAAGTGTTCTTGAGTTCCCATTCTTCTCAGTGCTGTCTATAGTCTGTTTTGATCAACACAGTCAAATGTGTTTGCATGGTCAATAAAACACAGGCAAACAGTTTCGATTATTCTATACTTTGAGCCAAGATTCATCTGAAATAATCAGGACAGTGACTGGGAGCTGCCAGATATTCAAGTGGGACTCAGAAGAGGATGTGAAACAAGGGATACCACTGCTATAACGAATATTATTCTAAAAGTTATACCTAAAGACAATGTATAGTTGAAATGATTTTGAGACTAAGAAATCTGATTTCACAACTACATAGACACAGTGATAAAGAGTATGTAG
>NW_022103906.1:76808545-76829041 GCF_000313985.2 Echinops telfairi | reverse complement strand
ACATTCAAACCATAGAATACTGCTCAGCAATCGAAAGGAATGTACTATTGATATACAAAATAACTTGGATGAATTGTCAGGAAATGATGTCAATCTCAATAGATTGCAAACTGTATGCCTCCATCGATATAGCATTCTTGAGATGACAAAATCTTAAGAATAGATTGGTGGTTGCCAGGGGGTAGGAGTCGGAGGAGGTGGGTGAGACAATAAGAGGGATCGCTATGACAATCCAACTTTACTGTAGTGGTGAGTGAACCCATACCTAGGACAAACCTAACCAATACACACATAGGTACAAGTAAAACTGGGAACAATTGAGTAAGAATTTCAGTAATGTCAATATCCTGGGCATGATAATGTATTATGGTTTTGCAAGATATTATCATTGGGGGGAATAAGTCAAAGGAACATGGCATCTTTCTGTATGTTTTTTAAACAACTAAATGTGATTCTTATCTCAGAAAAGCTTAGTTAAAAATGAAGGGTTAGAGATACTTATATTAAAGTTATAAACTAGACACACATGCCCACCATAACTATTATTAGTTGACATTGTTTTAGAAGTTTTAGGTAATACAATGTTCTGAAAAATAGGAAGAAAGGGGAGTTGAAATTATGCTGTGCAAGTAACACATATTTTATATCTTAGAGATCCTAGCAAAACAAAAGAGAAGGTTTATAAAGGGGTCGATTACAAAGTAAATTCTGCTAACAAAGTCAGGAGTTGTCTCTTTTCAGTTGTATAAATAGCAATAACTAGTTAGAAGAAAATATATATTTCCTTGACATGAGCTTATGAAAAATGTGCCCATAGGAATAAAAACCATAAAATGCTACCGAGAGACATAAAAGAGCACTTGAATAAGTGGAGGGACAGGCTCTTTATTGGGAAGATTCAATATGTGAAAATGTCATTCGCCACAAATTAATTTATACTTTAAATAAAATTCTGATAAATGCCCCCATAGGATTTTTTTCAGTACTTGAAGAAAATACATAGTTCATTTGGTAAAATAAATGGTCAAAGATTGCTTCATTATTAAATAAAAACAAAAATAAAACCCCTAAGCCTTTAAGTAAAAAAACAGAAAACAAAAAACTTAGAACAAAATGTACCAAAGGAAATAAGAAAGGGCAAAGTAATAAAGAAAACAATGAATTATAAAAAGAAAACTAGCAGACTTGATAAATATACCCAATAACTTTTTCTTTGAAAAAAGTAATGAAATGCACACATTTCCCCCTTACACTGTTGACCACAGTAAGTCATGGAAAAATTAAAGTGCAGGAGAAAAATCAGTCTGTAAGTTTAGTTTTTCATTAGAAACGCGATAGGAATACAGATTTCCTGCCCCCTGTACTCATTTGTTCAATTGAACCATTCCTCAATACCAGGTTGTTTCAATTTTGCGAGCTTTGTAAAACATTTAATTACTGTATTGGCTAAACTTTCAGCTCTGAGTTATTAAGAGTCCTAGAATCCTCTGATAATTACCTCTTCTGTCATAATGGCCAGTTGTATTCCATTGAAGTGTTGGGAAGACAGCTTGGTGCTCAGTCCAGTGTAGGCACACAATACGTTATGAGTAGCTAGGAGTCCCGGGTCGTGCAAATAGCTAACGTGCTCAGCAGAGAAACCTGGTAAAATACTTCAGAAAAGATCGTCACTGAAACTTCTAGGGAGTGCGGTCCTTCCCCGACATACACGGCATTGTCATGAGCTGCAAATGACTGGACAACTGATCTCTAGTTGGGGTTATTGAGGGATTATTTGGGAGGCAACATTTGAATGCTTTTCTGTTGCAAAAATCTTCTGGATATACTTGCACATTCATTCTTTCATTTAAATTTTACATGTCAAGTTTCAAAAATCTGTGCCTTTAGGATTTCATTTCATTGGTTTTCATTTAGGGCAAGTGAGCATGTGTGCAATACATGCTTCTTACTAGGTCAGCATATGTTTCTCTCCTTACCTGAGCTTCCTTTTATGAGACCCAAGGAGAAGGTCTACGTTTCTCCAACATCTGCCTCTCACTAGAGCCAGTCGAGTAGGTCCTTCAGGTGGTCTTTTGCTAGTACTGTAATAAATTAATTTTCCCTCTTGGGTTTCCAAACTGATTATCATTGATTTGGGGGGAAAGTATTGAGTTTAAAATATTTATTCTTAGGGCCACATATAAAAAATAGTGTGCTTCCCCTTTCCAATATTTATTCATTTATTTGTTTGTTTATATAGATGACAGGGTAGATCTGCCCCCATGGGATTTCTTTTTTTTCTGTAAGTCATTTTATTGGGGGCTGTTACAGCTCTTATAACATTCCAAACATCAATTGGATCAAGCATATTTGTACATATGTTGCCATCATCATTTCCAAAACATTTTCTACTTGAGCCCTTGGTATAAGCCTCTCTTTTTCCCCCCCCTCCCTCCCTCTTCCACCCTTGTGAATCCTTGATCAATTATCTATTGTTATTATTATTTCATATCTTACACTGTCCATTGTCTCCCTTCACCCACATTTCTGTTATTTGTCCCTCCCCTCCTGGGGGGAGCTATAGATCCAATCTTGTGATGGGTTCCCCCTTTCTCATCCTTCCCCCTCCCTTCCAATATTTATAGTTTGGGGTTCTGATTTATTGACCTCTATGAGATACTCTTGACTACTTAGCCTTGACCCCACCCCGAAAAAAGTCACAATGAATACATCTCGAACGATTTTGAATTTTAAAAAGATTTCACTTGATATTAGCTACTATCTCCACATAGCTCTTTCAACTATTAAAGTGGGGGGAAAAGCCTTCATGCTGACATAGCTCTACATTCCTGCAGTTGAATCAACTAGGTGAAGTATCAATCTTGAATTCGGTTTACCATTATTTATGTGAATTTTTTACTTCTTGAGTAACACATTTTGATATCAGCGTTTCACCAGATAATATATAGACAAAATATAGAAATAAGTGTATATATGGGGTACCCCCAAAAAACCGGAATTGTGCTGGGTGGAGCAGATCTTTCCTATAACATATTTTTTTCCTGCTCGGCAAGCATAGAACAATTCATTCTGAGTACACCCAGTGGCATCACCTGGGAAGGTTCTCTCTGGTCACAGTGAATTTTTTCATAAAAGCAGTTTTGCTTGAACCTCATTTTTTGTGATGGCTGATGTAAGAAAATAGTGTGTGGCTGTGAACTTTTGTTTCCTGCTCAAGAAAAATATCACAGAAACTGTTGTGATGTTGAATACAGCTCCCAAGGACAGAGATATGGGAAAAACTCAAGTGTACGAGTGGTTTTGTCCTTTCAAAAAAGGTGAAATGTCGATTGATGACAAACCTTGTGCTGGACCTCATTAACTCCCGAATTGACGAACATGCCGACTTGTAGTGCATTTGGAGTTCGTTCCACCAGGTCAGACTGTTAATCAAGTTTTCCATTTAGAGGCACTGAAAAGATAGCGACAAAAAAGGCCTGATTTGTGGCAGACTGGGGACTGGTTTTGCCATCACAACAATGCACCTGCTCACCCAGCCATCTCAGTGAGCCAGTTTTTGGCAAAAAAAAAAAGAACATATTTTTTTGCCCCATGCACTTTACCCACCTGACCTCCCTCCGTGTGATTTCTTTTTGTTTCTGCGAATGAAGCCGACATGAAAGGAGGTGGCTTGATAGCACAGAAGAGGTGAACTAAAAAACAAGAGAGGTGCTGTCAGCCATCCAAACAGCTGAGCGTGAAAACTGCTTCCAAGAATGGAATTGCAGAGTGGACCGATGTGTTACTGTATATACTCTGGTATAAGCTGACCTGCCTATCAGCCAAGGCACCTAATTGTACCACAAAAACTGCACTAAAAATGTGCTGAAAAACTCAGCTTACACATGAGTATATGTGGTAAGTGAAATGGAGAGGACTTTGAAGGTGATAAAGTTGTTTTGTAAAAGAAAATTCAATACTTGGCTTTGGGAGGAAAATTTTGGAATTTGGGGGGGTACCCCCTCGTATGTGTATGTCTTTCTATGACTGTAAGAAATGAATCCCGAACTTAGTGGATTAAAGCAGTATCGCAGGTGCATCATCTCATACTTTCTGTGAGTCAGAAATCCAGCAGTGGTTTAGCTTGGTCCTCGGCCTCAAGTTCTGTCCCAGGGCTGCCAGAATTAAACTGTTGGCCAGAGTTGTGGTGTCATGTGACGGCTCTGGAGTAACTCACTCACAATATGACCATGTGAGTAAGAAAATGTGAGACGTTGCAGCTCAACTAGAAGTCATAGTCTTTTTTGTGAGATAAGCTTTTAGTGACATTCTATCACGTTGGCCAACTATTCTGTTTGTTAGAAGGGAGTCGCTGGATCCAGTCCACAAGGGGACAAGATTGCATCAAGACTTGAACTCTTTGGGAGCAATCTTGTAGCTCGCTCCCACAAACAAGCAAATAGATCTCCTAACTCGGTCCACCTTGGAGCAATAGCACCCTAATAGCAACGAGCACACCTCGTGCCCAGGTTTTTATTTTTAAGTATCATTCTTTACCAAAAGAAACCACTCTTGGAAGAAATGGCCAAAGCAACGTGATGAGCCTGGAGCATCTTGCTGTGTCAAGAAGAAAGCTGGCTCCAGGCCGACAGGACATAGAAACTGGACGAAAGGGACTCCCATTCACCAAATCCGGGGCATCTTACGCAATAAATGAGAAGAGTAATTGAATTTACCAGTAAATAAAGTAGGAATTCATGAGTCTATACTGATCCTGAAAAAATAAATTTATAAATGGAGAAAAGAAACAAATCTTTCCTTAAGAGCACAATCGCAACTAATGAAGAAGGGATGATGGAATTAGAACATTAGCACTTGACAACCATCAGAGCTAGAAGCAATCAGTGATGTCGTCGAGACACATCAGTGATGCTTAAACTAGTTGGTGGAAGCTGAGATGAGGCTAAAATACTTCACTTGACAGAATAACCTTTGGCTCCCTCTTCACTTTTTCTTTTTGTCCAGTGTTTGTTTCTTTGAGATAGTTGGGATCTTAAGCTTTAACTAGCTTTGCATTCTTTTTCTCTTCTTATGTAGAAATAACTTCAAAATTGAAGAAAGTTGGTCTGATCATGTGGTCCTTTTTATTTGTCTTACTTATGTGGTGGATTGCATTGATGGTATTTTGAATGTTGAACCATCCTTGCATCCCTGGTATAAATCCCACTTGGTCGTGATGATTAAAAAAAAAAAGTTAGATCCTATTTTGTTGAGAATTTTGTGTCGATGTTCATGAGGGATATTGGGCTGTAGTTTTCTGTCTGAGGATGCCTGCACAAAGCTGTCTTCTATTTGTTCTCCATACAGCGCCCTCCAAGGCCAGCAAGGTAAGATGGGCTGGCTGGGTTACCTGGGGGTTGTGGAAAATTAGGCTGTGCCTGGGTGCAGTGGGGCTCCCAGAGGCAGCTCTGACTGCTCCTCACTGCAGCCTGCTCTCCCACTTAAGACACTTGACTCCCCTTAACTTTTACGTTGATTTTCTCACTGCCAGGAAGGGCAGGGGATCTGGCCTAGTGGCACCTCTCTGGTTGTTGCTGAGAATATCAACCTGTGCTCATTGTTTGATAGTTCTCTTCCTTGACCTCCTCCAGCATTGGTTATGGGTGATTTATCAGATAATTAATCTTCAGATTCCTCCTCTATAGGGTTTTCTATAGGGTTACATGTTTGCTATTTCACTTGCCTTTTGAATTGAATGCTTAGCTCATTTACTTTTTCTTCTGTTTAATGAGAAAACCATCTGCAGCTATATAGTTTCTGCTTTTTAAAGCCTTGTGCTTTCTCTTTGCAGTGCTCTCCATTGTCTCTTAAACAATCATTAATTTTAGTTTTGATTGCCTTTTTGACAAAGTGACAAAGGGCTATTGTGGCAAGCTTTATTCACCCCCCTCCTGAGAGCTTTCTTTCTTTTGTTATTAACTTCAAATTTTGTTGCATTGTGCTTTGAGTTCTTGTATTGAACTACTTCTGCCTTTTAAATTTTAATGATATTTTCCTTGTGGCCTAAGATAGGATCAAACTTTGTAACTATTCCTTGGCCTCTTGAAATAAATATAAATCTCTCTAGGGAACGTGTTTTGGTTTAGATCAATTAAGTTTAAAAAAAAGTAACAATTTTAACTAACTTGTATTTTTATAGTCAATTAATATGCCCCGCACAACTATAATTCCATATGTCATATACTATAGCTCTGGACTCTGTAAGCATGTGACTCTAGTCCCGTTGGGAGGGTTTTTTCTGCTGCAGAAATGGACAGGATGAGGGTGGGATTAAGACCTGACTTTAGTAGAGGATGTGAACTAAGCCATCCCCTCGGCTTTCTTGGGGGCATCCTCGTCAGAACCCTTATAGAAGATGCAACTGAAGACATCATTCTTTGCTTTTCTTGGATGGGGTCTACCTACTGATACCACAGGACAATTCTGACACATATCACCTCACCTGGGAGGCCACACGTATTTCCTGGCTTAGCTTGGATAGAAGCAAGAAGATTTTGAAAGACATGTTTAGCTTCTGGCTCTGGACTTTGCATTTGGCTTGCCTCTGCCTGACCTGCAGATTTAGAATCGAACAGCACCCGCCACCACGTGAGACATTCCCTCAAAGTTTTGTGAGTTTCTGTGGGGTGTTGCAGCAAATCAAAGAACCCAGGCATGTGCGGGACTAGACTCAAGGGAGGGGTGGGGGTGGGGGATAGAGCAGAATTATGCCTATTCCATCTTGGAAGAGTTGGACATTTGGGACATTGTTAATCTCCAATTCCTTGGGACTAATCTATATCAATTCTTCTAAAAGAAATCATTACCACATGATCTCTCTAAAATGGTGAGAAACTTTCCATGATGCGGTTTTCTTCCATTTCTATTTTATTGCCAGTCACTTTGGTCTTGCACATTTGATGCTAGGTTCAGTGCATGTAGATTCATTGTTCGTACACGGCCATTTAGTCTGTGCTATTTACCAGCACAGGATCACTCTTTCCTCCATTGTAAAGCCTTTGCACTTGGAATTCTACCTTGTCAGACACCATGATTGCTTTCCAGGTGTCTGCCTTTGTGAAGTGAACAATTAGGAGACTGTCTACCCCTCCTTCCCCAGAAGGCATCCCACCTTACAGGAATCCTGTAAGACCCTATCCTCCATTCCAGAGGTAGACACTTAGCTCTTCATGAGATCAGTCACAATCTGACCTACATAGTGGTAATTTGGACCAAGATACTTGGGATGAGGTGAAATTATTTCACTTGGCTCTGGCTCTTCTATCCATGTCTTTGTAACTCCCACCATAGGATTGGGGGGACCATGCAAATAGTGCATATGCATCATTAGTAGAGGAAATTGGCCACTGTTGCCATTCTACTGAACATCTAAGTGAACCATCTCAGAAACAAGAAGAGCGGGAATCTCACCACCATCCAGAAAGAAGAGTTGTCAGTGGAGAGTGTGTGCGAGTTCCCTGCCTAAAACGGCTCAGGCCGCAGAGGCACCAAAGACTTGGGCACCAAGACCCTGAGACAGAGCAAAGGAATCAAGCCAAGACAGTGAGGCAGAGCCCAAAGGCAGCTCTGCGAACCTGGGGCAGCACCACGGCTAGTTTTCCTGGCTGGTGAAGACAGTGGCCAAGAGGTCACATGGCTGAGAGGCTGCTGCCATGTCTGAGAAGGGATTCGGTGAACAAAACATTGTATTCTTAAACATTCATAACCTGCTAGCTTCCCAAATAAGCCTCCATAAGCATGAGCCTTGTTTGTGAGTTCTGTGTGGCCCTTGCATTGAATTCTCAAACCCTGGGGAGCATAGAGTGTCACAGGAAGTACAATAACTGTCAGACTAGGAGAAAGACAGAGGGCGGGAAGGGCGTGTTTGAACCGTAGTAATCAGCTTGGGCGTATATGGAACTTGGTTCTACGCCTCTGTGTCGTCATCGAAGGGAACACACCATTTGTTGCAGTCTACGCCATGGCTCTCTTCCTACAGATAGACGGGGAAACAGAAGATGCTCCAACCCAAACTCCAAGCTCATTACCATTGAGTCAAGTCCATCTTCCAACAGCCCTAGAGGACAGGGCAGAACTGCCCCTCTGGGTTTCCAGGACTGTAACCCTTGATAGGAGTAGAAAACCTTGTCTTCCTCCCACTGAGCGACTCATGATTTTGAACTGCTGACCTTTAGGTTTAGCGACCCAGTGCATCACCACTATACTACCTAGGTTCCTGTAGAGGACACCCAGTGCTGTAAGTGATGAACATGAAGTAGCTACCGGAGAAACTCGGAGATGGGAGGCAAGACCGAATCCCAATCGCATGAGATGCTCAGTATCCCTTTCGTCCGGAGGTGCTGGAGTCAAGCAATTTAATCATTCACATCATTGTGATGACACTTTTTCCAACTCCCGGTGGTCCTTACACTTTCCCTTTTTATTTTATACTTTGTTCATTTGTTCTTTTTCCCCCCTTCAATATTTAGAACTCAGAGAGTCCTATTTCATACTTTCGGTCTACCACTAGTCCAAAATGCAAACTTTCATGAAGATGACACGGGACAGCTTGACGTTTTACTATACATCGCGGTGGGCTGCTATCCAGCAGGTCAGCAGTTTGAAACCGCTGGCTGCTTCTCAAAAGAAAGACGAGACTTTCTACTGTAAAGAGTTACAGTCTCAAAATCCCACAGGGGCAGTTGCCCTGTTTTATAGGGTCGGTATGAGTCAGATTCAACTCTAGGGCAGTGAGTTTTGAGGAGGTCACTATGACTTGGAGCTGATGCTACAGAAACTAGTAACAACTGGTTTCTTTAAAAACATACACATCTGTATAGATAAAGGGGCTTCACATTTCATGGAAAAATTCCATTACCTTTTAATTCCATTTCTCTACAAAAATTTTAATACCCTTCATATGTGGATATGTATGATGCATGTATGTACTATTTCTTCACAAACTTCAAATAGAGAATGGTATACACCTATTTCCCTTGTGTACGAAGGTTTAAAGCTTTAAAATTTCCTCTTATTTCTACTGGCCAGCTTTTCTTGCTATAACGACATTTGAGATTAAGATTATTATTAGGAATTGGTTTCTTACCTTTATGTATTATCTTTTTCAATAATTATTTTAGGAATTCCAATTACTTTTTTAATCGTGTTAATACAATTTTAAATCATGTTAATATATATTTTAAATAAATTAACATTAAGTTTTGCTAATTTTCTTTGTTATGACCCTTTTCTATACCAAGCTTTCTTCTTTTCCAAAGTTCTTTATTCCTATTTGTTTCTTGCTTAGCTGTAGAATTTTTCAGTACACATTTTTCAGTAGAACTGAGTAAGTAAACTATATTCTGAATGCTTGAATTAAAAATATCTATTCAATGCCCTAACAAATAAATTATAGCTTTTATTATTAGAGAACGTAACCATTTTATTGGGAGTTAATACACAAAGCAGATCATTCCATAGCTCAGTCACATCAAGCAGTCTGTACAATTGCTACCACAATCAGTTTCAAAACATTCTCTTCCTTCCTGAGCTCCTTGACATCAACTCCCTTTTACCCCTCCTCCATCACCCTCAGAAACCTTGGTTCTACTTGCTGTCCCTCTAAGTTCACTAATTTTGGGTTTCATATACCGAAAACAAGAAAAACATGTAACAAAAATTCAAGAGGGTGAGCCCCAATGACAACACATTTGAGATAAACCCCAATAGGAACAAACATAAAACAAAAATACAGAAAATGTTGAAAAGCAGATCAGGCCTACTGTGCATCTGAGGGGGATCAACTGACAAGGTTCTAACCCGTCAAGTCTGGCTTATCCTTTTGATCTTCTATAGTTATTTCTCTAATGCATTCAGTTTAGTAGCCGCTTTCCTCCCGTCCCTCAATGATGGATAGAAGGAGATCATTATCAGAGGCTTATTTCCTATGTCGTTGGGCTCCCACTTTCCTCCACAGCCTTTTGCAAACTGGATTCTCACTATTTAGGCTCTGATACTAATCCCTCCTTCGACTTTGGTTACATGATTAACAATCATTTGGTGACTCATGTTGGTGTGCTTCTTCCATGTGGACTTAGTTGACATCTCACTTAGATGGCTGCTGGAACCAAGCCCTTAAGACCCCAGGAGCTATTTTATCTGATAGTCAGACACCATCTAATTTCTTCACCACATTTTGCTATAGCATCCGTATCGTCTGTGTTCCCTTCCCGAGGGCTTTTTGCATACCATCTTTTGGAAGTTGTCATGAGGAATATTGTGTCAATGTTGCTGGACTATGATTCCCAGCACTCTCTGGTTGTCCTGCATTTTGTGATATAATTATCCTCTCTTCTACGGGTTATGAATCCTCAACTCTGTATGCTAATGGGGCAGCATTCATGTGGAGTGTATCTTGAGTCTGAGCCCTATAAGCAAAAAGGCTTAAAAATGTTATCTCCCCTGGGTGCCCTTAAGGATAAAGAGCTCCACGGTCTACATGGTCCTCTTTTTCACTTATGAATGATGACGAGGAAGAGCCACACCTCAACTCTACTATACTTGTTATCATGTCTACTTGTTAATAACATTAATAGTAAATTATGTTAAGTGGGTTTCTTCTTTTCTTTCCAACTTTACCAGAGGTTTACCTACTTTGTCAGTTTCTACTTTGCTCAGCTGGCCACTTTTCATCTCATTGTCCTTTTCTATTTAGTCCAGTTTTCTATTTCCTAGATAATGCTCCATTATTCTATCCTCAGCTTCTATAGATGAATTCTCTGTTTATTGATTTCAAAACCTTCTCAGTGTAGAATAAATACATTTAAAACTGGACATTTTTCTCCAGGTACAGCTTTATAAATTTCAATGTGCCAATTGCAATGTGCAAATTTCACTGTTTGGTTCTAAAATGGTCATAATGTTTTATTATGCTTTCCCCTTTAACTAAAAAAGTATTTCGCAGTGGGGTATTTTTGCTTGCTTGTTTCCAAACATATGGGACTTCTTTTTTCAGGGCCCTCTTTTAATGCTTTATTTTGAGTTTTATTGTGTGGCAACCAGAACATGTGGTCTGTATCATATGAAGTCTTTTGGCATTATATAAGACTTCCTCTGACATGCAGTCAAGGTTAAATATTGTAAATGACTCGTATACACTTGAAAGGAATGAGTATTTTTAATTTATTGGCTGCAAAGTACTGTCTTAGGCTGGGTTCTCTAGAGAAACAAAACCAGTCAAAACCAGTGATATATATATATATATATGTATATATATATATATATATATATATAGAGAGAGAGAGAGAGAGAGAGAGAGAGAGAGAGATCTATTTTTCAAGAAAATTGCTTACAGAGTTATAGAGGTAGGCAAGTCTACAACCTGGCAGGTGCCAAGTTCATAGGTCAGATGTTAGACTGGAAGCTTCTCCTAACGTGTGCAGCTGTGGCAGTGGATGAGCTCAAGATAGGCAGGGAGAATCCAGGCCAGCAGTTAGGCTTGTAGCTGTGGACATGAATAAATGCAAATTTGGCATGTTGGATAGCAGGCTGCTACTGAGTCCCAGAAATGGCATACAGTATGGCATGCCATTGGCTCAAGTCTCAAGAACCAAGAGTTGATGCATCAGATTGAGGATCCAGAACCACAAAAAGCAGATTGTGACCTGAGTAAGGGTGTTGTGTCCACCCTAATCTTCTTACAACTGATTGGTTGCTCATAGCAGATCCCATTATGGAGCTGATCACATGTGTTAGGTCACATCATGGGGGTATTGCCAGATCTTAACTGCCAAGCCACTTAGAATGCTGGCCCATTCAAGTTGACACAAAACCGATCACAGGTACAATATGGCTCTATTATATCACTTTTTGTATCATTTTAGTGTTAAAATGGTTTTATCCCAATCTTCTATAAACTTAACAGTTTTTGACTGTGGGATCTACTACTTTTTGAGTGTGGTCTGTTTTCAGGAGCCCTGGTGGTGTGGTTGCTATAATTGGGCTGGGATCTGCCTCGTCGGCAGTTCAAAAGCACTGGCAGCACTGCAGCAGAAAGACAGGGTTTGCTACTCCTGCCCACAGACTGTAGCGACAGGCTCAGAAACCCACGGGGGCCACGGAGTCAGCACTGACCAGAGAGCAGCGAGTTCGGTATGGTTTGGGTTAGTCTGCTTGAGGATTCTCAAGTTCTCCTTTCGATCCTATCAGGACATATTTTGAATCGGTGTTAATGGCTATCTGTTGCTGTTAGATGCCATCAAGGTGGTTCTGATTTAGAGTGAACCCGTCTGTATACAACAGAACGGAACCCTGCCCAGTCCCGTGCCATCCTCAAAATTGTTCTTACGTTTGAGACCATCGTGGCAGGCACTGTGTTCATTCATCTTGTCCAAGGTCTTCCTCTTTGTCGCTGCCCCTCGACTTTACCAATCAGGAAACCCTTCTCCAGGGGCTTCTCACTCCCGACCACATGTCTGGAGCACTTGAGGCTCAGGGTTGTGCCATCCGGTTTAGGTCTTTGACTTCACCATTCCTGCAACTAAGAGGCCTTTTCAGTCTCTCCCGACGCCCACGCCGATCTTTTCTCTCTTGCTTGGCTTTGGAAGGATCTTTTGCTGTCTTCACAAATGATGTTCTTGATGTCCTCCCACAGCTCACCAGGACTTCTGTCGCGAGTGTTCCATGCAGCACATCTGTTCCTGAGATGTTCTGGGAATCAGGTGGGATGGAGTTAAGGTCATATTCTGGCCATCATGAACTTGATTTGATTTTCTTCAGCGACCACTGAAACTTACGCATGAGCAATGACCGGTTTGATAGTCAGTTCCCGGACTGGTCCTAGCTGCTGATATTGAGTGTCTCCATCGTCTCTTCCTGCAGGGGCAGTCCATTCGGTGTCTGTGTATTCCAGCTGTGTAGTCTACGTGCATAGTCACCGTTTGTATTGTTGAAAAGGAGTTATTTGCTCTGAACAAATCACTGGTCTTGCAAAACTCTATCATGCCATCTCCAGCTTTGTTTCTGTAACGAAGACCACATTTCCCCACTGCTGCTCCTCCTTTGTTCCAACTTGTGCATTCCAGTAGGTACTAATTGCCAATGCACTTGATGGCACATTTGATCACTTTCAAACGGAAGACACTGGCAGAATTCTTCACTTTATTCCTCACTAGCTTTAGTGGTGGATGCACAAAGTTGAATACTAGTTGTCTTGATTGGATTTCCTGGGAGACAGAGAGATATAATCTTATCACAGACAGCATTGTGCTTCCAGATAGATCTTGAAATGTCCTTTTTGTGGATGAATGTGCTGCCATTTCTCTTGATTGTTTTATTCCCAGCATAGTAAACCATGTGATTTTCTGATTCAAAATGGCCTATACCAATCAATTTCAGCTCACTAACGATCACTAACTTTACCATATACAAGGTGTTATTGTTATATAATTTTAGTGGACAGATCTTTATAAAACTAGGAAATGTCTCTGTAGAGTTAATGTTTTCTAATGTTAATTAATATTTCAACAGTTCCCTTTTGGGGAATAATGCATGTATTATGTGTGTATGTTTTGCATAACTTTACTTCTAGCCTTTCTGATCAATTTTAGATATTTATTTTATAAATAGCCCATACATGTATAAAAAAGAAAAAAAATGTCAATGCTAACTTCTCTGTCTCTTAACAAGACTTAAACCATTTGTGTTGATTATCACAAATATCAATATTTGAATTCACTTCTGCAATACCATTTTTGTTTCTATTTACCATGTTTGTCTGTTGCCTCTTTATTTCTTCCTTATTCTTGCTTTTTGTTGAATTGAGGTTTTGCTATTGTGTCTTTCATGTGACTGTTTGGAAATTATGCATTCTAGTTTCTATTCTCTGGTGGGGTAATCTTCACCCTTCACGGGGGGGATTCTCACCAATCTTCTTCCCTGTGGTGTGGTCTTCTGGTTATCTTAGCCCCTCCTCCAGGGGGTTCGGAGTTGTGAGCCAGAATTACCTAAACAACTTTGTCTAGAGGCCTTCTTTCTGTGGGTGTGGGAGTTCTGGAATAAATGACAACACTGGGAGCACGGCAGGATCCTAATTTCTTCCTTGGACTACCTCTGTTTTGGGTATAAGCAGCATGTTTCCGGACACATCCCCAGGTGTGTGAGCCAAGTCGATCCAGTCTCCCTTGAACAAGGTGTGTACATGGCTCTTCAGTTTCACATAGGAATGACGCCTATCTTGTCCTAGTTCTGACTGCGCTGTAATTCCTTCTTCTCCCCTTTGGCTTCCTTCCGCATTTTGACTGATGGAGAATTTTCTTTTTTCATTCTCCTTAGTGCAACGAGCTGATTATGTTATAAACAATAGGCCTATCTGTCATTTCTCTATGTTGGCATAGAGGGGACAATTAATGCATGCTTTCTCTGCCAACTTGACCTGAAAGTCCCTTATTAATCATTTGCTACCTACTCGGCTCACTTATTGACGCAAGTGTAGGTTCCCAACACCAGGTTGTTATGTGGAAATTGGCATTATTCAAAAATGCGGGACAACCATCTTAGCTCACACACTGGAAGATAGCTCCATCATTATGTCCCTGCCAATTCACATCGTTACGCATGATCGACATAACTTCCCATGACATCATTACATAACTGCCAAAATTGAGACACATGGCCCAGCTCAGTTGACACAAACTTACCTCTCCCATCCAGGGTTCTTCTTGCCTTGAACTTTGGCGTTCATTCCTACCCGACATACATACATTGACAATGCAAAACTAGATAAATCAGGCAGTAGAAATTTAATGGCAGATGAGGAGATCATGTGAGGAGAGGGTCTACAGATTAGGCTGGAACAAAATGACTGATGTATGTGGGGCTCCTTGAGGCTCCACTCTCCCTTAGGGAAGCTTTCTTTCAGGAAGGAGGAGCCCTTGCTGAGTGCGGCCCTTTCTTCTTCCCTCTGGTTCTCTCCCTGGTCTTTCTGAACTCGAGAACTGGACCGGAACATCCTCACTGCCCCAGAGCCCCGTCCACACTGGCCTGGAGGGCAAAGGTTGGCAGGGTTCATTGACACACCCACCAAGAGCTTACAGGTCAAAAACTGGCAATAAAACAATACAATAGCAGAAACAAAAGAATCATGACAGAAGCGGATGGGGGTGAAACTAAGGAAGAGTTCTTCCCAGAACTGGTGTTCGAATTGTTGTAGACACCGAACAAAAAAGTTCCAAAGTTCACCTGAGGTAACACTGCACTGGCTCCAGAGCTGTGGCCTGGGAAGACGCCCAGGTACTAGAACCTCTCCCTGGGCTGCAGGCTTGGCAAACAGCATGCTCATTACTTGGGTGCCCCAGCTAGCAGGGCTCATGGGGTCCCACTCAGCCCTCTTGCACACACCCCAACCCTCTTCCTGCTATTCTGAGTACAAATTTGCTGGTGGCTTGCTGAGCACACCAATCATAAACACCATTTATTAAAGACGAATATTTTTCCATGTCACCCTTAGATGCATACGATCAGGTAGGTAGGGCCTAATATGATGACCATTTCACAGATGCAGACAGAGAGATCGAATTTCAGTCTCATGCCCAAGTTCACCCAGCTGGTACCTGGCAATGTTGGAAATGAAACCCATGGCTAGGCTCAAAGGTTGGACTGTTTCCTCCTGTACTCTTCTACCGACTGATACCACAGACCTCCGCTCTGACGTCAACTTCCAACGTAATTTCCAGATGATTCGCCTTGGTTAGGGAGGGAGAGTTAGAGCTAGAGCAAATGCCCACTGCTGCTCAGTCCATTCAAAGTCCTGGTGACGCATCCATTTCACAGTAGACCTGGATTCCAGGGTTTTTAATGGATGTTTTTAAATAAATAGATCTCCATGTTTTTCTCCCAAGGGGCCTCTGGGTTTACTTGAACCTCTAACCTGCTGATTAGCAGCCTAACCTAACTGTTAGCATCATCCAGAGACTCGTAAGGGTTAGGAAGAATTCCATGATTTGCAGCTCTTCCCAGGGAATGGGGCAGTACTTCGTGCATCTTTTGGAAGAGACTGGGCGCATCAGCTGGGGAAGGATGATTAATGTTTCATGCTGCTTTTAAGGGGTGAGGAGTGAGGGGGGGGTAGGGTTCTGGAGAACTGGGAGGAGGAGATGGTTAATCGAAAAATGAATCATTAGTAACCCTGAGTGGGAGAAAAGGAGGTGTGGTACAAAATACGTGGGAGTCAGTTATGCTTTGAGGCACCCTTCCATTCACGAGTCAGACGTGTCTCCTGCAAGGGGAAATCTCTCTAGTCAACACCCTCTCACCCCTTCCACAGATAGTCCCTCTGAGCCCCACGTTCCAGGATCTCTTCCAGTTTCCAGCCAGCCTCAGAATAACCTTTGGCCAGAAAGGACTGTTTCGTATTCTCACTTTCCCTGTAGCTGTCTGTTAGAAATTTGGGATTGGGTGATTAGAGCTGGGTTCTGCTGGAGCAGGAGAGAAAATCTTCTAAGGGCAAGATTAATGCCTAGCTCCAGACTGGCCTCAGACTTCCTTACAGGGGACTTCTTCCACCAACCTGTGCAGCTCCAACCCCCGATGCAGCCATGCTGCATTCTCAGGGTTCATGCCCCCCCAACCCCACCCCATCTTATGGGAGAAGGCATGCTGCAGGAACAGTCTTAAGTCTCAGTAGGTTCCAACAATAGAAATGTTGATTTCTCATCTGGTTGCCTCGTGTCCCTTGTGGGTGGGCTGGAAGGCTGCTCCGTGCGTCCTTGAGTAGATGGCAGGCTGTGGGGCACTGCCGGCTGCTGTGGCGGAATGAAAGCACCCTGGAGGGTTTCATATAGATACTTAAATGCCCGGCCTAAGAATGGCATGCATCCTACGCCTTGTCAACCAAAAGGTGGCCAGAAAGTGTGTTCTGAGAGAGAGATGTTTGAAATATAAAGCACAGGATTTGCAGTGTGGCTCTACAAGGTCACCTTAGGCAAGGATGAAGGCCTGGGGTATCAGGTGGGTGGTCATAGGTGAGCTGGTGTCTGGGGAGTTGGGGTCCCCAGTCCCCACTTCATTCCATGACTGCCTTGGGGGACTGACTGCCCTGGTTTATTTTATCTTTTTTTTTTTTTTAATAAAAGGATTGTTCTTTATCATTAACACATGGTACTGGATCTTCCGATCTTCTACCTACTTTTCTTTCTTCTTCTTCAATCTCCAACCCCCTTTCTTCTCCTCTCAGCTCACTCTCCCAGCGGCATTACTCTTTGAAAGATCAGAAGAGAACTCATCACAGCCCTCCTTGACCACCAACTTGCACATCTAGCTGGTCCTGCCTGCCCTGGTGACGCTCTGCTCTCAGGGAAGACGTTTCCCTGCTGGTGACAGGGTTCTCCCCTCTACGTGTGTTAGGAATCTCAACCAGGGTCATCACATGGCACCCAGTTCAGCTTGTGAGGCAGGCGCCCGCCTGGAGTTGTGCACTGGCCAGGCCACGTGGCAGTTGGTGGGGATCCGGCCTCCCATCCCATCTGACCTGTTCCTGAGACATTTTGCCTGCAGTTCCTCACTCCATCTGCAGCTTCCATGGCTTCTTCTCTGCTAGCTGATTCCCCACTTCTTTTCTGTTTTGCTCTTCGGGAAAATTGCTTCCTTGAAATGACACCCGCTTGCGGCTGCCTCTTCATGTCTCTGCTCCTCTTGACAGCAACCCATCCACAAAGTGAGTTCTATCCTGGCTGTGAGCTCTGATTTGACTTTGAATTTTGCCAAGAGCCACATGTGTAACCTTGAGTGAGTGGCTTAGATACGAGAAGCCTCACTTTCCTCATCCTTGCCAAGTCAACGCTATGGGTCATAATCAATAAGTATTCACGCTCAGATTCCCAGGTACTTGGATCTGGGTGCCCGGCTCATGTTTCTGACAAAAACTAGTGTCTTCCTTGTGTGTGAGTGGGGTTTGGTTTTTGTTCTTTAATCCCCAGCTTAATTACAGCCACATTGCACAATATGGTGGCATGACCTCTCCCTTAGCTATCTTTCCCCCTTCCATTTTAGGACCCAAGTTCAATGTTCCCAGGGCCTCTGGAGCCCCTGATCCAATCCCAGCTGGAGTCTGGCTGGAGGGAAGAGCTTGTAGTTGGTTCCTCTACCGTCGTTTGCTAAGAATGCCTAACAGATCCGCTGCAGACCCAATCAACTCAGGTCCTCACCTGCCCCTCCCTGACTCCTGGGACATGGGCTCCTATTGCAGGGGGGCCAGTCTCTATGATAGGACAGATTTCTGGCCTCTCTTTGGTTAGGGAGGGCGGGGATCCTAGGATTCCTTAGCCCCAGGGTTCAACTGAGAGGGTGCTGGGAGGCCACAGTGAAGGAGGGAAGGGTGACTGAATCACGCCACACAAGGCAAAACAAAGCCATTTCTCTTGGGGCATTAGTCACAGAGCGCTGACGCAGGGAAACAGGCTGTGCTCTTGGCAACCATGGTTTACAGTAACACCGGGTGATTTGTGGAGCGGAGGCCTGAGACCCTTCCAGACATCCCCACCCACCTCGGTTTATCCCTGCTAGCGCCAGAGGCTGAGATTGGGGGCTCTTCTTGGGGAGAGGCTGACCTTGACTTGGGCATGACAGGTACCCAAAGAACCTGTCCCGTGGTTGGCAGCCTCTCAGGCAAGGCTGAGTTGAGTGTCAGCATCACATCTTATGTGTGGTCTGTATTTCGTGGCTGTGACTGCTTTATATCTGTAAGGCTGGGCTTTCAATCCCCAAACTGCCCTCTATTCCAAAAGAACACGAGGACCACAGCGAAGACAATGTGCATTAGTGTCTACTCTGGCGTTCTCTCTCTCTGTCTCTCTCTCGCTCTCTCTCGCTCGCACGCTCCCACGCTCCCACGCACGCATGCACGCACATGGTCGGGCCATATAGGGATGACGTTTGCATCGCTGAGAGTTGATATTGTCTGTTTTCAGCCTTAGGTAGCATGAAATGGACAAATCAGGAGAAAGGAAACTTGCGAGAAGGTAGGAGCCCACCATTGCCCCCTATGTTAGTCCAGGTTGACTAGAGAAACAAATTCATAAACACTCATGTGTGTAAGAGAGAACTTTATATCAAAGCAACTGTACATTAGGAAAACATCCTAGCCCAGTCCAGATCAAGTTCACACATCCGATATTACCCCATATGCTATACTAGTCCATAAATTCCTCTTTAGACTCATGCAGCCATGCAATGATGCTGAATACAGGACGATCACAGGCCAGTAGGTGGAAAATCTTGTGGATCCAGTGGTGATGGAAGCATCCCAGCACTGCTGTGGGTCTCTATGTTGTTTCTTCAGCTTCAGGGCTCCGGCTCATCAGCATATCTCCATCTTGCTTGTCAGCAGGAATGTCTCGCAGGGAGAGTGTTTGTGTGTCCTACCTCCAGAGAGCCATTTATCTCCTTTGTGTCTCTAAATGAGGTCATCAAGCTGCGACCTGATTGACAGGCTAAATTCCACCTCTTCACTCTTAATAGTCTCAAGTTGACACTAGATTAAGGAATTAACACAGCCCCCAACTTCTTTGGGCTGAGACAAATTTCAGGCTATGCTTTTCTGCACAGTCACACTGAAGAGGTGTGATAGCCATTTGTATCTCTTCAGTCCTGTATCCACCATCAGTTTCCTGGTAATCGTGCCTTTCACCCCTCATGAATGGTCTAGACACTTAGGAGTGGATGGAGCATAGGACCTGTGGCTAAGCCAATGAGAGAATTGTATTCTCCTGGTCTTGGCAATTGGTTCTGAGATGGATATTAGACTCCTCCAGAGTCGATGGGATGCCAGGAAATATTTGTTGGCATTTTTGAGAATGGGACATTCCGGTAAGCAGAGGGCACTCGGGGTGATTGTGTGATTATCACCAAATTTCACCACAGTGGCATATCAGGAGGCCTAGCATTGCTTCGGGGGGTGGGGGTGGGGCCTGAAAGGTGCTGAAGGGTCACCTTGTGGAGCTGAGGCTACAACAACTATAGAGGGAAACCACGCCCTTGGTGATTTTATTTAAGCAGCTGGATCAAGCTTCTGTAGATCAACCAGCTTCCTGAGTTTAGTTCAAGTCAACCAGCTTCCTGAGTTTAGTTCAAGAGTCCATGTGTACCTTCCTTGCTCAGAGCAGGTAGAGGAAGTCTTGGAGGCACAGAAGATCACACGAGCCTTGACAATAGATTAAGTGTGATGCAAGCACAGAAGACTTTGAGCTTTTGTACAAGCTGCTCCTACTTCTCCATGGTTGCCTAACAACGGAGTACCTGGGAATGCATCTTCTAGTACCCAGGAATACATCAATGCCTGGCTTAGAAGTGCAAAGTTGTTACACTGTGTGGATCATAGCAAATTATGGATAATCTTGAGAAGCATGGGAATTCCAGAACTCTTCCTGGTGCTCCTGTGGAACTTGTACATGGACCAAGAGGCAGTTCTGTGAACAGAACAAGGGC
>NW_022103906.1:76788986-76807894 GCF_000313985.2 Echinops telfairi | reverse complement strand
CTTTATATAAAACTCTCTCTTATACATGAGTTGCTGTGGATTTGTTTCTCTAAAGTACCCAGACTCACACAACTTTGCTGGCTGAAAGTGAGGAGGACTGGAGGCACTTGCTGATGAAGATCAAGGATTGCAGCCTTGAGTAGGGATTATACCTCCATGTAAAGAAATCCTCATAACTGGGCCAGTAGGTAACAGCATGATAAGTGGAGAAAAGGTTGAGGGAGAGGGTTGAGGAGGGGAGAATAGAGGCTGGCAGGGCTCAGGGGTGGACGTTAAGAGTCCAGATCTGTTGTGAAGACTTGGCTTGGGCAGCGAGGAAAGGCGGAGAACCCAATGACCCTGCAGGGGGAGCTGAGTGAGAATGGGTCATCTTTCAGATGAGAGGTGTGATGAGCAGCCTGGAAGCCAAGGGACAGAAAGGAGAAAAAAAAAAGACCCCAACAGAACATGGCTTCGTGTTCTATTCATGTTCATGTTCAAGTAGAGGTGGGGTTGGGCAGCTCCCTCAGTCACGGCAAGGATTTCTTGCTTCCCAAAGAGCTTTCCTGGCTGAGCAGACAAACCAGCAGGTACTCCCTTAATCCTGCCCACTGCTGGGACCTACTGGACTATCCCAAGTGGTGGGCGATATGCAGCAAGCACCTCTGAATGACTTTGGGGTGCGCCTTTATATTTCCAATGACAGAGGGGCACTCAATGCCCTGGTGGTCAGTCCAAATTGATCATGAATATTTGGGTTAAGATTATGGGAGCCCTGACCCGCCCTGTTTCCCACACAGCAGTCGTCTTTAGACTTGTTGTCATTGGGAGGATTCATGGAACTAGCACAGGTGACAAAGTCATCTCTCTGAGTGACTTGATCTTGCTAACTGGCTGCTGGATAAAGTGCAGCCGGGCTGGGGCGATGGATGGGGAGTGGTGCAGGTTGAGAGAGGCGAGGCTGAAGTCCGGACCTGGAACAGAAGCCTCGAGGAATGAGAGTAGTGAGTCAGTGGCATGGGTCACTGTTTGGGGGTGAGGAGGGAGGCCCCTCATAGGTTCTTGAGGATGCTTCTGCTCTTTCCCCCCAAGTTGGTCAGCAGGACCTTGGTTGATAGTAGGGGAAGGGGTCCTTAAGAGGACTTGTAGGCCAGGATTCTGGCTCAGAGTTGGGCTAATGGGCCATTAGACTCACAGGCCATGATCCAGGGTAGGGCCAGGAATCAATCGATTGGGCCCTGACTACTTTGGGAAGGGAGTCAAGGCTTGACCTAGCCTTACCCAGAAGTCGTTTCTTATCATCTTCAGTGTGAGAGCTTGGTTGCACTCATCCACGGAGCAAATTCCACTTTATCCTGGACTATGGGATAGAATACAGAAGCTTTTCATCGTCCGAGCGCTGAGGTTTTTTTTGTTTTTTGTTTTTTTCTGAAAAGGGGCTGGTAGGCCAAATATGTTTGGGAACCTATCATCAATTTGTGTCTTGGTGTGATTTGACCAAAGGGTCTCTTTCTTTGAAGTCCCTGGGTGGTGTAAATGGTTAACACACATACAGATGCTAACCTAGAGGATGGAGGTTCGAATCTCCCCAGAGGCATTTTGGACGAAAAGCCTGGGGAATCCCCACCGGCTTGGTCAGCCATGGAAAACCACCCTGCAGAGCACAGCTCTGCTCTGACCCTCAGGAGCAGGAGTTGATTTAACGGCAACTCGTGACTCTCTGGGTCGATGCCATCCAGAGCCAGAGAGCAGGGGGACGGGCTTGGCAGCTCCTGACCGGGGGCCTCCAGGCGCACACAGACTGCACAATGACTTGCATTCGTTTTCCTCGGCCCACAGCAAATGCTGGGCAAAAGCAAGCTGAGCCAAATCAAGTTGCAAGCAGAGGCGAATATATCTGTTGGTAGCTCCCGTGAGTCCTCTCTTCCCCGGAGACCCTCTCGCTTGTCCGAGCCAGTGCCCTAGTCCACCCTCACCTGTTCCTTTGGTTCTGCGAGGCCTTGGGCACCAGCCTCAGGTCAAATCCTTCCGGAGGAAATCCCTGTGCGGTTGGGTGTCTGTCTTGCTTGAGGCACAGAGAAGCAAGCCTAAACCAGTCGTCTGGTTCTTGGACATAATTTAGTATTGCAAAGATGCGCTTGCGACGGTCACATTTATGGCACCTGGATTTGATCTTTGCTTTGGGGGAGCCAGAGAGACACACACAATATTTGGGGGGCAGGGGGAATCTCAGGAAATACAGCGGGAGCTTGCTGACCAGGGTAGAGGAGATGGTGCGGAGCTGGAGAGACATTGGTCGGACCCCCACGGGCACTGTCTTACGTGTTCCTGAGTGTCCGAGGCGACGCCTGTGCTCAGGAAAGCATCTCTTGGAAGGCAGACGCTCCTTCCTTGGATTAGGATGGCACAAGAATACAGAAGGCCCAGGCCAAGGAGGCAGCGTCAGCTCAAATACAACTCAGTAAATGAACAAGGTCGCACCTGTGTCACCTGAGGGACACAGCTTGGCAGAGCTCCTTTGCTGATGATAATTGGACGTGAGCAAAAGCCAGGTGGGACAGGGTAACCCAGGCCCTGGGAGCTAGTGAGTGGACAGCCCCGGCAGCCTCTAAGTTTCTGTGCTCCATGTCTGTGGTAGTTACATAATCTGGTGTCAACTTGAGACTATTAAGAGCGAAGGGGTGGAGGTTAGCCTGTCAATCAGGTCACAGCTTGATGACCCCATTTGGAGGTGCTATGGAGATAGCTAACTCACTAGAGGCTAGAGACCTGTTCTCTCTGTGTTGTCTCCCTCTGAGACATTCCTGTTGACAAGACACATGGAGCTGTGTTGATGGAACCAGAGCCCTGGAGCTGGAGGAGCCATGGGGAGACCCATGCCAGTGCTGAGGTGCTTCCATCACCACTGGATCCACAAGACTTTCCACCCACTGGCCTGTGATCTCACAGCATTCGGCGTCATTGCATGTGTTGTGTAAGTCTGAAGAGGAAATTATAGATTGGTATTGGACATATGGGCTAATATCAGACTTATGGACTTGATCTGGACTGGGCTGGAATGTTTTCTCAATATACAATTACTCTTTATATAAAGCTCTGTCTTATACACATGAGTGTCTATGAATTTGTTTCCTTAGCCAGCCTGGACTAACTCACCATCTCAGCGGTGGCCCCGAGGCAGCACCTGGGACCTCCCTGATGTGGATGACACATGATGTGAATGACAGACGAATCCTTTCTCCATGATCATGAGTCACTGAGGAAGCAGGGCTATCTTTCCGCATGGAGTTTCCCAGCCGCCTCGGCAATTTAGGGGCCCTAGAGAGTGGGGTATGGGGACCATGAAATGTGCTCCCTCCCAGGGCCCTGCAGGGGGCTGGAGCGGCTCAGGGTAGGAGTCTCTGTGTCTGTGTGGGAGACTCAGGATGATCCTCATTTTATGCCATTTTCCTGCATACTAACCACCACCGTCCGTGGAGGCTCATGCGTTTCTATGATACTGGATGCGTTCCAGCAAGGTTTCTGGACTGCCGCGGACTCGGGAGAAAGGCCTGGAGATCGATTTCTGAACATTAGCCCCTGACAGTTCTGGGTACAGATCAAAAAAGTCCATTCAGGTCCCTCTGCACTTTCTTCTGCTGTGCCTGTGACCAAGGGCCCCAGGGTGTTTCGCCTGCTAGATGGGGAAGTGGGGAGCAGGGTGGACCCAGAAAGCACTGTTCAGTTAAGAAGGGTAGACAAGACCAACTTCCTTGGCCACCACTAGTGGATCAAAATGCCCCACCCTGCTCTGTCCCTTTCAGGCCTAAGGGAGGGAGGTTAGACTTACAGGAGAGCTCCCGCTGGTCAGCAAGGATGTCATGGGACCCACTCCCTCCAGTCTTCTCTTGTCAGGCTTGGGGATAGCTCCGAGGAGTCCCAGAAACAGCTCGGGGTCCATGGAAGAAGGGTGCCCTTCGGGTGGCAGGGTACTTCCTGTAAGAGACAACTGTGGTCAAGGACTGGGCAGGGGTCCTGCTGGAAACACCTCCTTGGCCCCCTCTCCTCCTCTGCCAGAGTCAATGCTGGTTCTGAAGGTCAAAGTCACCTTCCCTGTTCTCCTGCGCTCAGCCCTGCCGCTGCAGTGGGGGAGCAGGAGACATAAATCCTGCCTGCTGCCCGTCCCGCGGCGCTTGCCTGCATGCCACCGGACTGGGAGGAGGCTCTGCGGCTATAAATCAGCGGCCCTCCATGCCAGGGGCCGCCTGCCCTTCATCACGGTGCTTTACGGCACTGACACGGGCAGGATTTAGTGGGCCCAGCCAAGCTGGGGCCCAGCTCATTGAAATGCCCCTTCCACCCATCCCCACCTCCTCCCCTTGGAATTAAGGCCACCCATAAATCGCCCCCAGATGCCAATTTGCATATCTATCTGCATACATTTGCCCCCTGAAGTTGCCTGCGTGGAAAGTCCCAGAATTGGAACTGGCGAGTCCTGAGAGTTTCTGTGGTCCCAACTCTTGTTGGAGAAAGGGAAACTGAGGCTGGGAGGGCCAGGGGGCCCTGGACACCGATCCTATATCCCTGAGCCAGGCCTGGGTCCTTGGCAGCTCAGGTGAGGCAAGCTGCTCCCAGGATGGTCCAGAAGAGAGGATTGGAGCCTAGGTGATCAGAGGGGAAAGGGACAGGGAAGGGAGGATGTCCTTGAGCAGGTGCCACCTGACTTCCGGACCAATAACCCACTGAAGGCTAGAAGAGAAGCCAGGGCCCCCACCTTCACAGCAAGCTCTGGTTTGGCACAGGGAGAGGGTGCTGGAGGCGGCCCTCAGCTGATCCCTTTTCTCTCTCCTTTACACCCAGAAACCTTGTTTTCTGGGGTCTCTCTCCTCCAGCCTCAGGCTCAGGCCCAGCCACAGCCCCAACTATTGTCCTAGCTGCAGCCTCAGCCATAGCCCCAGCCATAGTGCCACCCAACCTCAGCCCTCAACCCCAGCCCCAACCATAATCCTAGTCTTAGCCCCAGGCCCAGGCCCAGCCCCGACCATTGTCCCAGCCTCAGCTCCAGCCCCAGGCACAGCCCCAGCCACAGCCCCAACCATTGTCCTAGCCCCAGCCACAGCCGCAGCCCCAGCCATAGCCCCAGCCATAGTGCCACCCAACCCCAGCCCCCAACCCCAGCCCCAACCATAATCCTAGTCTCAGCCCCAGGCCCAGCCCGTCTCTCCTCCTCTCCTGAACTCGTGGTGGCCTCCCCTTGTTTGGGGAGAAGACTGTCCTTCCATCAACCTCTCCAGGAGGGGATCGAGAACATCTCAGAGGGAGGATGACAACGATGAGGCAAAGAGTAGGTATCTGCCACCTTCCAATAACAACAATCAAGTTGGGACCTAGCTTCCCATTAGCTCTGGGAGGTGAGGCTCACAGAGGCAGGGGGATGGCTCTGAAGACCTCCCTGAGAGCCTCCCGGGCTAACATTTGCTGGGATTCTTAGAAAGCACTGCACAGACTTTGTGGCGGCGGCAACAGCAGGCCTGGGCAGAAGGGCCCCCCATCTGGAAGCCTTTAAGATCTCCCTCCCCCTCTGCTCCAAATAGCTTGTTCCCAGAAAACAGGAGGAGAAGTTAGCCAATAACAAGTGGGGCTTCCTGTGGGGCTGGCGGGCCCCCTCCCCTGCCTCTGGCGCAGCCCGGCCCAGCACACCAGGCCCACCAGCTCCCCAGGCCCTGGCTCAGGCAGGCCCTGAGAGTTACACATTGTGCAGTTGGTTGCCCTCGCTTCTCCAAGGTATGGAGCCTCTGCTTGCCTCCCCCAGGAAGCCTTCCAGAAGTACATGCCTTCACCCTTTGTGACACATCTCCTTTGCCTTCACGCGCTCTCTAGCTCTGTCCTGTGGGGTCGCGGTAAGGTGGACATGACTCCGTGCAGCGAGTAACCCCAGAGCAGAGGGTTTGCGGGTCGATTCGTATCTCCACTTTTCATTCAGTCTGAACTGGACGTCAAGGATGCCCCAGTGGTGCAGCGGGTTAGGCGTTGGACTGCTGACCACACGGTCCGCAGTTCGAATCCACTGGCTCCTCGGGAGAAAAATGAGGTGGTCTTCTCCCGTAAAGATGGACCATCTTGGACACCCACAGGGTGTTTTCTCTAAGGGGCTTTAGGGTCAGAAGCACATCGATGGCTCTGGGTGTGGAAATGGATGTGTGCTCATTTTGCAGAGTGGGAAATTAAGACACACACACACACACACACACACACACACACACACACACATCCCCAAGGATCAATGACTTGTCTCAGGCAGAGGGCAGCAAAGGGCTTGGGCCCGCCTATCCACAGAAAGGCCCCCCAGCAGCACCCTGGAAGAAAGGCCTGGCAGTTTGCATCCCTTAAGCTTATAGCCAAGGAGCCCTAGTGCCGGAGTGGTTCCCCGTTCGGCTGCTAACCACAAGGTCGGTAGTTCGAGGCCACTGGCGACGCTGTGGGAGAAAGAAGAGGCTTTCTATTCTCCTAAAAAGCTACTGTCTTGGAAAACCCCAGGGACAGTTCTACCGTAGCCTATGGGGTTGCCAGGCGTTGAAATCTACTCGATGGCTGTGAGAAGCGTAAAGCCACAGAGAGCCTTAGGGAGCAGGCCAACTCTGCAGTCCGACACAAGGCGGACCGTACCACAGCTGAAGGGAAGCTGCAGGCCCGGAGCGCAGAGACCCTGGGGAGACAGACTGGCCGCCAGCCAAGGAAGACGTGATGTTCAGAGGCAGAGGCTGAGCCCCCTGGTGCTGACCACCCCCTCAGAGGGCCCTGGCTGTTGGCCTGCAGCTGATGCGCTTATTCAGCTCCTGACCTACTCCTCTGGCCCCTGAGTGCGTCTGATTTGGGCCAGCTTGGAAGAAAAATCACCAACACCATAGGTGGCCACCAAAGAGGTCTTCTGACTTTTGGATAACCAGAGAATACCCTGCAGGCGACACCGTGGAGGATCTCACAGCCGCCCCAGTGAGTGGCTGCTCTGCGTCTCCATGTGCTGATCTTGACAAGCGGACAAGGACACTCGGGCTTCGTGGGGAAGCTGGGACTGGTCTTTGAGGATGGGAAGGAAGTTCAGAGAGAGAACCTTTTGGAGTCAAGCATGAGCAAAACTTTGGAGATGGGGGAGCATCAAGTGGGTAAGTGAGGAGGCTGAAAATCCGGGAGTAAGTACAATGTGGGCCGTACTTGGGAGATTCGAGGGGGGTGTTGGGGCTGCGTTTGAGTTGGGCAGCAGGGGGCCCCCGGGGACAGAGAGGCAGCGGGAGCAGTGATCGGGTGGGTGGCCTCTGGTGCCCGATTCCCAGGATGTGACTTCCAGCCCCATCATCCATCTCAGCTTTGTGGCTGCACATCAGTGAGTTACCCCGTCTCTGTCCCAGTTCCCTTCGGTCCCTAGACGAGATGAGCCTCTACAGCAGCGGCTCCCAACTTGTGGGTCCCAACCCCCTTGGGGGACGAAAGACCCTTTCATAGGGGTCTCCCAATTCCTAACAGTAGCAAAATGACAGTGATGAAGTAGCAACGAAAGTAAGTTAGTTGATGGCTGGGGGGTCACCACCCCATGAGGGACTGTATGAAAAGAGTCGCGGCCTGAGGAAGGTCGAGAATCACTGCTCTACGGGGTTAAATGAAATCATACTTGTTAAGCTCTTAGAACGGGGCCTGACACATAGTAAATGTCACACGAGAGGCATGTATCTACTTATTTAATAAAACCTCTCCTTTGTACTGCCCATTTTCAGTTCTCTGAGTAACAAGCTGAGGACTTCCACCATGGTCTTCCAGGGAGGGCCAATCCCTGGGACTTGTAAACCCAAACTCGCTCACACAGGATGCTGTTGGGGTCTGGGAGGCCTTCCCTGACACCCCCAATCTGCCCAGGGCCGCTGGGGGAGAGGCTGTGCTCCTGGGGGACACAGAGGGGCCTGGGGTGCGGATGGGGATCTCCGTGTGAGAGGGACCCAATTCTGAGCGGCCGAGCTCCCTTTCGGCCTCACCTTCCTCAGCCGGCTGCACCCAGTGCCTCAGCCCAGCTGAGCAGGGACCCTCCGAAGAGACTGCTCTCCGAGGACCTTGCAAAACCTGCTGCAGACTCAGCGTCCACACGAGTCCCTGACTTGGGGGCAGTCTGAGAAGAAAGGGGTGGGGAGGGGGCCTGTGACCAAGGATTGCAGCTGTAAGTGAGAAATAAGCAGGAGCAGATGGAGCCCAGAGCCCAGAGTTCCTGTTTTCACGCAAATGTCTGGGACAATAAAAGTCAGGGGGGAAACCAGAGGGGGTGGGAGGGAAATATCGACAGAAACGGGGTGGGGGTGTGGGGGTGGGGCAGTGAGAATATGCCGTGTCAGCAGAATTAGTTCCTATTAAAATAGTTTCCATCGAACTCGTTTGATGGAGAGGGTGGACTTCTCAGCCCCCGGCCCAGGCCCTTGGCCGGCATGCCGACCAGGGCCCAGCCTGGCCTAAGGAGGGCAGGGAGGGGTCTGGCTCTGCCTGCTGGGGATGTCCAGACAGCAAGAGCTCCCCAGAGCTGATTGTATTTCCTGGCCTTTGATGCCCAAGATCAAAGCAGGGCCAGGCCCTCCCGGCAGGGCTCCTGGCAGCTCCGCTCTGCCCACAGGGCCCAGGCTGTGTGGTCCTGCGGAGAGAAGAAGGCAGGGTGGCCTGGCACCCATGGTAGGCCCAAAGCGAGCTAGAGGGGCCAGGATGGGGTCCCTGTCCCACTCTGGGGTGGTAGCTCTTGATGTAGTCACATCTGCCGCCCATGCCTGTCAGCCCCCGAAACCTCCCCGGAGCACAGCTCAGCTCTGACACACATGGGGTCACCATGAGTCAGAAAGGGCTTCATGTCAACAGCTTTGGGTACGTATGGAGTCATTTAACAAAACGCCAGTTCAAACCCCATCCATGTTTGTCGGACTGCCATGGTCCTCGGTGTTCCCATGAGCAGGCTCCGGGAGGCGGACGTCCTATGACCCAGACCAACCCCGAGAGTCCCGCTGAGCACGGCAGCCTTCAGATGGAGATGGCTGAGGGGCTGGCTGTTGTGAGCAAGCGTGGACTTTGAAATGAGCCTCTCCCAGGGGTTTGGGGTGGTTTAGAGGAGGGTGCCACTACACACGTCCCCCTCCAAGGAGCCTTAAGCTCCCTTCCCTGACCATTAGGGCTCCATCTCGGGTCACCTTCCAGGTTCCTGCTTGTTTCCATTATCCTGAACCCCCTCAGGGAATAGGCCACGATGGCCAACTAATCCCAGGTTGTGGCCACCCGGGCCCCTTCTCTGGAGTGACTTCTTCTTGATGTACTCCCTGAATTTGTAAGAGCGGACCTTGAACTCCCTCGGATGTCTTTCCTGGGTGCTTTTTTTCCTGTGGCAGCATTTCCTTTGCTCAGGACCGATGACTTCTCGTCTGGCTCCCTTGAGGCTGGGTTTCGGTCAGCTGGCAGGGACTCAGTTTCCGAGGAATACAAGGGGGCATGTTATGGATCGAATCATGCGCCCCTAAATATGTGTCAACTTGGTAAGCTCATGATTCTCAGTGCTATGTAATCATCCTTTTTTTTTTTTTAGGATCTGATGCCATTAGCCTGTGTGTTGTAAACCTAACCTTCATGGATGGTGTTAATGAGGCCGGAATTAGAGGCAGTGACTTTAATGAAACAAGACACATTCAGGGCACAGGGCTAACTGTATTTTGGGTCACTCTCTATTGAGAAAGAAAACAGGTTCTGGACAAGCAAGCAATGAGAAAGAAGAGCCACCGGGGAAGGAGAACCAGGAGCCGCACACGTCCTTTGCACCTGGAGTCCCTGTGCTGAGAAACTCCTAGACTCCGGGGAAGGCGGATGAAAAGGTCATTCTCCCAGTCAACAGAGAGAGAAAGACTTCCTTGAACTTGGACTTCTAAACTGTGAGCAGATAAATCCTGGCTTGCAAAAGTCATCCACTTGTGGTATTTCTAGTAGCACTAGAGAAGGAAAAGAGGGCGGGAGCAGGCAGAAGGCAGGACTGGGGATGAGGTGGGCAGGATGGAAGTCCCTGTTGGAACGCAGAGCTCTTTGTAGAGGCATCCCTACATTCCCGGCTGCAGAAACTGGTTCTGGTTTCTCTGGGCAGAGTGGCGCTGGCGCTCCTACTGGACTGCGTGCCTATGATGGGGCCCTTGGCCTCACCCTGGTGCCTGCCCATGTGGAGAGGATTAGGGCCCGGAAAGACACATTTCCCCCCTCTTCCTTCTTGGAAGGAGCATCAAGGGGACCTGGTGACAGCCCAGAGATTCTGGGCGTGTGGACAGGCCCACTTTCCTTCTGTCTATCTCCTAGGCAGCCCGGGGGCTGTTCACCATCTGCTGGCAGCCCCAGACCTTGAGCCCCCGGCCTGCCAGGGAAGAAGCTGGCGGGACCTGACGACTTTGCTTCCTCATGCCCTGGCCTGAAACAGGGATGGGGGAAACGGGGCAGGGGCTTGATGGAACGGAAGCTGTGGGCGTTTAGAGGAAAATAACCACTGGGCTTCATGAACCTAAACCAAAACAAAAGCTCGTCAGAAACTGCAAAGATCAGAATATTCTGCCCTCTCTGGTCCTTCATTGGAGGCAGGAAGCAATGCTGGTTCAGAGCAAGGGTGTACAGAAGGTGGGGTTGGAGCTGGAGGTTGAGGGCAGTTCTGGCATTCGATCCCGGTCTTTAGCTGTGTGCAGCAGAGCGGCCAGCCCTAGGGTAGCTCTCCTGGTTCAGAGTGGGAAGGAAGGGCGCTCCTGCCCAACAGCAGCAAGGGAGCAGGAGCCTAGCTAGAGGGCAGAGTTGGCGCCTACGTCTATCTGTGCCAGGGGTCTGGTAAGAGAGGCCAGACCAGAAGGCCAGCCTGGGCCCTGGGGCCATGTTACAGAGGGGAGGCCAACTGCGCAATCACAAGATGTGTGAGAAGGGAGGGCTCACGGCCCCTCCCACAGAGACAGTCCCTGCTTGGTTGATGGGCACTGCCCCAACCCGATGGTCTCCCAGTCCTGTCATCTGGCATCGCCAGCCTTGGATTTATTTGGCTACTTCCCTACATTTGCTCTTTGTCTTCTCCAACTGGCCCCTCTAACAGCATGCACCACACTGCTAGTGGAGAGGCTGGGTGGTTGTGAAGGAGTGACTGAACTTGGGAACGAAAAATGTTGCCAAGATCAATTAGATTTGGGGTCCATCAGGAAACCAATTTCCCAAACCCAGATACATGTGTTTGGGAGGGTATGCACGTGTGTGTCCATGTGGGCGCGCGCGCACACACACACACACACACACACACACACACACACACAAAGTTTCTAGGAAGACAGTGCCTAGCATAATGCTTATGTATAGTAGACACTACATCAATATTTGTAATGTGGTGATGAATACCCTGGCTCCAACAGTTCTATCCCACAATGCTTTGCTTCCTCTGTCCGTAGAGCCTTCTGTCTTGCCACTTGTCCATTTGTTTCATGATTTCCTGCTAGTGATTTGCATCGGGTTACTTGAGATGGGTACTCTTAATGTTTTTTGTTTTGTGTGTGTTTTTTTAAAAAAGAATTCCTACCATGGAATTCGATGGGAACTTCCTGGAGGAGGAGCTCTGACCTTGTCCCACGGCATTTCTCGTTCCTTGGTAATCCTTACTGGCTGCTCATCTTGAGACTGCTGTTGGGGACGGGGACATGCATGCCTCTCCTAGTCTGAGCTGCGAGGAGAGAAGGGACAGGAGTGGGAGCAGGCTGACTTGTCCAGGTGTGAGAGGCTTCCAAAACCGAGGCGCTTGACTTGTGTTGGAATGACTTGTCCAGGTTTGAGCCCTGACTCGATTTTAGCTTTTGCTGATTTCTCTTGCAACCATCAAACCTTAGATAGACTCAAGAAGTACACAACAAGTAGACAAACCTTAGACTTAAGTAAGGAAATGCTTTTCTCCGGTTCAACGAGAATGAATGTTCCTCCTGGAAGCTATGACACAGGACACTATCAGAAATTCCCTCTGCAGCCCTCGGGAAGTACTTGAAGAGAATTACCAAACACGATTTGGTCACACACTTAAATTAATCAATCTAAATAGCCCACACTTGTGTTTCCAACCAATCATTGTAAAGACACTGCTTTGGATCCTCTGACTACTTGCTCTGGTGGTCTTGCGACATCTGGTCAGAGCGCTGTTCCTTTACGCCTTGAGGTTACCTCAAAAATAGGCCTCTGTTTTCCACCATTTGGGGGAAATTGATGTCACTGTGAAATCAGACATATCCCTGGTCTGAGCTGTTTTGTATCATCAATCAATGAATTCTCTTTTATTCTAACAGAATACGTATTCTTACTTGTTGACATTTCCTGGTACTAATTGGGATTCTATGATTACCGTACATACTCGAGTATAAGCTGACCTGAATATCAGCCGAGGCACCTAGTTTTACCACAAAAACTGGATTAAAAATGTGCTGAAAAGCTCAACTTCTACTCAACTATATACGGTACTTTTCTTCAGCACCATTGGAACATCGAGGACACGACGTTTCAGTAGCAAATGTGGATCTATGTCTACAGAGTTCATCTCTCTCCCTGGATTCCCAAGCGCTTCCCCAGGCAAGGGCCTCTTAAATCAAATTCTGATTCCTTGCTTTGAGTTCTTCAAGATTTATTGTTGACTTTCTCTTCTACTATCATTTCCAGCTTGCCGCGAGCAGTTAAATACTCATTGCCAAATTAAGTATGGTGTGGCCTACACCACAGGTCTCTCATATCTAATAAGTGTAGACTTTAGGGGGACCAAAGTCCATAAAATTAAAATACATTAGTTTTTCTTTAGTGCACATTCAGGTTTTCTAGCATATGTAATTCACTTGTTTAATCAGATGGAGCTGTCTATTCTAAGGACTAACCAGGGTCACCTCTGAGCACACTGACTACTTATATGGACAAAGGTTTTAACCCCCGTAATAGCCTATTTCTAGAATTCTGACACAATTTTATCAAGGACAGTTTAGAACATCGGTGATCATTATGTGGGAGCCCTGGTGGTGCTGTGGGTTAAACACTGCACTATTAACAACAAAATTGGAAGTTCAAACCCACCAGCTACTCCAAGGGAGAATGATGAAAATGTATGTCCCCATTAACAAATCCAGTGAAGATTACATATGGATAAAGTTTATATCAAGGAAATGTCTCACAAAATCAAAGAGGCAGGAAAGTTACAAGTCTATGGGTCAATGTCAGACTGGAGGCTTCTCCTGGTTTAAATCGCTACAGGGATGGATACACCCAAGAGCAGACTTTCTGGAGGTGAATGCATCCAAGGTCAGCAATAAGATGGCAGGTTACTGCGATTCCTAGGATCAGAAGACTGTGTGACTGGTTGCAGACCCCAGCTCAAAGAACCAGAGGTAGATAAGTCAGCACTAGCCAGACCCAAGAGAAAGGTAGCTCTTCCACATTGTCCACGTATATTGGAAGCAGGCCATATCACTGAGATTTCATTATGGACAGGCATGTCTTAACTGTCAAACCTTAGAGAATTCTGGCCCAGCCACGTTTATAAAACCTTAATTGTCCCGTTGACTATGTGTTAGAATTGACTCGATGGCAGCGGGTTTGGTTTGAACTAAGTAAGTGAGTTTTCCTGCACGGCCAACTAGAAAAGAAAGGCTCCTAAATTTGGCAACTACAATGGAATGCCCATTTTTATAGTATAAACCAAAAAACCAAAAGCAAAGTCACCGTCATTGAGTTGATGCTTGCTCTATGGAAGCCTATAAACGACACCCAGAAAGTAAGATGCTTTCTTTGCAAGACACTATCTCCAAATTAGCTCAACAAAACAAGGATGTTCAATGTCTACTTCAGTTCCTAACCGCTATGTTCCATGAAGAGCTAATATTTCTTTGTATCCTTCTTTATTTTCTTCATCCTCTGATAGAACTTTATCTGAGCTCCTTTTCTTTTTGACAAAATCAGTCGATAAACTTCTGTCTGAAATGCTTCTTAAAACCCACCCTAATGCAACTGCAAAGGAGCCTCCCCCTTGGATATGCTCAGAATTCTCTTCTCTGACAGTTCAGAAAGAAAGAACCCAGGTTGTAAATGGTTGCTACAAAGGACCTCGAATCTTTCAAGCTGCAAAAATAGATAGGGCCAGTAGCAGATTCCCTGCTAGGAATTTCACTTACTGTGGGACACCAAGATGCGATCTATGACGCACATTTTTGGAAAATGAGCCCGGGCTTTGGCATACCTGAAGGCTGGTTTGGGGGTTGTTCTTTAAAAAACAACAACACTAGAAACTGAATACACTAGCAGCACTTTGAAACTTAAATGCTTGCTTTAGGAAAAATAAAGATCCCATCTTTTCTTTTTCTTGTCACTTCAAGATGATGGGCGTTCCCACTGGCACTGTCCCCGCCTTCTTCTTGGGAGAACTTCTGACTGGTACTCGTGTTTGTCACAGGGTCTGAGCCTTTTTTAGTTGAAGCTTCAGCAAATTTTTATGTAGAACTTGTTGCACTCTGCTGGGTCAGTCTCACGGAATACTTGCTGCAGACATTTTGGGAAACCAAGTTCACAACTTATTTTCTGTTGGGCAGGACTGATTTTTAAGCTTGCCTCCTAGAATGGTGAAATTATGTGGGCTTTTGTTGTTGTTGTTGTCATCTCATTTTGTGTCTGAGCTTCTGTCTTATATCAGAATGGAGGCCGTGACTGGCAGTTGCTATTTTTCATGAGGCTTATCTTATAATATAGATTCCTTTTTCTTTCAAAAAGGAAAAAAAAAAAGTTTGTGCCTGAGTTACAGCTTAGACTTATAGCTACTCTGAGAAAACGTGCTACACATTGATATATTTAGAAGACGCACAAAGAGCTACCATCATTTATCTATTTATAAAACACTTCACCCAGCAAACATTCATGTCACGTTCTTCTCTAGTGCTCACAGAAGCTGTTCTAGAATAGGCCATATTTGAGACCATAAAACAAACCAATACAATTTAAAACCTTGAGATAATACAAACCATCATTTCAGATCATAACACTGTAAAATTAGAAATCAACCATACAATGATCAATTCAAAAAACCCAAATGCATAGAAACTGAATAACACTTTACTTAAGAACCACTGAGAAATTGAAGAAACAAAGAACATGATCAACAGATTCCTAGAAACGCATGAGAATGAAAATACAACATATCAAAACCTCTGGGATACAGCAAAAGCAATACGCAGAGAGCCGTTTATTGCAAGATCTGCACACATCAGCAAGACAGAAAGAATTAAAACAAACACCTTTACACAACCTCTACAGTCACTGGGGAAAATGCTGCAAAACCAGCCATCAGATTCTAGAAGAAAAGAACTAATAATAAATAATAGAGATTAGGGCAGAACTAAATGAGTCTGAAAACTTTAAAAGACTAGAAAAAAATCAGTAAGACAAGAAGTTGGTTCTTTGAAAAGATTAACAAAATTGATAAACCACTAGCAAACATAAAAGAAAATAAGGAGAGAAAACAAATTCTATGAATAAGAAATGAAATGGATGATATTACAACAGAACCATGTGAAATGAAAATATAATCGCATAGTATTATGAAAAATTGTATTCCATCAAATTCAAAAATCCAGAAGAAATGGATCAATTTCTAGAAATGCACTATTTACGTAATTTACCACAGAATGATGTAGAAAATACCAACAAGTCTATAACGAGAGAAGAAATAGATTTAGCCATGAAAACAGTTCCCAACATCAAAAAGCCTGTGTCCAAATGGTCTCACTGGGGAATTCTACCAAACATTTAGAGAAAACTTCATACCAATTTTATATGTTATTCCATGATATACAAATGGGCAATATCAATATACCACCAAATTCATTTGCTAAAGCAACTATACTCTGATAACTAAACCAGGCAAAGACCAGAACTGAAAATTACAGAACAATATCTCTAATGAATATAGCTGCCAAGATCTTCAATAAAATAATAGCCAATAGAATTCAACTGAGCATCAATAATAATAATAATACATCACAATCAAGAGGGATTCATACCAAATATACAAGGATGGTTTAATATTAGAAAAACAATCAATGTATTTCATCGTATAAACAAAATAAAGAAGAAGCATGATTATATCAATTGATGCAGTAAAAGCACTTGATAAAATTCAACATCCATTCCTGACAAAAACACCCAATGAAATAGGAATAGAAGGGAACTGTCTCAACATAATAAAAGCCACATTTGTGAAACCATTAGCCTACATTTCACTGAATGGAGAGAAATTGAAATCACTTCCTCTTCCATTGGAAACTAAGCAAGGTTTCCCTTTATCACCATTTTGCTTAATATAGTTCTGGAAGATTTGGCTATTGTCATAAGACATCAAAAATTAATTAAAGATATCCACATAGGCACAGAAGAAATAAAAAGCTTTTTATTTGCAGACAACATAATTCTATATAGAAGACCCAAGTGATCCAAATAAATAACTGCTCGAACTAATTGAAAATTTTGGTGGCGTAGCTGGCTATAAGATCAACATACAGAAATCAGATGGATTTTTGTGTATTAAGGATGATGCTACTGAAAAAGATATTAAAATCGCAATACCAGTTACAATAACTACACAAAGATAAAATATTTAGGAATAGAGCTTAACAGAGAAACAAAAGATTTATACAAAGAAAACTATCAAATACTCCTTCAATATACTGAAATGAACTTACACAATGGAGCAAGGTACCATGTTCCTGGATATGCAGATTACGTATTGTGAAAATGTTGATATGACCAGAAATACTTTACAAATTCAATGCAATTCTGATCCAAAGGACCACAATTTGTCAAAGAAATGGAAAAAAACTAATGATCAACTTTATATAAAAAGGAAAGAAATCTAATATAAATAAAACACAATTAAACATAAAAACAAAGCAGAGGCCTTTCACTCCCAGACCTTGAAGCGTACTATATAGCCATGGTAATTAAAACAGCCTGGTTCTGGCACAATGATAGATATGAAGACCAATGGATTAGAATTGAAAACTCAGAAATCCAACCAACGACCTATAGGCATTTAATTTTTGATAAAGAAGAGAACCCAAAACAACACATTCAATGGGCGAGAGATAGCCTCTCAACAAGTAGCGCTGGAAAAACTGGATCTACTCCTGCAAAGAATAAACAAGACTCAGACCTCACACCATGTACAAAAACAAACGTCAGATGAATTAGCGACCTCAATATAAATCACAAAATTGTCAATGAAAAAAATAGGGTCAAATTTAAGGACTCTAATAAAAGCATAAACACACCACGGATCATAATGAAAAAATATCCACATGACAGAAGACAAAATAAAGAGCTGGGACCTATTAAAAATGTGACATTTATGCACAAAGACTTCATTAAAAAGTCAGCAAGATATGATTGAATGATTGAATGATATGATATGTGGATTATGTGCCGATAAACTGTAAAAAATAAAAAATCAACCTAGAACCCACAGATTGGGAAAAAACATTCAGTAATAATACATCTGATAAAGGGCTAATCTCCAGAATCTATAGAAAACTACAACATTTCAACGAGAAAAGCACAGTGACCCAATAAAAAATGGGGACAAGGCACGAGTAGGCAATTTACCAAAGTTGACATGTCGTGGCTAACAATCATATGAAGAAATGTTCAGGAGCATTAGAAATAAGAGAAAACAAATTAAAACAAGAATGAGATAGAACCTCACACGGACACTTTTGGCAAAATTCAATAAAACAGAAAATAACAAATACTGGAGAGGCTGTGGAAAGATCAGACCCCTTTTGCGTTGCTCGTGAGGCTATGGGTTTGTATAATCATGATGGAAATCTGTGTGGCACTTCCTTAAACAAATGTAAATCTAAGTACTTTACAATCCAGCAGTCTCTCTACTGGGTATGCGCCCCAAATAATTTAAGAATGTAAGACAAACAGACACATGCCCACCTATGTTTATCGCAGCAATTTTCACAGTAACAAAACCATAAAAACAACCCCAAACTCCAACTATGGAGGAACGGATAGACAACTCTGGTATATTCATACTGTAGAATGTTATGCATCAATAAGAAACAATGATAACTCACTTAAACCCTGCAAGACGATGCACAAAATTAGACAACAAGATGCTTAGCAAACTCAGTCAGTCTTACAAAGATGAATATTCAATATCACCATTGTTAAACAAAAACAAAGAACAAGAAATGGTTTATAAATCAATAGACAAGATTTTGAGGCCAGGGATAGGAGTGGAAACAGAGAGAGGGGAGGCTTGAGGGGTGGGAGTGGGGGGAATGGAGGGTTTACACTAAAAAAATGAATAAAAATAAAAAAAAAAACAAATAAAATAAAAATTGCTTCATGGGGGGAAAATAAAGCCAAACCCCTCCAGAATGCTTACCCCTCCGATCTAAATATTGGTCTGAGTGATTGAAAAAGATGAAAACTAAAACTAAAGTGGACTTGGAGTCTTCAATGACATACAAGTTCATTTCAAATGTAAAAAATATAAAATAAAATAAAGCAATGTATTGTTTATTTTCATTGGTATAAAAAGGCCTTAAAGAGGATACCAATTTCTCAAAATTGCTGCTCTAAAACACACTCTAATGCATGCAACAAAAGATAAGGCTTAACAAGTACAGATATATTCTTACTTCTGGATGGTATTATTAAAAATTAATGTAGAATATTCCTTAAAAATTTTTTCTTTTAATTAATTTATTCTTCTATTCGTTTCCTCTTTTGCTGCCATCGCTGTGTTCTCACTGATCGCCTATCTTGCTATTATTATATAATAATATATAGCATACTATTATCTCTACAGATCTATCTAGATAAGATAGACTGGATGAATAGTCTGGAGGAGAAAACAA
>NW_022103906.1:76771172-76777474 GCF_000313985.2 Echinops telfairi | reverse complement strand
TATAAAGCCAAGCCACATGACTTTGAAAAAAAGCTGAGGTTTTACCTTTGAGATCTTTGGTTAAATAATTTAAGTATGTTTTCTCAGCAACCTATGATAAACTTCTGACAACCTGAAACTTTGTGGAAAGCCACAAAAGAGTTGTTTCTGTTTTACAAATATAAGTGTGCTAAAAAGGATAATTTAATATGCTGTGAATTACATGAAACATCTTGTCAAATCAAGAGAAATGACTGATTTTCTTTGGGTTAAAAATTAGCATTTCCTCTCATGTTTTTGTCTAATATTAGGCAACTAATGCCTACTATTATGCTATAATTCTATTTATTATTAGCTTTCATTTGCTAACTTGGTCACAATGTTATAGCTGTTGACTCTAGTATCATCAAAACCAATAGTTTTAACTGGGAACTTTACATTGTGTTTCTATGAAGTTTTAATTAATTAATTTATTACTATTTAGGTGATTAGAGACTTAATAGTCTTAGTATCTCCTGACTATAAGGTATTATGTTTAAAGATTGTTAGGCTTTATATCTGAAGTTCTTTTCAAATAAGTCTAATCATTATGTTTAGAGTTACTTTTGGGGAAAGTTTTAAAATTGATTTTATTTGGCTTTGCACTGTTTTTTGTAATTGATTTCAATTAGGTCTTGCCATTTTAAAAGTTAATAACGGCCATATTAACTTTTGTTGTCTACAGATACTTTTTTACTTTGCTGACTTGCTACCAACATATTTCTATATTGGAATTATTAGAAGGACTAAAATATTTTGAATTGCATACATTTTCCCACCACTTGTCTGTCAGTTTGTCAGATGATGGTGGCTTGTGTGTTGCTGCAATATTGGAAATTATGTCACCAGTATCTCAAATGCCAATAAGGTCACTCTTTATAAGCAAGTCCCAGTGGGACTTTGAGAGTAAGAACAGACTAGGAAGAAGGAATAGGCAGTCCACTTCTGAGGGATTCATCACTAAAAATGTTATGAATAGTGTGTTGGTCTGGGTACATTAAAGAAGCAAATCCATAGAAACTCATATGTATAAGAGAGTGTTTTATATAAAGGGTAAGTTCACATCAAGAAAACATCTCAACCCACTGCTTCTCAAGCCCACAAGTCCAACATTAGCCCATATTTCCAGCACCAATCCACAAAGTCCTCCATCACACACAACACATGCAATGATGCTGACTGCAGGATGAAAAGCCGAGTTAGTGAATGTGTAAGCATCTCAACACTGGCAAGCGTGTCCACACGGCTGCTCCAGCACCCAGGGCTGCATCACGGTAGGTCTACGTGGCTTCTTCTCAGGGATGTCTTCAAGAAGTGAGCTTTGCCTCTGGAGCAGGGAACTAGCTAAGGCAGCTACACCCTGGTCTGACCATCAGAAAGCAAAAGACCTGAGAACTTGAAAGGCGAGGCTCATGGAGCCATTTATCTCTCCGCCTTTCAATAAACCCCATATGTGTTTATCAGCCAAGTTGGCACAATAAACTTTAACTATCTCAAATAGTACTGGAACATCATCTGATACAGTGCTAGAGGGTGAACCCCTCAGGTTAAAAGGCACTTGTGGTTTTAGGGGTGGGGGACCAGCCCCCCACCATGAACCACGGGTTCAGTAAGCACAATTGTACGGTATATATATATATATATATGTCATTGAGAGCATAAGAGATAAAAGAGATATTGCAATAATGGAGTCAGACACATTTCATGGTAGCATGCGTACCTCAGCCCCGCTTGATGGTCCACGTGGAGAGAGGGGGAAGGGAAGGAGGGAAAGGGAACAAGGGAGTGAGATGGGAGAGGAGAGGAGGAGCCAAGAGAGTGAGGGGGTGAGAGCTCTCTTTTGCTAACCCAGGACTATATACCTTTTTGGGGCGTGCAAGCCCACTAATTACAGGTAAAGATATACGTCACAGGAAGGGGTTGCACTATAGGTTATACAGTAATGGAAGGGGGTGGTCGAGGGGTATGCATGCAATAGGAAGAGGATTAGGATTAGGGGGTATACATGTGACAAGATGGGCGGATCCTAGATACAGGATGACAGCCTAACTTTGGATGTCACAGAGCCAGTTTGACCTGTTTCCTGGCTCAACTGATAGAGACCAATATCAGTAGGGTGTGAACTCCACCTACAGGAACCAAATGGATGCCTGTCCATTGTCCTTGAACAGCAGGGAGTGGGGCTGACCCTGTAGTCTGGTGACTAACTGCTTACAGGGAAGATGTCTGTAAGCATCTGACTTCCCCCAACAGGCACTCAAAATACAACTGGGAAAAGCAGCCTCCTCAAACAATGTCAACTTAATGATATGAATGGAGCAAAGCTTTGGATCCTTCACTTGCTGAGAGGCATGGCTGATATGAGAAGAAAGAGATGTGAATATCTCAAATAATTGAAACATGGAATATACAAAAGATGAATCTAGGAAAGTTGTCAAAAATAAAACAGAATGCATCCAGATCAATATCCTAGGCATCAGTGAACTGAAATTGATTGGCTCTATTGAGTCAGACAACGATGTTGGTTATTAAGCCAGGAATGACAGGGAAGAAGAACACGTCAAAGTCTATCTTGAAGAAAAGATAGATACTGTGAAAGGACAGTATCTATCTGTGTACAAGGAGGACCAGCTAAGGTAACTGGTGTTCAAATTAGACACCAGCCACTAAAACCAGTGGTGAAGAAATTGAAGGATATAACCAGCTTCTTCAGTCAATCATGGTGTATTGATAATTGTTGGTGACTGGAATTCGAAAATTGGGAAGAGAGAAGGAAACTTGCAAGTCCAATGACTTCATTGCAAATATTCTTTTCCAACATGAACAATAACTATACTCATGGGCTTTGCCAGATGGAATACCAGGAATGAAATGCACCACAATGGTGGCAAGAGACAACAGAGAAGCTCAGTATCATTTGGTGAAACAAAATCAGGTGTAGATTGTGGAAGAAACCACAATTGCTCATATGTAAGTTGAAGTTGAAGAAAATTAAAACAAGTTCACAAGAGCCTTGAATATACCCCACCTAAATTAAGAGACTGTCTTAAAAAAAACAGAATTGATGTATTGAGAGCTAATAATCTAAAGATTAGACAAGTTCTGGGATGACATCAAGAATATCATACGTGAAAAAAGCAAGTGATCAGTAAAAAAGGCGGACAGAAAGAAAAGACCAAAGTGGATCTCAGAAGAGACTCTTAAACTTGCTCTTGAATGCTGAGTAACTAGAGCAAATGGAAGAGACGATGAAGTAAAAAAGCTGAACAGAAGATTTCAAAAGGCAGCTGGAGAAGAGACAGTAAAGCATTGGAATGCAATGTCCAAAGGTACGGAGTTAGAAAATCAAGAGGAAAGAGTGCACTCAGTATATATCAAGCCGAAAGAACTGAAGAAACAATTCAAGCTTCCAGATCCAGTATTGAAAGACTTTATGGACAAAACACTGAATGATGAGGAGGCATCCAAAGAAGATGGAAAAAATACAGAGTCACCAAACCCAAAGGACTCTTCAACATCCAACCATTTCAAAAGATAGCATATGATCAAGGGCCAATAGTATTGAAATAAGATGTCCAAGCAACACTGAGACATTACTGAAAAACATGGCTCCAGAAATGGAAGGAATATCTATCGATTGTTTCAACAAACCGAGGCAGCATAGGAAGCCCTAAGTCGTCTACGCCAAGGAATTTGGAACACAACTATCTGGCCAGCAGACTGGAAGACATCCGTATTTTTGCCCATTTCAAAGAAGGATGCCCCAACAGAATGTGGAAATCATTGAACAATATCATTCATATCACATGCAAGTAAAATTATGATGAAGATTATTTAAGGATGGTCGCACCAGTGTGCCAATAGAGAAATCTCAGGCATCTAAGTCAGATTCAGAAGAGCATGTTGAATGATGGATATTATTGCTGTTGTTAGACGGGACTTGGCTGAAAGCAGAGAATACCAAAAAGATGTTTATCTGTGTTTCATCGACTGTGCAAAGGTATTCAACTCTGAGGATCATAATAAACTATGAATAACATTGTGAAGAATGGGAATTCCGGAACATTTCATTGTCACCTGTACATAGATCAAGAGGCAGTCAAGAACAGAACAAGGGGACACTGCATAGTTTTGTCTTGAAAGTTGTGCATCAGTGTTATACTCAATGTGTGTGCTGGGTCATAATCTGAGAAGTGGAACTATACAGAGGAGAACACAGCATCAGGTTTGGGGGAAGTTTCCTTAACAACCTACAGTAGGCAGATGACACAACCTCGCTTGCTTAAAGTGAAGCGAAGAAGTTGAGACACTTACTAATGGAAAGCAAAACTGTAAACTTCAATATGAATTACAACTCAATGTAAAGGGAACAAGAATCCTCACATTTGCACCAACAGACAACATCACGATAAATGAACAGACTGATGTTATCGAGGATTTCATTTAGCCTGGATTCACAATCAATGCTTATGGAAATAGCATTTCAGAGATCAGGTGACGTACGATACTGCATTGGGCAAATCTGCTGCACAAGACCTCCTTAAAGTGTTAAAAGTAAAGATGTCACTTTGAGGACTGATAAGTCTGACCCACGCCATGGTGTTTTCAACCACTACATATCCGTATGAAATCAGGGCAACAGTTAAGGAAGCTCACAGCAGCATGGAGGCACCTTTATTATGGTGTTAGTGAAGCATATTGAAAGTACCATGGACTTCTGGTAGAATAAACAAATCCATCTCGGAGAAAGTATCACCAGAATGCTCCTTATAAGCAAGGATGGCAACACTTTGTCTCATGGGCCCTGGACATGTTGTGGGAGAGACCAGTCCCTGGGAAAGGAGATCACACTTGGTAGACAGTCAATGTGTCAATGAGAAAGAGGAAGACCCTCAAGGAGTTTGACTTAGTGACTCTAACAGTGGACTCAAGTGTATCAATTGTGAGGCTATCTAGGGATTCGTTTCTATTGCTCACAGTGTCCCTCAGTTGGGGCTGACTTGATGGAAACTATCAACAACATATCTTTTTCACTATAATTTAGTGGCTACCTGTGGCAGTTACATAATCCATTAATTTGCGAAGGGGTGGAGTCTCATCTGTCAATCAGGTCACAGCCAATGAGGCCTCTGTGTGGGCGTGGCCTTCTCCTGTGGATTCTAGGATCTTCTGTCTTCTTCCCTGGAAGTGGGACACACACCTGCTGCGAGACATTCCTGTTGACAAGCCACATAGAGCTACAATGATGGACCCAGAACCCTGGAGCTGGACGAGTCATGTGGGGACTCATGCCAGCACTGAGATGCTAACACCGTCAGTGGATCCACAAGACTTTCCACCCACCAGCCTGTGATCTTCCTGTATTTGGCGTCATTGTATGTGTTGTGTGAGTCTGACCAGGAATTTATAGACTGGTATCAGACATATGGGGTAATATTGGACTTATGGACTTGATCTGGACTGGGCTGGGATATTTTCTCAATATACAGTTGCTCTTTTATAAAGCTCTTTCTTATACACATATATGAGTGTCTCCCTGGATTTGTTTCTCTACTCTACCTGGACTAACATATTACCAGAAAATGGAATGAACATTTACAGAACTCTTATATACAAACTAATGATCTTTTCAGATTATTTTTGATTCATAATTTTATGGAAGTAAAATTAACTTCATTGGATTGAATGAATGAAAAAAAGGGTACCATTTTCCATATAAGAAACCCTTTTTATTTTCTCTTTTAAAATAAGAAACAGTTATTTCAATAGCTAATTCACAATCAAGGTTCATGGAAGCAGTGTCAACAGATCAAAAGGTGCATAGAATTAGGTAAATGTGCTGCACATGGTCTCCTTAAAATGCCAAAAAGCAAAGATGCTGCTATTGAGGACTAAGATGTTCCTGATCCAAGCCATGGTATTTTCCATTGTCTCATGTGAAAGATGGACATTGTGTAAGGAAGATCAAAGAAGAATCAATGCATCTGAACCATATCATTCTTGGAAATAATATTGAAAGTACCACGGTTGCCAAAAGAACAGAGATCTGTCTTGGAAGAAATACAGTCAGAATGCTCCTTAGCGGCAAGGATAGTGAGCCTTTGTTTCATCTACTTTGAACATGTTACCAAGAAAGACACTGGAGAAGGACATCATGCTGGGTAAAGTGGAGGGGCAGTCACTGAAAATGAAACAAGCCCTGGATAAGAAAGAATGACACTATCAATGTCAATGAGGGGAAGTGCAGAGTGGAGACCCAAAGCCCATCTGTAGGCAATTGGACA
>NW_022103906.1:76758919-76770704 GCF_000313985.2 Echinops telfairi | reverse complement strand
ATGGATGGATTATGATAATAGCTGTATGAGCCCCCAATAAAATGATTTTAAGCAAAACAAAAGGTGGAATGACACAATGGCTGCAACACTGGGCTCAAACATAAGAAAATTGTGAGGCTGGTGCAGGCCCGGACCGTGTTTCATTCTGTTGTACACGGGGTTGCTATGAGTCAAAATGGACTCAACAGTCAACAACAACAACAACAACAACAACACGGTTGGTATAAATAAACAATAGATGAAAAGATGTTATGGCACATGCTAAAATTCCGATTAAATAAATAAATTCTGATGTTTAAAATAATTCTGCCTTTGAACTTGTCAATACTCTGGAGAATGAAAATCACTTTGAGACACCCAGGCGACCAGGAACAGATAATATCTGAGTAGACAGATGATCCCAAGGCCAGGGAACAAGACTTATGCAACCTATTGAAATAGTTAGAATTTTGCCTTATAACTTCATTTTGCTATTCTTATCTATACTATTTATTTTATTCTCCAACTGTGACCTTACTTTTTAACAGCTATGTTCACTATGAAAGTTGATTTAATCTTATTCTTTTCTGACAGTTTCTTGTAAGGCTTAACCTGAAATGAAGTTATTCAGTCAATATTTTCTATGATAGTTCCTTTCTATCTATCTATTCACCTATCTATAGTTTCTCAGCTAGTTTCCTTAAAATATAGGATATGTAGTAGATATATATTACTAAGTGGATTAATGGTATTAGTATATAGCATGAAATGTATAACTGATGGTATGACACCCCAAACCCAATTTAATATCTATAAAGAGAATTACAAATATGGCCGAAACCTATTTCCTAAGTAAACTTGATTTCATAATCCAAAGTAATATTTTGAACAACCTATTCTCTAATGTGGCCTTACTCCATACAGATGTATTATCTTCCCTGCTTTCATCAAATATCACAGAAGCTGAATGCTAAGTCATAGTAGGATTAAGAAGTTAGAAGGTGTCCAACCTCTATAATAGTATAGGATAATCTAAGTAAACAACCATTAAGAACCCAATGATTCATTATCACACTGTCCTTCTTAAAGAAAACAATTGCATTAGCGGTTCTCAACCTGTGGGTTGTGACCCCTTTGGGGGTCGAATGATCCTTTCACAGGGGTCGCCTGATTCATAACAATAGCAAAATTACAGTGATGAAGTAGCAACGAAAATAATTTTATGGTTGGGGGGTCACCACCACATGAGAAACTGTATGAAAGGGCTGTGACATTAGCAAAGTTGAGAACCACTGACTTACATAACAGCGATCGAAGGATGTTAATAAAATTCTTGATCAAAAGGGGGGAATGTATGAGAGCATCAAGATTGAGCTTCACGTCATAGCACAATGAAAAGCTCAGGTCTGAGATCTGACTCATTCTTAGCTTTTGCTTGTTTCCCTTGCAACCATCAAACAACGGGGTACACTTAGCTACGTAACAAAGAATGTCCCTTACAACTCTCAAACCCTTAGACAAAGTTCATAACCCTCATTTTTTCCTCCTGTAGCGAAGTATAGCTATGGAAAAAATGCTCCTAAGGAAAAGTCTGGACACAAAATGCTTATCAGAAATTACTCAGGAAGTGCTTTAAGATAATTGCAATATGATCCCCTTGTCAACCCTCTCCCACTCTTTCATGTATTTCAACTAACAAATAAAATAGCCCACCTTCTTGTTTCTAACCCCAAATTGTAAATCCCTCAATTCAAATTGTTCTGCTTCTGATTTCCCTGATCTCACCACTTCACCTGTGGTCCTTGATTTACCTTATAATTATACTTCTGCTACACTGCCATTTTGGAGCATCTGATTCCACTTTGTGAGGTCATATTTGTCCCAGGTTCAAACTATTTTGAACCTTTAATAAATTTCTTTGCTTTTATTTTAACGGAACATGTTATTACTCATTTGGCATACACAGGTCAGGGCTCAGGACTGTTTTAATGATCACAAAATCTTGCAACAGAAATACCACAAGCAGATGGCTTTAACAAACAGAAACTTATTTTCTCATGGTTTAGGAAGCTATACATCTGAATTTAGGGTGCCATCTCTAGGGGAAGTCTTCTATGTGTTGGCTCTGTCAGAAGATCCTTGTCTCTTTGGAGGGTGATTGATCTTCATGTGGCTTAGAATCAATCTTTCTCTGGGTCTAGAACAGTGGTTTTCAACTTTCCTAATGTCACAACCCTTTAACACAGTTAATGTTGTGGTGACCCCCCCCAACCATAAAATATTTTCGTTGCTACTGTTATAAATCAGGCTACCCCTGTGAAAAGGTCATTTGACCCTCAAAGGGGTCATGACCCACAGGTTGAGAACTGCTGCTTTAGAAGGTTCTCAACACAGGGATCTAGGTACAAAGGACATGCGCCACTCCTGGATAGTCTTTCTTAGTAGTAGGAAGGGTCCTTTTATCGCTTTGATCTTCTCTCTCCTTTAGTCTTATCAGATAAAAGGTGTAAACCAAGGAAAAGTTATGATTTTGAGGGAGGGGTTGACTTTAGTCATCCCCTCCTGCAGGGTTGCAACTCAAGATACACCCTAATACTGCCTCCTGAAACCTCTCTGGTGAGGATTTACAATGCATCAGAAAATGGAGGATGATTACATCAGATCATTAAACAGAAGGCGGTCGTACAATATTGGGAATCGTGACCTAGCCAAGTTGACAAATGTTTTGAGGGAACACAAGTCAGTCCAAGAGAGGGGACTGAGTAGCTTTTACGACGAGCAGAGCTATAGGAAAAGAGGAATATGTGGGAAGTCAGGGGTCTCCTCAATCCCATTCCTGAGACAATACTTTCTGCTGCTCTGTGAGGTGTATGTGAGTTTGCTCACAAGCACACACAGGAATAAAATAAAAAATAGTTAAACCCTGGTCCAGCCTGAGAATGAAGCAATCTGGATGTTCACCAGGCATCCACAACTACACATCAGCTCTGGGGGGACCTTTTTGTTTCTGCTTTATTCGTTCTCTCTCCCCCAGTAGCCCCCTTTCCCTTTATTCCTTGTTATCCCTCTTAGGAATCTCAGATGGAGTGGTACTGGTGCTCTATGGCCATTTCTCTTCTACCGCCAGCCTTAGAAATGATGGGTAAGAAGCTGTCATGCTGGGCCAGGATCCTGACCTTGCTTTGAGGCCTGTGTCTCTTCTTGCTCTTTAACTCCTGGTTACACCTGGGAGGCAGAGACGGAGACCACTGATCATTGGCCAACAGTGGGGTTTGGAAAAGGGCTCCCAATTTAGTCTTTTTTCATGGTGTTGCTTCAAAGAAATGTTCATTGAAGTTGATTCAGTACGACCCAAACCATCCTATCACTGCCCCCGCCGCCCCCCCTCCCCGCCCAGCCCCCACAACACACCCGCCCAAGAGGATCTTGAAGGATTTCTATTCCTGATGCATGTGCCAAGGGCAATGACCACAGTGTTATCCGGTAGTAGAACAGGCAATAGAATGGCTTGTCTCTGACCCATGACAGGATCTTGTGAATGGTACTTCAGCAGAGACTTGCCGGGATTTCATGTCTTTGAGGGTGTACACATGTGTGCCTTTTCGTGGCTGGACATGAGTCAGGCTGTGTGGACAATCATGTGCGCCTCTGGGTCTCTGTTGAGAGAATGTGTTCATGTGTACGTGCACACGAGTGCCTGTGAGTTCTGTGGGGATGACATGCCTCTGTGTGTGTGCTCACTAGTGCAAGACTTGTCAGAAACTGAAAGCCTTTCTCCCAGGCTTCAACTCCGGCTCCCCGGGGGCTCTGATGGAGGAGAACGCAGCATCCCCAAGTCCCGCGACCTGGGATGGCAGCTCTTGTCGGATTCCTGCCCTCCCCTTCTTTCTTGACACAAATAGCCCGTGGAACAAAGGGAACTGGGGCTTTGGATTATTTATACAGTTGACATTAAGCAACTTGTGGTCTATTTAAATTCTTCTTTATGAGGCTGGGAAATTCCATGGCAAACACTCAGGCAGTAAGGAAACCTCTACCGCAGCCGCTCCTGCCATTCGCTTTGGCTTCTCCAGCTTCGTTAAGCACCCTCTTCTCTCAGCCTCATCCCTTCCTTAGGACCGCCGGCCCCCAAAACCCCCCCCGGGCACCTCCCACTCATGGGGCCACATCTCAATATGACCGTCTTCTCTGCTCACGCCTCCATTCTGGGGCCCTTGGCTTCACCTCCCCTTCTTGGACTTGGGAGCGACCACTGAAGTTTTACCTTGTAGAGTCAATTGCACAGGCAGGGAGGGTTTGTGCTAGGGGACTGACTGGGGAGGAGGCAGGCTGAGGCTGGCCAAGTACATTTCGACCATGGGCCTAGGAGGCCCAGGGGCCTTGGAGCCTCTGAGGGGGGCACCATGTGAGTACGCAAAGAAAAGACCCTACTCACAGATGGCTCCTAACCTCACACAGCTGCAGGGTTCCCGAGTTCTAGACGACCTGAGACCAGCTGAAGGGCCTGATGCTTATCCTGAAGATGGCTGGGGGGCTCTGTAAACACATGGGCTGATGGATGTCCCCGACCCTGGGTTTGGGGCCTCGTGTCCTGGAGCTGCAGCAGAAAACGTGTCTGGGCAAGAGTGGGAGGCCAGTGAAGTGTACTGCCCCGGGCAGTGAGGAGGCAGGTAGGTCAAGGGGAGTCAGAGGTCCCTATGGGACCAAGGTTAAGGGGGCCACACTTCTCGGGACGGACCTGAAGGGCAGCCTGGTCTTGAGGTAGCTGGAGCCACAGATGTTCCGTTCTGCAAGATGTTTTCTAGCAAGTTTCAGAAACCAAGATGAGAAGATTCAAGGGGGCTGGGATTGTGCATCAAGAGGCGGGGGAGTACATCTTCTCCTCACTTTCTGGATGCTGCAGGGGTGAGGGTTTGTGTCCCTGAGAGTGCTCTAGGTCGGGGTGGGCATGTTTAGAGGGGCTCTTGCTTGTCCTGGCCCTTGGGAGGCCAAATGGCCTTTGGACCCCCTCCTACCCCATGACTTCTGTGATTCCCTGGGGGCAGACAGGGTGAAAGGGTCTCAAGATGGGAGAACTCTGATGAGGGTAGGACCCGTTCAAAGGGGAATCCCTCTAGGCAGGGTAGTGGGGTGGTCTGTTCTCCTCAAGGAAGACTCACCATCCTCTGGACTAGGGGGTGGCCTGAGATGTCTTTTTAGCCCAGATGGCGTTCTCAGAAGCAAACATGGCAGAGGACGGAAGGGAAGCTTGAAAGGGGGGGCGAGAAGGTCCCGAGTGGGCAGACCCATCTCATTTCTGGACTAAACACTCCACTTCTAGCCTGGTGGGTCCCTCGCCCCTGCCCTTATATCTACCAACATCTCTTCTTCTTGTGTCTCTCTCCAACGAGACTGAGTTCAAAGGGTGGGTTCAGCCTGGACTTCAGTGCCAGCACTCAGGTAACCACAGGAGCTTAACAAACGCTGGAGGTGCTCCATTGCACTGCATTTTCAGAAGTATTGGTCCAGCCTGGCCCTTCTCCTCTCCTCTCCCGCCCTCACCCCTCCTCCTGAGTCCCTTCCTTTCACCCCTTTCTGCAAGGCTGAGTCTGTATCCACACGAGGAAGCCCCTAGGAGAGGAGCCAGTGGTCTCTTTCCTCATTGAGCGCTGTAAGGCAGGTCTCAGAGCCGTTCCTGATGGTAGACTGTGTTGGGGAAGGGAGCCAGGCCCCAAGGTCCGTGGGAAGGGAGAGGTCGCCCAGGTGGCATTGTAGATTATGTCTTGGGCTGCTAACTGGCAGCTCAGCTGTTCGAAACCATCGCCTTTCCCCTTGGTAGAAAGAGGTGGCTTTCTACTCCCATAAAGGCCCACCGTCTCAGGAACCCTCTCCTCTGCCCTCTAGGCTCCCTCTGAGCCAGAATCGACCCAGTGGCCGAAGGTTTGGTCTGAGCACTTGGAAGTCTTTGAGTGGTAAGCATGCTCACCTGTTAACTGAAACCTTAAACGTTTGTACCCACTCAGAAGCCTCAGCAGAAAGGCCTGGTGACCCACTGCCACAGAAAACAAGACAGCCCTCAAACACCTCACAGGCTGGTCTCTATCTTGACAGACATGAATGTCAGGAGAGGACAACACCAACACAGCGGCAACTGGTTTAACTGGTCGTCTGGGCAGGGGGACTCCAGAGGGAAAGACCACTACACCCTGCTCCAGGTGGGGAGAGAGAAGAGGCCATCGGGTGTTGCTATTGCTTAGGCTGATGCTAATTCCTCCAGGCTGGCCTGGGGGAGAGAACCCGCTCCCAGCAGATAGCAGTGGGACGATCTCCAACCGGCTCTCAACGGCAGCCTGCCTGCGAAGGTGGAGAAGAGGGACTGAGAGCTGGCTGCCAATTATCACCTCCCTGTCGGGCCTGCCCTCTGGGCCTGTCCCTGCTGCCACCTCTGGGCCTGTGTTTCTGATTAGGCGGCCCCAGCTGTGCAGAATTAGTTGCATTTTTCCAGGATGAATCTTGGTTGTGACTTCCTGCCACGGGTCTGAACCAGCCGCCTGCCTTGGCTGGCTGCTTCTCATCCCAGTCCCCTGGGGATGTCCCAAATGCCCTGACTCCCAGGGGTCTCCTCCTCGAGGGGACAATGTCGGGGGTGGTGGTGGTAAGGAATACCCACTAAACAAAGTCTGTGGGGCACCTCGGGGTGGGTATGACACTTAGACCTTGGCCCATGTGCTGACGGCCACCAGATGAGGGCACAGTAGGTCAGGCCAGGAGGTCGCTGGGCAGGGCTGAGCGAGTAACTCAGGGAAGGCGGCAGAGGCAGGGACTATCACCCTTAGGTGTCCGGGGTCTGTCCTCTGCTCAATCCTGGTCTTGGTTCTAGTGGACCACAACTTCTGACGGTAGCCTTAAGTTGCCCTTCTCCTCCTGGCCTGGCACTTGAGAGAACTCACACCTGTGAGGAGGATGAGCAGCTGGAAGAATTAAGGTGAAAAGATGCCATTGGGAAGAGGCTACAGTTGGCTTTGGGCCCCCACCCCAGGGGTCCCAGAGACCATACTAGATCTGGGGAGGCAGGAGACAGGCGGCAAGAGCTTTCACAGGGAGAGGAGGCCTGTGTTCTGTAGCATGTGGCTCTGGAAAGTGCTAGGGGGGACGTGCTAAGGAAGAGATGCCCAGGATAAGGGCATCTTTCTGCCTTCCGGTCCTGGTCAGGGCTGCTGGGGGAGGGGAGCAGACACTGCTGGAAGGTCAGGTTGCCACGGCTACCTTTCACCTGGGCTGCAGCAAGGGTACACCCCAGAGGTCCCAGCTGGCAATGGAGGCCCAGAGAGAAGGGCACCTTCAGGCATTTCCAATGTGGTGGAGCATCACCTGGGGGGAGTTGCTCTCTGTCCCTGCCCTCAGAGAGGCCCCTCTTGGGGTGAATGGATGTTGGAATGCCATTAACTCCCAGGCTCCTTTGCCCTGGAACCAGTGGTCTTTGTCCTTCGGCTTGGCAGCTGTTGTAGTCATAGGAGAGTCCGTCTCTTTAATGATCCACACATGACTGCCAACAGCAACATTCGGCTAGATTGAGACAGTGAATGAACTTTATTTCTCATGGTCGCCATTGGTGTTAGCCATCCCTGCCCTCTGGGGGGTAGGGCAGCCGTGTGGAGGGGGGCGCCTGATAGCAGAGACCTGTCTGTTCCGGGCAGCTAAGAGGAACACAGTGTTGGCTTGCCTGGGCCATGTCAACAGGGTCCAAACGTTCAGTAGAACACTGTCAACCCTCTGGCCAGCAAGGAAACTCCCCCTGTTGGAAGATCATGCTCCAAGCCTCCATCACATACCTGGTACAGCTGGAAGCTCACCGCCAGGTCTGAATGTAGGTTCTCCCATCTGCTCTTGGTCCCCAGGACACGCCGAGGGTCACTGCAGGCTGTCCTCCAGAGGCAGTTTCCACAGGGTCCCCTAGAGCCCCCTGGTGGTCACTGTGGTGTTGAGCAAGGGAATGTCTTACCTTGGCAGGGGCTCACCTTGGCAAGTTGATTCCCTCACGCCCCTTGCCAAGCATAAGGCCAAGAGTGTAATCAAAGCCCCCACCGGGCCCTTCTCCGGGAGCATCCCCACCCCATCCTGTGGACTGAAGGCACGCACAGAGCCAGCCTGCGGACAGCTCAGGGTGTCCCTAAGACAGTGGTTCCCAACCTTCCTAACGCCACGACCCTTTCATACAGTTCCTCATGTGGCGGTGACCCCCCTAACCATAAAGTTAATTTCCAATGCTACTTCATCACTGTCATTCTGCTACTGTGATGAATCGGGCGACCCTGGGAAAGGGTCGTTGGATCCCCAAAGGGGTCACAACCCACAGGTTAAGAACTGCTGCCCTAAGACCTCTGCCGTGAAAGGCCTACCCTTTCCCACAGAGAAGCAGCAAGCACCAGGCCACAAGGAAGGGATCCGTGGCTTCAGGCTGGGGGTCTCCCACCCTCCTTTCCTTCCGATTAGGGAACTCAGCCTAGGAGCAAACGTGCCCTGAGCTGCAGGGCCCCAGGGTTCACCATGCCTGCGAGGCCAGGGGGAAGGGTGCCCCTCCCCACTGGGTGCTTCAACTATGGGCATAGCTGCCTACATGCAGTCCCCCCACCTCATCCCGCACCCTATGCCCCCGAGAGGTAACTCTATATGAGGACCCTTCACCTTCCCCACCAGCACCCCCATGGTCACCTTCCTTCACCATCTTTCCAACTGAAGCCTTTGAAGGCCACATCTGGGAAGAAAGGGCAGGAGCGGGCTCTACGGTACCGTGTAGTCTAGGCTGTGCCACTAAGGGTCTCTGACTACCTGGGGATCATGGAACGGAAGTGATGAGTTTTTCCGGTTCAGGCCAGTCGTTGGCCAATCCCAGAAGACAAGGGCACACTCCCCAAGCTGGTGGAGCCTCAGTGTCTTCAGGCTGGGGAGCACAGGAAGGGGGTGAATGTCCCCACTCAATCCCGTGTCTGCCCCACCACAGTCTACTGGCATGTGGGCTTGTCTCCGGGCCTTCCCATGTAAGAATTCCATATGGATTCGGGTAGGGTATCTCATCCTTAAACACGACCACCCCGTTAGGAGTCTGTGGTCCTGTTCTTCCACGGCTGGAATCCATGCCTGCGTGCTCCCAACAGCCCCTGGGGTCTTCCTTTCAGCTCGCAGGCAAACACCTACCCCAACATGACCGCCAGGGCTCCTCAAGAACTAGCCTTGGTTGATGGGCAAAGGGAAGCCAAAAGCAAACAAGGAAAAAGAACAAGTCTTCTCCAAGAAGCCACTCAGCGGGCGGAGGGAAAGTGCAATTCCGTTGGAAACAAAAAGATAACTTTTTACGAAACAGGATGTTCGCAGCTTCACAGTCTAACGGGTCTTCCGATGTCTCCAGGGACAATGGGACTCTGCCGCTCAAGGCTCCTAGTTTTTAACGTACCCCAAAGGCCAGTGGGTCAACCCAGGCACCGTCTTTACAGAAGCCCGGACAAGTTTATAAGCCTTAGACGGGCTTTTCCCGGGCATCGACATCCATTAAACAATGTGGCTTTTACGATCAGCCAGCGAGACCAGCGTGATCATTGCACGATATGAGTGAAGAAACTGAGGTTTATCTAGCTCAGGTGGCGAGGAGGTAAGATGAGGAGCCAGGACAGAAAACCCCAGGGCACGTGTGTGTTGGGGTGGGGGGCGGGTGCAGCGCCCCGAATTTAGAGCAGATTCAGTCAAGAGAAGCTGCCCCTGGGCATGGTGTGTGTGTGTGCGTGTGTGTGTTTTTTTTTGGGGGGGGGACCCTGGATTTGGAGAACAACCCGTCAAGAGATGCACCTCCTTCCAGCAACTGAAAAGGCCCGATCAAAGCTGCGCCGGAATGGGAGGGGTTAAATGCCAAACCGCGGAGGCGAAGTCATTTCAACACCACCCCCTCCCCCATTTCTCTCTTCCTTTCCACCGAGCTGACCTTTAAATTATGGCGTCAGCTGCCGTGCCAGACACGCTGCGATTTCCCCTCACTCCATCTGCCCGGCCTTCCCCACTGGCGCAGCTGCACGCCGGTGCTTTTCCCTCCCTCCCTCCTTCCTTCCTTCCTTCCCGCGGCTCCGGCTCTCGCCTCTGCCCCTGCCGGCTCGGCTCCCCCACGCCCCCCCTACCCCCGAGGTGTCCCATTCACAAAACCCCAGCAGCGCCCGAGGGCCCTGGCAAGAGGACGACTCCGCCATCCCCTGCAGGCAGGTCTCCCAGCCCGACCCAGCTCTCCCGACCGACAGACCGACTGACCCTCCGCCAGGAAAATCACCTCCTCCTGCCGCCGGCGGCTGCTTGGGCTGGTGGTCTGCAGACCTTCCCGCAAGCCCCTCCCACCTGCCCTGTCCCAGGCCCGAAGCCCCCTCCCCACCCGTCTGCCTCCCACCTCCCTGCCCCTGGAGATACCCCCTGCTTAATATTCATTTGCATTTGGCCCTGGGCCTGAAGGCCCTGTGTGTGTGTGTGTGTGTGTGTGTGTGTGTGTGTGTGTGTGTGTGTGAGATTTGCCACGAGTGTAGAATCTAGCAGACATTAAATCTTATCGGTTTAATTTTCTTCCAGATAATAGTACAGCCTTTGATTTTTTTTTTTAACTATGGAAAAAGTGTCAAAGAGAAGCGGGGCATTAATCAAGAGACTTTGATGAAAGGAATGAAAGTGTTTTCCTAAGAGGCTAACATGTGCTGCAGCTGCTGGTGGATATTTTAATGACATTTTTCATATGTTGCTGTAAAACACACCACACACACACACACACACACACACACACACACACACACAAAACTCTTTGAGCCGATTCTGGAACTCTACTCCAATTTGCTACAATGCCAGTGGTTTTAGAATTATTTAGAAATAAAATGTGTTTATGATTTTGACTCTGTGTTTGTCTGCTGCAGGGCCTCTTTCCTCTGAGGGGGACCTGGCCTGTCTCCCCCAGAAGCTGAGGATTCCTCAGAACAATAACATTCAGAATGGGGGCTCCCCAGAGCAGTGGCTGTATTTTCTCCCTCCAGACCGGGGGCCCTCCCAGATGGGAGGCCCCTTTTTTCTTCTGTGACCCCTGTTAGGCCCTCCCTCCACGTAACTCTCCCCACAGACCTAAACTGCAGCCGGAGGGATTTGGATGAGAAAGAAGGAGAAGGTGATGGGAAACATCATCATAGGGGAGGAGGGACATCTGGGGAAATCTTTGTGAAAGGCGAATGAGAAAGGAATGAAGTCCATCAACTCTCAAAACCGAAACTCCTTGCCCCAGGGGTGGCAACTCTGACTCATCCAAACCTAGCCAAACTGGATGCCCTCAAGTTAATTCCAACACATAGCAACCCTATCAAGACAGAGTAGAACTCCCCTTCTGGGTTTCTGAGACTTAAATCTTGATCAGAGCAGGCAGCTTCATCTTTCTCCCCCGGGGAGGCGGGTGGGTTCGAACCACTGACCTTTCGGTTAGCTGCCCAACCTGTAATCCAAAATGCCACCACGGCTCCTATTCTGACTAATAGATTCTATAGGATTCCACTCACAGAGGCCCTCTACAGCCTGAACATTCTCAAGGAGTCCTGGTGGCTAGGGGGTTACCCTTTGGGCTGCTAACCACAGGTCCGTAGTTCGAAATCCCCAGCAACACCATGGGAGAAAGATGAGGCTTCCGGCTCATGTAAAGAGTTACAGTCTCCGACACCCACAAGGGCCGTTCTAGCCTGTCCGATAGGGTTGCTATGAGTCTGAATGGACTCAATGGCAGTGGTTTGGTGGCTTGCACTGGAAAGCTCTTACCAAGCAGGGAGTT
>NW_022103906.1:76755450-76757629 GCF_000313985.2 Echinops telfairi | reverse complement strand
TGGTGTAGTGGTTACGCGTTGGGCTGCGATCCACAGGGCCCACAGTTTGACACCATCCGTCACTCCGAGGGAGAAAGACTGGGTCTCTACTCCCATAAACAGTTACCATCTAGGAAACAGTTACCATTGAGGAAACCCACAGGGGGTTGCTAAGAGTCAGCACTGACTCGATGGCAGAGAAAGAGAGAGAGATGACAGAGGGAAGACCCACCACACAGGCACAGTTGAGCTAAGTCCAGTCAAAATCCCTGGACTGTAAACTCAAGTTCCAATTGGAGCCTCCCTTCTTTTCAGATCTGCCAAATGTTACCTTCCCTTGCTCTGAGCTCTCAGACTCCACCTCCATGTGCCCTTGCCTGTCCCAGTCCTGCTCTGGGGGCTTTGTCTGGGGAATTTCCTCCACGGGCTGCAATATCGCCTTCCAGGCCCAGCTGAGACTCTACCTAGGGCCTTCCAACCTAACTCCCAAGCGCACACCAGCGAAAGCTTGGGCAGGAGCCAATCCCAGTCTTGCCTAGTGCGTTACCCAACGGGGTTGTTTCTTTCTCTAACCTGTTGGACCATCGGGCAGATGGTGGTGGGGGACCCTTCCTTTACCTTGTCATGAAATGGCTTGGTGCCGGCTGAGACTCCTTGAGGGATTCAGAGAACCTCTTAAGAGAAAACCTCGTGTGATTGGGGAGCCCGGTGCCCAGCAGATGGGCCTAACATGGCTGAGCACATGATCTGGTCTCTTGTCTGCGACTAGGTTAGGAACTGAGATTTGTTGGCAATCTTGTAGAGCTTCCAGGAAACATTTTCTCACTCCTTAGACAGAGGCAGATGGAAATGAATCTTTTTCCTTCCTCTGGGGTCTCCGAGTGTAGACAGGATCCTCACAGTGCCTGAGGCTGAGGCCCAGGCTGAGGCTGGGAGAGAAAGGGCATCTGGGAAAGGTAGGGCTGGAGCCCCATGAGCCCTCTTAGAAACCAACGCTTTCTTCATTTAGTCTGGTTAGAGATGGGTTTCATGGAATTTCAGCTACAAACAGCTACCTGGCCTGGGGAGGGTTGGGGTGGGGCTGAGAGATGTCCCACTGCTGCCCGGCCCCACAGACCATTGCCTCCCTCCTTCATTACAGAGACGGGAAGCACTTCGACTGAGACTATATGAGCATCACCAACACTCTCTCACTGGACCATTCTGAGCATCCTCTAGGATAACTTCCATAACAGGGGCTTATTAAGTGGTCTTACCTCTGCTGCATGAGTTTTCCTCCAAAGTTTCTCCCTGTCTGAAGGGAGCTACCTGGCTAGTAATGGGGACTTGAAGACTAGAGGCTGGGAGTTAAGTTCGTCGCCCTCTATGCCAAACATTCAGATCCCTGGGGGCTTTCAGCAGGGGAGGAGGCTGTCGAGCTTCACCAGGCCCTGAACCTTAGGATGTCTGACTCAATGGACACGAGACTATAGAGTTGCCCCTTCCAGAGTCGCTGTGTGCCCTAGGGAGGGGTCCCAGCAGGCAAGCCGTGTGTCCTCCGGGGAGTTGTCCTTGAGAATCCTTGCCACCAAGGGTGTGATCATGTCAGATGAGAGCACTCCATGCAGGGAAACATGCAGAACTGCAGCAGGCCTCTCCTGTTCCGGCGCTCTTAGATCTATGCCCTTCTATGTAGAGCTAAAGGTAAGGAGAGAGGCAAGGGCCCGGCTGAGCTCTGTGCCCTGCTATGTGGGTACTACTGTACCCCTGAAAACCAGGGCAAAAGGACGTGGGAAAGCATGGTGGCAGGGCTCCCATGTGCACTGTGACTTAGCAGGTGGACACAGCCTGGAACCACAGCCAGAAGGATTGCAAGGAACTACGGCCAGAATTGCAAGAGACGTCCTGAAAAAGTGGTTGGACTGCTGATAGAAACGGGCAACCCTTAACAAGTTCTTTTTCTTTTAGACCTAGGCATTTTAAAGACAGGAGAGGAGCCCTCTTGGTGCAGCAGGAGTGCAGAAGTGCTCCGCTGTAAACTGAAAGGTCACTCGTTTAAACCCAGCAGCCACGCTGCAGGACAAACAGGTGGCCATCTCCTTCTGTAAAGTAATGGGAGTAATGATTCTGTGAGGGTACAGGAAAAGAGGCAGGGAAGCCAGGGAGGAGGAACTGATAGCCATGATGACTATATAACCCCACTGGAGAGGAAGGAATAAGA
>NW_022103906.1:76753270-76754871 GCF_000313985.2 Echinops telfairi | reverse complement strand
TTGCTACGGGTTAGAATTGACAATGAGTAAGTTGGGCTGAGGGACCTCCTGACTTTTTCTAGGTCTGGAGCATGACCTGCAGACTCAGGCTCACTCCTACCGCACGAGGGCTGAAGCATACATGGCCTATTGCTTGCTGGAAGTTTCCAGCAAACCAAGTGCAATGTGATCAGGGCTCAGCGGGCTTGGGGGAAGGAGGGCTTTCCAGTTCTCCACAGGAAAACATTTACCTATGGTGCACATCCCTCGTGGGCTGCCTTGCTAGCATTTTGCTTCCTCCCAACCACGTTGAAAGTCCAATCACCCTGTTTCGGGAACAAGAGCCCAGGGGACATGGTGGCTAAAGTGCGGGCCTGCTCATCGCAAGGTTGCTTGTTTGAGTCTGTCAGCACCTCCGGTGGGAGAAAGAGGTGGCGGCTTGCTTCTGTAAAGATTCCAGCCTGGGAAATCCTCCGGGGCAGTTCTACCCTGCCCCACGGGGTCTCTATGAGGTGGGACGGACTTGATGACAGTGGGCGTGGTTTGATTTTCACTCCTCTCCTAACACAGAGTCTGCGTGTCCCAGCTGTGTCCCTGCCTACCCTCTCCCCCCAGGGCCCACTGCCCTCCTCCCAGCTTCTCTGCCCAGGGATTAGCTCACGGCCATGCAACCAAAGTCCTCTATGTCCTTCTGTGTGTGTCCACGAGACCACAAAAGCCAGACAAACAAAGAAACAAAACCAACAACACACCAAAAAGGCGAAAAAGAAAGACAAAAATCAACTGGATGCCCCCCAGGAGGAGCAAGCCCAGGGAGACCAGCGTGAGGAGAGTGGGAGGGAGGCCGCCTGGGCAGGACAGGGCACCCCGTGAGCTGCTCTTCCGGACAAGTGCAAAAAGACACACACAACTGATCAGCCTGTAGGTGCACCCTCCCCCCCCACCCCCAGCGAGGCAGCATCTCTTGGGAGGCTGGGGGAGAGGGGGAGGGAAGAAGTGTGCCTCAGCACGGTCCCTTCGAGGGCAAAGGAGAAGGAAATGTTATTTAAAGTTTTCTTCCATCTCTCTCTCTTCCAAAATTCAAATTCATAACAAGAGGACTAGCCTGTACTTCCTGACTGGTTCACCGAGTCCTCTAGCAGCTGCTAGCTCTTACACTGCACCGGGTGGTGCCTCTTCTAAATGTGAGTGTGTGCGGGGACCCTGAGACCCCAGTGGGGCATCTCCCTCAGCCTCGGCTGGCAAGATCGTGCAAGTGGGTTGGCAGTCAGTTGTCTGTGAGGGCAGCTAGGGACCGTGGCTGTGGGTCTAAGGCAGTGGTTCTCAACCATCCTAATGCCGTGACCCTGCCATACAGTTCATGTGGTGGTGACTGCCCAACCATAACATGATTTTCGTTGCTACTTCATCACTGTCATTTGGCTACTGTGATGAATTGGGCGACCCCTGTGAAAGGGTCGTTCAACCCCTGAGAAAGGGTCGTTCGACCCCCAAAGGGGTCGCGGCCCAAAGGTTGAGAACCGCTGGTCTAAGAGACTCTGAGAAGTGCCTAAGATGGTCCTGGAGGAGGGGGGTGGGGGGAAGGGGTCCCTGAGAGATGGTGGCCTCAGCAATGGAGAGAG
>NW_022103906.1:76744032-76751359 GCF_000313985.2 Echinops telfairi | reverse complement strand
GCTCCTGGCTTGGGGGGCCGTGTGATCCACAGGAGCATGTGGAGGTCAGACGTGGGGAGGACAGGGTGGACCCAAGCGGTCCCAGCTGCAGAGCAGCTGTTCACTGACCGGTCATCCAGACCTTGCTGAGAACTGAGATTATGGTGGTGGTTTTATCACCCAGCACCGGCCCTTCTGCTGGTCAGCTGGCTGCAGCCCTTGTTTCTCTGCTTGTCCCAGGACCTTGCTCTAGGAATGCATATTCACGCCAATCGAATAGACCAGCCTCCCATCCTCCCTCCCATCACAAAACACAGAGCTGTCGTTGAGAATGCAGGGGTGGGGAATGCCTCACTCATTCTCCACGCAGGGCACCCCCCCCCCCTCAAACAAAACTCCAAAATAGATGACAGGAGTAGGGAGAAGTTAGGGGAGGGCAGCTGATTCGGGAATCTGAAGGAAAGGAGAGGGGTCACAACTTTAGGGACACCCCGAGAAGTCTGCAGAACCAGTTTAGGAAATAATCTCTGAGAGAGGCTACAAGGACCTGTTGAGATCCACTTAGGCCTGGAGAAAACGCAGGGCTCTGTGTTTCCACCTCCACACTCACTGCCTTTGAGTCAATGCTGACTCACAGTGACCCCCTGTGGGTTTCCCGGATGTACCCGGTTAGGTTAAGAATGTCGAAAGCCCAGTCTTCCTAGCTCATTTGCAAATTAACTCATCTCAGCTCCTGGGTCTTAATCAGAGCATGGTCTGCAAAAAGACACCTGTTCAAGGTGAGTTGGGCCGAAATGCTATCATTTAGCTTCCACGCATCCAGGCCTATGGCCTGGGATTAGGTTTTGCCCACCCAGAAGAGGAGGTATCTTTTCCTCATTACGTAGGTTTTGTGGGGATGAGCCTGGATGGAGTTGGGTGAGTTGGCCAACACAGCCAACATCGGCACAGTCCCCAGTCTCAGTCACATTGCATAGATAGCATTTGAACGATCATAATGCTAAGGGTAATGGTAAGAACATTTGACAGGGACTCATGGTGGCCGAAGGTCCGGCACCTGTCTGAAGAAGTGACTGTTAGGTTGAAATGGGGATAGGTAGGAGTTGGCAAGAAGGAGATCATGAGGTTGGAAGAGAGTGTGGTAGATCTGTCTACCCAAGATTGACATAGATGAAGGCCACGAAGGAAGAAGGGCTCTACCAGACCTTTGGATATCCTGAAGGCTGTTGGTCTTTATCCTGAGAAATTTAGAGACCCTTTGAAGGACTTTTAAATGGATTAGTGTCATTGTCAGATTTGTGTTCTGAACAACGCACCTGACTGGGGAGGAAACTGGGGTGGTGGTTTGATTAGAAAAGCTGCTGTCTTTGAGGAGGAGGCAAGGGCCTGGGTGGGGTTCTGCCCAATGCAAAGGGGGGCGGGGGAGTCTTGAAACTTCCTCGACCCAGCACACTAAGGTCAATGTCCCATTCATATCTTGGCTGAACTAGCCTTGTGGCTGGTCAGATTTTCCGCCTTATGGAATGAAGTCCTGAGTCTCCTTTATAAGCATTAAAAAAACAACAACAAAAAACAGAGAGAGGACAGAGAGAACCTAGTCTTTGGTACACTGTAGGTTTTCACCAACCTTTGACAAATGAAGTAGGAGAAACAGAAGACAGAGTGAATGAAAACCCAAACTAGAGATGCCTCATGTTTCCCTCGTTTAATAACATTTTGTAAAGGTCGGGGGATGGAGATAAAAGGTTAGCATGGAGACGTGGGAGAGAAGAAGGGAGAAAGAGCAGAAAGAAGGTTTCAGCCAGGAACCAGCCCCAGGCAAAGTTCTCACTTCCCTTTCGGGAGGTTTCCGTTCCATTCTCACCCAGGCTCCCGGCTGTGCCCATGCCCACCTCCGAGGCGCAGTGTGCATCTCTCCTGCCCACCATCCTTCTCAAACTCTTCACAGCAGGAGCCAACGTCATGTGTTCATTTGGGTTGACTAGAGAAACAGATCCAGTGCTACTCATGTATGTGTAGGAAAGTGCTTTCTATCAAGAAGTTGTTAGATATCAAGAAACTTCCCAGCCCGGTCCAACTCAAGTCCCTAAGTCGGATACTAGTCCCTAAGTCCCTCTTTAGACACATGCAGCCACATGCAATGCTGCAGGATGCAGGGGGATCACAGACTGGTGGGTGCAGAGTCGTGTGGATCCAAGGTTGATGGAAAACATGGCAGGGCTCCAGCAGCTCTCTGCATCAGCACGCAGAAAGGTGAGGCAGAGAGGGAGAGAGAAAGGCCTCCAGAGAGCTATATATATCTCAGTCGCACCTCCCAGGGAGGTCATCAGGCTGTGATCTGATGGACAGGCTAAATTCCACCCATATCTTCTTACAAGTGCCATGTTGGCACAGACACACACAGACACACGCACACACACACACACACACACACACACACACACACACACACCTAACTATCATAACACTCCAGAATATGTATGAGCATGGAACCTAGCCTTGGTAGAAATGTTTATAATTTTACAATCAAATGATTATTATTCACATAAATCCGCAATTGGCACATTTTTAGGCAACTGAGAAAAGGAAACGCAAAGAATCAGGACACAGGGAAGGCAGGTGTTTGGGGGTTTGGTCACTTCTGAGATCACTCTTCTGAATGCTTCTGGTCACAGAAGCCTCAGCCTTCCCCATGGGACCCTCTTCACTCCCGATGTACCCCAGGGCACTGTCCTTCAAAAAGACATGTTGCTGCACTCACTTCTGGTATCTATAAACATGACCTTGTTTGGAAACAGGATCTTTGAAGATGTTAGGTTAACATGAGCTCCTATGAAGTAGAGTAGGTCTGAATCCAGCATAGCTCGTGACCTTATAAAAAGAGAAGAAGCCCAGAGTCACAAGGACACAGAGGGACGGCAGTCATGTGAACATGGAGACAGAGAGGGGAGCAACGCACCCCCAAGTCAAGGAACCCAAGGATTGCCTAGAACCACAAGAAGCCAAGAAGAAGTAAGGACGACTCCTCCCCCTAGACTCGCAGAGATACATGGCCTTGCTGACACCTGCACCTCAGCCTGGTAGCCTCCTGAACTACGAGACTATCATTTTCTGTTGCTGTCTGCCGCCCAGTTGGCGTTACTCGGTGACAACCGCATGACAGGGAAAGGCTGTGTGCTGGGGAGGGGCAGCATAGAGGATAAGAGGAGACGGGGTGGAGGGCTGTGCTGACAACCTGGGACTCCACAGCCCCCATTAGACACGGTCTCCAGTGTTGAGAGATGTGGGGGGGAAGGTGAATTCTCACTGAAGAGAGACTTGGAATGTTGGTGGGGAGCCAGAGGAGGGTCAGAGTAGAGAGAGCTCAGATATCCCAAGAGCTCTCAGGAGAGGTGAACAGTGGCAGCATCCCAAGAGAGGCCTCAGAATGAAGGGCAGATGCAGTTCCCTGGAAGAGGCTGGCATAGAGGGTTGAGTGGAAGGACAGGTTAAAGGATTGAAGACCCTCAACACTACATCACTCTTATAACCTGCACATTCATGGGGGCATCATCTGGGGATTTGGGGTTGTGGATGAGCATTGTTTAGATGCTAGTGGAGGAAGATGGTAAACTGTCACTTGGGGTACCTACTACCATTTGTCTGTGCATAAACTTTAGACAAGACAATAGGCTCATGGAGAAATGAGCCCACCGTGAGAACAAGACTCTTAGGTCTCAGGGCCAGAGAAACCTTCCTGTGTTAGACCGAGTTGACTAGAGAAACAAACCCAGAGACACTCATACATGTGTAAACAAGAGCTTTATATAAAAGAACAATCGTATATTGAGAAAACATCCCAGCCCAGTCCAGATCAAGTTTTTAAGTCTGATATTAGCCCATATGTCTGATACTAGCCCATAAATTCCTCTTTAGACTCACATAGCACATGCAATGGGGCTGAATGCAGGAAGATCACAGGCCAGTGGGTAGAAGCTCTTGTGGATCCAGTGGCAGTGGAAGCATCTTAACGGTGGTGTGGGTCTCCTCCAGCTCTCCAAGTGTCTCCACAGCATGAAAGAGAAGGCAGAGAGAGTGGGTCTGGTGTCCAGTGAGGTATATTTATCTTTGTCTGTCATGCCTCCAAATGAGGTCATCAAGCTGTGACCTGACTGACAGGCTAGAGTCCACCCCTTTGCTCGAGTTGACAGGAGATTCTGTAACTACCACACTTCCTGAATGAAGAAAAGTTTCTGTGAGGCAACCTAAACTGGGTTCTGTGTAAGGTCACTAGAGGCATCAGACAGCTTGTCTTTCAAGTGTCTCATATCCCACACTGAGTGTTAGCATGGGAAGGGGGTGTCTAGGGTCATTGAGAGGGGACTAGGGGGTGGTCAAAGACCACAGTAAGGAATCAATCTACGTGCAGGGCAGGCGAGTCTGAGGCAGGGTTGAGGCGGCCAGCTTGAGGCCTGGTTAGGAGTCAGTCTCTGGGTAGAACAAGGCAACCTTTTGGACCTTCTGGGTCTCTCTGTGCTGAGGTAAAGAGAACAGTGTAGCAGTGACACCTCTTGAATGAGGGTCAGAATTTGGGACTCCTGCTTCATTAGAAATTCGCTAAAGCCTCTGTTTCACCAGGATATTTTTCAGGGGCAGAAAAAGGAGGTGGGGTGGGGGGGCGGTAAAGAGTTTCCTTAGTGAGTAGGGGCACGTGGGGCCCGATTTGAGAGGGAGAAAATAAGCTGGCCTTGAGAGGAGGTAGAGGGAGGGGTTGTGGAGATCTGGGCCAAAATTCTTGTAGGCAACTTAGGGCCAGAAAGCTTGAGAGGTTGGCCGTGGAGGTCAGAGTTGAGTTGGGGGAAGGAACCAAGCTGTTCCTGGGAGCTCAGACTACCATGGTGGCCTGCCTATCCCTCGGCCTCTTGTCGGGCCTGGAATGCAGTCAGGAACACAAGGTCCTGGCCTTCCCTGGAGTCTAGAGTCCAGGGATAAGAGTGAGTGGTCTCCTTGTGCTCTGGGCGCAGGCCATGAAAATGGCCTTGGATCTGGACCCTCTGGGAAGTCAGGGAATGGGAGGGGGTGCTGGGATGTGGAGAGAGAATAGGGCAGCAAGGCTGAGGATGTACATGTCAAGAAGGTTGGAGAAACTCGCTCTCCTGATAGCATTCAGAAGGTTTTGGGAGTCTCTTGTACCTGGGACCATCTGTGAGAAACAGAAAGACTCCTCCCAAGTCATCTTCCCCAAATATATGTTAGACTTAGGACACTGCTTGCAGTTAATGGTAAATGATTGTCAAGTTACCTCCCTGAAGGCAGGCAGTTGCCAGAAGACGCTCTGGTCCCACCACAAGTAGGGCCCACTCTCTGCTGTTAAGGATACTGGGCTACTTCTCCCTAAAGGCTTGCAGTCATCCACGTGGTCCCTGCAGGGTGGGTTTACACCCTACTGATAATGGTTTCTATGTTGGGCCAGAGAACAGGTCAAACCGGCTCAGTGACATCCAAAGTTAGGCTGCCATCCTGAATCTAGGATCCGCCCATCTTGTCATATGTGTACCCCCAATCCCTCCTCTTCCTATTGCATGGATACCCCTAGATCACCCCCCTTCCATTACTGGATTACCTATAGCACAATCCCTTCCCGTGACATATGTCTTTACCTATAATTAGGGGGCTTGCATTCCCCCCCAAAGGTATATAAGCCTGTGTTAGCAATAAAGATTCTCCTTGGCCACGGCTCACCCCTTCTAATCTCCCCCGGTCCTTGCTGCTCCCCTGGTCCCTTTCCCCTTGTCCACCTTCCCCTCCCTCTCTCCACATGGACCACCACGTGAGGCTGAGGTGAGCATGCTACCATGAAATGTGTCTGACTCCATTATTTCAATCTCTTTCCTATCTCTCATGCTCTCTATGACTTTACTATAATCTTTACTTATTACTGCTGTACAATTGCGCCTACCGGACCCGTGATGATGTGTTAGGGGCTGGCCTTTCCCCTGACAACCATCCTCAGGATGAGTGCCCTCTAAGCACTCAGGCCTCAGGATAAGATAATGGATCTGCCAGATGAAACCTATATGGCTGGTGAGCCTGCATCCTGAAGGATTAGAGAAACCATCCCCAAGGCTGTGGTTGACATTGGGCACCATGGAAGAGAAGAAGAGACCAGGAGCTTCAACTTTAGGACTCTAGTTGGTAGAGGGAGTGTGTTAGTCTGGGCAGACTAGAGAACCAAATCCAGGGACTCACATATGGGTATAAGAAAGAGATTTATATACAAGAGCAATTGAACATTGAGGAAACATCCCAGCCCAGTTCAGATCAAACCCATAAATCTGATATTATTCCATATGTCTGATACTAATCTATAAAGTCCTCTTCAGACTCACGAAACACATGCAATGATGCTGAATGTAGAAGATCACAGGCCAATGGGTAGAAAGTCTTTGGGTCCAGTGGCAATGGAAACAGCTCAGCGCTGGCAGGGGTCTCTGCATGGCTTCTCCAGCACCCAGGGCTGCATCAGGGTGGGTCCATGTGTCTTGTCAGCTACTATGTCTTTCAGGGTGGGAGCCGAGAGTCTCCCACCTCCAAGGAGGAAATACTCGAATTCCCAGAATCCTTAGGGGAAGGCTATGCCCACACAGAAGCCTCATTGGCTATGACCTGATTGACAGGCTAGACGCCACCCCTACATGCTTAATCCTTAAATTGACAATTACATAGCTACCACAGGGAGGTGGGGAGGTGGCCCTCTGTGCGATGGGCTGATCCCTTTTGGAAGGATAGGTCAAGCTGCAAACTGTGGAGAGAGGGAGAGGAGAAAGCCGGTAGGATTCACCTCACAATTTTCTTCTCATGTCTGTTTCCCATCAGTGCAGAAGCAGACTAAATTTCACACCCGGTCTTCGATGGTGGGTCCCAGCCTCTGTACACTCCTTTGTCCATTCCCCTTATGCCAGCACCACTTGAGAGGCCTGGGATGCATCCATGAATAAGAGATCCATGGAGCGCAGCCCACACGAGACTCACAGTCTAGTAAGAAGCCAGACAGTCAGGGTAAGAGGCAGGTGGGAGGTGTCAGAGAATATTAGAGCAGGGAGGGGTTCTGGACCTAGGGATCGAGAAGAAATAGGGTCTCTGCAAGGAGAGGTAAGAGCCGGTCCAGGCCTGGGCTTCCAAATGAACAGAAAGTTAAGAGGTTCTCCAGCAGGAACTTCAGCGTTGGGGAACTGGGTCTCCCTACAAGGCAAGACTTGTTTATCAGACAGGCACAAGGTTGAAACTGCCGAGGATAAGTCGAACTCTCTCTGTACAGAGTCTTCTTTCCTCGGGCCAACAGAGCAGGTGGGGACAACCAGCCCTGGGC
>NW_022103906.1:76736959-76743345 GCF_000313985.2 Echinops telfairi | reverse complement strand
GGATGAGAGAGAGAGGAAGCATACGTGGGACCAGAACCCTGTGGTCTCTGGAGGGCGACTGTGTTTTTGGGGGGCCTTCAATGCCTGGGCCGGGGAAAGAAGGAAATGTAAAAAGAAATTCTACCTCTTCTGACTTCTCCTCTCCCTGGTTTCTAAGCACAGTGGGAAGCCCAGAATAAGGTCTGGGCTTCATGGTGGTGGCTCTGTCCCCAAGGTGGAGAGAGAAGGGTGGGCCGTGTCCTCGTCAAGGGTCTTGACACAGCAGTCCCATGGTGCACATGACCAGTTTGGGTTCTTTAAACATTCCCCTGGTTTCCAGGGGGCTGGGCAAGCTTAGGGTAACCTTGAGTCACTCCTAGTTGGTCTTTCTTTCTGCGCTCGGTTTCTCAGCCCCTCTCTGGCACTTCGCCCCTTCCCTGGGACCCCCCTTCCTCTCTCTGTATCCCTAAGTCTGTCCCTCTTTTTCTTCGCCTAATGAGTTCCCTGACCAATCAGTGGCCAGTAGGTTTCATTATAGTTGCATGTACACCACAACCGTGGCCTCTGGAGAACCGCTGTTAGATTCCTGCGGTACGTTGGTAAGTAATGCTGCTGAGACGCGTGGTCTTCCTGTGCGACTGGGCCCTGTAACCTCAGACTTCAACTCACTTTGAATTGCTCATTGCCCTTCCTTGGGGTTGTGGGTGGCAGAAGTCCCGTCTCTGCTGCCTTCTCCCAGTTCTGTCTCCCAGTCTTGGGCCCGAGGGGAGCCTGCCCTCCTCCCTCTGCAGGCAGCCTCCTGGCTGACTCCATGTCCTGTCACATTCCTGGCTGTGAAAGGGACCTCTTCCAGGGCCCTGGGGAGATGACATGAGTTTGTTTGTTTTTCTCCTGTCTCCACTTCAAGGGCTTCACTGGCAAAAACAACACCCTGATGACTTCCAGCTCTTCTCCTCTTTGGTCCGGAACATGGGAAAGACAGCCTAGACTCTCAGGCATGTCAACTGCGGGAAGAGAATCACGGGGACAGTCTTTAGGATAGTCACCTTTTCCCACTGTCCTTTGCTAGGACAATCAGATGCCACCTGGAATTCACAAGGGTCCCCCAACTCCCACCCTGTGTGCCTAGCCTTGGAAAGCTTTGATGGAAAGCAGAAAGTTAAACAACAGCTTAGAAATAAAACTCCAGGAGAGAAGGTTCAATCCAAAGGAATGAACCTCATAGCAACATATGGAAGCCCTTCGGAGAATAAGTTTTCCCAAGACCTTCACACTGCACCGTGCCAGAAGTCGCATCACAGAGACTATGTGTCCCTATGCAGGGGCTGAGGGGATAAATAATTATGACAACAAATGGCAATTCTAAGATGTTGTTCTTCTCAGGTGCCATCAGTTGACCTTGACCCACAGCAACCCTCTGCACAACACAGAACACACTGCCTGGTCCTGCACCCCCTACAAAACTGTTGCAAGGTGGGAACCCATAGTTTCAGCCACTCTGACAGTTTCCTCCCTTTGAATGAACCTTCACTTTACCAAGCATGATGCCCTGTTCTGGGGACTAGTGTCGCCTAATAACATGCCTAAAGGCCAGCCGTCACTGCCATGGAGCATTCAGGCCACCCCTCTTCCAAGATTGAGCTGTTTGTTCCTCTGGCACCATGGTCCGTTCAGCATTCGTGGACCAGACCACAATTCAAACGGATCTCTTCTTTCTGCTGCCTCCCTTTCCCTTGTGCATCTTCCACAGGAACGTGAGGTGACTGGAAAGACCATGACTTGGGTCAGGCATACTTTAGTCCTCAAAGTGACATCTTGCTTGTCAACACTTGAAAGAGGTTTGGTGCTGCGGATTTGACCACTAGGATACTTGGTTTGATTTCTTGACTGCTGTTTCCACGAGCTTGGATTGGGGATTCAGAGCAGAATGGCATTCCCAAGGACTTCGATCTTTTCTCTGTTCATCACGATGCTTGTGACCTCTTGGTCCAGTTGTGAGCATTTTTGTTTTCTTGGCATGGCAAGGCAATCCACACTGAAGGCTGCAATCCAGGATCGTCATCAGCAAGGGCTTCAAGTCCTGCTCCCAAGCAAGCTTGTGGCCTCTGCATATCGCAGGCTGTTACTAAACCTTCCCCAAATCCTGATGCCGCATTCTTCTTCATATAATCCAGCTTCCTGATGATTTGCTCAGCACGCAAATCCTGTGCACACCTATAACCCTGATGCACATCTTTCCTGATTTTGAACCATGCAGTAGTCCCTTGTTTTGTTCATACAACTGCCTCTTGGTTCACATGAAAATTATGCAGAAGCACCAGGTAGTGTTCTGAAATTCTCACGCTGAGTTAGTTCATTGTGCCAACCTGGCCGATAATCACATGTGGGGCTAATTGAAAGGCGGAGGGATAAATGGGTGGTGAGCGTCGCCTTTCTAGTTCTCGGGTCTCTTGTTTTGTGATGGTTGCACCGGGTGCAGCTGCCTTAGCAGTTCCCTGCTTCAGCTTGCAAGATTGACTTCCTACAAGACATCCCCAAGGAGAAGCCACATGGACCTATCCCGATGCAGCCCTGCATGCTGGAGCAGCCATGTGGAGACCCCTGCTAGTGCTGAGATGCTTATTCGTTCACTGACTCAGCTTTCCCCCTGCAGTCGGCATCATTGCCTCTGTTTTGTGAGGTGGAGGACTTTGTGGACTGGTGTTGGGTTAATGGGTTAATGTTGGACTTGTGGACTTGGGCAGCATTGGGTTGGGATATTTTCGTGATGCACACTTTTTTTACATAAAACTCTCTTATACATGAGTTGCTGTGGATTTGTTTCTCTAAAGTACCTAGTCTAGTACACACGCTTTTCTATGTTATCCATAGTTTGCTAGGACCCACAGAGCAGAATGCCTTTGCATAGGCCATAAAGCACAAGGAAATCTATTTCTGGTGTTCTCTTCTTTCAACCAAGATTCATCTGATGTCAGCAGTGATAGCCTTCATGCCATGCCCTCTTCTGAGTCAGGCTTGAATTTCTGGCAGCTCTCTGTGGGTGTACTGCTGAAACTGGGTTTTAATGATCCTCAGGAAAATTGTACTTGCCTGTGCTACTAATGAGATTGTTGCATGATTTCTGCATTCTCCTAGGTTACCTTTCTTTGGCACAAATATTAATCTCTTTTAGTCTGTTGACCAGGTGACTGTCTTCCAAATGCCTGGGCACAGACACAGAAGTGATCCGGTACTTCATCGGCTTGATATATTTCTATCGGTATCCCATCAATTCTTGGAGCTTTCTGTTTTCCGTTTCCATCAATGCTTTCAGTACAACTTGAACGTCTTCCTTTTAATGTCATTGCTTTTTTAGTATCTGCTTCCTCTTGAAATGTCTGTTGGACCACCACTTACTTTTGATACCAGGCCTCTGTGACTCTTTCCATCTTCTTCTGATGCTTCCCACATTCGTTGATATTTTGTCCATGGGAATCCTTTAGTATCACAACTCGAAGCTTGGCTTCTCCTTCAAATTCTTTCTGTAGAAATATAAGGTACTTCCCTCTAAGATAAGAAGTGTCACTCTGAACCAGTAAGAAGAGAATATGTACATGGGGCATACGACACATTTCTCCTCCAGCTTCCGAGGGGGAGTGGGTGAGGGTTAGACTCTCACTCAGGGGCCAAACGGTGCAGCTGGAAGGGATAGTGTTTGGGTAAAAGAGGCTGATGTCGAATGCTGTTTGAAGGACAGAAGGAATGAAGACATGGGCAACACTACCCTACACAACCTTGGATTCCATGGGACCAAGCTTGGGTTTGGGGGCTGTTGATGAGAATGGCCTGGGTCTGGCGGAGAAAGAACTTGAACTGTCTCCAAGGGAAGAGTAGAGTTGTACGACCACTGGTCTTGTACATGAATGCCAGATGGCTCCAGGCAGCCACAGAGAAATAAGCCCAGGGTGAAAGCAAGACTGTAAGGTCGCAGGACTGAAGGGCCCTTCCCGATGGTAGACCATTTCTATAAATCAGTGAATTCAGGGATAGCTCTAGGGCTAATTAGGATTGTGCGAGGGCCAAATCAGAACTACAAGACTATCCATTCCAATTCTTATGCAGAAGCCTGTATTTTCAAGAACAAAGGCCGACTTCAGATATTGAAATCGAGGAGCTGATAGAAGAAAACAGGAACAAAAGGCAGTGGAGGAAGGGAGATGATTCAGTTCTCCAAATTCTCAAGGCTTAATTGTGTCCTCCACTTTTCCTAGGGCCTCCCATCTGCCTTGAGAAGAAGTGGCTGTTTCACCTGAGTTTATGGAAGAGCTACAATATCGCCTTCTGCTTTCCTCAAGCATCTGCTTTGTGTGTCTGCCATGGAGGACAAGGCCCCGGACATGACCACTCCCTTACAAACCCTTTCCCTGGGGAAGAAATGGACATTCACTTATGTGGAGAGCCTACTTCTTCTGATCAACAAAATACCTTTCTTGTCCCAGGGGAGCTCAGGTGTTAAGGAGACTCACTTTTGAGACACCCTGTCAACCTGATGGGAAGCGAGGTCTTTGATGGACATCATATAGACTGGAACACAATAATGGACACTGATCATAGAAGCTAAGTGGAGCTCCTAAAAGCAGCCCTCAATGTGCCTGATGGACCACGGGGCGAGTGGGACCAGCTGGAGTGAAACAGGACAGCCTACACAGGAGCCTGCAAGGACAACGGTGGGGAGTGAATTGGCAGAAAAGTGAAGAGATGATGCTGAGGAGAAGTTGGTAGGGATAGGCAGGGGTGTGTGGTTATTGGTGGATATAGGAAGGGAATTGACATCGGCATTCTTGTGTCTCAAGACCGAGCAAGATCATATGGCCACATACTGAGCTGTCTTCTCTGCTTCCACTTACTGTGGACTGGTATTTTCTTTCAGCTCTTCTCCTGGAAACATGCTAAATACAGACTGTCTGTATTCTCCTTGACATTTGGTGTCCAGACTTCATTATTTCATCTACTCCCTTAATCCATGTAGTTTGCATTTTCTATGTCTGGGTACCACCCTGGGAACCAAGGATACAGCTTGCTTTTCAGGGAGCCCTGAGCCGAATGCAGTGCTATTCAGGAGAACTTTCTGCCATGTTGGGCATGTTCTCAATCTGTGTTATCCCCTATAGAAACCACTAGTCACACATGACTATGGAACATCTGAAGTGTGGTTAGTGCAGATGAAGAACTGCAACTGTAATTTCATTTCCTGTTGATTAACTTAAATATACATCACCACATGTCCTTAGTGGCAACCATCTAAGACAGCACGGGTCTAATGCAAAAGAGAGAGAGTTGGCCACGTCATTACATTCCAGTAAATCAATGCTGACATTGTAGCCTGTTCAAGGAAGAAGGAGGGAGCGAGTGACTGGGAATTAAGAAGACTTCCCCAAAGCAGGCGGCCTTTGAGCTAAGTCTCAGATGGTGAGAAAGCTACAAAGGAAGCTGAATGGGTACATGTTTCTACAGAAGGCCCCAACGCATGACTCCTTCCTGTTCTCGTCAGTTTTCCGGTTGGGCTGTTCCATAGGTTAACCAGAAGAACTGGGCTTGAGCAAAGAGATGCAGATGTAGTCTACCCGCTGACCTGGCTCTCTGCCCTCCTCGGTCTCCACGGGGTGGGTGATGACAGATGGACTCATGACTCTTCCTCCAAGCAAGCATCCAAAGAGCCCAACTGACCCTGGGAACGAACATTGCACCCAGGGGAGAGGGTGCGGGGGTATCTGGAGACCATCTGGAGAGCTGGGAAACATTTAGGGGAAGAGGTTTGGTGCAGGGGGAGGAGGTTTATGGGATCCAGTTCCCCAGAGGAGGCCAGGAAACATTTCCAAGCTCAACCCTTTCCTCCTATCCAGATGGGGAACCAGTGATGGAGGAGTGGGGGGGCAGTGTTTGGGCTCTTCTCCATGGGACTGTTGGAGAACAGTCATTGGGGGGTTGGGGCAAAGAGTGGGTGATGAATTCTTCCAGAGCCCTCCTGTGCTCCAGCATCCATCGTAAGAGTCCATGGCAAGGCCCACACAACCTCACTAGACAAGAATAGAATCTCTTCGGATATGAATTCCTAAAGTGTGTGACCCTAACGAAGAGGGAAGTTGAAAAGACAAGCATTTAATTTCTGCAGGCCTTGAATAGAACTCTTAATTTACCTTTAAGATCTGCCTCTCTGAAGCTACAGCTCAGGGAGGGGGACATGTCTGATCCAAGCACAAAGAAACAAATGAAGAGGGAGGAAGAGAGAGTGGAGCACATCCTAGCCCACCAAGCCTTGAGGACGATATCCCTGCTCAGAGCAGCCAATAAACAGGGAGGACCATATGGCCGGCCCCACTACGAGACACGACATCCCTCACTGACCCATAGCCCTATGGGGAACAACA
>NW_022103906.1:76689553-76735638 GCF_000313985.2 Echinops telfairi | reverse complement strand
AGGGAAGGTGGGGTAGAGTGGGGGAACTGATAACAAGGATCTCCATATAACACCCTCCCTGGGTTATGGACAACAGAAAAGTGGGTGAAGGGAGATGTTGGACAGTGTAAGACATGACAATATAATAATAATTTATAAATTATCAAGGGTTCGTGAGGGAGGAGGGGCAGGGAGGGAGGCGAAACATGAGCTGATACCAAGGGCTCAAATAGAAAGCAAATGTTTTGAGAACGATGATGGCAACACATGTACAAATGTGCTTGACACGATGGATGCATGTATGTATTGTGATAAGAGTTGTATGAACCCCCCAAAAATGATTAAATTAAATAAACATTTTTTTAAAAAAGTAAAGAAAGATCTACCTCTCCCAAACGCCTTCCCATCTCAAAATGGCGTCACCAGCAAGTTGATCCATATGGAAACCTAGGAATAATTGATTTTTCTCCTCCTCTTTGTGTTCCATCAACAAGTCCCGTTGCTTTTTCACCCCAAAACACGTCTCTGGTTCATTTAGTTGCCTCCATTTCCACCAACCCCATTCTGGTCTAAGCTTCTGAAATTTCTCCTCTAAGAATTTGTCCTTAAGAAGCATTCTTATTTCCTGTGCTCTCCTCCCTAACCTATTTTACGCATAAAAGAACAATCTGGGGGAAAAAGGAAAGAAAAGAAATCAGATTATGCCTGCCTAGAATCATTTCACATGTTCCTTGAAAGAAAATCCACATCCTTATCACATCAAGAACGGACTTACATGATTTGGTCCTGATAGGTCATCAGCATCACTCCCCCATGACGCTGCGCCAGCCCCAAATCTTCTGCTATCCTGGTCCTCTGGTTCCTTGAACCAGCCAAGCCTTTTCCAACTGCCAAGACTTAGCCCACAGGTGGCTGTTCTTCACTGGAATGGACCATGGACATGTCGATGTATGAACCTTTCTTCCTCTCCCATGCACGGCTTCCTTGTCCTTCACAGCAGAATATGAACTTTAATTCTTCATGACTATCTGTTTCACAGCCCTGTAAACTCTGTCAAACCCTGTATGCCATGCTTGCTCTGCCCACCACTCATCAGCAAGTACTTGTACACAGATTAGTTTTTCACCAAAAAACGTGGTTGAATGGTGTTTCCTCCATGTGTAGGTCTGCAAACTCAGTGCTGTTCTCTATTAGGAAGGGCTGGCTAAATTCAAGGACTTCCAACATTTTCTTGGATTACTACTGACATTTTTCCCCCTTTCCTCCTCTCTCCCTCCACCTGTGCAATGTGGAACTGATCAAATGTGCAGTGAAGATGGATTGTTATTGGTTATTGGAATGAGAAAACTGGAAACCAAGAAGGACCGGTAGTGGAAACTAAGACCTTTGTGATAGAAATGAAACCAGTGATAATATGATAAAATTTGCAAGACTGACAAGTTACTCATTGAAGACCTTTTCCAGCAACGTCAATGGTGACCATACATGTAGACACACCAGATTGAATCCACCACAGCTAAATGGCTGGTTGTGAACAGACCCTCAGTTGTTAATATGTAAGTTTAATTGAAGCTGAAGCAAGTAAAAATAAGTCTGTGAGAGTCAAAACGCAGTCCGAGTGTACCCCACTTGAATTTAGAGGCCAACTCAAGAACAGATTTGTTGCATCAAATGCTAGTGACTGAAGATCAGACATGCTGTGAGGGGACATCAGGGACACCATACAGGCAGAAGCCAAAGGTCATTAACAACAAAAACAACCCAAACAACCCAACCCCAAACAAAACAAGAAACCCCCCAACAAACAGGAAAGAGAAGACAATCAGAACGAATGTCAGAACAGGCTTTAAAACTTGTCCTTGTATCTAGAATAACTAAAGGGAATAGAAGAAATAATGAAGGGAAAAAAGAGAAGAAAAGCCGAATAGAAGATTCCAAAGGGTGGCTTGAGAAGAAAAAGAAAAGTATTGCAGAGAAATGTAAAAGGACCTAGAGTCAGAAAGCTAAAAGAAAAAAAAAATGTTCAAGCTGAAAGGACAGAAGAAAAAAATCCAAACCTTGGCTTGTGCATTGAAGAATTCTATGGGCAAGAGAGGATCAATGCAGGAAACATCAAAGGAAGGTGGAAGGGATGCAACAAAAAGTAACAAAAATAATTGGTGGGTGTCTGTGGTAGTCACCTAATCTGGTGTCAGTTTAAGGATTAAGAGTGTAGGGGTGGAGTTTAGGCTACCTATCTGGAGATAGCCAATGAGACTTCTGTGGCCATGGCCTTCTGAGAATTCTGGGAAATCTGGTACTTCCTCCTTGGAGGCAGGAGACTCTTTCTCTCAGCTCACTTCCTTGGAGACTACTGACAAGGCTGACTTCCTGCGAGGCATCCCTGAGGAGAAGCCACATGGACCTACCCTGGGAACTGGAATGGGCGTGTGGAGACCCCTGCCAGCACTGAGATGCTTCTATCACCAAAGACTTTCTACCCACTGGCTTGCGATCTACATTCAGCGTCATTGCATGTGTTTCATGAGTCTGAAGAGAACTTTATAGATTGCTGTCAGAAATATGGGCTAACTTCGGGCTTATGGACTTGATCTGGACTGGGCTGGGATGTTTTCTCAATGTTCAGGTGCTTTTGTATATAAATCTCTTTCTTATACACGTATGTGTGTCCATGGATTTGTGTCTCTAGCCTACCCAGACTAACACAATGTCCAACCATTTCAGAAGGGAGGCTATGGTTAAGAACGGATGGTACTGAGGGATAAAGTCCAAGGTGCACTGAAGGCATCAGCAAAAAAGAGGATTCCAGGAACGAACTGTGGAGATATTTCCACAAATACATGCAGGCATGGAGGAGCTCATTCATCTATGTTTAGGAATGTGGACAACAGCTCCCTGGCCAACTGACTCGAAGAGATCCATATTTGTGCCCAACCCAAGGAGGGTGACCCAACAAAATTTGGCAGTTTGGGAACAATATTATTAATATCACATGTAAGGCAATTTTGTTAGATACTTCAAAAGTAGTTTCATCACTAAATCAAACTGGAATCGACAGAAATTCAAGCTGGATTCAGAAGCAGACATGAATGTGGGATGTCATTGCTGATGCCAGATGGATCTTGACTGAAAGCAGAGAAAATCGGGAAGATATTTACATGTGTTTGCAAAGTCATCTGACTGTGTGGATCCTAAGAACTTATGGATAACATTGTAAAGAAGGAGAATTCCAGAACACTAAACAGTATTCATGCAGAAACTATACATACCAGGAGGCTGGTACCTGGCTTAAGATCAGGAGAAGTCTGTCTTCTTTCACCATCCTTATTCAATCTTTATGCTGAACAAATGAACTCAGAAGCGGAGGTATCCATAAACCACAGCATCAGGACTAGAGGAGACTGGTAAGGACAACAACCTGTGGGATGCAGCTGATACAACATTGCTGCTGAAAATGAAGAGGACCTGAAGCACTTCCTGGATGAAGATCAGCGACGACAGCCTTTCTGTGGACTGCACCTCCACATCAAGAAAGCAAACTCCTCACACAAAGACCAATAAGCAATATCATGATAAACGAAGACAAGGTTGAAGTTGTCAAGGAGTTCATTGTACTTTGATTCACAATCAGTGCCCGTGGAAGCATGGGTCGAGGAATCAAAGGGTCTATTCCATTGCCAAATCTGCTGCAGAGACCGCCTTTAAACATTATCACGACCCCAGTGCTGCTTCTCAATTCAGACGAGACTGGAGTACGTACACAGGGATAGAGAAGAGATGGGGGCTAACAACACACCGAATCCAGGAGCAGGAGTGGGAAGAGCGATACCAGAAGGGTTGGGGGAAGAGGGAGCAGAAGAAGGGAGAAAGGGGGTCCCGATCTCCATGATCGACACATAATCATACACCCCTCTCCAGGGGGAAGAACAACTGAAAACGTGGGGGGAGGGAGACAGCAGTTGGTATATGAAAATAATAATTTATAATCTATCAAGGGGTCATGGTGGGGGTGATACCAAGGGGCTGATACCAAGGGCTCAATAGAAAGTCAATGTTTTGAAAATTATGTTGGCAACATATGTACAAATATGCTTGATACAATTGATGTATGAATGGTTATAAGAGCTATAAGAGCCCTCAATAAAATGATCTTTCAACAATAATAATAATAATAGAAAAAAGTTACAAAGCAAAGATGTCATGTTGATGACTGAGGTATGTCTGACCCAAGCCTTGGTACTTTTAAATCACCTCATATATATACAAAAGCTGCACAATGAATTAGGATGACCAATGGACTGGTGCTTTTGAATTATGGTTTTGGTGATGCGTTAGTCTGGGTAAACTAGAGAAACAAATCCACAGAAACTCATATATGTATAAGAGAGAGTTTTATATAAAGGTAAGTGTACATTCAGAAAACATTCCAACTCAGTCCAGCCTAAGCCCATAAGTCCGACTTAGCCCATATGCCTGACACCAATCTACAAAGTCCTCCTCAAACTCACAAAACACACAATGACGCCAAATGTGGGAGGATCACAGGCCAGTGGGTATAAAGTCTTTGGATCCAGTGGCGGTGTAAGCATCTCAGCGCTGGCAGGGGTCTCCACATGGCTGCTCCAACACCCAGGGCTGCATCAGGGTAGGTCCATGTGGCTTCTCCTCAGAGGTGGCTCACCGGAAGTGACTCTTGCCAGCTGAAGCAGGAACTGGCTAAGGCAGCTGCACCCTAGTCGAACCATCAGAGAGCAAGAGACCCGAGAAACAGAAAGGCAAGGCTCGCGGAGCCATTTATCTCTCTGCCCTTCAATTAAACTGTCCTTCAGTGAACCTCACATGTGTTAATCGGCCAGGTTGGCACAATAAACCTTAACTAGCACAGGTGAAGAATATTAATTATACCCTAGGCTTCCAAAAGTACAGCCAGAATGTTCCTTGGAAGCAAGGATGGCAAGATTTTCTCTCACACACTTGGGCTTGTTACCAGGAGGGACCAATCTTGGAAGAAGAACATCAGGCTCGGGAAATTAGTCTGCAAGAAAGAGGAGGACCCTCGGTGAGACCGACAATGGACACAAACGTAGCAATGGTTATGAGGATGCTGCAGGACCGGGCAGTGTTTCCTTCTGTTGTCCACAGGGCCACTATGCGTTGGGACTGATTAGCTGGCACTTAACAAAACCTAATAATTGTTTTTCAATATAATTCTATACGCCTTAGATTTGGTTCTCCACTTTCCTAATGACGCGGCCCTTTCAGACAGGTCCTCATGTGGTGGTGAACCCCCAGCCATAACATTATTTTCGTTGCTACTTCATCACTGTCATTTTGCTACTGTTCTGAATCGGGCGACCCCTGTGGAAGGGTCATTCCACCCCAAAGGGTTGAGAACCGCTGCCTTAGAAAGTGAAGTAAGAAAATAAACATTGGGTAGCACCCACTTTAGAAAGGAAGGGAGACAACTATGATTATTTTCAAATGATTTGATTGCTTTTATCTTGAGCATTCATTATTTGGTTGCTTCTTCTTTCCATAACAGTTTATAACGGTCACGTGAGGGGCCACTCTTTCAAATGCTTGATGTCCACAGGACCTTCATGGGGCTCCCACTTAGCGCCAGCGTCAAGCATGTGGCTCAGGGTTACCCAATAGGCACCCTGCATGCCCTTAGAAACCAGTGCGGTGATGAACGATGGCCACGGGAACCCATGCTGAACCCGAGCTTGAAGCCTAAACATTCAAAGGGCAGCAGGGGGTGCGGAGAGAATTCCCGGACCTCTGATGTCCACTTTTCCTCTGAATCCCCACTCCTAAATAAAAGAATTTCTCTTTTCACACGAGGCATTTTTTGTTTTATGTGTTTTTCTTCCGCTTAAAAATTTCCTAGTTATTATATCTACCCGAAACATCCAAAAGACCCAAGTGAAAGGCTTTTATAAATAATATGAGGATATCTTCAGGTGACCAGGTAGCAGATAAATTTGTAAGAACTGATGGCTTTCCTGGATGTTGCAAAAACTCATTAGAAAATGAAAAATAGAAAAATAAATCTCTTAATAGTCATCCATAAACTTCTCAACCTGTGTTGAAGATCTGTAAAGGAACCCATAGACGTCATTGAGAAATGTCAGCCAAAGAACTCACTGCCGCTGAGTTGATTCCTGGTCACAGCACCCCTCTCCTGTGGAGCAGCTGGTGGTTTCAAACTGCTGACCTTGAGATTAACAGTCTAACTCATAACCCACTATACCATCAGGGTTCCTTGTAAAGGAGTCATCAATGGAAAGATAGAGTCGATCCTTTAACGATGGCAAAATTCCTGCAAGCCCATCGATAAATTCAGTGAATGCCAATCAAATCTCAGTTTTCTTTTCTTTCTTTCTTTTTCAAAAGGGATGCTGTTTGATTGTAGAGTCCACTTGGGAGAGTAAAGGATGAGAGTGGTTTAAACGATTTTGTAGGAGAAGGCTTGTTTAGTTGTACACCGAGTATGCTATAAAGTTACCCTAAAGAGAAGCATGCACTCTGACAACAAGGGCATATACACAAAGAACTGCAACATGGGGCCTAGAAACAGAAGTACGCATATTCGAGAATTAGTATATGATAAAAGTGTAATCGCAAGGCAGTGACAAGCAGATAATTTTGCAATACATGGAGTTGGGACTAGTAACTGACACACCAAGACATGTTTTTCCTTATACCCTCGGTAAAACATTAACTCTATATGATTTAAAGAGATAGGAGGAACCCTGAAGAGCCCTGGTGGAAGAGCGGGTAATGTGTTGAGCTGCTCACTTCAAGGTCAGCAGTTCGAAACCACCAGCTTCTCCACGTGGGGAAGATGCGACTTTCTACTCCCATAAAGATGGACAGTGTTAGAAACCCACAGGGTGGTTCCAGTGTGCCCTAGGGCATGGCTTGGAGTCAGAATTGACTCAATGGCACTGAGAGGGCAACCCCGTGAAAATAGAATAAAGCATAAATGCAAAAACAGTCAGCTTTATCAGTTCACTTTTTAAAACGTGCAAACCAGTGGTCTTTAGAATATTCACGGGACTGTGCAACCATTACCACAATCAAATGTAAGACTTAAAAAAAAATTACCATCCTACCAAGAAACCCATGAGCGGTCACTCTCCTTGCCCTCTCCGCCCCTCTCCCCAGCTCTAGACAACCACTAATTTACTTTCTGATTTTACACACTTTTCCCCCTACTTTGGACATGTCATGTAAATGGAACTGTACAATATAGGTTGTTTGTTTCGGACTGGTTTCTTTCAATTAGCACTATGTCTTCCAGGCTCACCCATGTTGTAACATGGATCGGTACTTCGTTGCTTCTGTGAAGATTATTGGATATGCCACGTTTTATGGATCCATTTATCAATGATAGACATTTAGATTGTTTCCACTCTTTGGTTATTATGAAGAATGCTGGTATGAACATCTGTGTACAACGTTTTGTGTAGACATCTGCTTGCTTTTCTCAGGTGTTTGATGAGGACTGAGATTGCTGTGTCACCCGGTAACTCTGGAGTTCATCTTTTGAGGACGAGCCAGATGGTTTCCCCAAGTGGCTGCACCATTCTATATTTGACAGTCTATGAAACGTAGTCACTTCTTACTAGCTATCTTTTCTAGTATAGTCATCCTGGTTAGTGCGAAGCGATACCTCATCATGGTTTTGGTAGCCTTTCCCCTCTGCCTAATGATGTTAAATATCTTTACATGTGCAGTTTTGCTTTGGGGAAATATCTATTCTTTCCTTCTGGGGGATTTCTTACTATTATTTTTAGAGCAGAGAAGACCTTTCTAGACAATGCACAGAACTCAAAAAACTTAAAGAAAATTTTCAAAGTTTAAATCACAAAAAAATTTCTAAACCTCTGCATCCTCAAAAACAACATAAGTGCAGTTACACAAAAATCCCTCTCCTTCTGCTCTAGAGAAGAAAAGATTTGAAGCAAATATAATGAAGATTAATGTTCATAATCCCATAACTCTTTGTCTTAGGGTTGATTCTGTCTCATAGTGCCATTTTAGGACAAAATAGAACTGCTCCCATAGGATTTGCAAGACTGTAAATAAAAACTCAATGACACAGAAGAGAAAAAGTCCAAGTTGTACTGATGGCATTAGTGACAAACAGGCCTCAAGGAATTGATGGAATACCAATGGAAATGTTTCAACAAGATACTGAAGCACTGGAAGCACTCACTTGTCCATGCCAGGAAATTTGGAAGATCATTATGTGGCCAACTGACTGACGGAAGAGATTCTATTTATGTCCATTCCAAAGAAAAGTGACTCAAAAGAATTGAGAAAGTATTGGACAATATTATTAATATCACATGTATGTAAATTTTTGCTTAAGATCGTTCAACAGCAGTTGCAGCAATCTATTGACAGGGAGCTTCCAGAAAATCAAGTCAGGTTCAGAAAAGGACATGAGCAATATCATTGCTGAAGTCAGAAGGATACTGATGGAGGCAGAGAATAGCAGATGGATGTTTCCTTGTGTTTTATTGACTACGCAAACGCATTCAACTGCGTGGATCATAGCAAACTGCAGATGACATTGAGAACAATAGGAATTCCAGAACACTTCCTGGTGCTTATGTAGAACATGCACATGGACCAAGAGGCAGTTGTGTGGACTGAACAATGCCATCGCCTGGTTTAAAATCAGGGATGGTGTCCCTTCGCCATAGGACTCAATCTGTATGCTGAACAAAGAACCCGAAAAGTGGAACTACACGAGGAAGAACTCTACTTCAGGGTTAGAGGAAGGCTTATTAATAACCCATGATAGGCAGATGGCACAACTTTGCCTGCTAGAAGTGAGGAGAACTTGAAGCATTTGCTGATGAAGATCAAGGAATGCAGCCTTCAGTGTGGCTTGCAACTCAATGTAAAGAAAACCAAATCTTCAAAACGGAACAGATAGATGACATCATGATAAGCAGAGAAGCAATCTAAGTTGTCGAGGATTTAATTTTGCTTGAATCCATAGTCAATGTTCGTGGAATTAGGCACCAGAAAAATCAAACAGTATGTTGCGTTGGGAAAGTCCGCTGCACAGGACCTCTTTAAAGGGGGACGTCACCTTGACGTCTGACCCAAGTCATGATATTTTTAATCGACTCAGATGCGTGTGGAAGCTGGACCACGGATGAGGAAGACTGGAGAAGTGAGGCATTTGAACTACGGTGCTGGTGCAGACTATTGGAAGTGTGCTGGACTACCCGAAGAATGGATAAGTCTGTCTTGAAAGAAGTGCAGCCATACTGCCCCTCAGAGGTGAGGATTCGAGACTTAGTTTCACGTACTTTGATATGGTATCAAGAGAGGCCAGTCCCTGGAAAAAGACTTTATGCACGGTTCTGTGGCAGGTCAGTGAAAAGGGGAAGTGTGTCCAGGAGATGGATTGACAAGTGGTTGGAACCGTGGGCTCAAACATGTGGACTGTGAGGAAGGTGCAGGGCAGGGCAGTGTTTTGTTCTGTTGTACGTGTGTGCTGAGTCAGAATCAACTTGATGGCACCTAAGGGAACTAACGACAAATCTTCACAGAGGCAGACGACAGCCCCTTCCTCCTGTGGAAACTTGGAGGGGTTGAACACTGAACTTTCAGTTAGCAGTCAAGCACTTAATCATTGTGCCATCAAGGCCACTTAATATGAATAGTCTATCATTTCCTAATTCATCACCTCTGACTTCCATCGCATCATATAAATCTGCTACCAAAGGCTTCTTTAAAGTATTGAAAAGCAAGGATGTGATTTTGAGGACTAAGGTGCGCCTGCCCCATGCCTTGGTATTTTCCATCTCTTCCTATGCGTGTGAAAATTGGACATTGAATAAGAAGACTGAAGGAAAATCCATGTATTTGAACAATGGTGTTGGCGAAGAATAGTGAAGGCCTTATGGACTGACAGAAGAACAGACAAATCTGTCTTGAAAGAATGACAGCCAGAACGCTGCTTAGAGGCCAGGATGGTGAGACATCATCTCAAGTCCTTTGGACGTGTTGTGAGGAGAGACCAGTCCTTGGACAAGGCTATCATGCTTGGTAAAGGGGAGGGGCAGCCAAAAGAGGAAGGTCCTCAGTGAGATGGATTGACGCAGTAGGGGCAGCAATGGGCTCGCACGTAACAACTGTGAGGTTGGCACTGGCCAGAGTGGTGTTCTGTTGTACAGCAGGATGGCTGTGAGTTGGGACCCATGCGATGCCAACTATGCACAACAACACATGATTTCCTACTAGCATGCTAATAATCTACAAGGGCATCATATAAATCAATAATGAAAAACAAACCATCCCAAAGTCAATTGAATAAAGAGTAAGAATGGGCATTGCACAGAAGACGTATCGATAGTTAATATATAAAGGAATGCTCAACCATCCTGCAAATATGGGTTTATAAATTAAATCAATCAGGAAAATTCTTTTCACCATCAACACTTTAGAAACAAAATCAACAACATACAGTAAGATCTCATTATAAGACAGAAACCTGTTGAAGAAGGAAATGGAAAACATTTTTTTTTTAACTAATAGAGTGATAGAAAAGTGTTCAGACAGCACTCTGTCAAAAAGAAAACTCGAGAGACCTGAAAAAACTAAGCCAGTTCCATTGGGTTCCGATTCTCATTGGCTTCGCTGGTATACTATTCATAGAGGGCAGCAGGAAATGGGCAGACTCAAAGCCTGGTTGGCATGTTCACCGTGACCACCTCCCTGGAGAGGGTGACAGGATCTGTCCACGTTGAACTATTCACAGAAGTGTCTGCTTGGTCAGACTACAGATGGCTTTTGCTTTGTGCTGTTGCATGCTATTTGGTCACTAAAAATAACAAAGGGACCAGAGATCATGTGGTTTATTTTTAAGGCTGCTCAGATGGAAGCATGGTGGGAACCTTCACAGAAATGGTATAAAGATCAGGGGTTCTGTTTTCTACCAAGATGCAAATATTCAAGGCCACAATGGATCCCTCTCCCAGTATCAGCCCTGGACAACCTTTAAACCCAGAACCGAGGGAACTGCAACTCTCCCCAGAACCACCCCTGCAACAACAACAAGGTGATCCTGTTTTTGTGTGTTGGTGTGGGTGACAGGGCTAGGATGGAAGGTGGCTGGGGGTGACTACAGGAGATTAAATTAGAGACAATAGTTCTAAGAATTGCTCTTGCCCCCTGTACTGCACTGGAATAAGCAGCGTGTACCTTTACTACCTAGTTTGAAGACAACAACTCAGGAGTTTGTGCAGGTGTGTTTGTGCAGGTGTCCACCCAGTAGTATCAAGGCAACATGCAGACACCACTGGGAGGAGCCGTTGAGGCGAACAGGCTGGGTTCAATTGTGTATTCTTTTATCCCTCTCTCCCATTTCAGGCTGGTGGATTATGTTCAGGGAGACTGCTGTCCCTTGGCCTAAGAAGTTGCTTTGGAGTATGACGGCCCGCAGGTACTTGGGGCTGGCTCTCAGCCCAGTGATTGGGATGTGCACTTTCCCCATCCTTTTCCGGGCTGCAACCTCAGACAGTAGCTGACACTGTGCGCCACAGTCAGTCAACTCTTCAGGGAGCGCTTCCACCTCCAGAAGAAAGCCCTAACTGAACTACACATTCTTCCGAAGCAGATGCTGTAGAAAACCGCACTAACATTTTTGAATACGTTGCATATCTTTAGGGAATCGGGGTCCAATATATGCAATAGGAAATAAGAGCAGAGAGTCTTAAATAGCACTAAGTGGAAATATTAGATATGAAAAACATAATAGTTGACGCAAAGAACACACTGTATAAATAAGATGAATACAAACAAAGAGCAAATCGGTGAACTGGAAGATCAGAGTGAGAAAGGCTCCGAGGGAGAAAAACCAGCAAAGGATAAAGAAAGTACAAATGCATAAAATGTTCGGGGATAGGGAGAATGATAGAATTACTAATATCCAGATCGTAGCAATCGAAGAAGAAGATAAAAATATAAATAAGGGTGAAAGAATTGAAGAAATAGTAAGTGTGTATTTCTCAGAATAAATAATCTGAGAAATAAAGGTTCTATAAAGCACAGATAGAGAAGGCAAAGTCACCCCAGGATGTATTATTTTAAGAAAATCAAAGACCGAGAAATTAGAACAGGATCATATTAACATCAGACTGTAGAAAATAGCACCAGAGGTAAAAAGACGATGGAATTGAAGGAGAGAAAACTTTGACGTGATATTTTAATATCAAGCCAAATTTCATTTGAATTACAAGGTATAATAAAATATTATTAGTTAAACATGGGGTCAGATGACTAATCACAAAAGACCCACATTGAAGACATTTGTCAATGTGTCCTTTAAGAAGAAAACTAGATACAAGAGCAATTAGATGCAAAGGTGACCAAAAATGTTGGTAAATTTTAGTGATGGATCAAAGAAAAAACAAAGAGAGAATACCACTTCAACATAGATGAATCTTAGTAACATGATTTTGCATCAAATAAAAACAGAAATCCCAGAAGATTCTTCTTCAGTTATAATTCTCCAAGTTTGAATAGAAATAAATTTAAAAGAATTATCTTTAAATACATGTATATAAGGGGATGCCAAAACAAACAAACAAACAAACAAACAAAAAACCAGATTTGCGCTGGGTGGAGCAGAGTTTTGTAATACGCATTTTCACTGAGAGCATCAAGCAACTGTCTGTGAGTTAGTGCACCCAGTTGCATTGCCCAGGAAGGTTCTCTCTGGTCACAGTGAAATTTTTCATAAACGCGGTTTGACTCAAACCTTGTTTTTTTGTGATGCTGATTTAAGAGAACAGCATGCAGCTGTGGAATTTTGTTTCCTGCTCAGGAAAAGTGCTGCAGAAACTGTCGTGATGTTGAACACGGCTTACAAGGACAGCACTATGGGAAAAAGTCAAGTGTATGAGTGTTTTTCTCATTTCAAAAATGAAATGTCAATTGATGACACACCTTGTTCTGGATGTCCATCAGCTTCCCAAGTGGAGGAAAATGTCAACTCCTAAGTGCATTTGGAGTTTGTTCTACCAGGTCAGACTATTAATCAAGCTTTCTATTTGGAGACTCTGAAAAGATTGTGTAACAGTGTATGACTAAAAAGGCCCAATTTGTGGCAGATGGGGGCTGGTTTTGCCACCGCGACAATGCACCTGCTTATGCAGCCATCTCAGTGTGCCAATTTTTGGCAAAAAACAGCATTTCTCTTTTGCCCCCCACACTATAGTCACCTGACCTTGATCCCTGCAACTTATTTTTGTTGCCGTGAATGCAGAGGGACACCAAAGGACTGTGATGTGATGACATAGAAGAGGTGAAGACAAAAACAGCGAGGGAGGAGCTGGCAGTCATCCAAACAGATGAGTCTGAAAATGCTTTCGAGAATGGAATCACAGATTTAACTAGTGGAATGAAGGGTACTTTGAAGGTGATAAGGCTGCTTTGTTAAAAGAAAATTAAGTACATCGCTTTGAAAAAAAATCCGTTTTTTTAGGTACCCCCTCCTATATGCATACATATATAAAAATATGCAATAAAGCTAGGTTTTTAAAAAGGCAAGTGAATGATAAAAACAAAATTGGCACAGTGGTTTTACTTCATGGAAGAACCTGGGCACAGGAAGGTGAAGCAATATAAGTAGTTGAAAATTATTTGCAATGCTCCATTTCTTGTGCTGGTAGTCTGTTTCTTTCTTGCTTTTTTTTTTTTAAGAACTAAACCTACAGATCTAGAAAGGGAAAATTATGAGTGAACAAATGATGGCAATATGTCATCAAATGAGATTATTCTTACTGGAACTTTGTGTACCTGGGAGCCAAAAAAAAAAAAGGAAATGTAAGGTCATCCCATTCAACTGCCTTCTTGAGGTTGCAAAGATATTCCATCACCAGTGCCAGGAGCTTCTGTGGGAAGCCGACTTAGGGCAGAAATGGGCCTGAAGTTTCCCATGTGACTAGATTCCCTTACTTTATATGCAGGTGTGGACACAGGCAAAACCCCTCCCCCCCCCAACCACCAAAAGGTTAGGTTGGAGAGTGATAAGCCAATCACCATAGATTCTACTCTGGCTCACAATGACCCCACAGGAGAACTAGTCTTCATAGAATTTTCAATGGCTGATTATTATTAATATTTTTGCAATTAGCTTGTCAAGTGTATCTGGGTGGACTCAAACTGCCTACTTTTGGGTTAGTAGCAAAATGTCTTAACTATTTGCACAGCCTAAGAGTACTTGAGGGTGATTAGTACAAGCACACAGGTTTTGAGGATAAAGAATCTGGTCGTAGTCATTTATAACCTGTAAACAGATGGATTCTGGGCTCCCACCTAATTCTGGCCCTAATCCAGGAATAGTTGGTTTTGATAACATGGGCCTGCTCAATGACGAGATCCCTGAAGATAAGGGTGCTACAGCAAAGAGTGGTGAGAGCAGATAGTGCCCCACTATCAACTGGAATCGTGTCTGGGGTCTTAAAGACTTCGATTCAAACGAGCAGCCATCTAAGTGAGCCATCAACTAAGTCCACATGGAGGAAACACAGCAGCCTGTGTAATAAAAAGATGATGACAACAAAATCCAAATACCATGATGGGAAAAGTCTCAGAGTTTAACTTGTGAACACCCTGTTTTCAGAAGGCTATGGAGGGCGGTGGGAACCCAAAATCCATCTGCAGAGTGTCTAGTCAGATGAAGCCTCTGAAAGAGCCCCTCTGGCCACAGAGGAGCGAGGTGCACGGCTTTCCTATCAGACAGAGATGATGGTAAACCTGAGTATGATGGATCGAACCGTGGTGTAATGTGATGCTTGGTCAGTTGACCTCTCTCTGGACCCAACCTGAATTTGCTCTAGGCTCAACTATTTCTCCCTTGTTCCATGACATAAATTTCTTCGCTGGCTTTTTAAATCTTGCTGGTCGCCTTTCCTTTCCTACTCTTTCTTTTTGTCTTTTGTTAGGATTATTACTTTCTTCATTTCTGTTTCATTTTCTTTTTATCGTTTCCCAGTTTAAGAAGCCCGGAAGAGTGGATGCTCAGAGACAATAAGTGATGCAATGGTTTATGGGGAATGGAGGAGCTGGGGTGGAGCTCTGGGGAAGGTGAGGGGGGTTGGGGCACAATCGGTGAATGTGGGGAGCACTAGAACTGATCATGATGATGTATATACAACCCTTTTAAAAAGTGATTGAACTCTGGAAGTGTATGAGATGGGACTATTAGCTCAAGAACTCTACTAGAAAGAATGAAAGAGAAGAAACCAAACTTGAACAATCGTTACCATGGGTGAAGGAGTGTTGCTTAGGGGACATTGAGTTCATGTTAATGGTGGTGGAATAATGTAGAAGAGGATATCAATAATGGTTGCACAACACAGAGTATAATCAGTGGCATTGGATGATTCATGAAGAAGTTGTTGAATTGCAGAATGCTTTGTTGTGAGCATTTCTGCCACAATTAAAAAAATAATCACACAAATAGCAATGAGCCTGAAGAGGAAGAAAGTGTTCTAAAATTGATCCTGGTAATGATTATACAACTCTTCTTGATATGATTGAACTATTGATTTGTATGATAGATGGATGAAGTGCCAATGAAACTGTTATATAGATATAAAAAACGAATCTACTCTTAACTCTCAATCCTGCCATTTTCCAGGGCAGTGACAGTGGGTTAGTTACTTAACCCCTCCGAGTACTTGGCACCTGGTACACATAGCCAACAATAATAATGAATGAAGACTAAAATAATAAAATAAGACCAAGACATAAGAAATAAGTAGTCTTCTTTTAAAATATCTATATCCTTGTGAATTTGGGCTGGGTTCCGTGAGCTGAGATTGCTGATGGATTCTGGGATTCTGCGATAGTCCCCCAATCGAAGTTGCTGGCCTTCAGCTTGGTTTTGCTTGTTTCTTCGTTTCCTAGTAAACATTTTTAAGAAGCCCAACCTTCTTTGGCTGCGTGTACAAAGGGAGAGGGACTTGGCTAGAGGATCACAGAGGGAGCTTTCTCATTCCTGGGGATGGCTACCACCAGGCCTGAAGGAGGACGGGAGCCAGACTGGGGCCTCAGGGGCACGGAATGGGCCTGGGGACCGAAAGAGGGAATTCACATTTGCTGAGCATCTACGCAGTGTCAGGCACCATGTTTGATGTTCTCTCTAAGTCTTTGCTGATTTAGATCAGAGTCAGATACTGCCGAATCCAGCTCTAAAATGCCTAACTCTACACACTAGCTGGAGTGTCAAGGTCTCCTAGGTACACGTAAGTGGGGGGGCTTAGAAAAGCCCAATTCCAGTAGTTAGCAAGCTGGCTTTCAGTGAGTTGAAGGGTCAGGCCCTTGCTGGTCTTCCTAGCAGCAGGGTGCCCATCCAGCCTGGGCTTGGAATGCTCCAACACCCTCCCCCCTCCATCCTCTCCAGGTCTCTACCTTGGGGCAGGTCGGACCTGACCCTGCCTGCCTCCCTCCCACATCTCCGCTTCAGCAGCCGGTAAGGACACAGAGGTCCGCGCCCTCAAACCTTCTGGGAACCAGCGGACCTCGGTCTTCTTGAGGTCCTGGAGGCCTCCGTGGATCCCCCAGGCAGGCTCCCCAGTTTGTGCTGGGGTTTCTGGGAATTTCCCGGATTGTCTCTTGTTTGCCTGTAATGCAGCCTTTTCCCCTCCATCCAGCTGCCCCTCCAGCTCCCTTCCGGCAAACCCTTGGGAAGGAGCCAGGGCTCCCTCCCCCCAGTGTGCGAAGACTGGGCGAACCTTCGCCGAAGGTCCCGGGTCCCGACTGGCCGCTGACCCTGTCTGTGGTGGGTGAGTTGGGGCATGGGAGGGAGCCTGGGGAGGTGGCTGCTGATCGTCAGCCATCCCGGCCCCCGTTGACTCCTCGGTGACATCTGAGTCTTCGTTGCGTTCGACGCTTCATCTTTTGTCATTCCTGAAATAAGCAATGACAAACAACTCCAGAACCGGAGCCACATGTCCCCAAATGCGTGTGACTCAGCACCGGTCATGTTTTTCCAATTATCCCTTGTTCTGAATGCCACAGTTAATACGCGTGTGCACACTCACACACATACCCAGGACACGTTTGCAGCCAGACATTCAGGCTCCTCTTTCCCAGCGCCCCATGGCCCTTCAAGACCTCGCCCCACCCAGTCCTTCCTTGTTTCACACCCTCCTAAGCCCCCTGGCCACTGAGCTCTGGGAAGGGCATTCTCTTGACCAGGATGCCCTTGTTTTTGTGCTGCCTAGAATGTCCTGCCATCTGCGACGGGAGGAGCCCTGCCCATCCCCAAACCCAGCCACGCCTGGTCACCATGACAGCTTTCCACCGTCTACCACCCAGGCCAGTCTTGCGGAAGTCAGAATTCCAACAATGTATAAGAATTCCTACAACATACAAGTCAACTTCTTACTACATACCAGATGAGTGCTTCCTGGCCTCTTGGAATCTAACAATACTTAGCATTCACTTTCAAAAAATAATATTCTGGGCTTATACCAAAAGCAAAATAGGCTTGCTGAAAACACATGAAGTGAGGACCCTAAGAATCACTCCAACCACCAGGAACATCTTCCCGAGTATCTGAAATGAAGGTCTTTTCCTATGCAATAACACAGACATGCACACGCATAGACACATCCACTCCCATGCACATGCATGCACACCCACACTCCCTTTTGTAAAGAGAAAGAATGAAAGTTATGCTGACGTAGAACTTTGTAACTGTTTCCCCTCCTCACTCAACAAATATGAGCAGCTTTACACACACACATACACACACACACACACACACACAACTCATTTACCCCAAAAGATTCCACAAATGACCACAAACTTAAAAATACTTTCATTATGAAAATGATTCAAACATGCAGAAGTAGAGGCAACAGCCTAGTAACCTCTCCCCGTAGATTTCCCATTCAACCTCAATAATGATTAACATTCTCTCATCCTAATTTTATCTACCCCCTACCATTATTTTTCTCCTTGAATCTTTTAAAGAAAAGTTCAGCTGACATTTCCTTTCGCCTGCAAACAGCAATTGCCTTTCTCTCTGTTGCTGGAGCAACGTGCATGAGCCAAAACGCAGCCTGCGTGGAGCACTGGTGTGGATGGAATCTATGTTCCCTTCGTGACAGCAGCATCGATGATTTGAAAAATAGCCACACATACACGTGTGACTTGTACTATTTATTCAGCCTTCGATGGATGCTTGTAGGGCAGATGGAAGTACAGACCCCTTGCAAGAATTCCAGCCCACAAGCCAGGCACTGCCGGTCGGATTCACTAACTCAGGCATTCAATCAAATTCACTCTTGCATTTTCCCCCAGTTGGTTCACACATGTGAGCTTTCTCTCTTAACTCTTCCACATTACCATTCAGTTCTTTCAGGCCTGGGATCATGCCTGCTTCTGTCCACACACAAGGCCGTAGGTACCAGACTGAACCGTGTTCATTCAATTGCTTACTTAACACAAGAGGTGGAACGTTCCTCAGGGCTCGTCAAAAGAGATCTGATTTGGGAGAAAATAAAAGACCTGGAGGAGGAAAAACTTGCTCAGGGGCAGAGGTGGGATGAATCTCTAGTCCCCTCTCTCCCAGCCTGTTTGTCCTATCTTGTCACATGCCTCATGGACAGAACTTTACGGGTGGGCAGGACATGGAGAAAGTACGACCTTGAGAATGGCATCTTCGGTATTTTTTGCTGTTGCTGCTGATTTACCACCGGGCTGCCTTCTTGTTAGGGGTTCCAGGGAGGTTGGTGGCCTGGATCCTACTGCTCACCTCCCTTCCTTCCAAGTTTCCTGCCAAGGGAGTCATAAACATAAGGATAAAAGCCAAAGGGGAAACAAAGTACTAATTTATTAATCTCTGGATGAGTGCCCAGTACCTCTAGAAAGCAAGACCTCTCTGATAAGCCGGGCTGGCACAGGATGCTGGTGCCTGCAAGTCCAAGGGCAGAGTCCTGTTTCCAAGTCCCAAGTTGCTCAGAATCTAGCATCTCCATAGGCTAGTCCTTTGAGCCCACTTCCCCATTTGGCTATCGACGGACTCACCCACCCAGCCACAGGCCAGCTGTGAAGGACATGCCTCTGGACAGAAAGACCATGGGGATGGGAAGGTGCTGGAAGAACAAAGAAACCATTGTAAGTGTCCGTACCCCACCATTAAAGAAGACACAGGGGGGAGGGAGGGGACAAAAAGAGGAGCTGATTCCCAGGGCTCAAGTAGAAAGAAGTTGTTTTGGAAATGGTGATGGCACATATGTACAATGAGCATAATCCTAGTGAATGATGGGTTGTTACGCGATTTGTAAGAGCCCCCCAATAAAATGATTGAAAAAGAGAAGAAGAAGAAGATGACGGCAATGACACAGAGAGTCAGTCACAAGAGCAGCCACTAGAGCGAAACCTCTGATCTGTCATTCCAGCAACAGAGCCCCCTGAACTTCAGCCAGAGTGGGCACCCTCGGGGCAAAGTTATAATAGTCACAGCACACACAACAAATGGGGCCACTGGCTGTTCATGGTCTCCAGGGCCATCTTGGGATCTCCAGATATTGAGCACAAGTACCGAACCACTGACCTCTTTCCTTTGGCTTAGGATGCAATGTCCCATGGGAAAGCACATGCTGAGACACACACGTGGAATGAAGGCGTCTGTCTTCGTTCTGCACCCCTCCAGGTGCTCTCCCCCTCCATACGCTCCTCCCAGTCTCTCTTCCCTATTCCTTAGAATCTGAATATATTCAAAGGAATATATTCAAATGGAATGAAATAAGCCATTCCATTTATTCAGCGTATCGCAAGGAACGTTTGTTAAGTGTCTACTTCTATTTTCCTTCAGAAGACAGAAGGGGAAACAATTCAAGGTCCCCTCTCCCTGCTTCCATTCTAAGCAATGTTAATCACAGACAATGTTTATACATGGATAACATTGAGAAGAATGGGAATTTCAGAACACATCACTGTGCTCATATAGAACCTATATATAAAGGCGATTTTTCGGAAGGAACAAGGGGTACTACATGATTTAAAGTCAGGAATGGTGTTCATCAAGATTATGTCTGCATGCTGAATAAATAATCTGAAGAGTTAGACTATATGAAGAAAAATGCAGTGTGGCAGTTACATGATTTCCTGTCAACTTGAGTGAAGGGTTGGAGTCTAGTCTGTCAATCAGGTTATAGCAAATCATTCCTCTGTGTGGGCATGGCCTTCTCCTGTGGATTCTGGGAACTCTTGTCTTCCTCCATGCTGGTGGACACATACACTCTCTGCTCTACATTCCTGTTGACAAGCCACATGGAGACACACTGATGGAGTCAGAGCCCTGAGGCTGGGGGAGCCACGTGGAGACCCACACCAGTTCTGAGATGCTTCCACCACCACTGGATCTACAAGACTTTCCACCCACTGGTTTCTGATCTTCCTGCATTCAACATCATTGCATGGCTGCATGAGTCTAAAGAGGAATTTATAGACTAGTATCAGACATATGGGCTAATATCAAACTTATGGGCTTGATCTGGACTGGGCTGAGATGTTTCTTAATATTGAATTGCTCTTCAATATAAAGTTATCTCTTACACAGACATGAGTGCCAATGAATTTGTTTCGCCAGTCAACCCAAATTAACACATGCAGCATCAGGATTGGAGAAAGGCTTATCAACAAGCTGTGATATGCAGAGGACACAATCTTGTTTGCTAAAAGTGAGGATAACCTGGAGGAAGGGTTGCAACACAATATAAAGAGAATTCAAATCCTCACAACTGGACCGATAAACAACATCAGAATCAATGGAGAAAGATTGAACTTGTCTAGGTTTGCATTTGCTTGGATCCATGTGGTAGTTACATAATTTGGTGTCAATTTGGGACTTAAGAGGATTAAGAGTGGAGGGGTGGGGTCTACTCTGTCAATCAGGATATAGCCAATGAGGCCTCTGTGTGGGCATGGCCTTCCCCTAAGAATTCTGGGAACTGCTGTATTTTCTTCCTTGAAAGTGGGAGACACTCTCTCTCTCACTTCCTGGGAGACATTATAGCTGACAAGACACATGGAACAATGCTAGGGCTTCTCCAGCTGGAGGAGCCACATGGACCTATCCTGATGCAACCAGACTTCTGAAGCCGGAGAAGCCACATAGAGACCCCTGGCAGCACTGAGATGCTTACAACACCACTGGATCCAAAGACTTTCTACCCACTGGCCTATAATCATCCTGCATTCAGCATCATTGCGTGTGTTTCGTGAGTCTGAAGAGGACTTTATAGCTTGGTTTCAGACATATGGGTTAATATCAGACTTATGGGCTTAGACTGGACTGGGTTGAGTTGCTTTCTTAATTTACAATTACCCTTTATATAAAACTCTCTCTTATAGATATATGAGTTTCTATGGATTTGTTTTTCTGGTCTACCTGGACTGACACAATCCACAGCCAAGACATCAAGAGACACATTTCACTGGATACACGACCCCTTTAAAGTGTTGTAGAGCAAGGGTGTTACTTTGAAGATGCGGGTCTGCCTGACCCAAGCCATGACATTTAAAACATTTATAAGCCTATGAGAGCTGGGCGATGGCTCAGGAGGACTGCAGAAGAATCGGTGCTTTCGCATGACGGTGTTGGTGAAGCGTACTGAAAGTATCACGGGCTGATCTAAGAACAAGCAGACCTATCTTGAAGGAAGTACAGCCAGAAGGGTCCACACGATGAGGACATACTATCAGGAGAGACCAGTCCCTAGAAAACGACATCGTGCCTGGGAAAGTCGAAGGTCAGCCACAAAGAAGAAGCTCCTCTATGGGATGGATTGGCACCATGGCCGCAACAAGGGCTCCCACAGAGCCACCCTCATGAGGAGGGCGCTGGACCAGGCAGTGTGGCTTTCTGTTGTACATGGGGTCACTGTACAACCTAACAGCAACAACCCCATTCCCTGCGGAGGGAATGCTTTTGTGGCTAGACCGATGCCTTAGGCTGAGCTGTCTAGAGCAATAAAGGCAGTGATGCTCAGCTATGTGTAAGAAAGAGTTTTATCTTAAGAAGAGACTTTAGATCGAGAAGGCATCCCGGTCCAATCCCTCTCAAGTCCCTAAGTCAGATGCCAGCTGATAAACCCTCTTTAGACTCACAGGGCCACATTCACAGGCTGGTGGGTGCAGAGTGGCGTGGGTCAAAGTCAGTGGAGACAGGGCAGGGCACCAGCAGCTCTCAGGGTTAGCTGCCGAGTCCCAGCAAGGAGCATTGGGGTGGGGGGGAGTAGTTCCCAGCTTCCCTTAGTGACAAGAAGGCCACACCCCCAAGGAGACATCATTAGGCTGTCACCTTGCACCCCGACACTTTCATACACCTTCAAGTTGACATAAAATCCTCTAACTGACTGAGTCCAATCTTTTCAGGGGTGGGGGGGAAGGGTAGGCCTGCCCGCGGTGGAGGGTCTTGATCTAGACCAGTTTAGGAGGGAGGGTCAGTCCAGCCTGAGAGACCATCCCAGGGAAAATGAGAGGAGTTGTGGGCAAAAGGGGGATCAGCCAAGAGGAGAGGAGATGCAGGGAAGAAGGTAGGCACAGACTGGGAGGTGGGAAGGAGCCTGTCCTGCCCTGGGCACAGAGAAGGAGGAGGCCTGGAGGGTGGCAGAAGGAGTATGCTGGAGAAGACGGTGATGAAGAGGCTGGTGAGAAAATGGCTGATCCCCAGAGCTTGTGTCAGACACATTGGTAGGACACACTGCCTAAAAGTTTTTCCAGAGAGGTAGAAAATTTGGGTCTGCAGGCAGTATTTTTAGCTGTCTTTTCCGCCCTCTTCTGAGCCACGGTTCTAAGAGCTTTCAGCCTGAGGTCATATGTTTTCCTAGTCCCGGTTCCAGGGGAGCAGATGCCAGCACCACCACCTCACACGGAGGCGCTGCTGCCCCAGCACTGACCCCAAGAGAGCGACGTGTCCACTGGAACGCAGGAGCAGCTTGTGCTGCGCCTCTCCTGGGACAGGGGCAGCCATCTGAGAGCCTCTCTTCTGGCACCAGCCCCAGATGAGGTTTCTATGAAGGCTGTAGTCAGCCTCCCTTTCCTGCCCTTACCTCTCCTCGGAGCCTCCGTAAGAACATCACAGGCTGCAAGACTGGAGGGAAACATTGGGCGAAGTATCTAGCCTTCAAGATTGCAAATGCCTGGCTTCGTTAGCTCTGTGTGTTAGTCAGGGTTGACTAGAGAAACGAATTCATAGACAGCCATCTATGTATAAGAAAGAGCTTTAGATCAAAGAGCAATTGCATATTGAGAAAATATCCCAGCCCAGTCCAGATCAAATCCATAAGTCCGATATTAGCCCTTAGGTCTGATACCAATCTATAAAGTCCTCTTCAGACTCACGCAACACATGTAAGGATGCTGAGTGTAGGAAGCTCACAGGCCAGTGGGTGGAAAGTCTTGTGGATCCAGTGGTGGTGGAAGCATCTCAATGCTAGCAGGGGTCTCGCGTGGTTCCTCCAGCTCTAGTGTGGCTCCATGTGTCTTGTCAGCAGAAAGATGAAGCAGAGAGTCTGTGTGTCTCTGGCGTCCCGTGAGTTATTTATCTCTGTGGCACCTCCAAAGGAGGTCATCAAGCTGCGACCTGATTGACAGGCTAGACTCCACCCCTCCATAAATTGACACCAGATTATGTAACTACCACACCCTGGTTACAGGGGATTCTGCCTCACCTATCTTCCTACCACTCCATTCCCCCTCTCTCCAGTGCTGCCTCCTCCGCGTCCTTCTCTGCTAACATGGTGGGTCATTTCCATACGTCTCACCTCTCCATTGCTGCCTCTGCGGTGCACTTACAATCACTGGAGAAGAGCTTATTTGCTCATTCACCTCCTAAATCCACACCCCAATCTAAATCCCCTATTTTGACCTCTTGGTTAATAGGTGCAAGCCTCTGGTGGGTCTGGCACTGAGAAAATACAGCCAGATGCCAATTCACAATCGTTTCTCTAGATGTGCACTCCCCACAGCCGTCTTGTTTCTGTCCAGAGTTCCCACCACGCTCCTCTCCAGATTGGGACATGCCACCTCCTCTCTCCTTCTCCTATCCAGGTAAGGAGACGGAGCCATTCGCCCCTCCCTCCACCTTGTACATTGAGGCTCCAGCTACCTCCCCAGTTCTCCTCATTATTTGACCGGATGACTCCAACGGCTTCTTTCCCCAAACTCTTCTTTCTCCATCACTCTCTGACGTCACTTTTCCCCCACTCCAGAGTTATCTGACTTACCTTGTTTCTGGCCACATCTCAGGCCTCCCTGGCTTTAAGGGCCTCGCCTTGTTCCCGCTTCTTGTTCCACTTCAGTTTCTCCTTTTTCCCTCGATCTCTCCACTATTTTTGGGACCCTCGCTCTCCTTCGAACTTATTCAACGTATTCCTGTCTTAAAATCTTTGTCCTGTGGCCTCCTCAACCTTCTGCTCTTGTCTCTTCTGAATGTCGGCGCTCTGGTGGCATAGTGGGCTCTGCACGGAGCCGTTTGAGCGACTGAAAACCATTCGTTCCTCTGGGGGAAAGAGGAGGCTATCTGCTCCCAAAAGATACAAAAGTCTCGGACACTCAAAGAGGCACGTGGACTCTGTTCTGTCAGGTCAGAATCGACTTGGTGGCCATGAGTTGGGTTTTCGTTTTTCCGAAAGCGAGAAATGAATTGTCCAAAGGGTAATTTTACTTTATTTCTCAAAGCATATGGAACAGCCCAGTCTGAAATTGTCTTCAGACACAGTTTGTGAGTCAAAGAAGAAAATCAATCTCAGGTCTATCTATTGAAAGATCATTTTATTGGGGGCTTTTAGAGCTTTTCTAACAACCCATACATCAATCATATCAAGCATATTTGTGCATATGTTGCCATCATTATTTTTTAAAGATTTACATTGTGTTTGAGCCCTTGATATCAGCTCCTCTTTTCACCTACCCTTCCCCCCTCCAATCATATTGTTAAAATGTGTGATCTATTTTTATGTTTTTACCAGAATAGTCGCTTTCTGGCCAGTAGGTTGGGTCTTCTGAAAAGCACCTGACAACAGCTGTGTAGACATGAAAGAGATTCGTAGGGGGAAATGCTGGTGAAGGGTGATGGATGGGGAGCCAGGGAAGATGAGAAGAGTCTGAAGACAGTGCAGGTGAGCGGTGGTGGTTGGCGGGGAGGTGGGGGCGAGGGGGAGAAGAGATTAGGGAGAAAGTATCTGAGACTGCATTACAGTCCCAAGAAAGTTTCCTCCAGAGTGATAGGGACTTCCTGAGCCAAAGTCACTGGGTTTAGGTCCTCAGACATGAACCAGCAGTAGTGCCCCTGCCATGCTTGGTCATTAGCTGGAGTGGCCCTTCACAAGTGTGACCTCACACCAATCCTGAATGGATCTAGGACAACAGCTAGGGCCATCTGTCAATATATTCACCACTATCAAAATTCCGAACACTTTATTTGCATGGATGCCACATCAGGCTTAGTTTTTTTCCTGCTGAATGAAGATTTGAGTGAGAACTTGCTCAGGTACTGAATCATTCCAAAGTTGAAGAATTAGACACAGAATTATTGGAATGGAATTATACATTCCTAAAGAGAGTTTCCTGAAAGGTAGGAATTCTTTATTATCATACAAAGGCATCATTACCACCATCTCCAGAACCACTACCACCATCATCATTATTATTACCAATTGAACCATTATTATCACATACTCTCCATCAGCACCATGATCTCCATCATAACTAAGATCCACAATCATTGTTACCATCATCATAACCATCATTATAATCTCATCTACCACTAATCATCACATAACCAGTATTACCACCACCATCACTGCAATCATACTATAACACCATCACCACTAGCCCCCATCACCATGATGAGAGTATGGTGCTGGGGGAAGAAATTTCAATCTCAAGATCTGGTGTCTGAGCTTTGGACCTAGTGCCTTACTCTCTGACTGTAGGAAATTCCATCTCTCTGAACATCATTCCACTTTGCCATTTAGCAAAGAGGCAGAATGAATTGGCTCTGAGCCAAAATCTCCTGCATAAAGCAGAAAGTATACCGAGATTATCTCCCATCCAATCAATGGCCAATTCTGAAGTCAAAGAGTCAGTGGTATTTCATAGGTTCCCAAATGTACTTGGCCTACTGTTCAGTGAAAAAAAAATTTCCTTGGCAATTAAAAACTTTTAGACCATTACCCATAAACCAGGATGAAGTCTCTATGCACTGCCATTGAGCGGATGCTGACTCATAGAGATGTTACAGGAGAGGGTCGAACTGTCCCTGTGGGTTTCTGAGATTGTCACTCTTTATGGGAGTAGAAAGCCAAGTCTTTCTCCCTTAGAGTGGTTGATGGGTTCAAACTACTGGCCTTGCAGGCTGAAGCCCTCTTGTAACGACCGTGCACCAGGGCTCCTAGTAGGATAAAGTATAGGTATCTGCTGTTGAAGATCCCCTTGGATCACCCCAGAGCCCACCAGGGGGTGGTACCACCCACTCTAGAAAATGTTGGTCTAGATGACTGATCACACCCAAAGTTCCATGACAATAGTGGTCATGATAGCTGCAGACTGAGATGTGACCTTGCCCTGTCTAGAATGCCCAAGGGCAATACAACGGTTTTATATCTTAGCCAGTTTCTGTGGGAGCCAATACATTCATTGCTAACCTCAAGGACTGCAGGAACAAGGAGAGTAATATTACTTAGGACTCTAGCTCTGGTTCTTACCTACTGTGGCCCATGGAGGGTAAGGTGCCCTATCAGTGGCAACACAGCATGATTGATTTGGGCCAGTGATTCTCGGCCACCAAGTGTTCCTTGAAGTTGCTGGAGGAGAATGGCAGCCAGGATGGGGCTTGTCTGGGATGGGACTAGGAATGTTGCTAAAGTACAGCTCAAGGGTGAAATTAAGGTCATAGACCCTGGGTGATGACAGAGGCAGCTGCTGAAAGCCAGAGTGCCGGCCACATCTGGGATGCTGATTGCACAACCCAGCTGTCGGCTGGGCCTTCTGACTTCCCAATGGGATGAGCTGGCTGGGGGGCCAGGGGCGAGTGGCCTAGAGGCCTTGGGAAGATGCAGTACCTGCACATGGGATGAGTAAATCCTTCTTCCTTTCGGAGGATGACTGTCTGAATATAAAAATAAGGGTGGGAAGTTGGGGAGTCCTCAATTCTCAGTCTTCCTTTTTTCCCTACTCTTCCTTGCTCCCTCGGTCACCCCCATGTTCCCAAAAAGGGAATTTCCACAGTTTCCTTCCCACCCATCCTGGGGACAGGGCAGAGGCGGGTAAGGCGAGGGGCAACAGGGAAATGGAAATTCCCTTAAAATTGGCAGTAGCCGGGGGGGTGCCACATGTGGGATGGGAAGCACTAATTGGTGGCTTCAAGTCCATTCCAGGAAGGGTGCATTCTTGGGCCCCCTCCACTCTTCCAGAACGCCTCTGCACCCAAGGGCCCTCTGTTCCCTGGATCCCAGAAAAGTAGTAATCCTACTTGGGTTCTCAGCAATTTCTGTCCTTCATGTGACCTTTCCTAATGCAAGTGTGAGGTCTGGGCCGTGGTGAGAGGACCTTGAGTCATCCTTGAGGTTAAGAGCCAAGTCTCATTTGGGGGAAAGGAGCTTCCCCAGGCAAGCATCCGTGTGTTTCCCAGAGGACTGTGATTTCGAAGATAGTAGGGGCATAGTCCCCAGAAAGGAAAGGGCCAGGGGAGGGGCCTCTCTTGCTTCCTGTGATCTGGGGGTGGGGGCTCAGCTTCGGATGAATGGACCTCTGTTCTTTGGGTGTCTCTATTTTCTCTGAGAAATGACATGAGCTCACAAGCTATTGTTTGTTCTTCATTCTAAGACTTCACTGATAATGAGAAGTATGATTGGCTTAAGAGTTTTGTTTCTATTGGATTGTGATTGGTTGCCCTAAGGTGGGAGCCCGGGTGAATGGCCTGACAAGGACTCAAAATTTTCTCTGAAAGCTACAGAATTTGAAGCTCTTCCAGGACAAAGCCAGAATTCTTACTATGCTAGTTACATAATCTGGTGTCAACTTGCGACTATTAAGAGTGAAGGAGTGGAGGTTAGCCTGTCAATCAGGTCACAACTTGATGACCTCATTTGGAGGTGCTACAGAGAAAAACAGCTCACTGGAGGCGGGACACAGATATACTCCCTGTGAGACATGACTGTTGACAAGCCACATGGAGACACACTGATGGAGCCAGAGCCCCGGAGCTGGAGGAGCCATGTGGAGGTCCCTGCCAGTGCTGAGATGCTTCCATTGCCGCTGGATCTCCAAGACTTTCTACCCACTGGCCTGTGATCTTCCTGCACTCAGCATCCTTACATGTGTTGCGTGAGTCTGAAGAGGAATTTATAGACTGGTATCAGACATATGAGCTAATATCAGATTTATGGACTTGATCAGGACTGGGCTGGGCTGGCTTCTTAATACACAATTGCTCTTTGATATAAAGTTCTCTCTTACGCACATATGAGTGTCTATGGATTTGTGTCTCTAGTCAACCCAGACTAACACACTGACCATCCAGGTTTCTTTCCATAGTTGGTGCTAGGGTGCAGGTAGGAGGGGATGGGTGAGAGAGTAGTCCAATGATCCCATATTCACTCCCCAGGAAGGGGACACAGTCTCTAAAGGACAGACGGGATTTTTAACAGATAGCTTCAGGCTATCCAGGGGCTCGTTGGGGCAGAATTCCCAAGATACTGCATCTCAAAGAAACCTACCCCATCTTATGTCCCCCTGGAGGGTTATATATTTCTTCTTCATATCCTTTGTGTCTTCTTTACAAAGACCCTTGTGGGTTCCTTGGTTTGAGGTCTATAGACGAGCTCTAGAATCTTCACAGAATCATCCAGATCCTTTGAGGAAATGCATGTCTTCTCCGAGTTTCTTTTCTCTGGTAAAATGGTCACCCTTCCTTTTACAGCATGATCTCCAGGCCCCTCGCCATCCAGAGGGCCCCTCTGTGTGTCAGCATCCATTTGGACATGTTGAGTCTGAAACCGAATCCCATGGATGGACGAGCACAGTGTTTGGCAGGACCCTTTCTTTTTTCTCCCTTCCAAGACCACACATTCAGCGTGTAGTCCCCTTTTTGATTCCAACTGAGCGTGTAGTCAAATCAAAATGATTAGGCCTTTGTCACAGGTTTCTCTCCAATTCTGACCCTCTGGATTCTCCCCCCACCCCCTTTCTTTCTACCTCAAGATAGGATGTTGCATTAAAACGATCATTTTAAAGACTTTTATGTTATTAGATTTACCGTATGAATTCATCCAGGGCATTATTTTCCTATTGTAGCTGTAACAAATTACCACAAAACTCAGTGGCACACGACAGCACAAATATATTAACTCATCTTTCTGGAGGTCAGAAGTCCAAAATGAACTTCATTGATAGAATAAAGATGTCAGTAGAGCTATCTTCCTTCTGGAGGCTTGGGGGGTGGGGTGGGGGGAGCGGGATTAATTTCCTTCTGCCTTTTCCAGTTTCTTGAGGCATTCCTTAGCTCAAGGTCTCCTTGGGGTCTCCCTTCACTGTCACATCTGGGCCCACTAGTTAATCCGGGAAAACCTCTCCATCTCCAGGCCCTTGATGTAATTACATCTGTAAAGTTCATTTGCAAGATAACACATTCACCCAAGGGACTAAGATTCGGGCATCTTTGGGGGAGCCAGTATTCTACCAGTCAGTCACGACATTTCTGGCTGCTGATTCTACAACCTGAACTATTTCTCATCAGGTAATCAAGACTTAATTTAGCATCTGCCTAACGAATTAGTGTCTAGGTCCTCTTCTCATCCACACTATTGAGTCAGCCATCAAGAATGCCAGCCATTGAAAGCCTTCTTTAGACCGACACTGAGCTATCAATTGATTCTCTTTGATTAGGATGATTCAGACATTAAGACTTTCCAAATATATACCCTCTTGCTCCCTCGCTCTTTGCTTTCCTCCCACATTCCCATCTTTCTGTCCCTTATTCTAAATCAATGTTTTCATTTTATATAAGGACGATACCCAGTTCCAAGATATAGACAGAAATCTGATAGAAATGATTCCTTTTATATTGTATCATATAGTATAATCATGAGACATAGAGTTAAACAGTTGTATAGTTAAGATTAGGCTCAATTGTGCCTACCAGACTCCAACTTCAATGACTTAAACAAGAAAGGGTTCATTTTCCCCCACGAGAGAAGCTAAATATTCATATTTATCCAAAAGCTACAGATATGTTTATCTCATTGTGGGTAGAGGAGTTACCCAAAGTCATCAGAAATCCAGTATTCATCTCTCCATTGTAAAATCTTTCATCTTAAACTTCACTTCATGGCCCAATATGGAAGCTAAACGAGTCATTTCATCCTCCGTTTTGACATCAGGAGAGAACAGAGAAGATATGGTGTCTTCCTGGAAGCTCCACAGGATCCGTATATTTATATCTCATTGGCTACACCTTACCCACTCAAACACATTTAGCGTCAGGGCTGACTGGAAAATTCAGCTTTCAGTTGGGTGCACTGGTACTTCTTTCAAGATGCCAATATAATTCAATTGAGAAATGAAAGGGTTTTGTTGTTGTTGTTGTTGTTTGTTTTTGAAGTAAACAATGTAGGGGAAAATATCAACATTGGTTTCTAACACAAAAAATAATTAGAAATGGATTATATATCTGGTGTTAATAAAAAATTATAAACATCTAGAAGAAATCATAGTAGAATGTTTTTATGTGTTGGGGGACACATTTTCCAGATAGGACACAAAAGACACTAGCAATAAGAGGAAAAAGAAGACAAGAGAGTCAGTGCTTCTCATTAAAAGGTTTCCTTCCTAAGAGACATTGTTGGGGGGTGGGGCGGTGGTGTAGGAAGGCAAGTCACAGACTGGGAACAAGTTCTTTGTTTATCTCACCATTCTAGCCTACCTGCTCTATCTATCTGTCTAGACTCAGATCCAGAATACATAAAGACATTCTGCAAGCCAATAACAAAAACACAAGTGACACATTAAAAATGGGTAAACGACTTAAACACACAGTTTTTGAAAAGAAGTGATCAAATGGCCATTAAAACCAAAAGCCCATGCGACCAAGTGGTTTCTGACTCATATGCTCAACACCACTAACCATCTGTGTAGGTCTGGGTAGACTAGAGAAACAAATTCATAGACATACTCATATGTGTATAAGAAAGAGGTTTATGTACAAGAGCAATTGAATATTGAGAAAACAACCCAGGCCAGTCCAGATCAAGTCCCTAAGTCTGATATTAGCCCTTATGTCTGATACCCATCTATAAAGTCCTCTTCAGACTCACAAAATACATGCAATGATGCCGAATGCAGGAAGATCGCAGGCCAGTGGGTGGATAGTCTTGTGAATCCAGTGATGGTGGAAGCATCCCAGTGCTGGCATGGGTCTCCACGTGGCTCCTCCAGGTCCAGGATCCTCGCTGTCATCAGCATAGACCCATGTGTCTTGTCAGGATAGAGCCTCTCAGGGAGTGAGCGTGTGTCCTGCTTCCAATGAGTTATTTATCTCCTTAGCACATCTAAATAAGGTCATCATGCTGCGATCTGATTGACAGGCTAACCTCCACCCCTTCACTCTTAGGCCTCAGATTGACAACAGATTATGTAACTACCACTCCATCAATAACTTCTAATGAAAAGCACAACAAGGTAACATTTCACCCTTACCTGAATTGTCAAAATTAGAAAGAATGACAATACCAAATTTTTATGAGGATATGGAGAAACAAATTCATAAATTGCTGGTGGAGGTGTAAAATGGTGGAATCCTTATGGGAATTGTTCGGCAGCTTCTTATAAACATACGAGTTATAAAGGAATAGCAATCTCACTTCTAGATACTTAGCTAAGAGAAATGAAAACATAGATCCGCAAAAGTCTTGCACAGGATTTTAAAAAACTTACAACAGCTCATTTATGATTCCCTGCAAATGAAAAAAGAAAAACCTCAAATGTCCATCAACGGATGACTATATAAATAAATTGTGACATAATGTGGTGAAATACTACACAGCAATCAAAAAATCGAACTGGTGATACACGTCACAGCATGGATGGATTTCAATAAGATTTTGTTGAATAAAATAATGGAGACATAGAAGAGTACCATTTACTTACATAAAGTTGAAGAACAGGCAAAACGAAGATAGAAATGATACCAGCGGTAGCTTCGAAGGTGGGTTGCTTCCAAAGTGACATGAAAGGACTTTATGGGTTAACTAATAAAATTATTCTGTCTAATAACCGAGTGCAGTGCCAGGGCTGCAAACTCACTGCCCCGTTGCTTAGTGATTATGCACTGGGCTGCAGGAGAAAGAGGAGGCCGCTCACTCTCTCAAGGCAGCAGGCTCCAACACCCACAGGGACTGTGGTGCTCTATCCTATAGAGCCGCTGTCAGTTGGAATCAACTTGATGGCAGTGAGTGGGATATGTATGTCAGAGAAACTTGATTTGATGAAGAAGAACATACGTCAGGACTGGAAGAAGATTCATTAACAACCTGTGATGTGCAGATGATGCAACGTCATTGAACATGGTTGTTGAAAATAGAAAGGGCTCAAACCACTTAACAGATGAAGGTCAAAGACGACAGTCAACATTCATGGAAACAGCAGTTAGGGAATCAAGCCACAGACTGCATTCGGCAAATCTGCAGTGAAGAATCTCTTTAAAGTGTTCAGAAAACAAAGATGTCACTTTGAGGACTTAGTGTACCTGAACCGCACCCTGGTACTGTTCATTGCCTCAAATGTATAGGAAAACTAAGAGACCAGGGAAGAACTTCCTTTGAATGAGGGTATTCACAACGAATATTGAAAGTACACTGCTAGAAGAAAGAATAAGCCTGTCTTGGAAGAAATGTGACCAGGATGCTCATCGGAAGTGAGGATGTCAAGCCTTTATCTCATGTACTTTGGATTGTTATCAGGAGGGACCGGTCCTTGGAGAAGGTCATCTTGTTTGCTTGAGGGTCAGCAGAAAGAAAGAAAAAAACCTCTCAAAGAAATGGGTTGATCTTGTGAAACATGGTGTTGACCTTCTCCAACATAGGACTGATTGTAGTGGTAGCTCTGGACAGGACAAGGCTGTTTTGTGTTGTGTGTACGCTTGCTAGGAGTCAGGACCAACTGGACAGCATCCCGCAGCCACAAAAAAACAACAACATATATTTACCAAAGCTCATCAGATTGTACATTTAAGATCTGAGCATTGAACTGTATGAAAAACAGATCTCAATAAAATTCAAAAGTCAAATATATAAGAAGAACATTGAAAGCATGACTTAATAGAAATAGAGCAAATATAAAAAAGCATGACTTCATGACTTCATATGAAAAAAATAGAACTTTCCATTTCCTACAATTGATTTGAAACACAAGTATGAGGGGACTGCTAAAAAGCAAACAAAATAAAAAACATAGACACTAATAAACCCTATATATTTGGATCAGGATGAAAAACACTAGCATTAACTCTACCAGTTTTCTTTAGTATTTACCTAGTATAACTTTTAAATTGTTTGCTTTTAAACTTTGTTTCCTTAAGTATACAGTGTTTATTTAAAAACTGTTTATTTATATTTTTTAAAGTCTAATATAAAATGATAAGAACTATCTTGAGGCTGTCAAATTTAGCTATTTACTTTTACTGTGATTACTAATTCATTTGAATTCATTCTATCTTATTTGAAACTTCTCATTTCCCCAAAATTTTTAAGTTTTATTTTCTTCTTTATTCCTATCTTCTTTTGGGTTACTAGAGGGTTTGATATTTCATATTATCTCAACTTATTGGGAAGATACACATTTTGTTTTTGTTTTTATGGAGTAAAAATTTTTACCTGAGTATTTAATAAAGTCTAAAGTTTTTTCATCATATTGACTCATTCTAAAGAGTTCAGACCCAAGCACTTCCTAATGCCTACATTCTATTTTCCAGTATCTTAATACCCTCTTGTGTATAACCCAAAAGTTGATCACCACAGTAATTACTGTTTTATAGAATTAATATTGTTTAAATTTATCAACATGGTGATGAGTTTCTATGCTCACTATAGCTTTGTGCCTCCCACTAACATATGAATTCAATTTTTTCTTCCTGAAACATTTTTTTCCACCAGTGAGTCTTTGAATAGTATGTATTTTCTGTATTTATGAACATATCATTGTTTGATTCTCACTTTTGAATTATATAATTCAGCTAGACATTCCATTGTAGTTGACCGTTACTCTGCCTCCAAATTTTGAAGGCGATACAATTGTCCATTGCTTTTGTTGATGAAAAGTTGTCTATCAGTTGAAGTGTTCCTTTGTGAGATATCTTTCTTTTCTCTCTGGTTATTTGTTATATCTTCTATTTGTCTTTGAGGTTACTCACTTTCACTCTGATGGGTCTATGTGTGGATCTATTCTTATTCCTCCTGTTTAGCTTTCTTATTTTCACATATGGAGTGATGTCTTTCATCAAGATCAGAAGTACTCACCCATTGTGGTAGTCTGGGTTGACTAGAGAAACATTCATAGACACTCACATGTGTATAAGAAACAGATTTATTAAAAAAAGAGACAGAAACAGCCTTATATCAAAGAGTGATTGTATATTGAGAAAAGATTCCAGCCCAGTCTAGATCAAGTCCTTAAGTTAAATGTTAGCCCATGTGTCTGAAATCAGTCTATAAATTTCTCTTCAGACTCATGCAACACATGCAATGACACAGAATGCAGGATGCTCACAGGCCACTGGGTGGGAAGTCTGTGGATCCAGTGGTGATAGAAGCATCTCAGTGCTGGCATGGGTCTCCACATGGCTCTACCACCTCCATGGCATAGCTCCAAGTGGCTTGTCAACAGAAGGGGAAGCAGCACGTGTGTGTGTCCCACCTCCAGGGAGGAAGACAGGAGTTCCCAGAATCCTCAGGAGAAGGCCACACCCACACAGAGGCCTCATTGGTTGTGACCTGACTGACAGGCTAGATGCCATCCCTTTGCAAGTTGACAGATTCTGTAACTGCCACAACCATCAATTGCTCATAGGTAAGTTCAGGTGGAAGCTGAAGGAAATGAAAACACATCTGATAGCCAGCCTATGAACTTGATTCGATCCCACCTGAATTGGAGAACATCTCAAGGACAGATTTGCTGCATGGAACATAGACGACAGAAGACCCCGTATCCTGTGAGACCCCAATTAGGGTCCCTATGGCATTTAACAACAACGGAGGCTAGAAGTAGGAGGTTTTTAGAACTCTCTGGAAACATCCTCAGCCAATAAAGACTCAGTTTTCTCACCCTGGGTAGAATAATTGGGCAAATGTCTAATGTTGGCCCCCAAGGAATGCCCAGCAGAGTGGAGTTCTGCTAGCCTCCAGTCGTAGCTGCCTTGGCAGACCAGCTGCTGCGGACTCTGCTCTTTGTTTCACTCCAGCTCCGCTGTTTCCTGGGAACACCTCTCAAGTCAGTGATGTCATTCAAATCTTTGCCTCAGGATCTGCTAACATGGGTCTGTGTCCTGGTGGTGCAGTGGTTATGAGTTGGGCTGTGATCTGCAAGGTCAGCAGTTCAAATCCACCTGCTGCTCCACAGGAGAAAGACAGGGTTTTTCACTCCCATGAAGATTTACAGTCAGGGGAACTCCCAGGGGCAGTTCTACCCTGTTCTTTTTCTGTTCCCCAGCCCACAGTTTCACTGACATATACTTCCCATATCATACAATTTAATAGTTCAATCACAGAAAGCAGAGTTGTACACAAGTCACCCTGGTCTATAGGGTGGCTATGTGTCGGAATTGACTCGATTTATCAGTGTGTTTTGCTTGCTTTCTGTTTCGGTGCCCCTCCTAGTACACTCATCAGCTTTGCTTTCTCTTATTGCTCATCCCCCCACCCCCACCCCCATCAGTGGCTTTGCCAGACTGACCGGCCGGTTCTGGGAGACCAGAGTATGCTTTATCTCTGCCCCCAGCCCTGGTTGAGCACTGGCCCATCAAGAAGGATGTGGATCTGGTAGTTTTATGAAAAGGCTTTGGAGATGAAAGGAAAAACGTAAGCCAGAGCCTGCAGGCGCCGGGTCTCTCATGTTAGAAGGCAGATGCTGGGCCCTCCCCACAAGCTCGGGGAAGTGGCAGTGGATGGAGGAAGCCGAATCTTCACTGGCATGGAAGTATGGCTGGAGGTCAGGGACAGGGACATGTTTCCAGAAACCCAACCTGAGGCAAGTGAGGCGGAGAAGCCACGGTGGAGAAGGAGGGCAAAGTTTACCCTGAAAAGCAGTGAACTAGAACCCCGAAGAGCATTTCTATAGCCTGAACACAACAGCCCCCACATTCTGCTCATTGTTGGTCTCACCAGGTTTCTCCCAGCCAGTGTCACCCAGAGCCCCAAGCCCTGGACACCCGCGTGCCCTTTAGCACCTACTCTTAGTGAACTCAGTCCACTCTGATGAACCCAGAGCCCCTCCAAGACCCAGGCTGGAGGGCCTAGCATCTTCTGTGCCAGGATTCTTGGATCAGACACTTCCCAGGTGTCTGCTCTAGTATACCTCTACTCCTCTCTTTTGAGCTGTTCCAGGCTCAGGGTAGTCCTTCTCCCTCCGTCTCTCCAGGATGGATTGGAGAGCCTGGTGGGCTTGAGAAAGTCTGAGAGGGGACTGTTGCTGCTCTGGGATGCTCTTCCTCCTCTGGTGGGCTGAGATTGGGCAGACAGTGCCCTGCTTCAGCATGGCAACCCTAGGCTCTGGCTCTGGTGTGGGATGGGCATGTGTACAAATGGACCCTGGGAAGTGATCCAGGCAGACAAGCACAAGGCTGAGCCTTTGGGCTAGCATCTAGATGGGATGACTCCATCTTCCACCCAGCTTGCCCAGGGGTGGGAAGGGGATTTCCAAAGAAAGGTTAAAAAGAATACTGCAGTGCTATAAAGATAGGCTCAATGAGATGGATGGATGGACACAGTGGCTGTATCAATGGGCCCGGGCATAGGAACAGTGTGAGGATGGCCATGCAGTAGTTCCTTCTGTTGGGCAGTTGGCACAGGGTCGCTATAGTCGCAGCTGACTTGATGGCACCTACCATCAACAACAAAACAATATAAAGATAAGCAATGGTAGAGGAAGGAGGTAGGGAGCAGCATGGGAGGAAGGAAGCTTTGGGGGAATTGTCCCTGGTCACTTTGCCCATTAAATCCAGAGATTTAAACTGCACGGAATCAGACTTGAGCTAGAATGATCATTATGGAAAACTGACTAACAAGGCATTATGGACAACCTCTGCTTGGCTATTTGTAGCAGTAGCCAGGGAAGATGCCATCGCTGCATTCAAGTGTCCTCTCCCATTCCCTTGGCACCTCCCCTTCAAGTGCCCCACTCTCACCACCTGTCCTTTCAGGTCAGAGACAGGAACTACTTTCCCGACCAAGGCCAATCTCTTCCTACGTCCTTGGCCAGCTCATGCTGGCTGCCTCCCACCTTTCAAGTCTGCTCTGAAACCATCTCCTTACAGGGGGTCAGCACCTAAGATAGGCCTTCTCCATCACCGTCATCCCCACTGCCAACTGCATTCGTATTATTTTTATCTGTTCCCCACAGTCTGAGCCCCCTAGAATCTAAGTTCCAAGAGGGAACTACGTTGTCATGTTTCCATGATGTTCCTGACATCCAGGCAGTGCCCGGAACACACCGACATGACCCCAGGAGGCACAAAAGGCTAACTCTTGTGTCCTTGGAGAACCAGCCTTGAAGGGCACGAGGAGCCGAGCCCCTGGAGGGACTCCAGGACAGCGCAGCCCTGGGAGAAGGTGGTGTGGACATCAGCAGACGGAGTGGGTGAGTTTCCAGGGATGTGGAAGGTTGGGGTTGTGAAAGGCAGAGGCGTGCTAAGTGGGGAAAGCCCTTCGACAAGCTTCCGTCGGCTGTGATGGTTCCTGTGTGGGAAGGTTGGGGTAACAGGAAGGCCTGGTAGCTTTGGTAGACGGGGAACTTCCCTCTATGGCAGGGGTTCTCAACCTGTGGGTCGCGACCCCTTTTGGGGTCGAATGACCCTTTCACAGGGGTCTCCTGATTCATAACAGTAGCAAAATTATAGTTCATACAGAGTGTGAACTGTATGAATGGCAGTTCATACAGAGTAAAAGTCATACAGCATAGCAAAATTACAGTTATGAAGTAGAATCAAAAATAATTTTATGTTTTGGGGGGGTCACCACAACATAAGGAAGTGCCCTAAAGGACCGCGCATTAGGAAGGTTGAGAACCACTGCTCTATGGCCTCTTCCCACCCATGTCCTCATCATCCCGGGAAAGGAGCCCCTGGTTGGTGTGATAGTAACGGTGGCAGTGTTGGGGGTGGGGTGGGGAGGTGGGGGGGTGGTGGGGAGAACTGACTTAGCGCTCTCATCCACACAGCACCCAGATTATTTGGATACTTGGGTCCTCGGTAAAGGCAGTGATTCATTTATTTACTCCCCAAGTATTTAGTGAGCACTTAGGATGTGCCAAACATTGTCTGAGGCATGAGGCTTATAGGCACAGCGTAACCAGACACAGTCCTTTCCTGTCAGAGCTTACAACGGAATGAGAGAGCCAAACAGTAAACAAGGTCACAGACAAACCGATCAGGGAATGCAGGAAGGACAGGCGCCGGGCCTGATGCGAACCCCATTTAGAATGAAGGTCGGGGAGGGAGATGCTAGTTCATCGAGGCCTGAAGGATGTAAGGAGAAAAATGTCAACCCGAGAATGAAGGAGAAAAAAGCATTCTAGGCAAGAGAACACCCCGGGCAAAGCCCTGAGCGGAAAGAATTTCTCTTGTTACAAATCAATGACGACTGGCTAGCAAGGCTCTTGAGGGAGACCGAAGAGAAGGGTGGCCGGAACCAGAGTGTGCAGAGCCCGGAGGGCCCCATAAAGGAGTTTGAACTTGATCTGGAGGACACACGTGAGCCTAAGAAGGAGTGTAAGCAGAGTGGTCACACGGTTCCATCTCTAGCTGAGGAATGGGGTTTCCACGGTGGCAACCAGAGGCGAACTGCAGAGCAGGCAGGAGACAGCGGAGGCTTGGATGTGGGGGCGGCAGGGGAGATGGAGAACAGTGAATGGAGTAGCTTCTAGATCATTGGTTCTCAACCCGTGGGTTGTGACCCCTTTGGGGGTCGAACGACCCTTTCACAGGGGTCGCCTAAGACCATCAGAAAATACATAAGTATTTCACAAGCTATAATTACATATTGTTTTGTGATTCATCACTATGCTTTAATTATGCCCAATTTGTAACAATGAAAATGCATCCTGCCTATCAGCTATTTACATGACAACTGAAAAATGGCAGTGATGAAGTAGCAACGAAAATAATTTGATGGTTGGGGGGTCACCACCGCATGAGGAACGGTACGAAAGGGTCGCAGCATTAGGAAGGTGGAGAACCACTGTGCTAGATACATATAAGAGGTTGAGCCACTAGGCCTTGGCAATGGAGGGGAAGGGGCCAGTGAAGGAGGGGAAGTCAAGGCTGACTCAAAGGTTTCTGAGATGAGGAGCCTCCTACAGCAACGGGGACACTGAGCAGGGGCAGGGGCAAGACCAAGAGCTCAGTTGGGGGCCGCTGATGGAAACGTCGGTGGAGCAGCACACACAAGGAGAGCCATGTTTGCAGTGCAGAAGATTGTTCTGGGTGTGAGGTCAAGTCAGTGCCTACAATATTTACAGTCAAGATGGCCAGCCCTGCTTCTCAGATCACGATGAGGGGGGAGCTCCCCCAGGCCCCACATTCTCAGTGGGAACGATGGTGACGGGCCGGTTCTCCTGTCTGATCCGAGGACTCGATGTGAGTATGTTCCCAGGACTCAGTCCCTGAAGAATGGCTTGAAAGAGCTGCATGGGTGCACGCAGAGACAGGTGACGGGCGAAAGAGAAGCCAACAGCTGGGGCTGATGAGGAGACTCAAGGGACAGTTGGTTCAAATAACTAGCAAGTGATTTCCAGAAACTCTGGGAGCAAATGCCATATTGTGAATTGTAGCCAGTCTTGTCCTGATGGAGGGGTTGCCAGGTCTCTTCCACCCCTTTTTAAAAATTGGGGACTCAAGTCTTCTTTTCATTCCAGACCACTAGATTTCACTCGAGGAGCTGAGACCAGAGGGTCTGATCAAGGAAGCCAGAGAGCGAGAGGCATCACCACGTAGAGAAACATTCAGCAGGAGGCTGAAGGGATAGCAAGACGCATAGGATGGGGAGGGCCAAGGCAGGCACGGCCTAAGACAGGGGACCCCACTCAGCAAATCATCCCCTTCCAGTTCGCCTTCCTCAGAGGTTTGTCTTGGGGGTGGGGGTGGGGGACAAGAAGCCTCAGCCCTGGCTCTCAGGCCCCCAGGCCCCAGACATGACTTGCCAACCACCCATCTGGGAGAGTTTGGCCAGTCTTCCCAGGATGATGATGGTAAAGTGGTGATTACTCAGGGCTCCTGGCGACGTGCCTGGCAGAAATCATAGGAAGTGACTGGAATGGTGGCTAAAGGGACTGGGAAATCCAGATCCTGGGTTCAGATCCAAGGGGGAGTCCTTCCCCATGTTCCGTTTCTCAGCCTCCCTCCTCAGCCACAGCCAGAATCGTGGGCAGCCTCGGCAGTCTGAGTGTAACCTGATGTCGAAGTGGCGGCTATCATGATGCTTTCCCAAATTGGTCACTCTTTCCCTTCTAGATACTTCTAGGGAGGAGGCTTAACACCCTAGAAATGAGGAGTGGCGTGTCACTTGCTTTGCACAATGAAAAATGAGCGTGAGTGATGTGCACTGGTCATGGCAAAAGAAATGTAAGGGGAAAAAAAAGAAATGTAAGGGACTGTGCTCAATCACCCCCCCCCCCCCAACACACACACACACTCTTCTCTTGTTGTGGCGTCTGGCGGAACACCTGTTGATATGAAAACATGCCATTAAGATATTACCTTGAAGACCCTACCCTGGAGTGTCACCCAGACTTTTGTTATGTTGATTCCTTGATAGGACCGGGATTTTTGTTATGTGGCAGGAACTGACTGACGCCAAGCTGACCATCCTGTGTGTGCTGTGGAGGGAAGAGATGCAAAGTAGATGGAGAGGAGGAGACTCGTTTTCCAGAGGGTCTACGAAGCAACCCACCCAGACCCACTGCCGTTGAGTTGATTCTAATGCACAGCGACCCTGTACAACAGAGGCAACCCGTCTGTGCCAGAGGGTTTCCAAGCATAGACGTTTGTATAGAAGCCGAGAGTGCCTCCCCCTTCTCCTGCTGAAGGGCTGGTGCCACCCCTTTGATCAGTAGTGTATCGCTCTAACCACTGCACCACTAGGGCTCCTTCCTGATGAATCATGAACACCACATCCTTGGAGCAGGAGTCCTGGCGGCCCAGTGGTTAGCACGTTGGGCTGCTAACCTCCAGGTCCGCAGTTCCAAATCACCAGTCACTCTCTAGGAGCAAGATGAGGCTTCACACGCCCACACAGAAGGACAGGCCCAGAAACCTACAGGGGCAGTTCTACTCTGTCCTATAGGGTCACTGTGAGTCAGAATGGGCTCGATGGCAGTGAGTTTGGGGTACATAGTTGGGGAGATTTCCTAAGGCTTTGAGAAAAATATTCATGTGGTAATTCAGGCCTTCCATTGGCCCTTTCATTCACCCACAGTTACTGCTTGAGTACCAGGCACTGGGCCATGACAGGGGACCTGGAGGTGAATGTGGAGGTGCTCACGGTCTATGAAGAGGGCAGAGAACCTGACAGCCCTAGAGTCCTGAAACAATGCCACCAGGGAAATAATCGTAATTGATCATGATGTGGAAAGGAGAGAGCGAAAGAGAGAGAGAGAGAGAGAGAGAGAGAGAACCTAATCTTAGATGTGAGAGGCGCAGAGGCAGAAGGTGGGAAAGCACCAACATCCGGATCGAGGAAACTCTTATAGCCCAGTCACCACTTCTACAGACCATTATTAAGCATCTGCGATGTGTCGTGTTCAACGTACAACCTGTCAGTTGTGGCAAAGAGAATTTGGTCAACATTTGGAATTTCAAAAAATCGATCTGTTTGGGCCAAAAGGGAGAACTAGGCCTGGGAGAAAACGGTCAGCTACTTCCCCAGAGTGCCAGAGATTCATACTTGACCTTGATCGGTTCCAGGGAGAGTCTACCTTTACTGCCCTGCACCAAGAGGCTATAGCCTGAGCTGAGGAATCAGGGCCCTGTTCATTGTGCCTGCATGGTTTTCTGGGTAGCCCCTCGAGCCTCCCAGCCCCCTCCTCAGGACCTTCTGAAATGGCTCCAGACAAGGTTCTGTTCCGGGCTCAGGCCCTGACAAGCCCGAACTGAGTGCCCGGGCTCTCCTTCTCTTAGGCCAGGGCTCTGACTTGCTATGGCACTTTTTACATGTGTATGTGATTTCTTGGTTTATGTTGGTCTCTTTCTGTCTTTAATTAAATTGCTTTCTTGAAAAAATCCATCTCCACCGATCCAAGGGATTCAAAGTTTTCATTGTTTTGTTTTTCAGTTTGGTTTTTACCCCAGCTGTGCTTGGGACCAATTTTCACGTGTGGGACGGCAGGTACCTGCTGGGCTTGGTTAGGCAGTTGTCGTGTGAGGGCCACGGCCTAGAGGTCAGGCAAGTGACAAAGCCAACTCCTGAAGCTTTACCCTCACCAAACTGGACACCTGCCCGCAGGGAGCTTCCCCAGGGACCAGAACCCTTATGCCCCACAGCTGTCAGCTCTGACCCCTTCGCTCTCCTCCTGTGTGGCCACGTCCTTGCCTGGCCACTCCACCATGCAAGGGGGAAGACAAAGCCTGCTTGTTGCTCTGTATTTATCTTGGGAGTGCCTGCTCCTAGGACAGCCTCCTGGCCTCAATGCCCAGGAATAGCACCAGGTCCACATGGCCAGCCTGCTGCCCCGCCAGACCTTCCGAATTGCTTGTTTTTATTGAAATTCTTCGGCATGCACAATCCCGGACGGTGTGTGGATCTTGGATGGGGTGCTGTGGGGGACCCAGGGAGAGGAAGGCCTCGGGCTCATTGGGCCTGGTGTTTATTTGGCCTGCCCTCTCGGAGTAGTAGAGAATGGAAGTCAATAAAAGTGACCCAAGATTGGTGACCCAGAGCGCTACAGGATGTGAGACCAGGTCCAGGCAGACCTGGCTTAGGCTCTGGTCTACCAGCACCCAGACGGTGCAGGAAACACTCTAGAGAGCTGCAGGGACAGGAAACAAAAACAACAACAGCCCTGCAGACCCAGCCCTTTTGGCCACAGCTTATTAGAACTGCTCCCTCTTGACTCTTACCTGCAGGCTCCTGCAGGATGACCGTCTGCTTGGCAGCTCTCCCCTGACCACAGGCAACATTCTGGAGACGGCAAGACAGCTTACGACAGCTTCAGCCATATAGGCATGCTGGGAGCAGAGCAGGCTTCTTGGCTTCCCATTTTTTTTCACCCTCCAAGAGCTGGCCTGGTCCCAGGCTCTTCAAGTGTCACCTTCTCAGACCCAGACATTCCTCAGCATCCCCCATCTGGTCCCTGAGGTGGCACTGACCTCAAACGCTAGGTAAAAGCTACGGGGCCTCGTTAGACTTGCACATAGAAACTCTACTCTCCCACTTCAGTCCAATTTACCTGGAGACTGCTTGCTTGACTCACAGGTCCCCATTCTCCTGGGCCTGGAGGCCCATCATTCTCCTGGAGGCCCAGCCTGGCACGAGGCTGGCAGACAGCTAGTGGCGGAGGGAGGGCTAGGGCTTCCAGCTGGCCCCGGACAGTGCACTTTTCAATGTCCAGGTTGATGACCTGGGACTTGTGCTTCCCCCCCACCGAGATGACAAAACATAGGAGGATGTGGTGGAGGGCGCTGGGGTGGGAGGGCAGTTCTCAAGGCAGGAGATTTGCACAAGTCCCAGAATGTGCAGCCAGAGCCTAGGCCAGAAAATTTCAGACCGGAGCCGGGTTCTAGAGGAGCAGGGAGAGAACGCCAGGCTGAGATGCCAGTCCCCAGCTTCCCAGACCTGGGCCCTCCCGACCGCGCCAGGGGGTGTGTCTGGGGTTGGAGTGGACCTCTCTCTTTCCAATAGAACAACATATAGAGCCCAGGCAACATATTCGCCTGCCGTGCTCCGCCACCCCACCCTCACCTGTGAGAACATTATGAATCGGTTGGGGAAAGAAATGTATAAAACAGATCGCGCTTCCAAAACGCGGAGTCCAGAGGGAGACCCGCACAGCAAGGAGACTGAATTTGCTCTTGTCAAGACGGAGGTCTTAGAGTGGGGTACAGCCACAGGGGAATACTTAGGGCGGGGGTGACGGTGCCGCCTCCCCTCAACCCACTGGGGCTTCCTCGAGGAGGAGTTGATGAGCAGGGGAATCAGAGACTTGGTGAAATGGAATGGGGGTGGGGTGCCAGAGGTGGGGGGCCAAAAAGGACTTGTAAGCCCAGCCGAGCTCCTTACTGCTGAAGACCTTCACTCCCACCTGTCACCAGGAATCGCCAGGGCCCCGCAGGTACCCTGCTGACCCCGCTTCCAGGCCAGGACCATTTGACCCGACCTGGGGGAGCAGGCAGGGGAGGGGGCGCAGGGGGAGCCGCCGGTCCGCCGCCTGCCCGGGCCTCCTGGAGCCGCGCCCAGAGCGTGCAGTCCGCCGGCCTGCGGCTGGGGATTTCGCTGGGAGCCGCTACATTTGGAACCGATTATTTAATCATTAATTTCCTCCTCTCGTCGACCCCTTCCACCCCGCCTCAGCTCGGCGCCCCCGCCCCAGATTAGATCTCCACGTGGTGCTTTGCGGTGATCCGTGACGGGGCTTCTGTGCTGGGGACGCCGGCGGGGAGGGGGAGCCGCCGGTGGGGCTGAGGCTACTGGACCGCTCCCTTCCCGGGAGGCCGCTCAGGGAGCAACTGCAGCCCAGGGCAGAAGCCACCAGGCAGTGCAGGGGGCTGGTGCTTGGGGTCTCTAAGCTGTGCCTGGCCTGGCGGTGGGGTGGGTGTGGGTGGGGGGTGGGGGTCAGGGCGGGGTCTCCTCCCCCAAACTAGTGCAGTCCAGCATCTCAGGCCCTAGGCCTTGAAGTTCCTGAAGCATCTCTAACCAAGGCTGCCCTTCCCAACACAGAGCTCCTAACTGCTTCTCCTTGGGAGCCTGTGAGGTTCCAGGAGCCAATGCAACCAGGCTTCCCTGGTTGGCTCTGTGTGGTCAGTGCCCTCCCCTCTCCTGATGGTCGCCCCCCCTACCCCCTTCCCAGCTTCAGTTCTGTGCCCTGCCAGCTTACACACCGGCTCCCACCTCAGGGAGCTCCCAGCCGGATTGAAGGGATTTAGAGGACAGCCCTGTGACTGGAGGGCTGGCCTAGGTGCAGGGGAGTCTGGGGCGAGCCCAGGGTGAATGAGGGAAGGGAAGGCTCTGCTGGGCTTAGCAGGCCATGAGGCTCCGCTGGATGGGGCATCCTCTTCCCCACTCTTGGCTTCTCTCCACCAACTCTCAGTTGTCAGTGTTGGTTGCTGCTGAGAGACTCCAAAGCATGGAGACCCCACGTGTACAGAGTGGGCCTGCCCCATAGGGTTTGCATGGAGTCCTCACATGTACAGAGTGGACCTGCCCCATAGGGTTTGCATGGAGTCCCCATGTGTACAGAGTGGACCTGCCCCATAGGGTTTGCATGGAGGCCCATGTGTACAGAGTGGACCTGCCCCATTGGGTTTGCTGAGACAAATCACTCGGCCAAAGCGCCCGTGGGGATGGGCCGAGGGGAGTGAGTTGTCAGTGACTGGCTCCCTCCTTCCTCGTTGGGACCATCAGGAAACGTTTCTCTTGTTACAGGCTCAGACACAGCAGCCCCATTTTCTGGGGAGGGGCAGCCCTGGCCCTGAAGACACTGCATCTAGAACCAGAGAGAGGGGACACTGAAGTCAGAGGGAGGAGGAAGGAATGACCGTGGAGAGGCTGCTCAGCAGTTCAAAGCCACCAGCTGGCCAAAGGGAGACTGGTGAGGCTTTCTGGCCACATAGAGATTGGTTTTACTTGCCCCCC
>NW_022103906.1:76676314-76688998 GCF_000313985.2 Echinops telfairi | reverse complement strand
GGGCGCTGCTAGAAACAAACTTCTTGGTCGGCTGGGCTTGGATCTGACCATAGGCCATCTCTATTCATCTTTGCCCCTTGATTTAAGAGAAAGGTGGTCAGGCCAGGGGGACGCTGGCCTCCTCTAATGGGAGGTGAGGGAAGGGACGAAGCTCCCCATGCCGACAAGCACTCTTACAGCGCATGCCTCCCTCACTTCCCTATCCTGAAACATCTCCTTCCAAGGCCCAGCTCCATGCCACATCCTCCTGGATCGGCCCGATCCTTCCTCCCAAGGCTAATGATCATTTAGAGGCTGAGACCCATGGCTTGGCCTGGGCAGTTCTCTAGATGTTTCCGTTAAGTAAGACTTTTTTTTCCTCGGCAGCGTGGAAGGCCATCGGGGCCTCTTTCAGGGCCTCGAAGGACTTGGCAGGACAAGGACGAGAACCTGCCATTAGGACCATCGAGTCAATTCCGACGCACAGTGACTCTGTGTGCAACAGTGAAAGGCTGCCCTATCCCGAGCCAGCCTCCCCATTGTTCTTACGTTTGAGCTCCTTGTCGCAGCCCCTGTGCCAATCCATCTTGTTGAAGGCCTCCCGCTTTTCCCTGCCCCTTTACCAAGCCTGATGTCCTTCTCCAGGGACTGGTCTCTTCTGCCAACAGGTCCAAAGGATTTGAGATAAAGTCTTGTGATTCTTGCCTCTAGGGAGCATTCTGGCTGTACCTCTTCCAAGACACATGTGTTTGTTCCTTCGGCGGTTCCGTATTCTCGGCCAGCATCATAATTCAAATGCATGGTTTCTGCTTCGGTCTTCCTTATGCAATGTCCCACTCGAGGAGGTGATTGAAAGCTCCATGGTTTAGTCCTCAAAGTAACATCCTTGCTTTTCAACACTTTACAGAGGTCTCGTGCAGCAAATTTGTGTTGGTGGGAGTCCCTCACTGAACAAGTCTTGGTGCAAGATACTGCCCATCTCCCACTATGGATGCTGAAACCAGATACCAACTTTCAGTCTCAGTTGCAGTTGGGCCAGTTGGGGCCTGGGCCAGTCGGAGACATCCCTGACCAACGATGGGTACAGTAAGTAGCTGGATCCGCTCTGAGGGGCAGCAGCAGGATACCAGCTCCAGAGCCTAGAACGCGACATCAGCAAGTCTTACAACCCCTTCTGTGGGCACTTTAGCGGTGCTCAGACGTTTCAGCCTCCCCTGTGTCCCCCTCGTTTCTGAGGTTGTATTTACCCCCTTCTGCATTCTTCTGGGAAATAGCAAACAGCCTTTCTCGCAATTCATGTTCTGTTTCCATCAGTCAGATTCTCTGTTGCTTGCCACTGCCACAGGTTTCCCAGCGCCTTTCCTTCACTGTCTTTTGCCATGTTTTAGAATCGACCTGGCCCCAAATCTAGAGCTACACTGACAAGACATCCCTAGGCCTTCTTTGTAGGGCCGATTTCCCACATCAGACCCCAAATCTTTCCCAAGAAGCCCTCTGTCAACTTCAAGGAGGTGGAGCTCCATGACGTAGCTGATGAGAACTGACTTCAGAGTTCTCAGAACCAGTGCTGTGCCATTCCCTGATTCTTGACTCTGCCTCACATTCAGGCCCCTCGCCATGCAAGTTTATGGCATCTCCCACTGGAGGTAGCGTGTCCCTTGCAAACTCTCAGTCAACGCCATGTGGCTTGCTTTGGCTAATGGATGTTAATAGATGTGATGGAAGCAGAGACTTGAAGCGTGTTTATAGACTCTTGTGATTTTATTATCACCAAGGTAAAAACATGCCCAGGATAGTCTTAGGAGGATGAAGGACTCATGGAGGAGACTCAGGAGACTAAGACACATCTACAGCTTGGGCCCAAGGCCAGCTCGCTGACCCTCAGATGCATGAATGTCATTGTGGGTTTAAACGAGTAAGATTTGAAATGGTTTGCTATGCAATACTGTTGAATCAATTGTTAACAGATACAAGAAAAAACCAAAGGTGGATGATTCAGGGATTAGCATCGAGCCTACATCATGCTAAGAGAGACTCATGTTCCTTTAAGCCTTTTGCTTTGCTATGCATGGGGTATAAAATTGATCCTCATTGCTGCGAGCTGGTAGCTATACCTTTGAACATCATGTTCAGGCCGTAGGCAAGGAGGGAGGTGAAGGGCGAAGGTCAAAAGTGACAGAGGAGTATGAGAGCTGAGTCCGCCTTTCAATAGCTTTTCCCAAAGGCCCGTCCACTATACATTTCACCTTTTACTGTCCCACTCATATTTTCTTATCGGAGATATTTTTCTAATGTCATCCCAGCTGCAAAAGATGTCTTGGAAACAGAATATTATTCATGGCTTGAATGGCTTCCCCGAACAGATCACAGATTCTGCGAGAAAGGCTGGGAGGGCAAGGGGGAGCTGCCATCGAGAATCTGCAGTGGCCAGGGGGCATGCTGCAGCTGGCAAGATTCAGCTGGCCTGCAGGGGCTTCTCCTCTGAGAAAGACAGATGAGACGAGTGGGGTGTGCATCTTTTGCTGCCATTCTTCATGGAGGGACACTGTTCTCTCACACTGACTGCGATCGCAGTAGGAAAATAGGGTCTTTTCCTTTCTTATCCCTAGCTCCATCTTTTCCTTCAGATCCCCGCCTTCCTGGGATATGGCAATGGCGGTAGAGGTCCGGCCCAGATCCACTGGACAGGGGTCGAGCGGATGATGTGGGGGCACAGGGTGATGCTTTCCTGTTCCTGATGGTCCCTGGAGGGCATTCTGGCTGCGGTCTGTAGTTGGTGCTGCCCAGATATTAGGAAGGTCATCCGAAAGGACCATTCACATGCAATCCAGGAGTTTGTGGCCACCAACTTGACTCCCACATGACTGCCCGATGTCGGTCATGAATGGTGCCAACCAGAGAGGGACTGGATGTTCCGGGACTCTGGTTCCCTACGGTTCATCTGGGTGTAATGCCCTCCTTCATATCTAGACCTCATTCTCTCCACACCCCCTTCTCCCATTTCCTCTACGATCTAGACTCCTCACTTTTCCTCCACGCCAAGGCCTATGCGTTGAACTCTCAATGCGTTGAACTCTCAGCGGCCTCTTTCTGTCTCTCTACTGAAAATTCCTTCCTCTGAGTCTTGGTTGCCTCGTGACCTAACATGACCGGGGAAATACCATGACGTCGGGGAGATATTGGAATGAACAAGGACCTCAGTGAAGATGCTAAGATATGATTACGTCCATAAATGTCGGGGTTATTTTAATATAGAGTGGTAAGAGCTACGTAAACCTAGCTCAGCTGCAGGTGCCCAAACCAGCCCGAAGGAGGGAAGGAAGGACAGTCAGACCCATTCGTTCACCCGTTATTGGGTACCTTCTCTCCGTGCCAGGCGCTGTCCTTGGTGCTGGGATGAGAGGCGGTACCAGGTGCACAGCACAGGGTACTGCCCTGGCAGAGGGAGCAGCCAGTGTGGGGGCAGGGAGGGCACAGAGCACTCGGGAAATTCTAAGTGGTGCCAAGTGGGTACAAGAGAATGTGCAATGCAGGAGTGTCAAAGGAAGCAGGCAGGCAGGATCTTCAGGCCAGACCTGGGAACTTGGACTGGATCACGAGAGACAGGGGGAAAGCACCGATGGGTGTTAATGCGAGGCAGAGAGGAATACACCTCTGGATGTGTCATGAGGACAAAATCTGAGGGCCAGAACACAGACGACAAACGTGGGCACGGCTTTTCCCCTTGTCGTATCTCAAGGTGGATGCAGTGCGCACGGGAGACAGGATGAAAGAGAGACAGCTAAAGGCAGAGGCTCTGCAGGATGTGTGTCCTCTCAGGAAGAGTATGAAGACCAGACTCACGGCTCCTTCCTCCATATTTCTCTTCTTGGGACCTGAGTTTAATGTTCTTCGAAAGAGGGCCCAGCCAGACAGAGGAAGCCAGGGGTGACAGGAGACAGGGAAAGAGCCACAGTGAGCTTTCATGTAGACCGAAGAGAACCAGATTGGTGGTCAAATTCAAGTACAGAATGGCCTCCACCTCCCATCCCACCATGTGGTCTGAGCATCCTCTCCCTCCTTCCGAGCTGGAGTTCTACCTCTTCTCTGTGGTCCTACAAGTAACCTTTGGAAGCTCCATCCAGAACGGGGCTGCCCAGGCTCTGGTGGTTCAACATGTTCTGGAGCCAACAAGCCCCCTGCTGCCCACTGCGGGAGACCCCCCTCCACCACCACACACAGCTTGCTGTCACCCCTCTGCTCTGCGGCCCGACAGGTCCCTCCCTGCTCAGCCCCTTCCTCCGGGGCCTCCTGCAGCTCCCTGCCCACGGGCTCCCTCTGGCCTTCAAGGCATGGCTTCATTTTCTTTGGCTGTTTCTTTTTCCTTTTTCCACATACCTGGTGGGCTTCCAGGATCAGCCGAGGCTCAGACTTGGCTACGTGGAAATAGAGATAGACACAGTCCCTTTATTATTTAATTTGATGAAGAAGAAGAAAGAAAGAAAGAATGAACAAAAGAAAGAAAGAAAGAAAGAAAGAAAGAAAGAAAGAAAGAAAGAAAGAAAGAAAGAAAGGAAAGACGAATTCTTGGCTGAGGTGGTACCTTTCAGTCCAGGGGACCCACCAAAAGCCCTGGGAGCTTGGACAGGATGTGGTCAGGAAAGGTCTCCTTTCCAAGCTCAAACAGCCCCCCCACCCCACCCCCTCAGGTCTTCTGCCCACCCCCCACTCCCCGACCTCAGGTCCTCTGCTCAAGCAGGCTCCATCCAGCCCTCTGGGCTGCCCTCTACCTCCCACCTCCCGTGCTTCCAACCCCCCAGGGCTGCAGCCCCTGCCAAGCCCTGGCAGTGACACCGTGCTCAGCCCTTGCCGGAGGCCCTCCAGGCTCCAGCGACCTCTGGATGCCCCCCAGGCCCACCACACACTGCAGCCTGTTCCAGCCGAAATTCCCTTGCGCGGTGGAAAGAGGAAATGAGAGCAGGGGTGGGGGCAAGGGATGGCGGAAAAAAATAAAATGAGATGGAACCGAGTCCTGGAAGGAGAAGGGGAAGCCAGGGTAGAAGGAGTTGGGGGTTAGCTGGTTTTGTTGGGGGGCGGGGCGCTACTCTAGGGCCCCGGTTGTGGGTCTCCTCAGGTCAGATTCAAAAGGCATTCAGCTCTTGTCTTAGCCTGGGCTTAGCCAAACTCTCTGTCTTGCCTCCCCCGTGTGAGCCTCAACATTCATCAGAGTTGGCTCAAGAGCCCAGAAGCGTCTGAGCTCCTGGACAAATGTCTGGGCTGGCCGCCCTATGGGATGGGATTGGTCACTAGGAAGAGCTTGGGAAAATGCCCTCAGGAGATCATCCCAAGGGGCCTGGAGACCCTGTGCCCTCCTTGGCCCCATTGCCCACCTCCAGACCTCTGAGTCCCAGCTCCCCACTCTTGGGTCTTCCCATTCCCCAGCCGCCACCTTGCACGGAAAGGAGCTCTCCTCTCTGTGAATGTCATGGCGCCCTGTCCTTTTGTACTTTTATTAACCACTAAATATAGTCCAGATGCCATCACGCAGCTGGGGAGTGGTCACGTTGTCTCCCCCGAACGTTAGCTCTCAGAGAGGCTGTTAATACCGATCTTTGTATCTGCACATGGCAGACAGAGCCATACGTATTTGATTAATAAGTTAAGTGAATTTATAAAAGAGTCCGTTAAAAACTGACATGCACCAAGGCATGCTGGATGGAGAATCTCATTACTTTCCCCAAAAGAAGATGCTCCCAATTGATGATAAAGATGCTACAGAAACGAGGAAGAAAGGAAGGCTTCCTCAACCAGATGGGGTGATGAAAACGTTCTAAAGGCTAGATGGGGAAGAGGGTGGCTCGACTCCATGAATTTACTAGAACTCACTGATGGCATTTACAATGGATGGATTTCGTACATGTGAATTATACCTCAATAAGGCCGCACAACAAAACAAGCAAACATACACCAGGCCTCAGCAAAGAAGGCGATGGCTGCTCATGTCGTTGTCTTCCACTGGAGCAGGTTTTGCCACGAGAGCTTGGGCCCGGGCCTGTGCTGCTTTATCACTTCTGCCTCAGCTCAGGTTAAGAGATGGGACACCCTGCTCTGCTCCCCGACATGGCCACACCAGGAAATCTGTACTTGGGACGCTTAGGACTCGGACCCAGTGTTTTGATTCCCAGTTGGTTAGAAACAGAGAGTGCATGTGTAGGAAGGAGTGGGTCTCACGGTGTGTGAGCTGGTGCAGGTGTGAATGGAAGTGTGGGAGTGTGGGAGTGTGTGTGTGTGTGTGTGTGTGTGTGAGAACTCATGTATGAGTGAGTGTTGGAATGTGTTGGAGCGTGTGTGAGTGTTTGGAATCAGAACCCCAAGCCTCCTCGGTGCCTATCTACCCTTGGGGGAGAGGAACCTGAGCAAATGGAAACAGATGATTAGACGAGTGACCAGCAGGGAAGGATTGACTAAGGGTTGAAAACAGCCTGGAGCCTTCTTGGGATAAAAGGACGGTCCAACCTTCTCTCTGCCCCATTGCCTTTCGTGCAGTGTGATGCACACACACACACACACACACACACACACACACACTCTATTCTGCATATTTTGACTGCAGTCACTGAAAGAGCCAAAGGTACCTCTGCATTGCCAGAGACGAAGGAAAGGACCCCGAATTCTCCCCACCCCCCTCGCTGCCATCACACCCTCCTGACGAGGAGAAGGCAGAGCAGTAACAAGCAGGTGGCCCTCACACCTTTCCACTTTCATGGCAGGGTACACTTTTCACCTAGCACAGAGTAAGGGAAGAGGGTATATAGACTCCCTGAACTGGGTCCCAGCCAAACCCTCCCTCCCTTCCCTTCTCTTAAAGCATGGGTCCTGGCTGTCTTAGCCACCGGGTTCTAGAGCACCGAAAGGAGTCAAGAGTGTATATGAAGGGTCTTCAAAGAGTTTGAGAAAAAATTCCATTATATTTTCATAAACTTTTTGAAGCCCATATATATGTATGTCTATACACACACACAACAAACACCCACTGCCGCCAAAATGATTCCAACTGCATAGGGTTCTGAGACTACACCTCTGTATGGGAGCAGACAGCTTCGGCGTTCTCCTAATAAAGCAACAACAACAACAACAACATTTCGAGGCAGTGACTCATGCCGCTGTGGAAACTAGCAGGTTCCAAAGTCATGGGTCAGACATCAGGTTGGGGGCTTCTCCTGACTCACATGACTGGTGGGGCTGATGAGCCCCAAATCAGCAAGTCATATATTCCAAGAGCTGGAAGTCACATCCCCAAGAACTGGAGGTTGGGAATCCATGGGGATCAGAGGACAATAGATCAGATACAAGACCCAGACAGCAAGCTTTGCCAGAATGTGCACATATACACATTGGTCGCAGACCACGCCCCTAAAACGATAAATCTTCCCTTTCCAAGGATTGGCTGTTTACATCCAATTATAAGATTGAGGATCATTGCATAATAGCTGTCATCCCGCTGAGAATGAGGGGCTCGTCACATTGACACATAACCTTAACTGTCATAGATACCAAGGTCCAGACCTTTTTTCAACCATCCGCTCATCTATTCACCCACTCATTTGTTCAAAGAACTCGAATGGCGATCATGCCAAGTCCTGAGAACACAGTGATGGAGAGTCCTGGTTGCTGCCCTCCAGAACTCTGCAGTCTGATGGAGGCAACATCTGCACCGTGACCGGGACTGGGCAACATCTGCACAGTGACAGGGACTGCGGAGCTCTATTTCTGTGAGGGTATGTGCGGTGGGAGAGGTGGCTCCTGTACAATCAGATCATGAAACGGGGTCAGTTGCCCAAAGGAGCCTCAGAGAAGGGTGGCTGGTTAGGAGATTCCCAGAAGACTGATCCTTGGAGTGAGTTTGAACTGGTGCATAGGACTTTGCCAGGCAGACACGAGGAACGCTTGTATCAGCCAGAGGACACATCTTGGCAACATCCTGAAGGTGAGGCCAATCTGCACTTGGACTGCAGGCAGAAGAGGGGCTGGATGGGCTCCACCGGCTCTTTGACATGCTGGAGGAAGACAATGGGATTTGGGCCCGGCACCCAGTCAACAATGGCCCACAATTGCTCCAGACGCCCTGGCCGTGTCTGTGTCTCTGGCCACTTGGATGTGTTTGCGTTTATAAGGTTTAGGAGGTAAGAAATGTTGGGGAGGAAACATTGTACAGACCAGTGAAAAATGTACTCTGGCCCCCTGCCTGTCTGTGGATGGTGGTTGGGAAATGTTGGGCTGGAGTATCTCCTCCAACATTCCGTGAAATGAATGTTCCAGCTTTCCTGATCTGGGAGCTGCAATGCTAAGGCCCTTTCCCCCACATGTCAGGGAGTGGTGGGTGGACTCCTACCAAGAGAATAGCAACGACAGGCCTTCGCAGGGGGCCCTAGGGAGTGGGGACATAAGCCCTGCTCTAGGGGACTGCTTTCAGATAGGGGAGGCTGGGGTCTTCTTGGTGACTTGAAAGCTTCGGAGAAGTCAGAAGGGCAGGGGAAGCTCCACCTCTGCAGGAGGCCCTGGCGAGCAGTGACCTTACTGGGAGAAGCCGGGCTCTCTGAGCCAGAAACATCCACACAGCTCCACTATCATCTCCCCTCATCGCACCAGCGTTTGAATTCCTTGATCCGATCAGCTGTGATGAGAAACGGCTCACGTGTTGCAAAGTACGCCTTGAACACCGGTAGTATCGAAGAGCACTCCATGTGATGTGAAGGGCAGCGAAGAGACTTGAAAGAAGATGAGAACATGGAACTTTTCACGAGCGAGCCTCTCTTCATTGCCATTGGCTTTGCAGAGGCAAGATGAAGCCCCATGCATTGGGGAGATCCTAACCTTCCCCCGAAGCAAAAGAATCCCGAACCAGTCTATCCTCCCTGTTGACAGATTTTGTGTTTGCCAAGGTGCCTACTCACTAACGTCGATGGGTAACCCCCAATCAACCCTCATGGCACTGTTGGTCAATCACAGACGTGCGCAGAGGCAGAGGAAGGGCTGAGGTACATGTTTGGTGAAACGCGGTGATGGTCCGCCTTCTTGTTTCAGCACCTGTACTGTAAACAAACGTGCTTCCCACGGTCCATTTAGTACAGTGGTCTTTGCATGGTCGTGCCTTTGGCTGTTGATTTCCCTTTGAAATGTGTGTAGCGCTGACACACTGGTGTTCCTAAGCCCTAGAGAGCTGTCACGTGCAAGGAGCCTGGTGGTGCAGTGGTTGAGAGTTGGGCTACTGACTGCCAAGTCAGCCGCCTGCAGCGCCAGCCGCTCCTCTGGAGAAAGATGGGACTGGCCACTCTTAGGGAATTGCAGTCTCGGAAACTCACAGGGGCAGTTCTACTCTGTCCTACCGGGACGTTAGCAGCCTGCATCGGCTTGATGGCAGTGAGGGTGGCGTTTTTTGGAGGCATGAGCAGTGTTGTTGTTAGCCTTGGGCTCAATGGTAAGGAAGCAGCTCTCTATACGAAAGGAGGTGTCGTTAAGCTGAAATGCATCTAAAACAAGGTTATGCATTGATCAGTTGACCAACAGGTGACCCAAGGCTCGCGGGAACCTAGCCCTCTCGTTCCACTAGAAACCTTGTCCCAGTGTTCACAACTTGGGCATAGGAAGCAATACAGTGAACCCTCGCCACTTCGCGCTTCGACTTCCGCGGCTTCACTCTATCGCAGTTTTTGCGTAACAGCACCCACTGCCTACACCGGCTCCTTCAGAGGAAAAAGACGGCGACCCACCTGTAGAGTACATCCCTTAAGTCATTTCATAGGCTATTGATTACAGTATTTGTAAGAACTATGTATAATAATACTGTATGTGAAATATGTAATACTGTAAACTAGATGCCATAAATAATATAATAAATAATAAGTGATAATTGTAAAGTCCAAAATGTTTTACTGTATTTTCCCTTTTTCGTTTAATAAATTGGGTAATACGAGTGTAATGGTGACTAAAGGGTGTTTTTTCATGTCCTCTATGCTCTAACTACGAAAATATTTGATTTACAAATAAGGAATCCTACTTCGCGGAATTTCATTTATCACGGTAGGGTCTAGAACCGATTAACCGCGATAAACGAGGGTTCACTGTACTGTGGATAACAAGAATGAGCTGGACTTGACCTTCCCAGGCGGTGAAAGCACAAACAACTACGACTCTCTTCAGGGTATGTCCCATGTTACTCCTCTGACTCTGCTACCTTCCCCTCGTGTGCACCAATCTCCTCGTCAGACACCAGCTCTTGTCTTGCCTCCTCTGATCCCTTGAGGCTACAGGATGGCTCTCACCATGCTGTGCCTTGTGCTTTATTAAGTCATTGAGCATGCGTCCCACTTCCCCTCTAAGCCCTCTCTGTGAGCCATGGTCACTTGCCCCCTCTGACCTTGGTGCCCACCTGTTTATCCCCAGTGCTGATAGAGACAAGCGATACCCAACAAGCGTCCAGGAAGATCAGACTAAAACTTGCATAGCTCAAGCCACAAGGATTTGTGATCCCCTCCATGCAGGTCTTTCTGGAAACCCAGTCACCAGTTGATGAGTTCTTCCAGGTTGGAAACTTTATTTTCCAAGCTAGGATATAAATGTTAAGGCGATGCTGTCTTTTCTTTTGTTTTGTAGGATCCCAGGATTTCTGAGTGGAAGGAGTCCTAGTAAGGATTTATAGTCCCTCCGCTTTTCATGGAGAAAACCTGGGCCCGGGCACAGGGAGTTGTGGTAAAAGGATTGAACCTAGGCGTAGCTTCAGACTTAGCTCCATATGTATTAAATACATTCGAAAGCATCAAACCCTCTGTGCCTCATTTTACTTCTTCACTGAAAAATGAGGATTAAGTCATTTGTCAAAGGTTCAGACATATAACATGAGGTGCCAGTGTGTGACTCTCACCTCCTTACAGGTATTTACCCTATTTTTACCCAGAGAACAAACAGTGCTTAGACCGGGGTGCATTTCATGTCCATCTTTGAGACTGGCTCTTTAAAAACATGATTGCAATCATAGGGCATACATAAAGGTGGATGTTCTCGCCCTCATTTGTGTTAGTCTGGGTAGACTAGAGAAACAATTTCATAGACACTCATATAGGAAAGAGCTTTATATAAAGAGTAATTGTACATTGAGAAAACATCTTGGCCCAGTCAAGATCAAGTACGTAAGTCCAATACAAGCCCATAAGTCCAATACTAGTCCATAAATTCCTCTTTAGACTCACGCAGCCATGCAATAATGCTGAGTACAGGAAGATCACAGGCCAGTGGGTGGGAGGTCTTGTGGATCCAGTGGTGGTAGAAGCATCTCAGTGCTGGCGGGGGTCTCCACGTGGCTCTCCCAGAGTGGCTCCCAGGGCTCTGGCTGTATCAGCATAGCTCCATCAGCCTTGTCGTCAGTAAGATCTCACAGGGAAATGAGCACGTGTCCCACCTCTAGCGAGCTATTTATCTCCTTAGCGCCTCCAAATGAGGTCATCGAGCTGCACCCTGATTGACAGGCTAACCTCCACCCCTTCACTCTTAATACTCAAAATGACAACAGATGACGTAACTACCAAACCATTATTTCCTAATTAATCTATAATGGCCAAACTGATTTCCTCTTCATCCTAAGAGTTATTCAGAAGATGGAAGGCAATTTGCTAAGTGGTTGCCATTTTTCGTTTGAACCTAATAACTAGTTTTTTATGCATGGTAGTCTGAGAATATGACCTGTACCATTTCTGCTTTGAGGGGTTTACTGAGGTGCTCTTTGTGGCCTAAAACACGATAATTTTTCAAATGTCTGATGAGTGCTTGAAAAAGAGGTCTATTATTCTCTGTAGGATGTGAGGATTAATCAGCATGCTCATGCTGCTTTACTAGCGATCATCGTCGATAGTCTAACCTCATGCACTTGTCATTATGGCTTTCGGCAAAGGGCGAGTCCAGGCTCTAAGTCTCCCAGAATGCTACCCCTCCATCCGTGTCTCCTGGCATGTGTAGCAGCGTCCTGAGGAGCACACTCACGTGACCCTCTGTCCAGTCAAATGGTGCTGTTTGATGATTATTGCGCCTTTTCTTTCCTTTTCTCATTTGATGGGGTACTTTCACGACACCCTGGTCTTCTGAATCAGCCACAGGGTCTTTGTAGCGCACCTTGGTTGTCTGCTCCTTCCTGCCTTTCTTTCTCCTTAAGTTTGTTTTAAGAAGAAAGGCTGACTGTGAAACGCACCGTGTCTGGGGCAACCTTCTGTAGCCTTCCTCTGACACTGGAACCCGAGGGCAGTACCCAGGCACGACACAATTCTCCTCCTCTGGGGCCTTGATCAGGTGTACCTCGTCCCGGCAAAAGCCAGGCTCTTGGACAAGGGGTGCCTATGTGCATGGCCGAGGGCCCTGGGATCCACCTCTCGGTTGCAGGGAAGCTGGCAGCGCTCTTTAGCTTGATTTACAACCTCTATCCAATTTTGGACATCGTCTCAAGAATCAGAACCAAGGTCAAGCAGGGTTATGTCAACTCCCTCCAGCAAGTGTGAGAGATTCCCTGGTGAAAACAGCCGGCCTTGGTAGATAAACTATTTCTTTTAAAAATTAGTCTCTCCTGGAAGGGGAAGAGAGATTCCTGCCAGGGTTCTTTCCATTTATTTTTTCTTTTCTGGTGTGTGACCTGATTCACCTGCGGACACACTTTGTCGCCCCTGGCTATGGGTGGGGCTGGAG
>NW_022103906.1:76674119-76675869 GCF_000313985.2 Echinops telfairi | reverse complement strand
CCCAACATTCGAATGGGTCCTCAGGAGTGACTTTGCGATTGTGGAAAATATCAAGGTCAGACCCACAGACAGCGGGGCACAGGGGCTCCTCATCCCATGTCAGGACTGAGAGAGAGAATGTATTTTCCAATGGGTATTTATAATGGGGCTTACAGATCCATAGTTAATAGGTATATATATAAGCGGGTAACATAATAAACCAGCAGAGAGGTGAGTCGAAGTCTTGACCTAGAGCTAGTTGACTTCAAACCACCACCACCCCAACCTTCCCCAGGGGCAGCTGATCAGTATCAGCAAGAGGTGTCAAAGCAGAGTTGGCTACATTTGCAGTGGGTTGGCTATAGAACCTGATTGCTTTTCTCTACGGATAACCCTTAGGCATTGTGAAGTAGCCGACCCGGAAATGATTCCTCTTATGTGACAGCTCCTCTAAGACCCTTCTTTTAGGTGGGGGAGGAGGGGGCGATTGGGGGACTGTGTCCAGTCATGAGATTGTATATGGAGACTTATTTTTATCTCAGAACCATGAGTGTCTTCCCCCACCGGAGACGGCTTTCCGGACCCACGATCATGAGCACGAATGATTCAGCTACATTACATTCTCTTCCCGTCCCTCAGTTGGGCATGTGGTGATGTGAGAAGACCCTGAAATGCCCCCACAAGACAGAGACGAGGCCGTCACACAGATGTGGGGACCCGAGAGGCTTTGTTGTGGGCCACACGGCCGGGTGTTATGAGCCTAAGGTGACTAGATTTAAAGCAGGACACCATTGACCGGGGGTTAGGGGGGGGGGTGTTCTTGATTAAAAATGTGGTCTATATGGACCAAATAGACCATTCTCTAGCTTGTTGTGCATTCTTTCAAAAAATCAGGACTTTTTTAAAGCACTAAAAATCGGGACTGTCCCGCCAAAAGCGGGACGTCTGGTCACCTTATATGAGCCACACAGCCAGGTGTCGAAGGAGAGGGTTTACAGATGAGAGGCACCGGGAGCAAGTTGCTACCAAAAAGAGTTAGGGCAAAGCCTTCTCGCCTTTGGTAACTGTTTGTATCAGAGGTGACCCCATTCTCCGAGTTACGTCTAATTCTGAATCTTTTAAAATGGGGCTCTCTAAACCTCAGTTGATTGACATTTGGGGGCCAGATAATTCTCAGTGGAGTACGGTGTGTTTGGCAACATCTCTGGCCTCTACCCAGTGACACCTCCCTGGCAATTGTGACAACCAAAAATGTCTCCAGGTGTTACCAGATGTCCCCTGCGCATCAAGTCCCCACCGGTTGACAATTGCCACGTAAACCAAACAACATCCCCACGGCATCTTCCTTGTCCCTGGGAAGCCACCACCAGGAAGGCTGAGCTGTGCACTGTCATCAGGTACAAGATTGACCGCAGACACGGGAGGGGCTACTCTAGGACCGACAGACGGGAAGGTTTTCCAGTTTCCTAACACAAAATGTGAGTCAGCCTTCCTTTCCGGGAGGAACCCCTGCAGACCAATTGGCTGCAAAATGAAGCCCCCAAAAGGGGCACTCGGAAGAAACTCAAAAGAAAAGAGCCCGCTGCACAGTCATCTTCCAGAGAACATGCCCTGGTGATGGTGCATTTCTTGCCGACACAGTGGCCAAGAGGAATCAAACAGCCGAAGTTAGAGAGGTGACTCTCGGGACTGCCGAGGAAGCAAAAATGGCTAAGCAAGTATCTACGAAGACAGCCCTGGCTGCTACTAAGGCTCCCCCAAATCCAGCCCC
>NW_022103906.1:76664426-76672538 GCF_000313985.2 Echinops telfairi | reverse complement strand
GGAGAGCCCAAAGGCAAGCCTGGGACCACTCAAGGATGACCAATTTTAGGTTACTATATTGAGTCTAGGGTCCACCCATCTTGCCTTATATGTATCCCTATTCCTCCCTTTACTATTGCGTGTACACCCTTAGGTCATCCCTCTCCCATTGCTTGTATTGCCTATGTTACAACCCCTTCTCATGACGTACATTGTTATCTGTAATCAGAGGGCTTGCATGCTCCCAAAGATATATAAGCTTTGGTTAGAAATAAAACCTCACGAGAGCCCTCTCCTGCATTCTCGTCTCCCACCTCCACGTGGACCACCAAGAGGAGCTGAGGTGGGCCCGTGACCATGAAACGTGTCTGACTCTGTCATTTTACTATCTCTCTCCCATCTCTTCCATTTCTCCATGACTTTACTGTGATCTTTATAAATCTTTACTGTACAATTGTGCTTACTGAACCTGTGATTAGTTGTGGAGGGCTTACTGAACCTGTGATTAGTTGTGTGGCTACCCTCACACATACCTTCTTCCTCTCTCTCCTCCCTCCATTTCCCTTTCCTCTTTTTTCAAATACGATCTAAGCATATCTCCCCTTCACGCTCGCAACAGCCTTTTGGAGGAGCAGATGGGCACAGCAATGGCACAAATGATTAAGCATGGTAAGCATTTGACTCCTACTGGAATGGTTGGCAGTTCAAACCCACCCAGAGGCATCTGGGAAGACAGAGTTGATGATCTGCCTCTGAAAGGCCTTTGCATTAGTCTGGGTGCATTAGAGAAACAAATCCACAGCAACTCAAATGTGTAAGAGAGAGTTTTATATAAAGGGTAAGTGCACATCAAGAAAACATCCCAACCCAGTGCTGCCCAAGCCCACAAGTCCAACATTAGCCCCTTTGTCTGACACCAATCCACAAAGTCCTCCTCCATCTCACAAAACAGACGCAATGATGCCGACTGCAAGAGGAAAGCCAAGTCAGTGAATGTGTAAGAATCTCAGCACTGGCAGGGGTCTCCACATGGCCGCCCCAGCACCCAGGGCTGCAGCAGGGTAGGTCCATGTGGCTTCTTGGGGATGTCTTGCAGGAAGTGAGCCTTGCCAGCTGAAGCAGGGAACTGACTAAGGCAGCTGCACCTGGTCCGACCATCAGAAGGCAAGAGACCCGGGAACTAGAAAGACAAGGTTCACTAACCCCACATGTGTTTATCGGCCACATTGGCGCAATAAACTTGACCTATCTCAGCCGTGAAGACCCTGTGGAGCAGTCCTCCTTGCATGCAGGGTGTGACCACAAGGCAGAATTCCCTCTATAGCAACTCACAGGGCCACCAAAGATGGCCCCAGAAGACACTGTGCCCAACTGTTGTCTGTTTCGGATGAAAGAGTTGCTCCAGGGCTTTTTAATAACTTCTCTGGGAGTTGAACTGATTGACCCTGGGGAACATCGATCACAACTGGATGATCTTATTTGAAGATCAAGGGTGAGTCCCTCTGGGGCCTTAGTAGCAACATTGAACAAACTAGCAGAACTGGAAACAGTCATGTTTACAAGAATTTTTCCCATCTTACAATTTGTAAATTTCACCTTTGTGGAAAGGTGCATACAGATTCTCATCACATATTTCTTTACAATTGCAAGTGTTAATCTTTGTTACTCCCATATATTCTTTGAAAAGAAGCCATCCATCCATCCATCCATCCATCCATCCATCCATCCATCCATCCATCCATCCATCCATCCACTCATTCTATGGTAAGGATTATGGTGCTTTAGATCGGTGTAGTAGTTGGGGTTTTTTTGTGTATCAACTGGGCACCTGTAAGAAGATATGGGTGGAGTTTAGCCTGTCAATCAGGTCATAGCCTGTGACTGACCTCTGAGGTGTGACCTGGATATAGAGTCCTCTGGAGGCCAGTCTCTCCCTCTCTCTCTGCCTTCAGCTCCCTGCTGGCTGGACACCCAGAGAGCTGCAAGAGCCCTGTGGTGTTTCCACTGACCATGTATCCATGTGACTTTGTGCCGACTGGCCTGCGATCTGCATCAGTGCATGTGGCTGTGTGAGTCTGAAGAGGGATTTAGGGACTAATGTCAGACTTATGGACTTGAGTTGGACTCGGCTGGGATCACTTCTTGATATATGATTACTCCTTGCTATTAAGCCCTTCCTTACACATATGTAAGTGTTCACGGGATGCGTTCCTCTAGTCAACCCGGCCCAACACAACCGGCTATAGGGGAATGAACGTTAGAAGAGCTTATAGTTCATGAGAATAAAAGTGACACTTTAATTCTTGCAATTAGCGTTCCTCATTCAGGAGGAGAGAGGGAAGGTAGGGGCGTTGGCTGCCCACTGAGGACAGAGGGAACAGTCAGGCTAGGACAAATTGCCAGAGGGGGGACCTGCTTTACGCAGTGTGTGTGGTGGGGCATAATCTACAGCACCCTTCTGATCCTTCTGATCAGCAAGCTTCTCAGACCAGCCCCAGGATTCTCGGGCAAGAATGACTATTCATTCTCTTCCCATGTCACAGTGCTTTGTCACAAACAGGACACGTATGACCAACCGAGGCCTATACTTTAGCCACAAGTAGGCTCCCGCTTCATGGGGAGTAGAATTGGGGAGGGGGGAACACATGAGACTTCCTAGGGGTTTTAAGATCCATCATTTAAGGGCGATCCTATGGCAATCTACCCTTCTTATCCAGAGAGGACCATCATGTGACTCCAGAGGGTGTTTGAAAGTAAAGGCTGGGCCCGGGTGGATGCACTCTGCCGACCAGGCAGGAGGACACAAGAGGATTCATCTGCTCAGGCCCCGGAGGGAGACAGAGACCTCATCTGGAATTGGAGGAGAGACTGTGAGGGAAGCTTTGAGGGAGGCCAGACAGCCAGGACTAAATCTAATGTCTTCTGGGTTGTGGACGGCACAAACACACCCGAGCAGAGGAGATAGTATACTTGTTGTTGCAATCAGAGCTTTATAGATTACTCAAATGTTAGGGAACTCTGCTGGCAACAAAGCATTGTCTGGACAAGGGGTAGCCCTAAAAGGGCACCCATCTAATGAAACATCTGCCTGGTAACAGGCATTCTGATGCATTTGGTCTAAGAAGATTCTCTTTTTAAATTTGTGAATTTATTTTAAATTTGTGCATCTATTTTAAGTTTCTAAAAATTTTAATTTGAATAGGTGGGGGAAGGGAGACATCAGTCAGTGTAAGACATGAAAAAAATTATAAATTATCAAGGGTTTATGAGGGAAGAAGGGTGGGGGGGCTCAAGTAGAAAGTGTTTTGGAAATGATGATGGCAACATATGTACAAATGTGCTTGACACAATGCATGGATGTATGCATTGTGATAAGAGCTGTACGAGCCCCCAATAAAATTATTTTTAATAAATTTAAATTTGAATTCTCAATTCTAATTAATGTAAATAAAATCGGTTTACTTTACATCGTACTTATTGAAGTTATTTTAAAGAAATCATTTATGTCCAATTTTTTCACATAAAATTATTTCCTTGAAGTCATTCAAAATCCTTGGCACACACACATGAAAAGGCACAAAGCGAAGCGTCTGGCTTCATGAGTTTTACATATGGACGCACATCAAAGTATCACCTTCAGGACTTGGGGCCATTCTTTCTAGTCGAAGAACTAATGAGTCTAGAAAAGGAGTCACACCCCAGAATGGACTGCTTGGTCCTGAGCATCTTCTCTGCCATGTTTGACAGGTGTCGTCAGTTTACCAAAAGCACATTAAGCACAGTTCCTTCGATCCAGGCCTATATTTAACCGACGCCAGTGCTCACTGCCAGTCCTTCCAAGCCACTCCCCCTCTCTCTGCTTTCCTCACGGCTGGATAACCGCGCTCTCTCTCTGTAGACACACACACACGTGTTCTGTATGTATATTGTCTGTATTCAGTCACACACATGCACATCTAGATTGTGCCTCTGGGATGCGGGCTCAGGGTTTGGGCAAGCTGTTTTCTGATTCCCATTTCCTGCTAGGTCCGCCCGCCATACCAGGTTAGACCAGCGCCCGGCCAGTCGTCTTCTGGGGGCTGTTGCCCACTCTACCAGGGCAGCCCCCTCCCCCTTGCTTGCAGGCTGCCTGGGGGAGTGAGGCGGTGGTGCTATCCCTCAAACCCAGAGCCTCCCTGTCACTCGCACACAGGCTGCTGCTTTGAAATGAAGAGGTTCCATGGTTTGGGTCTCTTCTGATCAATGCTGTCTTTGAACCCTCGTCCCTCACATCAGGGAGTGTCTGCAGGCCCCTCCTGTCCCTGCTCTAGGACGTGTTGTCCCCCTTGGGAGTGGCCACGACAGGTTGGTTTTGCTGACGTCCTATCCCTTGTAATTTTTACAGAATTCTCTTGGCTTTCTGGACGGAACGCTTCCCTACCTAGCGATGCGGTACAGGTCTGCTTTCTACATTTCTAATACGTCGGTTGTGGCCGTGAGAATCTCGGACGGGGCAGGTGGGTGGTAAACGGAGTCAGACGGCTGGCTGTCATCACTGTTGGGCCGTTATAGCAGAACTTAGTTGTTCTCTCTGTCCCTGTGTCTGTCTATGTAGTCGATTGTCCAAGAGGGCTGCCTCTCGGCGAGTTTGGACTAAGCCTTGACATCTGTTCTTTGTTGAGAACTCGGCTCTCTTGTTCCCATGCACTCTTTGCTGTGATGGGAGGCTAACCCCATAATGCTGGACACATTTCCCTGTGTCTAGGGATCAACTGGTATTGTGTTTCAGTTCCATTGGCCAGCCTATAGGGGCTAGATTAAGTTCAGTGGAAACCAGTATGAATGGATAGATGGACAAGAGAGATGTCTGTGGAGAGGAACAGGCACAGTGCTGGCCAGCCTTAGGGACGGGTCAGACTTCTAGCTTGTTCCATCCCTGACAGGCGGGGACGACTTAGGAAAACAGTCCTCCTTTTTGCGGGGTGTTCCTTTCCGTCCTTTGTCAAAGGAGGGCGTTGAATCGCATTCTCTCCCACTCCAACAGCGTGGGGTCTTTTCAGTGGACCCGGCTTTGCCTGGGAAGATCCCGGAGCAGTCACAGCTCAAATTCCCATCTAAAGAAGCAGGGACTTAACACTTCCAAGAGAAGTGTAAGCATGTGAGTGGTGATTGAACTTCACAAGGGAGTGTGGCGTCCCTCAGGCTTTGCTGGACAAAGAAACGGGGAGGGGCTAGAAGATCGAGACAGTCATTGGGTGAGAAATAGGATGTAAAAAGGGTCGCAAAGATACCGGAAAGGAGAAGGAAAAGGAGAAGGGAGAGAGATGATGGGATGAGGGTGAAGGGGGGGCGGGGCTGGTGGTGAAGGATCTTCACGGGACAGGGAGGGCTCTGTTTCCTCTGGTTTCTGTCTGCGGCGATGGACAGAGCTGCAGACGTCAGGTGGTCCCAGTGATGCCTTCCACTCAAACTACCAGGCCACTCTCCACTCCATCCTGAGTTTGGGAGGAGGGAGAAATGTAGATGGTGCAGTGACATCCGGGTCCCCGTAGCCTGCTGTGGCCCTCCTTTGGAACTAACTGCAAACTTAACTGAGAATTCCTCCCTTGTAGCCCCAGGGCTATCTCCTCTTTTCTCTGCTCCCTAGAGAAGAGGGGGGAAGAATTGTGATGAGAGATATTCTAAATAGAATAAAGAAAACTCTTTCTCTCTCTCTGTGTCTCTCCACAGAAGCTGTCACTGTATGTGAAGCTATCGCCATTGGCATATGGTTGAGGCCGCCATCATTTCTTACCTGGTTTCCCTCAGCAACCAATGGCTTTACTCTGAAAGTCAGAGGATGGGCTTGGGACGGTCTGAGGTCAGAGTTAAGTCTCTCTTTGGCTAGGGCTAGAGTCAGCAGTGGGATGCAAACAATTTAACACCCAGCCCACTCACGGCCCTAATGGCTGTTAAGTATAGAGAAAGATATAGTGAAAGGTAGCGCATTATTTCAAACAGTTAATACTTAAATAAGAAACAATAAAAGAAACACACAAAGCTGGATTATGTTGTTTTAAAATAGTAATGAAAGCTCTTAAATAAAACCTGACAAAAAGTAATAAAATGGTTATTCAAGGTATTTCCATATCATTTCTTGATTGGCATCCTCACTTGCAATATTCTTCACTTTCATCTGAGCATCATTGGCTGTGTGATTTATCCTTAACTATCTTTTCACTGCAGGAGTAGGATCCCATTCCTTTAGAGGGAGGCCCGTGAGCAATAGTCGCTGTGTTTGATCGATTAGAAGCAGTTAGGGGACTTCTCTTCTCTGGACATATTATGTTCATCTTTGAAAAACCCCTTTCCACTTCTGCTGAACACACAGCAATTGTTCTGATAATCGTTTTAGCTCTTGGAGCATTTTCAGGAAATGGATAGTTCATTTATGATAGCGTATGGGCGTTTGGGCCGTAGCACAAAACCGAAATGAATGATGGTGTGTCACCCTCTGGTTATTTGACAATTTTTCGCTTTCGGTTATATGTTTGCTGAAGTACCAAACTCAAGGTAATAAAGTGTAATATTTCATCAAAAGTATAATGACTTTTATGAAATGAAGAAATAAATATCACAAGCATGGTGCCATCTAATGCTTTATACCTATGGACAGAATGAATATTACTATGGGTGCTTAGAAGGCACTACTGGGCAGACGAACATTTAAAAGAGAGTAGGAATGTGGATTTTTGCTTTCCACATTGGGCGGCTGCCCAGACACCCTCCTTAGAGAGAACCCTGATTACAAGTGCCATTTTGGCAACCGGTGTGCCGAACTCAACAGAGCATGAGGCATTGCTTTTACCAAACTGGTGTGAATGGACTGAAGCCCACCCCTGGTTTGAGTCCATCAGTAGGAGTTCAAAGTTAAGGCTCTGTTTGAGATCAGGTTGGAAGTTCGTCTGAAGCTGGGAAACAGAATGACTACAAATTTACAGTAAGGAGCAAACCCATGAAAAATAGAGCCCTGATCCCCAAGGAAAACAAAAACTATCAAACAAAGACAGCCAGGGGTGATTGCTTGGAAGGAATGAAATCCTAGGAGGACTTTGAAGGGGAATCCTGATCTGGCAGCAAAAATCCCCAAGGATGAGAAAGAAGAGCTGGGGACAAGCCGATGCACTAGGAATGTAAAAGGTCATCATAGTGGGAGAGGAACCGATGGTGTCCCCCAGTCAGGGTCCAGACCAGGGTGACCTTCCTCCTGGGTTAGAGGGCAGAGGAAGACACTTGAGCTCACTGTAGAGAAAGAAGACTGCCCATTGGCTTTGGCCAAGGGCACCTGTCCACACATTCCTGGCCCCGAGTGCCTCTGGGCTCTGTGTCTGCACTTGGGTGCCAGGTGGGATGGACACAATCTAGAAATAGGGAGTGGTAATGGCAACACTGTGAACCTGGGCATACTCTGCAGCCACTCCCACGCTGGCGATGGGCTGGGTTGGCACCAGGAAGCTGGGGCCTTGGGACGGAGAGCAGCAAAGCATCCACTTAGTCTGAAACCACCTTCTCTAGGAGACCTCCTCATTGTGGCACCCTCGTGTGGTAGCCGCAGGAAGCCTGCAGCCCAGCCATTGCATGCCCTAGTTCTGTTTAATTCTGCGTTCTCAAATGACAACCCCAGTAAAGCATTTGTCTGGTCTCCCTGACCCCTGCTTCAGGAGACCCCAGCAACTATCAGCTGTCTCCAATTGCCACCAGGGACTGACCTTCTCCTACTGGCCAAAGGCTTCCTTGAAGAGCAATGGTATTAGTCGGCTTGCGGCTTCTCAGAAAGGTTATCTTTCCCATTCCTATGGGCAGGGGAGTCGTGAGGGAATGTCTCCCTCAGCAACCTGGGAATCTCTGAGGAAATACCACACCATCTCCATCAGACAGGATGGAGAGTCCCTGAAGGCACACCTTCCTCATGGGGTCGCCATCATTGTAGAGAATCAATGAATCCACCAAGCCTTCAGTATGGGGGGGTGTTAGACAGAGTTCTCTAGAGAGATAAAACCAAATTGCTGATAATTCAATATATTTATTTATAAAGATAATTAGATATATAACAAGAAATGAATTGTTAAATCATATACAGATAAATATATAATACAAGAAATAAACAATTAAATT
>NW_022103906.1:76643584-76663004 GCF_000313985.2 Echinops telfairi | reverse complement strand
CCCCCCCACTATCATGACCCCAATTCTACCTTACAAATCTGGCTAGACCAGAAGATGTTCCCTGGTACATATCAGAGCTGGAAACATAGGGAATCCAGGACAGATAAACCCCTCAGGACCAATAATGAGACTAGCCATATCAGGAGGGGAAGGGGAAGGTGGGGGGACAAAGGGGGAACCAATCACAATGATCTACATATAACCCCCTCCCAAGGGGATGGACAATACAAAAGTGGGTGAAGAGAGACATCGGACAGTGTAAGACCTGACTAAATAATAATAATTTATAAATTATCAAGGGTTTGCGAGGGAGGGAGGGGAGGGGAGAGAGAGGCAAAAATGAGCTGATATCAAGGGCGCAAGTAGAAAGCAAATGTTTTGAGAATGCTGATGGCAACAAATGTACAAATGTGCCTGACACAATGGCTATATGCATGGATTGTGCTGAGTTGTATGAGCCCCCTGTGAAATGATTTAATACATAAATAAAAACTGGAATCATAAAAAATAAAGAAAGATAGGAATGTCAGCGGCGGCTCATGTAAATTTTTTCAAGGCACTGATGACAGCCCTCAGGGTGATGACGGCATTCATGATGAAGACGAGGAGGCAGTGGTGAGAACCTTGGCCGCGATGGGACTGACACTGGTATTGCTGCTGTTGGCAGTGGTAGTGCAGGTGATGCTTGTGGGAGCAGTGATGATGTTGATGAGAAACACTAGCCTGCTGATGGGAGGATGATGGTCTCCATGGTGGGTGCGATTGAAGCGAGGGTAACCACGGTGATGGGGTAGAACAGAGTTGGAGGTGAGAGATGCTCCAAATTGATTATACCTGCTGGAGGGCTTCCCTAAGGAAAAGGGGGCCTGGGGAGAAGCAAGCAGGGAGTTAGAGAAGAAAGGGGGTGCAATCCGAATGGCTGGGGCGAGAGGCTAAATTGTAGTCAAAAGGGGAGATAAAAGCTGTATTTAAAAAATGGTTCCAGTGTAGATATTTAAATGGATTTTGAACTCCCACTTAATCATAAACCCTAATCTAAGAATCGTGAGTTCTTTTGATGTGGCCTTGCTTGATACTTGCCCCCCATGAAGTGATAACTGTAGATCAGAATGTTATAGCTAAGTGTGGTGAAGCAAGGAGATGGTGCTAGGCTATCAGAAAAATAGAGTCTGGGGTCTTAAAGGTTGGCCTTAAAATAAGCAGCCATATAATTGAGGTCTCATCCAAGTCTGAAGCACACCAGCCACTATGATCCAAGGATTATTAATAATAAAATCTAGGGTTGGTGGGAGGACTGAATTGGAGCTTAAATTCTGAGCACCTGGTTTGCAGAAGGCTGTAGATAGCAGTGAATGCTCAATATCCATTTATAGACACCCCTCCCACCACACACACACACACACACACACACACACACACACACACACGAAGCCTCTACTGAGGTCTCTTGGCCCATTGACCAAGGATGTGAATAGGCTTGTGCTCACACAGAGCGCATTAGAAAGTAGACTACTGAAGTTATAATTAGATGAACATTCAACATCTTATCATTTGTTTCCCCCCTTGCTACATATTTATAATTTTCACTAATTTCTGCTTTCTTTTGGATTGATGTTTTCCTGTGTTTTATTCTGTTGTTGTTATTGGGGGTGGGGTGGCCTAATATCCTTTATATGAAATTCAGGATAGGTAAATCCACACAAACAGTAACTAGAAGAATAGTTTCTTGGGGTCATGGCAGGGGAGGTTGGGGAAATGGGGAGCTCATAATAACAGATAGGAAAATGCAGAACATGCTCTAAAGTACATGTGGCGATGAATGTACAACTTAAAACAACTATTTAAACCATTGCATTGTATAGCCCATGAATTATGTGTCTGTCAATAAAACTATTTTAAACCTGGTTCTGGTTTTACGAGATCCAGGGACCCCAATTCCAGGAGCTGAGCCTGCGGCCTTCACCAGCACATCACGGTGTGAACAACAAGTGAAGTCGAGACCAGGAAGCTCAGAGTAAAGGAGACCTGTTCCTACAGAGCCCTTGCAGGATCGGTCTGGTCTGAGGGCCCTGAAGTCTGACAGCGAAGACGCTGGGACCCTGAAACCTTCAGATCTCTGGGCCGGACAGACGGACTCTGTGTGCAGGCTGCTCCTGATGGCTAGAGAAGGGCTGGTGGTCATGTCTATGGACCTTGCTTCTCTTTCCCTCTCCTTGGCTTCCACTCAAGGGGAAAGTGGGCTGTGGGAAGGACATCAGAGTCAGCCGGTGACGATAAACATATCTCACTGCATCATGGCTTGGCTATTCTGACTCCGTTTGTCCAGGGTGGAGGCTGGCATGTGTATTTTGAATACGCTCCCGAGATGACACACACACACACACACACACACACACACACAATCCACGGTCAGGATTCCCAGATGGATGCTATATCCAGCAACGCCGACCTCTGTCACTTGGCCTTGGATATTTATAGCAGAGGGCAATAATAGTTCCACCTCAGCACCTCTTCACCTGCTCCACCCAAAGGATCTTGGGCACTGTAGGTGATAGGTGACATGCGAGGCCAAGAGCTGAGGGGGAGGCGGTCGGGCAGGCTGCAGCAGGGGCATGGATGGACTGTCATTTCCTAATAAAGATCTGATGCCCCCAAAGGAAAGTGAAAGTGTTGGTGCCCAGTGTTTTCAGCCTGGACCGGACTGCACACTGTTTCCCAATGCCCCAGAGAGGAGACCTGGGGGGGGGGGGGTTGGGGTGGCTCTGAGTGGTTTCAGGTGAAGGCAGAGTGGAGGCTGAGCTTGAGGAGATGATGAGAGGGAGACAAGCAGAGATTTGGGGCCCAGCCTGTCATCCTCTGTGGGATTCAGGTCTTTTCTTAGAGTATTCTCTGCACTACCACCTGTTCTTCTAGGCCAGTGTGTAGTCGGGGTAGACCCGAGAAACCATCCAGGGAGACACTTAGATGCGTATAAGAAAGAGCTTTATATACCAGCGCAATTGAATATCGAGAAAACATCCCAGCCCAGTCGGGATCAAGTCCATAAGGCCAATATGAGCCCATCTGTCCAATACCCATCTATAAAATGCTCTTCATGCAACACATGCAATGAGACAGAATGCAGGAAGATAACAGGCCAGTGGGTGGATAGTCTTGTGGTGGCAGTGGAAGCATCTCAACATTGGCAGGGGTCTCCACATGGCTCCGTCAGCTCCAGGGCTCTAGTATAGCTCCATGTGTCTGCTCCGCAGGAATGTCTCACGGGGAGGGAGTGTGTGTCCCGCCTATTTATCTCCGTGGCACCTCCAAACAAGGTCACCAAACTGCGAGCTGATTGACAGGCTGGCCTCCGCCCCACCACAAGCGGACACCAGATTATGTAACTGCCACAGCCAGCTCCAGCCGTATCGCATCCCGGAAGTGCTCCCCGGCCCCCCAAGTCTGAAGGTCCTCTTCCTTTTCTAGGCTCAGGGACTAAGCAGACCCATGTGTTGCATTCCATGTGTCCCGACAGTCTTTTTCGCAGGGTCACCTGATTGGTTTTCTCCCCTAACTCACCTGCAGACTCCCAAAAGGCAACCAGGGGTCTCATTGGTCTCTTTCTGGTCCACAAGTACCAACACTTCCCCACTAGGCATAGAGGAGCATTATTTAGAATGTGTTGACTGGATTTGACTCAATGGCCCCCCAGTGGGAGGTCAAGGACCGTGGGTTCTAGTCCCCACGGTGGCTCTCTCCTAGTTTCGGAGGAAAAGATGGAACACCCACTCCTCTCTCCTCACCAGGCCCTGATGATTGGGTCCCTGGCTCTGAGGGAATTGGCTGAGCCCACAGCAACAGAAGATGACCCCCCTCCTCCAATGCCCACCATAACTCATAGCGCAGGTGGAGAGAGAGGCCAGCAGGGCAGCCTTGGGGATACTGACAGCCCTGCTTTCTCTCCTTGGAGCTCTGCAAAAGGGTCACCTCGGGTCAAAAAGCCTCTGAAAAGGGGCTAAGGTTGATTAAAGGAATCTTCTGGGAGGAGGTGGAAAGTGTGAAAGACCTTGGGAATGGGTCCAAGAGAGAAATGGCTTATTTTGAAGATATGGGGAGATCCCGAAGGGAACGGGGGCACCCTAAGGCTGGGGAAGATTGGCGGCCCAGGCTAGCTTGGCCATCTGAGAGCGCCAGTCAGGGGAGCATCTAAGGAGGGCTGAGGTGGGGAAGGTTGGGAGCTGAAAGATGGCTGTGTCCGATCCAGGTAAGAAAGAGCAGGGAAGCTGAGGGATTAAAAGTCAGCAGTCCCATCATCCCTTGAGGTCAGGCTAGCACAACTTTACCCAGGAGAAGTCCAAAAGGCGACTCTCCTAGTCAGGGCACCTACCTTGTGGATCTAAGGGACCTCTTTCCTTCTAGACCATAGAGGATTTTAGTGTGTGTGTGTGTGTGTGTGTGTGTGTGTGTGTGTGTGTGTAGAGAGAGAGAGAATGTGGGCAGATTCCCTGTCCTCTGGCCCAGCAACAATAGAGTGCTGCTGGTCGCTATGTCTCCATTCTAAACAGGTGAATCAATAAGCCTTGAAAATGCTTCCATATGCAGCCAGATGTGGGGCCCGGGGTTCTGGTAACAGCCAGTTAGAAGCCTCAATGGGATGTAGAGGTTGTATGAAAACAGGTGCCTCTCAAGAAGCTTAACCCATCCTCTCTCGGCCCCATCAGGAGGCATTGTCCATGCTTTGCTTCTCTCTGTTTCTCTTTGGTCAGTTGTCCTAAACCAGGCTCCCCTCCCCACACTTGAGGACCCAGTACACGAAAGGGGAGACACGAGAACTGAAAGCATGTGTCCACACAAACGCCCGTGCAAAGATTTACTCACACACGTCAAGCACCTTTCTTTGTAACAGCTTCTCATCAGAAATGACTCAACTCTCCATGGGTAAGTGATGGGTAAACATATTGTGATATATACTGACGCTGGAGTACTACTCAGCCATCAAAAGGAGTAAGCTACTAATTCCTGCCACAAGTTGGACAAATCCCCCAAATAATTATGTTGAGTGATTGAAACCAGGCAAACAGGAGTTCATACTCTCTGATGTTATTTATCTGAGATTCTCGAAAATGCGCACAAATCTATAGTGACAGACAATAACTGGGGATGGGTGGCACAATGGTGGGTTGAAGAAAGGATTGCCAAAGGGCATAAGGAAACATTCGGGGTGGTGGAGATGCTCATGATCTTGATCCTGGCAAGGGTTTCCTGGGTATAAACCTATGTCAGAAAGAATCATGTTGTAAGCCTTTAAATAGGTGTCATTTGTTGTCATCGACCATACCTGCACAAGGATGTAAACATTTTTTAAAAAAGAGACCATGATAATGGTTGAGATACAAATGACAAAAATGGAAGACAGCTCAACCACAGGGTGAATCTGGGTGTTTGGACAGGAGCTTAGGTCATTGTTTCTCCCTGTACAATGTGGGTGATTGGGCAACATCTTCATCTCTATCCTTAGCACCCACATAGGGTTCACCATGCAGCAGGAGAGCAATGTATAGTTCATTTATTTCTCAGAGATAACAATGCAACAAAGTCAATGCTACAATAGGAGATATCGTGGGGCCTGTGGGAGTGCAGTCGAGGATGGATTCCCAGCTGCAGAAATATCTGAGCAGAACTTGAATGGGTGAGTAGGGGACAGCCAGGAAAAGCAGGTTGGGATAAGAGCCATCCGTCCCATGTGTAGGACATAGCAGTGTCAATGATCGGAAGCTTTGTGGAACAGAAGGTCCTAGGATGTTCAGTGTGGCTGGAGCAGAGGAGGAAAAAGGAGGAGTGAGCAATAGAATAGAAGATGATTAGTGGGTGGATGGATGATGGATGGATGGATGGATGGATGGATGGATGGATGGATCGTTGGCTGGATGGAAAGCCCCTCCCAGAGAGAGGGTCCAGTGATTGACATGGAAGACAACAGGGGTGTCCAGTAACTTCATTCATGTGGGAAAGAAGCCCCTGCCATTTCAATGGCAGGTCGGACCATGTCCAGTCTTGTGGTCGTCACCTAATCTGGTGTCAATTTAAGGATTATGAGTGTAGGGGTGGAGTCCAGGCTTTCAATTTGGAGATAGCCAATGAGACTTCTGTGTGGGCATGGGTTTCTCCTGAGAATTCTGGGAAATGTGGGACTTCCTCCTTGAGGCAGAAGACACCTCTCTCTCTGCTACTGCCTGAGAGACATTGCAGAAGACAAGCCACATGGACACAACCAGACCTCAGAAGCTGAAGAAGCCACAGAGAGACAGACCCCTGCCGGCACTGGATGCTTACAACGCCACTGGACCCAAAGACTTTCTACCCACTGGCTTGTGATCGTCCTGCATTTGGCTTCACTGCATGTGTTTCGTGAGCCTGAAGAGGACTTCATAGATTCATATCAGACCTATAGGCTAAAATCAGATTTATGGCTTTAGACTGGACTAGGTTGGGATGTTTTCTCAATGTTCAATTCCTCTTGTATATAAATCTCTTTCTTATACATATATGTGTGTCAATGGATATGTTTCTCTAGTCTACCCAGACTCACACAAGTCTCATTCCCCGAAGACCTACCCTGGTATTAACCCATCAAAGGCAGGGCTTTGTAGAGACACCCTCTAACTCCCACCTGCCATCCTCTGCACTGGAGGGGAGAGGCTCCTTGCCTCTGGGTAAGGACTGTGAGAGGAGCTTCCTCCCAGACAGGGTCCTAACGGCCTCCACAAGCATCGTTCTGGATCCAAGTTGGCGCTGTTGTTTACAGAGGAATGTCCATTGGAATGACCTGAGCTGGCCCCAGCAGTCCCTGGGGATAGCAGGAATGAAGTGAGGAGGACAGAGAACAGGCTGGGCTCTTCTGGGCAGTTCAGTTCAGCCATGCTCGCCACACATGAGGTGGCCTTGGGCAGCACAAGCAAACCTGGGGTGAGCCAGAGAGGTAATCTCCTGCCCTGGCTTGAGACCACCCAGTGAGTGGCCCCAACGTCCTCTTCAACCATAGCTCAGTGAGGGTTTTGCAACCTGCCCACACCCGACAGTGCTGTATCTTTGGTACTCAATCAGCAGGCACCACAGAAGTCAACAGGATACAGCCTTTGTCTGTAAGTAAGGAGTGCGCAGTTAAGTAAACGTGCCTGAATCCATCGTAGCTCTTTCCTTTTTCTTTGGATGCTGGGTCCTCTTATAACCCTTCCTGCTATATGATATTCCCTCCATAGCCCTGTCAGGATTTAACGGATCTTCCAGCCCCCAAGAAAAATTCGGTACCTCGACTCCTACCTGATGGCCTGACCGACTTCCTACTCAGTCCACAATGGCCATCGCCTAGTCAGCATGATCAAGATCCTAGGCCATCTGGAACATGAATTGATTCTTCAAAACATGGTCTCTCTTGTGTCCATCAGAGTTTCAGCAGCCCCAAAGGGGCTCTGGCCCTCTTTTCTCTAGGGTTGGTTGGTTTAATGAAGCTTTGGAGTGCAGGGCAAGTATCCCAATGCACTGACCCTACCCAGATAGGTCTCATTTCTTACCATGCATGCACTCTCTGGTTTTGCTCGACACCAGGCCAATGGCATGCACACACACTAATTGACTCTTCCTGCCAGGCCCACCCCAGTCTCCTCACCCACCCCATCTCATTGGAGGGCCAGCATCGAGGAGAGGTCTACTCTTTGATTGTTCTGGCCCCTTTGCCAATCCTGGGAGGGAGTAGCACCATTCTCTTTACATGGCGACTCTACGGATGCCCACAGAGCAGTCTATCCTGGTCCCCAGGCCCCTCCAAAGAGGAGTATTCCATTCACAAGTCACAGCTCAGCAAGGGACCACAGGCTTCCATGTTCCTTAAGAAGAGGAGGGAAGGGAAAGGGTGTGTCATGGTTATAGTTAAAGTCCCTGACTTGTCTTCAGGGCTGGGACACTTGTCTACCGATCAATTGGTTGTTGCCAGAAATCACATGGCTTGACTAGGAATCTTCCTGCTTCTTCGTCCTATGGAGAAGTCACCAAGGACTCAGAACACCTTGGTCACCTTTGCTGTCCCTTCACACATGCTCTCCAAAGCAGGGCAGGAATAGAGCTTAGGGATATGGTAGATAGCTATTTTGGAGTCAATCCAAGGGGCTATATCTGACCAAAGAAAAAGAGCAAGTGGGGTGTGATAGATACATGATTTTGTTACATAATATCAACTTGAAGATATAAAAGTGTAGGGCTGGAGTCTAGCCTGTCAATCAGGTCACAGCCCGGTGGTACTTCTGGTAGGTGTGGCCTTCCCATAAGGAGGATCCTGGGACTTTCCTCTCTCTCTGCCTTCACCTTCCTGTTGATGCCATACATAATCCTAGGTGAGCCCTAGTAATGCTCCCACTGCCATTGGATCCACAAGACTTTGCACCCACCAGCCTGCGATCCTGCATCATTACATGTGGCTTTGTGTGTCTGAAGAGGGATTTATGCTAGTATCGTACTTATAGACTTGATCTAGATTGGGCTGGAATGTCTGCTTGAAATATAATTACCTCTTGATAGAAAGCTCTCTCTTGCACATATATGTGTCCTTGGATTTGTTTCTATAGTGAACCCCGTCTAATACATGGTGTCTAGGAGGCAATGTATTTGACAAGTAGACAATCCAGGAAAATTAGGCACGCAGGTTGAGATACTTAGAGGCCATCCACCTAAAATCCCGTTGAGTTCTGTTGCCCTAAGGCAGCAGTTCTCAATCTGTGGGTCGCGATCCCTTTGGAGGTTGAGGGTGGCCCGATCGATTCATAGCAGTAGCAAAATTACAGTTATGAAGTAGCAACAAAAATAATTTTATGGTTGGGGGGGGGGATCGCCACAACATGAGGAACTGCATGAAAGGGCCACAGCATTAGGAAGGTTGAGAACCACTGGCCTAAGGATTTCTGAAAACAGAACATAGAACATCAAGGCACATGCCTCAGCGTCCTCACCCTCACAGCTGATTCATGAGGCGTTGACCCCGCCACGGCTTTATCATGGTGACAGGGACATGAGACACACCCAAATGGGGCATCCCTTACCCGAGCAATGAGGCCAGCTCATCGCTCAGGAGCGTCCCTGAAAGCTGAGAAGCCACTGCAAAGGCCGGCCGGCCCTGGGGCACCCAGGCTGCATCCTGACCTGACTTTCCCTCTGAGGCAGAGAAGGTGACAGAAACCCTTCGGCTGGATGTTGGAGAGAATGGGAAGATGGAGAAAAGAACAGATTTGAGGAGCATCAGTGTGTGCCCTAAAGAATGGACACCAGCTTCTCAGCCACTCCTGGTGGTCCAAGCTCCGTGATTGAGACTGGGCAAGGCCCCGTCCCCACCCTGCAGTACCCAGTCCATTAGAAGCAGAGGGAGGAAGTTGGCATCTGGGAAAGTCTTGGCCCACTTCCTTTTTCCCACTGGTGAATCAGAAGAGAGCAGTAACAGGATCCAGGCTGGCCTGACCCCAGCCACCTTCTGTGTGAGTCACAGCTGAGGTTCTTGTGCTAATCTTAACTCCTCAGAGAGAACTTGCTGGGACTTGCCACAAAACCTTTTTAAAAAAAGAAGTTGGTTCAAGTTCACCAAATATATGCTTTGCCTTTGGGGGATGTGATAGTTACACAATTTTATGTCAACTTGATAGAGAGAGTGAAGGTGTGGAGTTTAGCCTGTCAATCAGATCACAGCCTGATTGTGCTTCCTGGTGGGCATGACCTTTTCATGAGGATTCTGGTAACTCCATCTCTCTTCTTTCCCTGGAGGCAGGGCTCTCTCTCTCCCGATCTCTCTCTCTCTCTCACCTTCACATTCCCGTCGACAAGCCACATGGAGCCATGCTGATGGCTGGAGATGCTTCCACCGATATTGGATCCACAGGACTTTCCACCTACCAGCCTGTGATCTTCCTGAATTTGGCATCCTTGCCTGTGCTGTGTGAGTCTGAAGAGGAATTCATGGGCTAATATCAGACTTATGTGCTAATATTGAACTTATGGACTTGATCCGTACTGGGCTGGGATGTTTTATTGATGCATAAAGTTCTCCCTTGATATACACTTCTCTCTTGATATAAAGTCCTCTTGATACTTCTTGATACAAAGTTCTCTCACACACATATAAATGTCTCTGGATTTGTTTCTCTAGTCAACCTGGTCTAACACAGGGGTAGCATTTTGTTGTTGTTGTTGTTAGGTACCACCCAGTTGGTTCAGACCCATAGCAACCCCATGTACAATGCACGAAACACCGGCCGGTCCTGTGCCATCCTCGCAATTGTTCTTATGCTAGAACCCATTGTTGTAGCCACTGTGTCAATCCATCTTGTTGAGGGTCTCCCTCTTTTTTTTTTTTTTTGAGGGTGCCCCTCTACTTTACTAAGCATGATGTCCTTCTCCAGGGACTTGCCTCTCCTGACAACATGTTCAAAGAAGGTGAGACAAAGTCTTACCATCCTTGCCTCTAAGGAGCATTCAGGCTGTATTTCTTCCAAGACAGATTTATTTGTCCTTTTGGCAGTCCACGGTACTTTCAATAGTCTCCACTGTCACCACAATTCAAATGCATCCATTTTCCTTTGCCCTTCCTTATTTAATGTCCAATTTCACATGCAAACGGACCCAAACCAAACTCACTACCATCAAGGCAATGCCAACTCATAGTGACCCTGTACAACAGGGTAGGACTGCCCCTGTGGATTTCCTAGACTGTTACTCTTTACCAGAGTAGGAAGCTTGGACCAGGAGCGCCTCAGTCCTCAAAATAACTACCTTCCTTTTCAACACAGAGGCCTTGTGCAGCAGATTGACGGAAGCAGTGCATCGATTGCTCTCTTGGTTGCTGTCTCCATGAGCATTCACTGTGGATCCAAGTAAACAAAACCCTGGACAACGTCGACCTTTTCTCCATTTATCATGCTGTTGCTTATTGGTCCCCTTGTGAGGATTTTTGTAAAGAAATGTTTTCTTGACATGGAGTTGTAATCCATCCTGAAGGCTGCAGCATTGGATCATTATCAGCAAGTGCTTCAAGGCTTCCTCGCTTTCAGCAGTCGAAGGTTGTTAAATAGTCAGATATACCGGCCAGCACACACTTTAGAACTTCAAGTGCTAGACCTGTGTCTGAGGATATATGACCTACTGAGTCCAAAAACGGCACCAGCTTTCCCCTATCCGCTCCAGCTTCAAGATAAAGGACATATGAGGGGTAACCTCCCAAAAGCAGAAAGTGCATTTTGGGTAACAATACCTTTTTCCCACTACGTGAGCATCCAGAAACTCGCTCTGCGTTAGTACACCCAGTGGTGTCACCTGGGAAGGTTCTCTCTGGTCACAGTGATTTTTTTTCATAAACTCAGTTTCACTCAAACTTGTTTTTTGTGATAGCCAATTTAAGAGAACAACGTGTGGCTGTGAGAGTTTGTTTCCTACTTGGGAAAAATGCAGCAGAAACTGTTGTGATGTTGAAAACAGCTTACAAGGACAGCACTATGGGAAAAACTGAAATGTGGGAGTGGTTTTCTAGTTTCAAAAAAGGTGAAATGTCAATTGATGACAAACCTCATTCTGAATGATCGTCAACTTCCTAAACGGATGAAAATGTCAACTTGCAGTGCATTTGCAGTTTGTTCCACCAGTTAATCAAGCTTTCTATTTAGAGGTTCTGAAAATATTACATAACGTGTGACAAAAAAAGGCCTGATTTATGGCAGATGGGGGACTGGTTTTGTCACCACAACAATGCACCTGCTCACGCAGCCATCTTAGTGAGTCAGTTTTGGGGCAAAAAACAGCATGCCTCTCTTGCCCTACACACCTTATTCACCTGACCTCTCTCTGGGGGCCTTCTTTATGTTTCTGAAAATGAAGAAGTACATGAAAGGACAACGATTTGATGATGTAGAAGAGGTGAAGAAAAAATATTAGGGAGGTGCTGTTAGCCATCCCAACAGGTGAGTTTGAAAAGTGTTTCCAAGAATGGAATCTCAGATTTGACAAGTGTATTAAGTGTAATGGAGAATACTTTGAAATTGATAAGGTGATTTGTAAAAAAAAAAAAAAATACATAGCTTTGGGGGAGTACCCCCTCATATACCATATACCACTCTTCAAGCTGCTTGCCAATACAAAACCAGGATATTTTAAAATGTAGTGTTAGTTACCCTGAAATAGAGGAAGTCCACTCTGGCTTTATTTAGTTTGTTTTGTACTAAATATTTAGGTCAAGGCATACTTCGTATGGTGTCCTTTGATCCCAGGATATATTTAAGCAGTGCAAATTACATGAACTTCGTCTTTCCCCCAAATATCACTTCACCTTTATTAGGAACTGAAAAGCAGGCAGTTCCAATTTGTTTTCGTAGGAGGGGGGCCAGCAATAAGAGTTAAACCAAACCAAGCTCACTTGCTAATGTACAGGACATCCCCCGCCCCCCACTCCCCCACCCCCCCACCCCCACCCCGCGAGCTCCTGAGACTGTTTAACTGTTTATCGGAGTAGAAGGCCCTGTCTTTCTCCCAAGAGTTTCTGGCGGTTTCAAACTGCGACCACGTGGATGGCAGCCCAACACACAACCACCTCAACAGCAGGATTCCTGGAAAATAAGAGTTACCACACAGTAAATCAGGAGCCGTGGTGGCAGAGTGGGCTATGTGTTTGACTGCTACCCACAACGTCAGCTCTTCAAGCCCACCCCCAACTCTGACAGCGAGAAAAGAGACTTCCTGCTCACAAAGATCGACAGCTTCAGAAGCCCACAGGAGAAGTTCCACTCTGTCCTCTAGGGGCGCCGTGAGCCGTAATTGGCTGACTCATAGGGAGTTTGATACAATAAACAGATTTAAATGTTCTGCCATCAAAAATAGATCTATTGGAGTCAAACTCCTTTATTAACATTCAACTGTTCCAGTCTGTTATAAGACGGCACAACTTTTCCACCTGGGCACAGAAACTCTTAAAAAAAGTTGGGATCTTTTTTTCTTAAATCATTTTATTGGAGGCTCTTACAGCTCTTATAACATTCCATACTTCAATTATAGCAAGCATATTTATACATATGTTGCCATCATCATTTTCAAAAATTTTTTTCTATTTGAGCCTTAGTATCAGCTCCTTTCGCCCCCTTCTTCCCCTCCCTCCCACCCTCGTGATCCCTTGATAAATTATAAATTATGATTATTTTCATATCTTAACACCCACCACTGTCTCCCTTCCCCCATGTTTCTGTTGCTCGTTCTCTCCTCCGGGGGTGGGGGTGTTAAATGGGTCAATCATTATGATCGGTGCCCCCTTCCTTCCTTCCCAGGAATTTTCTTATAAAGAAGCTTGGAGTCGACCTCACCTCTGAAACTTGTAACATGAGTTATCCATTGACTTCTATATATTAATATATGTTCTGAATGTTACAGAGTAATTTGAAGTAGGGAAATTTAGATCTTCAAAATAGTCATGAGTACTGCCAGCACTTTGGGCACTCTAAATTGTCCTCACCCCTTCTGTATTTGTCTCTTTTTAATTTCCCATTCTTCCCAAGCTGTGTCCTGACTGCAGTGTCCAACTTGTCGTCTCTGTATATCTTGCACAACCTCCCCCACAAAAAAGAGAAACCCGCTGCCATCCAACGGATTGTAACTCAGAGTGACCAGATAGGACAGAGAAGCACAGCACTTTGGGTTTCCAAATCTTTCAGTTGTTTACAGGCTGAAAGTGACTAGTGGCTTTGAACCACTGATCTTATGATTAGCAGCTGCACGCGTCACCAACCAGCCGTCAGGGGTCCACATATAGCTACTCTTGGAAGTCCCTTCATACTGAATTCTTTTTCAAATATTTCTTTCTTGGTTTGTCTCACCCTGCAATATGTAGGTCTGACTTCTTTGCGGTCTTACAACTAGTATGGTCAGTTACTAAATGAGTATCATTTAATAGCTGAATATAGAGCGGAATCCGGTATCTAAGAAACTGGAGCTGATGCAGTTTGATGGATCAGCACCACAAATCACCCCGGGCACAGGACTAACAGCCAAGACTCCAAGGGAAAAAGGCAGTTGTTGGGGTTGGGCTGTGTTATTCTAACTGGGAGATGGGTTCCGTTCCAGAGCTAAAGGGCGGCTGAGGATCATGATCTTGGGAGTCCTACCAGTCTTTATCTGACTAATAAGCCTGGTCTTTTATTATTATTATTATTATTATTATTGAGGTCTGTTCCACATTTTCCCTTCCACTCGGTCCAGGACTTCTAGTGGGATCCTTTTTCAGAGCAGTTGGTAGTGGTAGGCAGGTACCATGTAGTTATTCTGGTCTTCAAGTGTTGGAGATTGGTGTGTGTGTGGTCCATAACTCAGATGGCTTCTTGAAAGCTTTGAAGATCCCCAGTCCTGAAAAATGATCTCGGTGGTAGAACATACACCCTAACAACAAGATGAGGTTCACGGTCTGAAAGAACCCATAATGCCATAACCCCCTGGTCTTTGGAGGAGCCCTGGTAGCATTGTGGGTTATGTGCTAGGCTGTGAACCCCAAGGTCAGCAGCTCAACCCCCCTAGCTGTTCTGTGGGAGAAAGACAAGGCTGTCGGCTCCTGTAAAGATCTACTGCCTCAAAACCCTACAGGGGCAGTTTTACTCTGTCCTATACAGTTGCTATCAATCCGAATCAACCGGATGCAGTGGATTTAAGAGCTTTGGAAACAGATTACATGATGTGTGTGTTTACATAATCAGCATGAGTAACTGCTTGTCAATTGTCCCAGCAAACCCTTGGCTTGACAAACCCGCAGATTGCGTTTCAATCAACCTAGCGACATTGCTCTATCAATGTACAAACTCCTCTTTGGAACCCTGATAAGAAACCTAATGCCATTCTGTTTTGTAAGATCCTAGCTTGAACTTCAGAGACTTCCCTATGCTGGGTTTGCCACCAAATCTTGACTGGAAAAACAACAACAACAAAACCCTGATTGGAGCTGGTTGTGGCAATGAGAGGCCTGCCCTGTCAGGGAAGAGATCAGAGAATGGAACCAGACAGGTACGTGGCCTGAGAGCTAGCCTCCGCACTCAGCCCACGTGAGACCTGCAGCAAGTCACGTGAATTTTCAAGATGAGCACTCAGGCCCTTCCAGCTCAGACATTCTCTGAGCCCACGGGGCATGGAGTCTGAGCGGTGAGGGGCCAGAGCTAGAGACAGGAAGCCTTCAGGCCTTCAGTTCTTAGCAATTTCTCACCAAGGACCTACCTGGCTCCTAAGGATGGGCAGTCTAACGACAACCTGGGTTCTGGGGTGCTACCTGAACCCCCAATTTATTGTGTGGTTTTGGAAAATGTGCTTCTCGAATGTCTTTCCTATACCAGAGGCCGCACAGCAATTGGTTTAAGGGATGGGGCTTTGAAGTCAGGCAGACTTAAAGGTTGGAATCTTGACTCTGGCACTAGCTAGGGGGTGGCCTGAGGCAAGTCATTGAACCTCACCAAGCCTCCATGTTTCTTGTTGATACCATGGTAAGAGTAACAGTGTTTTTCTCAGGGGATTATTGGGAAGGTTCAATCACGTAGGGCATGTGAATGCCTGAGACACAGGAGACTCAGCTCAAGGCCTGAGACACGGGAAATCTCAGCGACTGCCATTGCTGGCTTTCCTATCTCTGGAGGCTTCAAATAGCTCATGGAAAATGAAATGTAGTGAACGTTTCCCACCAAATCTTGAAATCCCCCTCCTATCTTTTATAAAATAAGAGGTGTGTTAGTCTGGGTACTTTAGAGAAACAAATCCACAGAAACTCATGTATAAGAGACAGCTTTATATAAAGGCTAGGTGCACATCAAGAAAACATCCCAACCCAGTGCTGCCCAAGCTCACAAGTCCAACATTAATCCATTAACCCATATGTCCAACACTAATCCACAAAGTCCTCCTCCATCTCACAAAACACACACAATGATGCTGACTGCAGGAGGAAAGCTGAATCAGTGAATGTATAAGCATCTCGGCACTGGCAGGGGTCTCCACACAGTTGCTCCAGCACCCAGCGCTGCCTCAGGGTAAGTCCATGTGACTTCTCTTTAGGGATGTCTTGCAGGAAGTGAGCCTGGCCAGCTGAAGCAGGGAACTGGCTAAGGCAGCTGCACCCTGGTCCGACCATCAGAGAACAAAAGACCGGAGAGTCAGAAAGGCGAGGCTCACAGAGCCATTTATCCCTCCGCCCTTCCATTAACCGCACATGTGTTTATCGGCCAGGTTGGCACAAGAACTAACTACCTCAAGAGGGGTTCAAAAATGACTCTTAGTCCTTTTCTGTAGCTGCTTTTCTCTTCCTGGCTCCTCAGTCCTGCGCAGTCCGTTCAGGACCTGGGGTCTGCAGGGAACGAGAAGATGCTGCGGGAACATCTCCAGCTCCAGAGAGAAGTGTCTGCGATGAGACGGAGGGATTGAAGGTGGGTTCTGGAAATGCTTGGCTCGGAGCCCAGCTAGATCTGGATCTCAGACCCGGAGGGGCAAGCTCTGACGGCTGGGGGAAAGTGCCTTGTGACCACCTCTCCTCCATGCCTCACACTGATAACCCAGATGCCCACAGCCACCTGAGCAGGAGGATCGGGTTCTTAAGAGACATTGCGTCGAAGCGTTATCTTAAAAAAGTGTTAAAGTTTCTGTCCATTGACTTAATTTGTGAAAAGAAAGTGGTTGTGATTGCACAACATTATGAATGTCATGTGTGCCATCAAATTGCATGTACATGTGACATTGTTGAATCGGAAAATGTTTTGTTTTCTATGTATCACACACAAAGATTGTGGGAAATGCTACTATTTGAGCAGGTGGCTTGTGATGAACTCTTTCTCTTCTAACATGCTGGGGCGTGTGTGTGTGTGTGTGTGTGTGTGTGTGTGTGTATGTGTAACAGAGAAAGAGAGAGATTGATAAGATCTGAGAATATCCATCAATCTGTCTGGGTCATCTGAGATAAGGGCATTCTTGCTGTCGATGAGGAAGGTGGGTCAACATCATGAAGCCTGGGTCAACATCTAAGCCCTGCAGGGCCCGGGAAGGAGCCCTGTTTGTTTAATACGCAACCCCAGGACCAGCAGCGTAGGGAGGTCAGGAGAGAGCAGAAGCCTCCTTTTCCCTGCGGCATGATTAGGGGGCCTCAACCCTCCAGGAAGCTTGGGGAGGAGAAAGTGGATGTGATGTCCCTTGGGGAGATGACACCACATGGATTCCCTAAAAGGACATGAAACACTGAGTTCTGCGCACGTGTGGCTTTTCGGACTGTCTTCTACTAGTCAGGAAGATTCTAGAGCACTTGGAGGGCCTGGCTGCCTGGCGGGGGAGGCAAGACCCTGGGAAGCAGGGTCCTGGAGGCACAGGCAGACGCCAGGAGCATCTTTTATCACACTGCCAAAGGCAGGCGCCTAGAGAGGCGCTGGGAGATGGGTGAGGGAAAAATGCCAACTCAAAAGCAGGCCCCTAACTCTAGATTCCTGCCCATCTAGGGAGGTGGGGGACAGGGGGAACCCCTTGACAGAGGGAGCTTTGACTCGGAGGTCAAGGGAACAGCTGTGGGAGCCATGGGCACATCTGGCTGGGGCAGGGCTGGAGGAGGGGAAGCCCGTCGCTGGCCAGGAGCCAGGGATGTGGAGGAGACAGATAGGACTGGTGTTTCCTGGCCAGCAGAGGTGTTGCAACAAGAAGATGCCTGGGGAGGAGGAGGCGCTCAGGCGGAAACAATTTATCCGGAGCCCGAGGGACAGCTGGGGAGGGAGGCTGCCCAGTTTCCCAAGGCCAAGTGGGTGGCAAGGAAGGGATTCCCAAGACCCAAACAGCAAACAAGCCCATCGTCCGCCTGCCCTGCCCACTAGCTGGGCATCTAGCTCCACGGTCTTCCCCCTTAGCAGAGCCAGTTAATCAGCCACTCCACTTCTAAAGCTCAGCTGGGGGCCCGTCCCAGTCAGACTCCCATCAGACTGCTGTTTCTCTCTATTATCTGGTCACCCCCTGCACGCTGGACACTGGACACCGTCCTTCCACTTGACAGCCCTGTGAGACAAGTGTGTTTTTCTTCTTAGCGAGGAGAAAAGAGCGATGTCTTGGTCCACTTGTCACCCAAAAGAAAGGTCTATGACAGGGACTTGTATGCAAGTCTATCCAAGAGGGTCATTCAGCAGTCCCTGGGGCAGATGGAGATGGGCTATGGGCCTGCCCTGGGCCCAGTGGGTAGCTTCTCCTTCTCTGCCTCACCCCAGGGCCCTTGCCCTCCATCCTGCTCACAGGAGACCTCGCAGGGTCAAAGCCCTCCCTCCTCCGTTCCCTCAAGGGAATGATTGGGCAGCCCAGGCTGTCTCCTCTCTCTCCTGACTCACACCCACAAGATTTCCTGAGAAGACCAAGTATGGAGACTACTGCCGGCAGAACCTCCCTGCCCTCTCTCTCACCTCTCTGGAAGGCAGGCAAACCTGAGTTCAGAAGCAAAGTGGCCACCAACTAGAAAGACCACTTGGTGTTCACCTTCCCACCCCCACAAGATGAAGCAAAGAGTTTGAGGGCTCTCTACCAAAGCAGGCGGGCAGACGTCAACGCCCTTCTTTAAAAACCTACCAGATGTACATCCAGAATGGAGGCTTGCTTCTGCCGATTCTCAGGAAGTGTCCTTTCTTGCCTGAAAGGATGTCACACATCCCACCTCACTGCATGATCTCAGTGAGATCTCCTCCAAGCGAGGATCTTTCCCTTCCACCTCTTTAGATCTCATCCATGGGGGAGGCTGTAGAATGAACAAGTATTGTATACCGAGTATGTGGCAGCTACTTTTAGTCCTTGCAAGAAGCCCTAATTATAGGACTGGCCCAAGTCATGTGACCAGTCGGTCACGATCATCAACAGGGTTGTGTATTAAACTGTACAGCGTGCGCTTCTACCCTCGTCAAGGGAGATGCTGTGGCGCAGTTACAGAGCTCTCCCAATTCTTCCCACGATAAAGGGTTATGTTTCTCGTCCCTGAAGCCTACAACCTTGTTAGCTATTTTAGTTTGGGATGCCTCACTTCTTGCTTCATGGTGCTGGAAGAATGCACGTGGCAGAGACACATGTATAATCCAAGTGACCTTTATGAGGAAAAGGGACGTTTCAGGTATGAGTCTAAAAAAGTACACACTGTTTCAGGAAAGTGTTCAAGGATGCGCAGGAGTTGATGGTGGAACATAAAAATCCACTTGGAAGGAATACCGGAACAGGAGCACAAAACGAGCTTGCAGAACCAGCAACTCCCAGGGACTGAGGCTGTGCAGGCTGCCAACCCTGCCTTTATTCTCTGCCACCCCACTGGCTGGGGGAGGCGTGGTTGAGGGCACTGGCTGACCCTGTTGGCTGAGTTTAAGCCCACCCGTGTGATGTCATGAGCCTAGGTTGTGGCCAAGAT
>NW_022103906.1:76632795-76643484 GCF_000313985.2 Echinops telfairi | reverse complement strand
GGGCGGGGGCGGGTTCCTAGCCTGTGCATGCTCTGTTTGGATCTTTCCATAGGTGTCTATAATTAGTGTGCCTGATTTCTTTCCAATCCCCCACCCCCCTTTGTTTGTAGCCCTATGCAGCATTGGGGAGACAACCCCCTTGGGCCCTATTCTGGTGACCTAACAGCCTGGGCTCCTTAGGGATCTTCTACCCTTGGTTCAAGCTACGTTGACCTGGGCCTTTGTCACCTTATCAGAAGACGGCTTACTCGTGGGGCACAGGAAAAGATGGCTCACTAACTCATTGGTCAGAACTGGGCACATGCAAGGCGGCAGGATGTGTGGGGAGTGTGCTGGATCCAACAACACCAGGCAGCAGATCCTGGAAGTTCTTCTCATAGGAAATGGAAATGTACGTAGAATAAGTTGCCTTCCTCATGGCCGTCGGGACCTGCTCTGGCTATCTATTGCTGTGTACCAAACTGCGCCAGAACTTAGTGCCTGAAAACAAAAACGGCATTTAGTTTGCTGCTACATCTGAAATCTGGGCAGGATTCAGCAGTGAACATTTTTCTCTGCTCCATTCAGCATGAACTGGGCTGAATCAAGCACCGGGGGCTGGAATCTTCTGACATTCTGGGCACTCACACGTTGGAAGGTTGATGTTGGCGGTTAGCTGGAACCTTCGCTGAGACTGTCAACTGGAAAATTTATAAATGGCCTTTCCACGTGCTTCCTCACAGCATGGCAGCTAGATTCCAAAAGACAGCATGGTAAGAGGCCTGGGGAAAGCTAGATCAACTTTGCTGGCCCAGCCTGAAACACACACAGACACACACACCCCCCAGCCATATAGCAACCCTATACGACAGGGGAGAACTGCGGCTCTGTGTTTCTGGGACTGGAACTCTGTACAAGAGTAGAAAGCCTTTTCTATCTCTCTTAGAGCTGGTGGTAGTTTTGAACTGCTGACTTTGTGGTTAGCAGTCCAACGTATAACCAGGACACCACCAGGGCTCCGAGGAGAGGATGATAAATAGGTCTATTTCCTGAGGAGAGAATGACAATGGTCAGAAACGACATGTGGAACCATGAACAATAGGCCCCATCTAGGAGACAGCCATCTGTTCCAACGCCCCTTTAAATATTTTAAGTCAATGGTGTGTCTAATTGCCCCCATGGTCTTCCCCCTTCCTCAGCTGTTGCTCAGACCACCCCAAGTGCAGACACTCCTGCTTTCTCAGAATGTGGCTTGGCCATGTGGCTCGATGCAGTGGGCAGATGACGTGTGGACTGTTAGAAGTTGCTGGTGTCCCAGCTCTGCCACATTCCAATTCCATGAACTTGAATAAGTCATCCAAATTTCCTGGGCCTCACGTTTTTCCTCCATAAAAATGAGCTGAGGCTATCTATCGCTGGGAGGTAGCTACTTCACCGGATTGGGCTGAGGGCTAAAAGAGGGTGGGGCTGGAATGGGTTTGGAAGGCCAGGGCAGGGTGAAGTTGCCGGAGATGGAACCCCCTGTGGAAACAACATTAAGTAGAAAGAGATTTAACATGGGCGAGTCGGGAATAGGAACCCTGGTGGTGCCATGGTCAAAAGTGCTGGCCTGCCAACTGAAAGGTCAGCGGTTCAGGACACCAACTGCTCCACAGAAGAAAGAGGATCCAGTAAAGATGCCAGCCCCATGAGCCCCATGGGGGCAGTTCTGCTCTGTCCTATGGGGCCACTATGATGCACAATTAGGCTGGATGGCAGTGGGCTGGGTTGGAAGGGCTGGAGGAGTGGCATCGAAATGGACCTTCTGGGAAACCCTTCTGGACTTGGTCCAAACCAGGGGGGTGGGAAGCTGGCGGCTGCTGTGGGATTCGAACCACCACCCTAGTGCACAACTGCTCCTCAAGGTTCAGGAAGCTGGTGACTAGAGGAGTGGTCATTAGGGCTGTTTCCAGATCTTTCCAGTTCTTTCTCAGGTCCATGGGAATATGACATGAGCCTTTCCCACACCCTCCCAGTTCAGTGACCAGGTGACTCAGTGAAATACACAAAGCTTCCTGGTAGAAGCTCTAATTGCTCTTCTGGAATTGACTCTGGTCTTTCTTTTACGCAAAGGGAGCCCTGCTGACTTATGCATTGGGTTGCTATCCTCCAGGTCAGGAGTTCAAAATCACCAGCAACTCTTCAGGAGAAAAAGGAGGCTTTCTACGCCCATAGAGTTACAGTCTCGGAAACCCACAGGGGCAGTCCTACCCTGCCCTCTAGGGTCACTATGGGTCAGTATCGACTCGATGGCAGTGAAGTTTGGTTTGGTTTTTGTTTTTGCTCTATCCCAGGGACCCCCCACGCTGTACAAGAGAGCTGCTCAGCCAGCCTCCGTCCCTAACTGATGGTAACAGGGACTTGAACCCAGAGGCACCTGTGTGGGGGACGACGTGGGGAGGATTTCTTAGTGCAGCAGAGTGTAGCACCTCCTGACTGACAAAAAGTGGTCCCTGGAAAAGTATGTGCTCAAAGCAAGCTACGATGTCACCCTCCAACCCCTCTATCTGGCTGGCAAAACCTAATTTGCATCCAGCATCATAATCATGGTTTTAGGGGTGTGTGTGTGGGGGGGATATAATTGCTATGCTTCTACTCTTTACAAAAGGGGAACCCAACCAAAACCAAACCTACTAGACGAGCCAGTCAGGGTGCAGTATAGCAACGATGAAACATACAACTTTCCTCTAGTTCTTAAATGCTTCCTCCCCTCCACTATCATGATCCCAATTCTATGTTACAAATCTGGCTAGACGAGAGGATGTACACTGGTACAGATAGGAACTGGAAACACAGGGAATCCAGGACAGATAAACCCCTCAGGACCAATAATGAGAGTAGAGATACCAGGAGGGTAAGGGGAAGATGGGGTAGAAAGGAGGAACCGATCACAAGGATCTACATAGAGCCTCCTCCCTGGGGGTCGGACAACAGAAAAGTGGGACAACAGGAAAAAAAAAGTGGGTCAACAGAAAAGTGGGACAAAAATAAGGGAGACGTTGGACAGTGTAAGACATGACAAAATAATAATTTATAAATTATCAAGGGTTCACGAGGGGTGGAAGGGGGAAAATGAGGAGCTGATACCAAGGGCTCAAGTAGAAAGCAGATGTTTTGAGAATGACGATGGCAACACATGTACAGATATGTTTGACACAATGGATGTCTGTGTAGATTGTGATAAGAGTTGTATGAGCCCCCAATAAAATTTTTATTTTAGTAAACCAAAATAACCTACTTCCATCAAGCCCCCCAAGTGCATTCCACCTCACAGGGACCTTCTACAGGGTCTCCTCCAAGGCTAAGACCCTGAACAGGGCCAAGTTAGCACACCACCCCAGCAAACACACACTGCAATTCCCAGAGTTTCCCGGCACAAACCAAGGTGAGAAGAAGATGGAGCTGGATAGTTGGACAGAGGGCTGGATGAAGGGAGTCAAGGCACACACCCACTTGAAGTGATCTTAGGGAGGTAGATTGATGAGAGGGAGCCTGAATCAACTTTCTACCTCAAATGAAAAGAACAATGGTGTTGTGTGTGTGTGTGTGTGTGTAAGTCTTGCTGACAGAATATATTTTGCTTCTAAGTATTGCTTTGTGAATTATTAAGTGTGACGTGAAATACAAGGAGCCCTGGTGGCACAGTGGTTAAAGATCTCAACTGCGAGTGAAAAGGTCAGAGGTTCGAACCCACTGCTCTGTGACAGCCTGCCTCTGTAAAGATTTACAGCCTTGAAAACCCCGTGGGACAGCTTCAGGGTTGCTATGAGTCGGCATGAACTTGACAGCAGAGGGGATTTGGTTTGGATATGAAATACAACCCCATTGATTGCCCTAGACTGAGCTCTGTACTGGCTGAGAGCATGTCTCCTGTATCCGTGTATCCTGAACTCTGACACAGGGCTGGCTCTGTAGTAGGCATTCAATAAATACTTTGTGAAGGAATTAATTTTCCAGTGTTCCACTGAGAAGCTGACTTGGAGAAGCTGGGCTGATGTTCCTAGTGTGGTCTGATTAATCAGAGCCTGGTGGGAACGCCCCCTCCCCTGGTCTCAATATTCGACTTCTCTTAACGTGGCCCAAGATTATATTAGTCTCCTTGGCAGCCCCACAGCACAGATGATTCATGTTGAGCTTGAGGTCAACTGTAGTCTCTGGGTCTGTTTCACATGAACAGCTATTAAGTAAGACAGGGCTTCTCTATCCTGTCCATGTGCAGTTGATTTTTCTGAGCGAAATGGCTTATGTAACATTTCATCCTGCTGAGTGAGCGTGCATCGTTGTAACGTCTTCAAATCGATTCAAGTTGCACGTCTTTTTAACTCGGTAGTCCGTGTCCCTCTTAGAGCGGCTGACGTAATGGCATGCTGCCGCTTCATCCCTGTTCCTGACGAAAAACGGTCCGGTCCGTGAGGCCTCCCTCCACGTGGCTAGCAACATTGTCATCAGTATCACCGGGGCCTGGTCCTTGAGTCTCTCTGGAGCCACATCCATTTCGTCCACACAGTAAGAGCAGAGACGTTCAGAGGAGAAAACGACAGGGTCCCTCTGGTCTCAGGTACCCTTCCAAAACCCACTGCCGTGGACTCGGCGCCGATTTAGATCCACCCTACAGGGTAGGGCAGAACTGCCCCTGTGGGCTTCCAAGACAGCAAGTCTTTACCGGAGTAGAGAGCCCTGTCTTAGCCGCCATGGTATAACCACTCTGCCAGGGCTCCTTCGGGTACCCTCAGCAGAAGGGCTATGGGTTGCAGACGGGTAGTCTTGGCTCTGTGCAAAGCTGGTTTCTAGGGACCCTGTGCTGTTTTTCCTTTTAAATAGGCTTTCAGAACATGTCTTTATTTTATCAATAGGCATCAATAACCATAAAAGCGTCAAAGTCTCAGACTGAATGACCTCAAGACTCTGTTAAGTGCCACCATCGCCAAGCCCAGACACAGGGATGTGACAACCCCAGCTGGGCTCCAGTCCTCCACGCACCCCATTAAAACAGCCATTGTCGGGGAGAAGGAACAGCCAGGTAGTAACTCGGGGGACAATAAACGTCGGTATGAGGTGCACTCAAACATGCATGCTACAAAATTATGTGTAGCCCAGAGGAAAGTAAGCATGTAAAATGCCACGTGTGCTTGCGCGGGAGTCACATGTTGTGGGGGCTGGGCGAGAGGGGCGGGATATGGGGTGGTTTGCCCTCTCGGTTTTCCAAGCTCTCTGTAACTCTGCAGAGAACAGCAGCCCTGGAGACAAAGGGGAAGTGGAACAGTGTGCTGGGGGGTGTGATCCCAGGAGCAGGAGAGAGGGACCGAGGTGCAGTGAGGAGGAGGGAGGGAGATGGCTGTGGCTGGGTCCTGGTGGGTGCCTCTCAGGGTGGTCTGTCGGGGAGAGGGGAGCAGGTCCCAACCCCTCCATCTCACTGATCAGAGGCTCACCCCAGGCGACGTTATTACCTCTCCAGGTGGCACATGCGAGGGTGCCTGAGGGGGTTGCTGGAAAGCCATGGGAGCCTCAGGTAGGCAGTGCAAGGGCTTAGGGTGCAGGCATTGGACAAGGTGCCTTCGGCCCATGTGGGTTGATCTTGGCTGGCAAGGGCGAGGCTGAAAGCCAGGTGGGGTCCAGAGATGCCGAAGGGCCACACAGGGTGAGCGATACAGCGTCACTGCTGTTGCTAGCCACTTTCAAGTTCAGTCCTGACTTGTGGTGACCCCGCGTGGGTGGAGCACAACCACCCACAGAGGCTTCCACACTGTGTGCAGCCCTTCCGAAGCAGATTGCCAGCCTTGCCTTCCGCGGTGCCTCTGGGGCCTAGTGCTGAACTCGTTGCGCCCCTCAGGGACTCTGCTAATGGTTTGTCCTCGCAAGAGTTGGCTCTGTGGCACCGCTGGCGGTTGGCCAAGATGCTTTCTTGGTGGACACTCAGTCTTTATCGTCTCTGGTTTTCATCTTTTCTCCTCCCCTCATGAAACCCAGTGCACCTTCACTTATTAGAGAGAGCTACACCCTCCCCAAAGGAGCCCTGGTGGTGTTGTGGGCTTTGAATCGGGCTGCTAGCCCAAAGGCCACCAGTTCAAAACCACCAGCTGCTCTTGGGAAGAAAGAAGAGGCTTTCTACTCTCATCGAGATACAGCCTGAGAAACCCAGAGAGGCAGTTCTACCTGGTTCTAGAGCAGCGGTTCTCAACCTGTGGGTCGAGACCCCTCTGGGGGTCAAACAACCCTTTCATAGGGCTTGCCCAATTTATAACAGTAGCAAAATTAGTTATGAAGGAGCAACGAAAATAATTTTATGGTGGTGGTGGGGTGGTCACCCCCACATGAGGAACTGTATGAAAGGGTCCCGGCATTAGGAAGGTTGAGAACCACTGCTCTAGAGGATCACTATGAGTCAGAACAGACTCGATGGCAGGGAGGGCCAATTTTTGCTTTGTTTTCGGTTTTAACCCCTTCTCAGGCATCCCTACCATGCTCTGCACACACAGCTCCCAGGCATTAGGATGCTCAGTCTCCCAGGAGAAGACAGGAGCCGGTCTTTTGGAAGCTGGGGCTCAGCCCCTTTCTCATCAGAGGCTCCTGTAAGCCTTGGCAGGTTCTGCCTGTGGCTGTCTGTCCTGACACACTTCGTACCATCTGATCTGAGGTGCCGTGCAGGGGAGCGCTGTTCTTGGCTACGTGCTGAACCCCAGCCTCTCACCGCAGTGATTCCGTGGGTGATGGGCCTTTTCAGCTTCTTGGCCTGAGTTTCTCTCAGGGCCCAGCAGGGTCCTTGGAGTCTTCTCCCCTGAGCCGTTCTACATTCTCTATTGGAAACAAAACCAAATCCAACTATTTTCTCAAAGTCCAACCTACACAACTGGCTTTGTCCAATGCTCCTTTCCTGCGATGTTGAGAATGGCAAGATGCTAAGGCCTTTGTCTTCCTGTGTCCCATCACTGCCATCGTACCACCACACGCCTCTTTGGTGATCAGAATCGGTCTCTCTTGTCAGGTCTGTTTGTTGCATTTGGAGAGATTAAACTACCATCCAGGCAAGCATGTAACAGGCAATCCCCTGTCTTCTGCTGATGTCCTTGCAACCAGAATCCCATCACTCCCACCAGGACCTGGCCCCTACCTGTTTGAGGGCCTTGTCTGATCTTGGACTTGGAGAAATACCTTCCCCACTCCCTCCACAGTGGGCCAGGAAGCCTATCCTTCCCTGAGTAGAAAAGGGTTTGCAAATACAACAGACTTCCCAGAGCAGGTCTTACTGTCTTACAGAGGCAAAGAGCCAACTCACCTCTGTCATTCATTAGCTGTGTGACCTTGGGTAAGTTACTCTACCTCTCTGAGCCCCACTCCCCAAATCTGTAGATGTGCTTTCTGATCTTAACAGAAAGTATCAGAGGAAGGCTTACCACGGCACAGCTACAGGGATCCCCGAAGGCCTCTCAGGAGCACACACGTATGGCATGGCAGACCTAGCTTACTCTCAGTGTCCTTATTTGGAGAGCAGAGATATTTGGGGGAAGGCAATTGCCCAGTGAGTCACTATGTCCCGCCCAGCCCCCTTTCATTCGGTGGTGTTAGGGGACTACCTCTCATTAGTAGGACTGTGTGTGTTTGTAAGAGTTCCTCTCTCTCTCTCTCTCTCTCTCTCTCTCACACACACACACACACACCCCACACACACACACACACACACACACACACACACACACACCTATTCTAAGGAAGTAACTCACGTAATTTTAGGGGCTGGCAGGTCCCAGCTCCATATATCAAGTATGGGGGCTGGAAACTCTGGAAGTCTTGAATCTAAAATCGGTAAGCCTGGCAGCAGACTGGGGACTCCTTCTCCCCCAAGAAGCCTCAGTGGTCACTCTTAAGGCCTTGAACTGCTGCGATAGGGCCACCCAGATTGTGAAAGGAAATAGAACTTGCTGAGAACAACCGATGTCAATGTTGAGCCCCTTGCCGAAGCGCCAGTTCTAATTCCTGGGGACCTCCGTGTGTGTCAGAGCAGGACTGGGCTTCCGAAGGCGTTGGATGGATGATGCTTCAAAAGTCACCATCAAGCCTTTCTTCTGAGGTGTCTCGAGTGGCCTCAAGTCTCCAGCCTCCTTGTGAGCCATTGAGCAGGTCAACCAGTTGCACCACGTGGGAACATCTTCGTCTAGTCTACAGTTTGGCCAAACACCTGAGCAACACAGCCTGGCCAAGTTGACGCAAAATGAACCAGCACAGGGGATCCCTTCCCAGTGAAGCTACTTCAAAAGGGAGTGTCCCTTCTCCACACGCTTCCTGCCCACTGGAGATCCGAGGGGCCCTCGGCAACCCTAGGGGCTTGACAGAGTCACCGGATGAAAAAATCTAGGGTCTCTGAGTCACGGGCCAACTGATAACAGCCACGTTAGGTGGTCAAATAAATAAGGCAGACACGACAGTCAACGTGCGTCTCTGAAAGGTAGGGGTTGATGATGGCGACACCGCGTCCATTCCCCGTAACAAAACACAAGGCCGGTGCGGGAGGCAGCGAGGAGAGAGGGCACCTGTGAAGGGACTTGGATGAAGGGAAGCACCCCATGGAGAGATGCAAGAGTTCCAAGATCAAGGTCTCTCTCATCTCCCCGTCTTGCAGGGCCTCAGCAAAGGGTTGACAACCCCCAGCCCTCCAGTCACTTCCCCAACACAGAGCTGGCTGTATGGCCACAGTTTTCATCAATGGACTATTCATTCCATAGGTAACGTGTCTCCACTGTGTGTTAGCACAAGGTCCCTGCTTGCTGGGGCTCCGTTGGGTGTGGCCGCAGCATGGGGCCTCCACACTGCAGTCAGGCCTACTCCCACAGCCCATCCATCATCCCAACATGCAGAAGAGACCCATTCATCACGACACCTCAGTTGCAAAGGTGACTTCCTCAGCCATATGCCACCAGGGATGGAGCCTGCAGTGTGCAATGTGGGGCACAGCAGCCTGCGCCCCACGGATCCACAGCAGGGCTTCCGGGCTCCATTCCTGGGACCCCAGAGACAGGTCCCTGAGGTCTTCTGTCTGGGATGGGGTCACCAAGGCTGACCTGTCAGGCTTCTTGGAGGAAATGGTTGAGCGGCTGGGGGTCATTCCCATCCTGCCTGGGAGGCCGCCAAATCCCAACAACATCACCTAAAGCCAGCTCTCCGCTTTATTTCTTTTGTGTTAATAAAATTTATATACATATATATTTTTAAGAGCAAAATCCAAACACAAACTATTTGCGTTTTCATTCAGTATGCTCGTATCAAGATTGAATAATCTGTAGCTGCTCCCCAGTTAACCTCTCAGATCATAAAACCTCTCTAATGACTGAAAGCAGAAGGTCATCATCTCGTGGCTTTCTGTTCTAGCCTCTGGCCCCCCAGGGCTAGTTACGAGAAATCCAAGTGACAAAGTGCAGGCGCCCCATGGCCCGACCCCAAGGAACCTCAGAAGTCTCCCATAACCCTGGGCCACAACTGGGTGTGACAGCCTGACCCCGGTTGACCCGGGATGTTTGTGGCATGCGTCCAGAACCCAGGGCAAGATGCCCACTTGGCTCTTGCCTGGTCGAGTGGGTGGGCTCTGGCCCAGCTGCAGGCGAAAGTGCAGGTGAGCCCCCCTCTGCGCCCTCGTGGAGCCCCGCCTCCTCTCCTCCTCAAGGGACAAGGTTACTGGAGACCCCTCACCGCCTGGAAGACCCAGGAGTTCCCGGCCCCCCATCCCAGCATGGAGTCCTGAGGAAACATAATTTGCCCCCAAGGTATAAAAGGGCAAACGAGGAAATCATAAATCTTTAACGAATCTATTCAAACATCACTAATTGTTCAGTTTGGTGCTTGTGAAAATGCCCTTCCATTTGAAAGCAATTTGTACCTTAGGGTTTTTTTCTCTCTCGCCTTTACAAATTCCTGAGTGTGTGTGATGGTTGCTAGCAAGTCAGGGCTAATCATCAACTCCAGCAGTCAACTGCCGCCAAATAATTCCAAAGGCAAAATTATAAAAATTCCTTCCAAGTATTTTATAGCAAAATAATTATATTTAATGTGGGGTGCGGGTGCTTTTTTAATTCTTTTCTATGCGCTGGGGTGGGGCCTACCAAAGGGAGGCTGTCTCCTGCCCAGGAAGGACCAGCCTCCCACCCCTCCCCTGTCTGATTCCTTTTCTCCTCTCTCTCTCTCAACCTCCTCAGCGCCCCCTGGCCTCTCTGACTGTCAGATTCCTCCTTTGCTGCAGTTGCAAGAACTCATCCACAGAATCTCTTGCTCAAAAAGATGAATTTGTATAAGGATACTGATGTAGAAAGAAAGAAAGGAGGCCTTCCCTAAGGCGATGAAGGCTATTCTTATCTCTAGACTATTATTGGAGTCCCTGGGTGGTGCCCACGGTTAACCACTGGCCTAGTAGCCCAAAGAAAGGCTGTTTGAAGGCACCCAAAGGTGTGGCAGAAGCAAGGCTTGGCCATTTGCTCCCCAAACTTCACAACCTTGCAGACTCTACGGAGCTCAGCCCCATCCTGGCACGCAGGAGTCTAGCCGTAGGTTGGAGCTGACTGGATGAGACCATGCGCGTTTGGGTTTCTGGTCCCTGGCCCATCCCTGGGGACAGCACGCTCTGCAGGGGACAGGCTCACACAGCTCACACAGCACAGGAGCTGCAACAAGCGCTGCCTCTGGCCCCCG
>NW_022103906.1:76607765-76632050 GCF_000313985.2 Echinops telfairi | reverse complement strand
GCCTGATTCATCACAGTAACAAAATGATAGTGATGAAGTAGCAACAAAACTAACTTTATGGTTGGGGGTCGCCACATGAGGAACTGTGTGAAAGGGTCATGGCATGAGGAAGGTTGAGAACCACTGGTCTAGTTACTGTTGTTAGTTAACACTGAGCCATTTCGACGTCCGGCCACCCCACCTGTGTGGAATAGGACTGCTCCATAGATCTTCCCAGGCCATGACCATTGGGGGGTAAATCCCCACGTGTGTCTCCTGAGCTGCCCTTGGGTGAGTTCAAACCAGCCTCCTTTTCAGCGAGTCGTCCAGCACTGAGCTGTTCGTCTACACAGATTGCCCCTGCCTCCAGAAGACGTTCTCCGCTTAGGATGAATTGCACTTAACCAACCATCTGGTTTTGTACATTTTATCATTAGTCACATATACTACACACAGTGCTTCAGTGTGTCATTTGCTGATTTTATCAATCTCAGATGTTTGCTCGCAGATGTGTAATGTTGTGATATATAGATGCTGCTGATAAAAAATGAGAACTGAAGAGAGAGAGGGGGGAGGTGGTATTTGATACATCAGAATCAACTTTCAACAGATTTGTCAGAACAGAATCCCATCAAACTGGGGAGCCCAGGCACAATGAAATCCTTGACAACCTCAACCGAGTCTCCATTGATCATGATGTTACCGACTGGTCCAGTCGTGAGGATGTTGGCTCCCAGAAGGAGCAGTCAAAAAATCACACGATGTATCGTATTGGGCAAATCTGCTGCACAAAGACTCCTGAAAGTGTTGAGGGGCAAGGAAGCCTAACCTGTGCCTGGCCCGGCTACGGCGTTTTCCTTGTCCGATGTGCATGGGGAAGTTGGGCAGGGAGCCGCGAAGGCAGCGGAGGAATGGGGGCATTTGAATTATGGTGCTGGCACAGGCTATTGACAGCATCGTGGACTGCCAGAAGAACAGACAAACCCGTCTTGGAAGACGTACAGCTGGACGGTTCCTGAGAAGCAAGACTGGGATCCTTCGCCACATGCATGTACTTTGGACATGCTGTCAGGAGAGACCAGTCCCTGGAAAAGAGCACCAGGCTTTGGAGAGTAGACGGTCGGTGAGAAAGACGAGGACTGCTTAAGGATAAGGATGGACAGAGGGGTTGCAACAGTAGGCTTAGACATGGCAATTGCGATGAAGACGACACAGGGCCGGTCAGTGTTCGGTTCTGTGGAACACAGGGTCGCTAGGAGTCAGACCCCCCTGGAGGGCACCTAACCCCTAACCCTGGGAACTGTGTGGGTCAAGCAAAGCCCAGGAAGTCAGGTTCAGGGCCAGGATCAGTCTGCTCATGAGTAGCAGCTAGCTGCGCTGTCATCTCGCCAGAGACAAGACCCTCACCGGTCAAGGTAATGTGATCCAACCTTCCTTTCTAACATCAGGGACAGGATACGGATGGGACAGTAAGCCCAGGCACCTAGGCACCACCCTCTGGTGCTAGACGACCTGAACTTAACCCCCACCTCTGCCCTGCCTCTTACTCACTATGTAATTTGAGGTAAGTGACTGGACTTTCGTGGGCCTTTGTTGATAGTAATACCTACCATGTTGAGTTGTTGCATGGACGGAAAGACGCGAATGTGTATCGGGTGCTTAGACTGTAGTAAAAGGGTTTGGAGGTCATAGTGTGTATTGTACCGAGTCACCTGGCTGAAGGCAGGGTCGGGTCATTTGGAAGTGGGAAGTCTGTTAGGGTCCATGCAAGTTCAGTTTGGGTCAGAAGGTGGCTACAGTCCCACTCTGTGCCATTTGGGAGCATACTCAGCAGGGTTTGCATTGAGCTCTGAATCTCCCACAAGTCTTCCCTGGAGGAAGGAAGATGGACAAGCTGAGGGGACACTGCCCACAGTGTGACCCTCAGTGCCCAAAGAGAAGTAGTGGTCTCCCTTCCTCACTGCCTCGTCATGGGAAGGAGGGTCCCACAACCATGCGCACACCGGCCCATCAGCTGCCTTCCGCCCAAGCACGGAGTAGGCACTGGAGGACAGACAGACCAGAGAAACAAGGACACGATGGCAGTGAGAGTGGCCTTCCCAAGCCTTGCTTTTTAGGATTTTTTTAAAGAGAAAGCTATTTTTCTATACATCACACCTGGACAGTAATTCAAGGTCCACTCTGATCCCTCCGCCAGAAAGCCTTCCCTGCCCACAATGTCACCCTATCCTCAAATTGTCTGCAGCTGTTCTAAATGACCACTTTCAGCCAGCTGAATGAACAGCCGAGAGTGAGTGTAAGGGTGGCCATAGGCACCCCTCTGCAGACCAGTGCTGCTGATAGACCCCGGCCTGAGTCGGGACCCCATTGCCTCTGTCTTCCCTCTGGCCTGCTCCAGGGTATTTTTCTTCCTATGAGGTAAGACTCACTGAGGCACGACAGCAGGGCAGAGCCAACTGATTGTGCATACCTGAAGGAGAAGCATGTGTCTCTATCTCAGAGTGAGCGAGCGGAAGGATCTGGCCTCTATGGACTTCCCTGCCCTGGGTCCTGGCTCAGGGCCCTGACTTAGCTTTGTGTCCACAGTTGCCTTCTTCTCCCTCTCTCCATTTCAGGTCCACGTAGCTCATTAGAGGACCCCAAGGTCAGTGATGTTGAGGTGTACAAGGACAGAGGAAGAGACCATAAAGAGTGTGTCCAAGACCCCCAGCAAAGGGAGTCCTAGGGCGGGCGTCCCAAGGTTTGGATTCTAGTCTTGGCTCTGTGACCAGTCTTGGGCTGGTCATTTTTTGCCTCTCTGAGACTCAGTTGCCTTTTCTATTAAATGACGGGTTTGAGTCTTTCCCTGAGTCGCAAACGAGTAAAGGGGTAGGCTGCTAATTGAAAAAGTTGAGGGAATCCAACCCATCCAGAGGCACCTTGGAACCGGCTTCTGAAACCCCAGCTATTAAAGCACCCACAAAGCACAGTTCTACTCAGACACGAATGGGGTCCCTACGAATCCTTCCAATCCTGTGATGAGACACACTCCTAGAGATTCTCTTCTAAGTCCTCTCTGATTTCACACTTCACTCTGAAGAATGTAATACAACCGAAGTTAAGTTGAATATGTCCGGTGAGAGGAGGAGCTAATGTCACTTTCTGCCCAGTGTGGACTCAGTTGTTCTGACACCTGGTTTCTGTTTTTAATGAAGATTTTTTTCCCTACTAATTTGAAATGGTTCTTTTAATTATGTACGAATTTACAGCTGGCTTCTGAGTTTTCTGTTCTGTTCTGGTGCCCTAGTCATATTGTTTTGGTTATTATATATTTTAGTAGATGCTGATACAAGAGTACACGTTTTAAAAGTATCGCTACTGGGCGGTCCAGCTCACGCATGCACAGGTTTATAAAATGTGTTTGTAAAATGTGTGGCCACGCCATTATTGCAGATAAGGAGTCTAAGGAACACGCATGTCCGAATCATGTAAGGGTGCCTGCAGAAACAAGAATGATCCCATCAAAACATGACCTTTGAGGGAATCCGCTGGCCAATGACATGCCAGACAAAGAGTTGAGTGCAGAAGGTTCCGGCAACAAAAAAAATTTTTTTTGATACCAAGGAGTAATCTTGACAGATTTTCTCAAAAGACCGAAAGGTGATCATAGGGACTTGGGAGCAAGGAGTTTTCAGAAAATGTAAGACTTTCCTGGTGAGGAACAAGCCAGGAAAGTTGCACACAAGCAGTTGTGTTGTAGTTTGTTTTCCAGTCCGATGGGGGACCTGCTGCCTGTTCGAGGATCACCAGGGCTATCCTTTAAATGTCATCAGGAAGCCTTCTCCCATCCACCCTACAACCCTGACCTCACCTCTACAGACTTCTTTTTGCTCCCCAAACTCAGAGAGCATCGAAAAGCAGCACAGTGTGGGTCCACAATGCAAGCGGGTGCTCTGACATGCTGTAAGTCAAGAGCACAGAATTTAGAGAGGTGGCAACACCACCTGCAGAACTGTATAGACCTAGGTGGAGAATATGCCAAGAAATAATCACTTCACATTTGATGGTTTTGTTTAGGAAAGATTTCTATAATTGTGTAGCTATTTTTTTTTACTCACCCTCAAATCTGAATGTGCAAGCTGCCCTTTTTTTTTCTTCTTAGTCCATGTTTCCATGATTTCATTCCTTCATAAATACTTTAGAGTCAATTTGATATATTCTCCAGCTCCCCACATCACATTTTAATTTGAATGAATTATTGATGTCAGTTCTGAAACATCTTTTACCATATTAATTCAAGACTGATTCTTTTCTTCTTTGGAGTTCTTTGGAAACCATTTATTTTTGCCACTGGAAGCCATTTCGAATGAAAGAGAAAAGTTGTTTCTTTAGATTATATGTATTTTGATACAATTAGTGGGACTAATGTATCCCAAGGGGTCTCTGGTTCTTGGATCGGCACAATGAGGTCCATTTTTTTCAAATTCACATGGTTATAGACACCCCCACAAGATATCAGCACATTAAAAGTGAAATAGGAGATTCCTATTAAACTCAGAGGCAGAAGATATAGGTGAGCACTATATGTATTGCAAGTCATGAAAGGGTTAAGCTCTCCCATCAAAGAAAATGACATGTCTACCTGGTTATTATAACATCAGTTGACATTTCTTCTTATAGTTCTATATGGTGCTGGTGGGAGTGGAAGTAGAGAGATGTGTGTGTGTGTGTGTGTGTGTGTGTGTGTGTGTGTGTGTGTGTGTGTGTGTGTGTGAAGTTTACATGTGGATGGAGTGCGTGTGTGTTCACATAAACACCACAATGCTCATTGAGCTTATTCCCAGTTATGTTACAGCTTTTGTTGCGATTGATGATATAATTTTCCAAACTATGTTTCCTAATTGGTTGTTTTGGTTTACAGGAAAGCCATTGGGATCTATATATTTATTTATTTACAAGCCACTGTGCATTCTTACTGTTTCTAATACTTTCAAAATTCTTCCACTTTTAGTTTCTTCAACCTTTTTGGTTTGTATGGTGGGGGTGGGGTGAGGAAGGGAGTGGAAGGAGCTTTTTCAGGAAGCACCCAGAAAACTAGGAAGGGACCCACAAGAAAGAATTTGGAAGGTTGATCCTTGTCTTGCAGTTCGGGCTGGAAACAGAAGTGAGCGTAGAAAGGAACTATGAGTTGAAGAAGCCACTGGGACAAGATGTACTCAGAGGCTTGAAGAGTGGGTGATATGTTGATAGTGGAATCAGCATGTGTTTTAAATTTATTTTTCTGCATCCAATAGATTATAGTCTACTACATTGTGAATATTGTTTAAAGTTTGCATTCTGGGATGTAGGGACCCCCATGCAAAAATCATAAAAGTGCCTGTGTAGTCTGTCACATGGTTTTATGAGATACTAACTATCAATGTGGGCCTGATGATTTAAAAGGACCAAACAAGGGGTCGGACCCAACCCAGGAATGCATATGGCAGCCAACCAAAAAGGAGAGTAAAAAAAAATATATATATATATTAGAGAGAGACCCATGGGAAGGTATTGTTTATATCTCCACAGGAAAGGGAGAGAGTGATCAGATCCCATGCTGGAGCACCAAGCCTTGAGGGCAACATACCAGCCTAGGGCAGCAAAATAACAGAGAGGACAATGGGACTAGACCCAAGCTGGGGTATCCTGAACCCCTCCCCAGAAGAATGAAATACAGAGGACAGAACTGAAGATGTAACTGGGGAGAGTGGAGGGTCTGTCCAGACCATGTGGGTGCAATCTAAGAGGGGAAAGAGAGAGAGAGGACTTCTTCATGGCCCACCAAGTCCTAGGGACAATATACCTGCTCAGAGCAGCCAATGCACAGAGAGAACTGTAGGGCCAGCCCCACCATGAGACACAATGGTCTTTCACTGACTGATAGCGCTACGGGGGGTGTGGTAGTCACGTAACCTGTTGTCAGTTTGAAACTTAAGAGTGAAGGGGTGGAGTTTAGCCTGTCAATCAGATTGCAGCTTGATGACCTCATTTGGAGCTGCTAAGGAGATAAATAGCTTGCTGGAGGCAGGACACAAGCTCACTCCTTATGAGTCATTCCTGTTGAAAAGACACATGAAGCTACACTAGAGCCCTGGAGCTGAAGAAGCTACATGGAGTCCCCTGTCAGTGCTGAGATGATCCACTGCCACTGGATCCACAAGACTTTCCACCCACTGGCCTGTGATCTTCCTGCATTCAGCATCATTGCATGTGTTGTGTGAGTCTGAAGAGTACTCTATATTGGTATCAGACATGTGGGCTAATGGGTATCAGACTTATGGACTTGATCTGGACTGGGCTGGCATGTTTTCTCAGTATTCAGTTTCTCTTGTATATAAAGTCCTCTCTTACACACATATGAGTGTCTATGAATTTGTTTCTCTACTCAACCCAGACTAACACAGGGAGACAGCACTGGAGACACTGCGGAAAGTGTGCCTGTCTGCCCTCCACACAGCGGAGCAAACCACGAAGGGAGTGCAGCAGGGCAGCAAGAGGAGCAAAGTAACAAAGTCCCCAAAATCCTGAAAATAGGCTTCTGCCTCGGCGGCCAGGGCTTGGCACCTCATCAGACCCGGATTGGAAAACACTCCTAAAGTCAGCAGGTAGACCTCAGCTATCTATTCTTTTCTTTTCTTAGTCTATCTCTATAAGATAGGCAGGACAAATAATCCTGAGAAGAAAACAATGGAACCAGTGGTCCTGGGGGCCGTGGGAGAGGAGGGGGTGGGGAGGAGGAGTGGGAAGCCAACAAACTCAGGGATAAGGGAACAACAAGAGATGATCAAAAACTGATGGTGAGGAGGGCATATAATACCTGGTGGGGTTTGAACAAATGCAATGTATCCAAGAGGAATTACTGAGAGCTGAATGGCAGGAGAGTATGATAGTGGGACAGGAGGAAGGTGAAAGGAAATAGAGGAAAGAACTAGTAGGCAAAAGCTATTTATAGAGCTATAGTTATAGGCATGTACATATGTAAATATATTGATTTATAAAGAAAAGTATAGAGGTCAAGGTATATATATTTATATGTTAAGTATTAGGATAGCAGACTGACTTTGGGCCTCTACTCAAGGCCTCCCTAAACACAAGAATATTTTGTTCTGATAACCTGGCACTCTTTGATACTCACCTTCCCTACATGCTCGCTGAAGACAAATGTGTGCATAAGCAAATGTGGTGAAGAAAGAGGATGGTGCTCAGCTATCAAAAGATATAGCATCTGGGGTCTTAAAGGCTTGAAGTCAAACAAGCAGCCATCTAGTAGGGAAGCAAATAAGCCTACATGGAATAAGCGCACTAGCCTGTGTCATCATGAGGTGTTGATGTGATCAAGGATCAGGTGTCAAAAGATCCAAAACAAGCAATTATATTGATGCAAACCAGAGGTGTTGGTGTGGAGACCCAAAGTCCATCTATAAACAATTGGACATCCCCACACAGAAGAGTCACGAGGAAGGGATGATTCAACCATGGTACAGTATAGCACTGATAAAACACACATCATTACTCCAGTTCCTGAATGTTTCCTCCCGCCACTACCATGACACAGTTCCACCTTACAAATCTGGCTAGACCGGAATACACACATTGGTACAGATAAGAGCTCTCAACACATGGAATTCAGGACAGATAAAACCCTCAGTATCAATAGTGGGAGTAGCAATATCATGAGGGTAGGGGAAGTGGGGAGGAAAGGGGTTGAAGGGGGATCCCATTATAAGGTTGCATACATAGCCATTCCCCGAGGGGGATGAATAACAGAAATGTGGGTGAAAGGAGACAACGGACAATGTAAGACATGAAATAATAATAATAACAATCATATATATAATTGATCAAGGATTTATGAGGGTGGGAGGGCGGGGAAAGGAGGGAGGGGAAAAAAGAGGCGCTGATACTAAGGGCTCAGGTAGAAGGAAAGCCTTTTGGAAAGGCTGATGGTAACATATGTACAACAGTGCTTAATACAATTGAATGATGGATTGTTATAAGATTTGTAGGAGCTCCCCCAATAAAATAAAAATGTTTTTTTAAAAAATAAAGGGCTCAAACATATGCAGGACTGTGATGTGCTCTGTGCCTCTCTTCATGTTTGCATTCCCTCCCTGTCTTTCCAAATCTCATCACCATTGTGATAGACCAGGATGACTAGAGAAACAAATCCAATGACACTCATATATGCATAAGATAGACCTTTATATCAAGAAGTAGTTCTATATTAGGCAAACATCCCCCCCAGTCCAGATCAAGTCCATAAGTCTGATCCTAGTCCATAAGTACAATACTAGTCCATAAATCCCTCTTCAGACTCATGCAGCCACATGCAATGATGCAGAATGCAGGAAGGTCACCGGCCCATGGGTGCAAAGTCTTGTGGATCCAATGGTGGTGGATGCATCTCCAGGGCTCACACAGGTCTCCATGTGGTGTCACCAGAAAGGTGAAGGCAGATAGAGAGGGTGGCCCACCTGTAGAGAGCCATTTATCTCAGTGGCACCTCCAAATGAGGTCATCAAGCTGCAACCTGATTGACAGGCTGAACTTCACCCATATCTTCATACAGGTGCCATGTTGGCACAAAAACTTCAACTAAGACATCCATCCTAAATGTATTGTCATTCCCATGCATGTTTTCATAACAATACTATAATACTATATATGTGTGTCCATAAATATAGTATGTGTGAGGGTATGTGTATGTATTTGCATAAGACTATATTTTTGCATGCTTCATGTTTTAAATGTTACATGAATGCATATAGCATAGGTATCATTCTGCAATTTACTTTTACTCAACTTCATGAGTACTGGAATATACTATTATAATTCATTCATGTTAATAGAGACATAGTATTCTACTGTCTATATATACCATGATCTATCCAAGTTTGTTGTGTCAGGCACTTAAGTTTATAACTTTTGTTTTGAACTTTCATTAAAAAATCATATTATATTACAGTGGACATTGTGGTACATGATTCTGTGTGCATGTACGAGAATTCTCTAGGTGTGAATTGACTGGGAACTAATGCACATAATTTCAGATTCCTAGAGTTGCCAAATTGTTCTACTAAGGAGTAGTACTATTTTACTATCTCATGAATATTGTTTCTCTATTCTGACTTACAGTATTATCAGATTTATGTTATTGGTACAAATTATGGTATTATATGATCATATAAATACTTATGACATGTGTGGTTAATAGGGGTAAAAGGTGCTATTACACTATTTTATTTTTATGTTTGCCTGATTCCAAGTGAAATTAGTTACTTTTCCACATTTATTGCCTATTAGAATTCCCTTTACAGTAAATGTCCACATACTTTGCCTATTCTTTTTATTTTTCTTATTTAATTTTAGTAGTCCTTTGTAGGTATTTTAAGCTGTCTTGAATTACAATGCATCTGTGGTAAGATGACATCTATATGCCTGAAAAGAAAACCAGCTAATGTCACTATGATTCGAATTTATCCACCAACACTGAAATAGTGATAAAGAAATTGAAGAATTCTACTAACTTCTTCAGCCTGAAATTGTCAAACATGTAATCAAGATTCATTGGTAATTATTGACCATTGGAATGCAAAAGTTGGAAACAAAGAGGAAGGGACAGTAGTTGGAAATTATGGCCTCAGTGATAGAAACAAAGTTCCCTCACATGATAGAATTCTGAAAGACCAACAACTTCTTCATAACCCACACTATTTCTAACAACATAAACAGTGACTGTGCACATGAACCACACCAAATGGGATATATAGATACATAGGAATCAAATTAGCAACATCTGTGGGAAGAGACAATGGAGAAGTCCAATATCATCAGACAAACAAGGTAATTGGCTGACTATTGAACATGTCATCAATAACTCTTAATAATTTCAAAGTGAAGTTGAAGAAAATGAACACAAAGTCATGTGAGCAGAAACATGACCTTGAGTATGCCCCCCCTGAAATTTTAGACCATCTCAAGAACAGGTTTGATACATTGAACACTGACAGAAGACCTGACTAGCTGTGAGATGACATCAAAAACACCATTCATGAGGAAAGAAAAGGTTATTTAAAAGGCAAGTGAGAAACGAAAGATCAAAGTGGATGTCAGGAAATCAAAAAGCCCAACTAACTTTCATCTACTCAATTCTGTCTCCTAGTGACCCTATAGAACAGAATCGGATGGCCTCTTTTGGTTTCTAGCCTAACTGGATGTCAGAAGAGTCTCTGTAACTCAATCTTGAATGTAAAGTAGCAAAAGAAAATGGAAGACAATAAATCTTCTCAGACCAAAAAGCTATTAAATTAGAAGTCAACAATAAAAGAAGCAAAAACATAAAGACAAACACATGGAGAATGATCAACATAATACTAAAAAAATGACTGGGTGATAAAGCAAATGAAGAAGAAATTTAAAAATTCCTTGAGGTAAATGAGAAGGTTAACACAACATATCAAAACCTTTGGGACACAGTAAAAGCAACAATCAGAGGCCAATTTAAACTCATCAACACACACATGCAAAAAGAAGAGAAATCTAAAATCAACACCCTACCACAACACCTCCAAGAACCCGAACAAGGACAACAATACAATCCCTCCAATAAAGGAAGGAAATAAATTATATGGTTCAAAGCAGAAATAACTGGTATGAAAAACAAACCCCCCAAAAGGAAAAAATCAAGAAGACATGAAGCTGGTTCGTTCAAAATATTAGCACAATAGACAGACTACTGGCAAACTCAACAAAGTGTGTGTGTGGGGGTGGGGGGGAGAGAAGAGATGCTAATAAGAAATGAAAAAGGTGACATTACAGCAGATTCAAATGAAATAAAAATAACACACTACTATGAAAAACTAATGAAACAAACTCAACAATCTAGAAGAAATAGATGAATACATAGAAACACAACACCCATGCAAATTGATGCAGATAGATATTGAAAAACTCATCAGACCCATAACTAAAAAAGAAATATAGAAGGTCAGTAAGAAACAACCAACCAAGAAAAGGCCAGGACCAGACAGGGGAATTCTACCAAATATTCAAAGAAGATCTGACACCAATACTATACAAAGCATTCCAGAACATAGAAAAAGACAACAAACTCCCAAACTCATTCTATGAAGCCAGCATAGCACTGATAACCAAGCCAGAAAAAGACCTCACAAAGATAGAAAACTATAGACCAATATCCCTCGTGAACATGGATGCTACAATCCTCAACAAAATCCTGGCCAATAGAATACAGCAGCATATCAAAAAACAATTCACCATGACTAAGTGGAATTCATTCTAGATATGCAGGGATGGTTCAATATTTGAAAATCAATGTAATCCACCATACAAATAAGGCAAGAAATAAAAACCACATAATCATATCAATAGATGCAGAAAAGAGATTTGACAATATTCAACATCCATTTCTGTTCAAAACACTCAACAAGATAGGAATAGAAGAAAAGTTCCTTATCATAATAAAAGCCATCTATGGGAAACCAAGAGCCAACATCATGCTCAATCGGGAAAAGCTAGAAACATTCCCACTGAAAACAGGGACCAGACAAGGATATTCCCTAACACCATTCTTATTCAACATCGTGGAGAAGTTTTAGCTAGACAACAAAAAGAAATGGAGGGGATACAAAAAGGTAAAGAAGAAGTGAAACGCTGGCTGTTTGCAGATGATATGATCCTATACATAGGAAACCCAAGTCTCCACAAGAAAACCTGCTGGAAATGAGGAATTCAGCAAGGTAGCAGGACACAAAGTCAATACCAGAAACCAATCAGATTCCTGTATGACAGTGAAGAGAGCTATGAAAAAGACATTAAGAAATCAATACCATTTACACTAACCACACAAAAGATGAAATACTTAGGAATAAACTTAACTAGAGAAACAAATGAACTATACAGAGAAAACTACAGAACAAGAAACGAAAAAGGGCCTACATAAATGGAAGAATATCCCATGCTCATAGGCAGACTTAATGAAGATGACAATATTACCTAAAACAATCCACAGATACAATGCGATGCCAGTTCAAAACCCAAATAAATTCTTTGAAGAAATGGAAAAACAAATTACCAATTTCATATGGGCAGGCAAAAGACCCTGGATAAGCAAAGAACTTCTTAAAAAGAAGAAGCAAGTATAGGAGGCCCAGCATTGCCTGACCTAAAGCCCTACTCTATAGCGACAGCAGTCAAAACAGCCGGTACTGGTGTAACAAGAGCGACATAGACCAATCAATCAGAATGGAAAACCCAGACATAAATCCATCCACCGACAGCCATCTAAACATTGACAAAGGACCTAGAAAGATCTAATGGAGAAAGACAGCCTCTTCAGCAAATGGTGTTGGACAAGCTGAATTTTTATATGCAGAAGAATGAAACAAGAGCCAAGCCTTCCCCATGAACAAAAACAAACTCCAGATGGATTAAAGATCTAAATGTAAAACCCAAAGCCCTCAGGATCATCAATGAGAAGTCTGGGACAAACGTAAGGGCCCTATGGCAGGGCACTGACAGACTACCAAGTAAAAAGAAGATGGCACACGTAGCAGAAGACGAGATAGACTGGGACACGTTGTCCCAGCTGAAATCACATCACTTATGCACATCAAAAGACTTCATCAGGATTGCAGAATAAGAGCCCACAGATTGGGGAAAAATGTTTGACCAACACATCAGACAAAGGGAGAATTACCAAAATATACAGAACACTACAACAGCTCAATAAGAAAATAACAAGGGTATCTAGGTACTTTAGAGAAACAAATCAACAGCAACTCATGTATTAGAGAGTTTTATGTAAAGAAAGTGTGCATCACGAAAACATCCCAACCCAACGCTGCCCAAGCCCACAAGTCCAACATGAACCCATTAATCCAACACCAGTCCACAAAGTCCTCCACCTCACAAAACAGAGGCAATGATGCCGACTGCAGGAGGAAAGCTGAGTCAGTGAATGACTAAGCATCTCAGCACTAGCAGGGGTCTCCACATGGCTGTTCCAGCACCCTGGGCTGGGATAGGTCCATGTGGCTTCTCCTTGGGGATGTCTTGTAGGAAGTCAATCTTGCCAGCTGAAGTAGGGAACTGCTAAGGCAGCTGCACCCTGGGGCGCCATCACAAAACAAGAGAACCAAGAGCTAGAAAGGCGAGGCTCACCACCCATTTATCCCTCCGCCTTTCAATTAGCCCCACATGTGATTATCGGCCAGGTTGGCACAATAAACTAACTCAATACCCCATTAAGAAATGGCAAAAAGATATGAACAGACAGTTCACCAGAAAGGAAGTACGAATGACTAACAAACACATGAAACAATGTTCACAATCACTAAGCATCAGAGAGATGCAAATTAAAACCACAATGAGATACCACTTCACACCCACAGTGCTAGCCCAATTCTAAAACAACACAAAACAAACAAACAAACAAACAAACAAATACCCCAGAAAACAACAAATGCTGGAGAAGATGTGGAGAGAATGGAACTCATATACACACTGTTGGTGGATTTGTAAATGCATACAGTCACTGTGGAAAACGATTTGACGATACAGCAACTGGGAATTGAAATCCCATATGACCCAACAATACCTCTATTGAGCATATATCTTAAAGAAATAAGAGACAAACACTAGTGGAAGTGTGCTCTCCTGTGTTCATAGCAGCACAGTTGGCAACAGTAAGAAACTGGAAGCAGCCCAAATGCTCAACAATAAAAGAATGAATAAAGAAACTATAGTACATATGAAGGGTTACCCCACCCCCAAACAAATAAACAAACAGAATTTCACTAGATGGACTGGAGTTTTCATAGTACACATTTGTCCCATTAGGTGAGCATCAAGCAACTTGCTCTGAGTTAGTACACCCAGTGGCATCACCTGGGAAGGTTCTCTCTGGTCACAGTGAATTTTTTCATAAAAGCAGTTTCACTCAAACTTCATTTTTGGTGATGGCCAATTTAAGAGAACAGCGTGCAGCTGTGACATTTTGTTTCCTGCTCTGGAAAATTGCTGCAGAAGCTATTGTGATGTTGAACACAGTTTACAAGGAAAGGACTAAGGGAAAACTCAAGTGTACAGTGGTTTTCGCATTTCAAAAAAGGTGAAATGTCAATTGGTGACAAACCTCATTCTGGATGTCTATCAACTTCCCTGAAAATGTCAACTTGTAGTGCATTTTGGAATTTATTCCACCAGGTCAGGCTATTGATCAAGCTTTCTATTTAGAGGTTCTGTAACAGTATGCAACAAAAAGGCCTGATTTGTGGCAGACAGGGGCCTGGTTTTGCCACCATGACAATGCACCTGCTCACGCAGCCTTCTCAGTGCACCAGTTTGGGGCAACATACCCAACAGCATGCTTCTCTTGCCCCATGCATCTGACTCACCTGACCTCACTCCATGCCACATCTTTTTGTTTTCACAAATCAAGAGGGACATGAAAGGACAGTGATTTGATGACATAGAAGCAGTGAAGAAAAAAACAAGGGAAGTGCTGTCAGCCATCCAAACAGATGAGTTTGAAAAATGTTTCCAATAATGGAATAGCAGATTTGACTAATGTATTAAGTGTAATGGAGAGTAGTTTGAAGGTGATACGGTTGTTTTGTAAAAAAGAAACATTTAAATACATAGCTTTGAAAAAAAAGTTCCAGTTTTGAGGGGGCACCCCTTTGTACACACAATGGAATTATGCAGCCCTATAAGAGAGTGATGAAAGCATGGAACCCCACATGACATGGAAGGACCTGGAAACCATGATGCTGAGTGAAGTCAGTCACTCACCACAGGACAGTATTGTATGAGTTCACCATTATAGGAAGGAACACCAATTAAACAAGTCTTAGGAACCAATTCCTGAACAAAATTTGAGAAGGCTACCCACCAGCCATGAACCTTAGGTCACCTCCCTTTTGCACAGCTTGAAGGAGGAGACCTCCCCTTGCCTGGGGTCATTCCTTCAAGAGGGGGAATGGGAGATGACCATCCACTGGAGGTTATACAGCATCAAGACAAGGCTGGGGAAAGTCAATGGGCCCCTCCCTCCCAAAGGAATGGAAGGAGAATCTTGCTGGAAAATCAAGCTGAGACCAGAGGAGGGGACTGTCTACATTGTGGAGGAGATGCTGATGGCTACGGTTTTTACTGGTCTTCTAAACCCAGGTCTTTGCTCCTTTCATTATAATTCTTTACTTTGCCTTTCCAAGCTGCCCTGTGAAAATTTCTTTTCAGCTTTTACTTTGCCATTTCTTCCATTTTCTTTCTTTCTTTCTTTTGCATACTTATTGGCACCTAATCCACATATCGTACAATTCAATAGTTCAATCATATCAAGGGGAAGGTGGGGTTGAAAGGGGGAACTGATCACAAGGGTCTTACTTATAACCCCCTCCCTGGGGGTCAGACAACAGAAAAGTGAGTGAAGGGAGACGTTGGACAGTTAAGGCATGGCAAAATAATAATAATTTATAAATTATCAAGGGCTCGTAAGGATGGAGGGGCAGGGAGGGAGGGGGAAAATGAGGAGCTGATACCAATGGCTCAAGTAGAAAGAAAGTGTTTTGAGACTGATGGTGGCAACAAATGTACAAATGTGCTTCACACAATGGATGTGTGTATGGATTGCGATAAGAGTTGTATGAACCCCCAATAAAATGATTTTAAAAAGAAAAAAAAGAGAACACTGATCTATGCCAAGAAATTTGGAAGACAGTTATCTGAACAGCAAAGTGGAAGCAATCCATCTTTGCCCCCATTCCAAAGAAAGGTAATTCCACAGAATGTGCAAATCACAGAAAAATATGATTAATATAACATGAAAGCAAACATGTGCGAAACATCATTCAATGACATTTGCATCAGAACATTAGCAGGGACCTGCCAGAAATTCAAGCCAGACTCAGAAAAGGACACAGCACGAGGAATATCATTGCTGATGGCAGATGAATCTTACACGAAAGCGGAGAACACAACAGAGATGCTAACTTGTATTTTATTGTCTACACAAATGAGTATTACTGTGTGAATCATGCCAAATTATGAATAACGTGAGAAGAATGAGAATTCCAGACACTTCATTGTGCTCATGTGGAACTGTTCATGGCCTAAGAGGCAGTTGTATGAGCAAACAAGGGAATACTGCGTGGTTTAAAATCAGAGAATATGTGCATCCGGGTTATACCCTTTCACCATACTTGTTCAGTCTATAAGCTAAGAAAGTAATTTGAAAATCTGCACTATATGAAGAAACTGGCATCAGGATTGGAGGAAGGCTTATTAATAACCTGTGTTATGCAAATGACACAACTTTGTTTACTGAAAGCCAGGAAGACTTGAAGCACTTGCTAAGGAAAATCAAAGATTGCAACTCAATGTAAAGAAAACCCAAATGCTCATAAATAAGCAAAGAAAAGACCAATGCTGTTAAGGATTTCCTCTTGTTTACATCCACAATCAATGCTCATGAAAGGAATAGTCAAGAAATCCAGCAGCATATTGCACTGAGCAAATCTGCTCACAAGAAGGGCCTCTTTAAAGGGTTGAAGAGGTTTTGAGGACTGAGCTGTACCTGACCGAAGGCATGCTGTTTTCAATCACCCGACGTACATGTGAAAATTGCACAATAAATATGGAAAACCCAAGAAGAATCGGTGCTGTTGAATTATGGTGTGAGTGATGCTTGACTATCAGAAAAAATTAGTCTCTGGGGTCTTAAAGCTTTGTCTTAAAACCAGCAGCCAATCTAAGGAAGGCATCAACTAAGTACAAAAGGAAGAAGCGCAGCCGCCTGTGTGATCCAAAGATTGTAAATAATAAAATCCAAATCTGAAACAGGGAAAGGTGTCAGAGCTTAAATTCTGAGGACCCAGTTTTCAAAAGACGATGGAAGTCCAAAATCCGTCTGCAGGGTCCCCACATGGATGAAGTCTCTGGTGACGCTCCCCTGGCCATAGTGCAGAGACGTAAATAGTCTTGCTATCAGATAGGGAGCATTTCAAAGTCGATTATGGCAGATGTAGTTAATTTGAAATGTAGCCTCTTATCATTTGATCTCCCTTTCGACCTATTTTAAAGTTGTTTCAGCTTGGGATGTTTTCTGCTTTCTTTTCAAGTGAGGTTTTTCTCTGTTTTGCTTTGCCATTATTGTTGGGGTTTTTGGTTTGGCTGCTCTTGTTTTTGTTTTGTATGATTTTCTGTATAGGAATTCCAGGATAGGGCCATCTATAAAGAAAGTCACTGGTTTCATAATGACCTAGGGGCATGGCCCTCTAGAGAGGGTGGGGGAAATGAGGAGCCAACAATGAAGACAAGAATACAGAAAATGTTCTGAAAATCATTGTGGGGATGATTGCACAACTCTTCTTAATATTATCGAACTACTAAATTGTATGATTGTGAATGATAAGTGAATAAAACCATTTAAAAAAAGAGAAAATCACACACTGTGTGTTCAGTACGGATTGTAACTCAATGTAAAGAAAACCCAAATCCTCACAACTGGACCAGTGGACAACGTCAAGATAAATGGAGACAAGATTGACGTCGTCAAGGGTTTAATTTTGCTTGTATCCATGAGCAGCACTCATGGAAGCAACTGTCAAGAGAGCAAATGGTTTTATTACAGTGGTCACATCAGCCGCACGTGACTTGAAGCTTGAAGATAAGGGTGCCACTTTGAAAACTGAGGTACACCTCACCCAAACCACGACATTTTCAATCCCCTTCTATTGCGAGTGAAAGTTGGACAAGGAAACCCATGGAAGAATCAATGCATTTGCAGTATGATGCTGGTAAAGAAGACGGAACGTACCAGGGACTGCCGGAAAATAGACCAGCCCGTCTTGGAAGACGCACAGTTAGAACGCTCCTTGGGAGCAAGGGTGGGTTGACTTCATCTCATGGACTCCGGACATGTGACCAGGAGAGAGTGTACTTCCTAAGAAAAAGACACGGGTCGTCATAACGTGGAGGGTGAGCGAGAAAGAAGATGACCTCCATGAGGTGGGTTGACCAGAGGGGAGGGGGTGCGTCCTTCTGCGTGACACGGAGTCACTAGGATTCACAGCGGACTCAAGGGCCCCCAACAACAGTAATGCCCATGGCATCGGAGCGTTACACATGATGAAACTATCATCCCTCGCCCCTCCAAGAATGGTTGGCATCAACTATGAAAAGGAAACTTTGAAACGGAAATGGATGTGTTTAATGAAAGGCCCATACGATAAACCAATGTATCATTTAGCTGCTTCTCAGCACTGTGTGTATTGATTTGAATTGTAGTCACTGTGACGTGGGTAGATTTTAATCTGCTTGATAGTAGAGAAGATGATCAAATACAAATATAGTTAAGACCTAAAAAGAAAGAAAGGAAGGAAGGAAGGAGTACAGCTTGCCAGAAGAACAAACAAATCTGTCTTGGAAGAAGTTCAGCCAGAATGCTCCTGAGAAGCCTTTGAGTCATAAGTAATGGGGACCCTTTGCCAGGAACCATCAGTCCCTGGGGAAGGACACAAGCTTGGCGAAGCAGAAGGCAGTGGGAAAGAGGAAGAAGGCTCTCAAGGGGATGGGTGGACATGGTGACTTTAACGATGGCAAACAAGCATGACACACAACTCTGCAATAGGACCGGGCTGGTTTCACTTTCTCTTATTACTATTTGGGTGGTGATTTTGAGCTTTCTGCCCCAACAGATGGCTGATGCTGCCTTCTCTTAGGGAGTTACATGGCATGGCTGCTTTCTGTGAGTGGACGGTCACTATGAGTTAGGACTGCCTGGAGTGCATGTTGTAGACTATTTTACAGCTGGGGTTGACTTAATAATTTTGTGATGTCTCTGTTGGGCAATAGGTTAAACTTCAACATAATCTCCTCTATCTCTTTCTTTCAGGCTTGGTGTATACATGTGCCTGTTTTAAAATGCACTTTCCCATCCCGAAGATAATAAAGGTAATATCCTCCATGTTCTTCTCAAACTTGAAATATGTTGTATGAATAATAATTAGAATATTTTGATCTTTAATACATCTGGAGCTTGTTTTTATATCATGTGAGGTAGGGGTCTAATTTTATTTGAATGTTTCCATGTAGCTACGCTATTCTCTAGAGTCCCTAGGTGGTGTAAAAAATGAAGAGTTTGGCTGATAATCAAAAGGTTGGGGGTTTGATTCCAACAAGAAGTGCCCCAGGAAAAGGCTGGGCCATCTAGTTCTGAAGCATCAGTCACTGCAAATGCTACTGAGCCTAGTTCTACTCTGACACCCAGAGGGTGATGGTGAGCCAGAGTCAGCTTGACACCGAGTGGTACCCATAGTCAGTAATCCCCTGACCTTCAATGAATAGTTCATTCTTGCCACTGGTGCTATGCCCTTTCTGTCTCATCAATTTTCTGTAGGTGAGAGAATCTGTATGCTTATAACATGTAATGCACGATTGAAAGAGTTCCCATACTAGATATTTGTGTTAGTCTCGAGAGACAAATCCACAGAAACTCATGTATAGAGAGTTTTATATAAAGGTTAAGTGCACATCAAGAAAACATCCCAACTTAGTGCTGCCCAAACCCACAAGTCCAACATTAACCCATATGTCCAACACCAATCCACGAAGTCCTCCTCCATCTCACAAAACACACACTATGACACCAACTGCAGGAGGAAAGCCGAGTCAGTGAATGTGTTAACATCTCAGCGCTGGCAGGGGTCTCCACATGGCTGCTCCAGCACCCAGGGCTGCATCCGGGTAGGTCCATACAGCTTCTCCTTGGGGGTGTCTTGCAGGAAGTGAGCCTTGCCAGCTGAAGCAGGGAACTGGCTAAGGCAGCTGCACCCTGTCTGACCATCACAGAGCAAGAGACCCGAGAACTAGAAAGGTGAGGCTCACCAAGCCATTTATCTCTCCGCCCTTCCATTAACCCCACATGTGTTTATCGGCCAGGTTAGCACAATAAACTTTAACTATCTCAATATTGTTTGTTGTAACCAAATATATTTTTCCCCTCTATGATTACCTCTGTGTTTGGAAAGGTGTTTCCTAAGAACACGTAAGCATCAGAGGAACAATGTGTAAATCGTTCCTAGCATCCTGTGCCTGTTGCTGCCAATGAATCTTCTATGTCTGTCAGCTTAGATCCTCTGGGTAGAAAAAATGGGCAGAAGAGGTTCAGAATCTGAAGGAGTTAGAGGAGAGCTGGAAAGAGAAAGAATTCTAGAAATTCAGGGGGAAATAAGTGGTCTCCCCAAGAGGAAGGACAGAATGGGGGGTGGGGGGGTGAGCCATGCATCCTCGGTTTCAGAATGAGCTCTGGTGGGCGTTTAAAGAGAACCCTAAAGACAGAATATTGTAGCCCCCAGCTGCTGACCCGTGGAAGACATAGAGACGGCCAGGCACAGAGAGAGGAGTGTGAAGACGCTTTGTGGGTCATTAAGCATGCGCTCCTCTCACGTGCACGCGGCTGCCACCACGGCCCATCGCGGGGGACTCCAGAGAGTCAGTAAGGATTTAAACTTCTTGCAAGGACGTATTTTTCTGTCTGCATTTGCTTCCCTGTGATCTCCTGGGGAGGCTGGACTTGGAAGCAGCCCAGGTTTTATGTGGGGTAAGTCAATGTCCACCTGTTTTGTTTTGATTTCTATAGGACTTTCAGAACCTGGTTTACAATTTATTTTTAATAACTGGCAAATGCACATGGGAGAAGGTAGATGTCTCCCTTATGCCCATTGGCTGGTCTTCACCTTGTCCTCTTCGGGGTGAATTGGCTTTTCCGTAACAACTAGTTTCCGGGGCAACCTTCTAGTCAAATTCTATGCATCGATCCCCTGTGTACTTTGCACCCTCTGCTGTCTTTTATTTGTTTGTTTTTTGCTTTTCCCCCCACACAGTGAAGGCCCTGCAATAAACACCACTTCCTGTCTTTTGTTCTCACTGAACACTGTGCCTGGAGACCAGTCTTGATCAGTGTATGAAGGTCTTCCTCATTATTTTTAACAACAGCATAATGTTTTATTGTATGAATACGGCAGTCCCTTGGGGTAGGTCTTTACGCTGTCCCCGTGTTTTACTATGGTAAGTGGCATGCTGAACAAGCAGGACTCCAGATGTAATCAAACAGAGCTCTCTATTTTTTTTCTTCCATCATCCCTTCCAAAGGATTTCTTTAGGGTAGCATTTTCTCCCTTTGTCTGAAAAGTCTGGCCATTCACCCGTCTTTCACAATCGGTCAAAAACAGTCTTCACGCACGAATGATGCTACTTATTTCCACGGAATCAACCAAACTCCTGAACTTGACTTAATGTTACCTCTCCTCCACTCCTCCGACTCGGGCCTGCTTCCAGCTGGCAGTCTGCAGAGGGCAGGCAGCCTTGGTGTCCGCCACTACACCTCTCTCCCCATGCTGCGCCGTTCCCCCCTGAGAGTCCTGCTACTTGCGGGATGTGGGAAACAAGGAAAAGTAAAGCGTGGAGCCGTTATTTTTATTATTTGGATAGCGACTCTGAGCTTTCTACCTCTGACAGATGGTTTATACTGCCTTCTTTTAGGGAGCTTGGTGGGATTGGTTGATGCTGCCCAGAGAGTGCTTCTTCCCTGCTGGTCTCCTAAACTATCCCTGATGATCCCTTGAGGCTCCTCCATCAGCCTGAGCCTAAGGAAGTAGGTCCAGCCTGGTTCTGGCCACGTTCTTCTTGACCCTCTGGGAAGCTCTATTGAGCCAGATCCAGGGAAGCTCCATGCTGGTTCCCTCTTGCATGACCCTATGTGGCCTGTGGGGATTCTCCTAGGCCCCTTGTCCCTAGTCTCCCAGCCCAGCCCAGAGCAGTTGTCAGATGCTGGCCCCATGGGCGGCAGTCAGCTTTCTCTGGGGTTCTCAGATGTGCCAGTCGCCAGTTCTCCAACTACTGGAGCATCCCCAGATCTGGAGCAGACATCAGTCGCCTATGTCACCCACTGCTGGAAACTCTTCCCCAACTCTCTGGGAAGCCCCTTCAATCCCTCCCCCCACCCCCCACCCCGCTTCCTAATCTTCACTAGACTGCTCCCTCCAAAGCTGGATGGGGAGCCTTCTGAAGGCAATGACTCTTTCGAAAAGACTTATGAATCCCCTCGCCCTTGCCATCTTCGATCTTGTTTTCATCTCTGATCAGCTTTAGGGGACCCCCAAAATCACTGAGCAGATCCTAGGCCAAGAATCTTTGTCAATCTGTGGAGAGGGAGGGGGTCTGCAGCGCATTCACGTGGGTGTCCTGAGCCAAGAGCGGGCCCCCTTCCAGCACTCTGTTACGCTGTCGTAAATAATGCTGCCATTAGTATTCTCGTCTGATGACATTTATTTGTGCACAGGGACCAGTAGATCTGCATGAATGGCCCCATGCATTCACAAAAGAGAGACGGTGGGGTCAAAGCACATGAGCATCCCTTTATTTTAACAGGCGTTGCCAAATGGTCCTCCCGGGATTGTGCACATTGACACTCAACCGAAAATGCCACCCACCCCCTTGATCAGCCTCACCCACCTGGCTTTACTCTGGTATCCACGATGAGCTGTTGCTTTAACTCATCACACCCCCCCACTAGAGTAGAGAGTCAATTCGCATTTATTGATTGAGTACATTTCTTCCTTCCCTGCGGATGCACAATGCCACTTGTCTGCTGCAGTCCATTCTCGGATGCTCTGGGACTGGTCGGGCTCTGCCTTTGTTCCATGGACGGTCTGCTTTGTCTCTTGCGGCTGCAGTTTCTCACGGTGGGCTTGTGGTCACTTTGGGACACAGCTTACTATCGAGGCAAGAAACTCCCGTTTCATTATTACCCTTTTCCAAAAATGCTCTGGTTAGTCTCAAACTCTATTTTCTCGGTGATTTTTAGAATTATTTGGTCTGATTCTAAAAATCTCATACAGATTTTGACTAGGGTGAACAATCATTTAAACTTTGGCTGGTGGGAAATCAACCAGTTTACCACACTGCATGCTCCCAAATCAGAAAACAAAACCCTAACTAGTTGTGTTTTGTTTTTTTAATGTTATTAGGGTGAGCTAATAAGCCTAATGTTATTAGGGTGTCACTGTCGTTATGAATTTATTTCTGTGTCATTTCATCCCCTTGACAGATACACACCATTGCATTTGTGGGCAATGGTGTGTGTGTGTGTGTGTTGCTCTTATAATCAAGCTCCCTTTCCGTTGCATTTTCTAATTAGTTTTCATATTGGCCAATATAGAAAAGCTTTTTTTTTTTTGAGAAACATTAGTCTTTCCGGCCATTTTCAGTGTATTTTCTTGAGTTTTCTAAATAGCTATCTTATCAGTATAATTTGTAATGCTGACATGACGAACGGCATTTCGACATCAAGTCTACATCATTTTATTTTGTATATCTGTTTGTTTAATTTCCCAGACTTCCTCAGACACTATACAATTAATTTTAGAAATCCCATAGCTGAGTATCACCAAAAACAACAAAAAATGTGAGACACCTGGTACAATGTTGACACTGGTTATTTTCTTTGTCCTAACGTCTATATCTTGGTAGTATTTACAGTAAACAGCAGGGAAGTCCACTTAAACTACTGACAACTAATTTAAGCCTATTGGTGGTGGTGGAGTGGTAGGTGCCATTGCGTGGGTTCCGACCCATAGCGATCTTACACCACACAGAACAAAACACTGCACAGTCCTCGTCAGCCTCTCAACTGTTCCTTTGTCCAAGCCCATTGCTTGCACCACAGTGTCTGTCCATCTTATCGAGAGCCTGCCTATTTTTCGCTGCCCCTCCACTTTAACAAGTATGATGTCCTTTTCCAGGGACTGGTCTCTCTTGATAATATGTCCAAAGCATATAAGGCAAGTCTTGCCATCTCTGGCCCAACTTCTTCCCAGACAGATCAGTTTGTCCTTTGAGCAATATTGCACTTTCAATATTCTTTTCCAGCACCACAATTCAAACTTAAGCCTATATCACCTTAATTAACCAAGTGTCGAGTAGTAAGAGCTGTGGCAGGGCTGTCTGCGAAGCATTGGGTTGCTAACGAAAAGGTCAGTTGTTCAAAGCCACCAGCTTCTCTGAGCCTGAAAGACGAGACTTCTGCTTCTCGAGAGATTTCCCGCACGGAAACAGTTCTCCTCTCCCGCTAAGGCAGCTATGGGTTGGATGGACTCAAGGACAGTGAGAGTTCGGAATAAGAGCGTCTTCTCTTTCATTACCAGTGATGATGACGTGAGAGTTCGGAATAAGAGCGTCTTCGCTTTCATTACCAGTGATGATGAC
>NW_022103906.1:76576292-76607639 GCF_000313985.2 Echinops telfairi | reverse complement strand
CTTTCATTACCAGTGATGATGACGTGAGAGTTCGGAATAAGAGCGTCTTCTCTTTCATTACCAGTGATGATGACGTAATTAGGATAGGGTTTGGCGCCACCACTGCTCCTTCCTAAACAACTAGAAAACGGAAAATACAGATCCGAAACAACTCATTGCAGACAATGAACAATAGGAAGTGCAGGATTATGGTCCCTAAAAGAAAGACAAATTAGGAGATACGTAGATTTGCAAAGCCTTTTGACCTGCAGGCACCTTCTGGACCAGAGAACCAAGATGAAAAATCCAAGCAATGCATAGCTGTTTCGCTAAAGCGAGAAAGCAAAGATTGGAGGGCAGGAAATCTGAGGAAGCTAAACGTTAGGGGACAGAATTCTGAAGCAGAGTAAACATTGTGGTAAAAAGGGACTCTCTTGGATCTAAAAGACCAAGTAGGGACCAAGAAAGTTCTTAATGAACATTCCGAGCACCCAGGAAGGATTCTGGAAGAGTCACACCTTAACAGTAGGACTCAATTAACCTCAACTTAAAAAGCAAACCCTGAAAGGACCGATTATAGTCAAACCCAAGATTCTTTAAAAGGAGGTTTTAAAAATCCAGAGTCTCCACCATGCTGCACATTTATAATGTCCAACACCCAATCTAATATTTCAAGACATGGAGACAAAGCAGAGAAATGTAACCCGGGGTCAAAGGTACCTAGGAGGAGGGAGAGAAGAGGATGACTCCTTAGACAGACAGCCAGATGGCATAAATGATGGGATTATCAAACTACAGTGCATAAGCAGCTTTTAGGAATATGTTCAAGAAATTTAAAGAAAGTATTTACGAGAACAAATGGAATTATGTATATATACAAGACTAATGTTGTTTTTTTTAAGTATCATTACTAAGGTTCTAGTTCCTACCTTCCCAGCTTTGTTCCACATAAAATGTGTTCACACATGTCTCTGTGATCAATGGGCGGCTGTGGGCAAATTCTCTCGGTGATACACTGGAGGTGTTCTTCAGAAAAAAGGCGTCATTGAAAGAAATGATTTTGAGGTCAGGGCTAATATCAAATTTTTAACACAATTCAAGTGGGCATCTCTCTAAACCATTGACTCTAAGCACAATTTTACAGAGATGCCAATTCACATAAAACGGCTTTTAAATACAACAAGTGTTTTAAGGAAGGCGGGAAGAACTCAAAGATGAGCTGAGACCGAATGTCAGCAACCTCGATGAATGAAGAGACAGTGACTGAACCCCAGAAACTGGCGGGATAAAGACCACAGAATCACCATTGACTTTATAGCCACGGATGGCTCTTCGTATAGTTCCACATGTTCAATGCTAAGGGAACATCTTGGTCTAGCAAGTGTTAGGTTAGATGGCTGCCAAAAGGGCTGTGCGAATATCAACTAGTTCAAAGAGCTTATCTTTGCAACAGTTTTCTCAACAATATAGATGGAAACTAATGAAGATGATTTTAAGGAACGAGCTGTAACCAGTGAGTCTTGCACTTACCAATATGATACAGAGAGCAAGGTCCAATCAAGGCAATACTTTCCAAAGGGATCTAATGAAAAAGCTACACCAAACTCACTACCATCAAGTCAATGCTGGCTCGTAGGGACCCGACAAGACAGGGTAGAAGTGCCCCTGTGAGTTTTCAAGACTGAATCTGTACGGATGTGGAAAGCCTTGTTTTTCTCCCAAGGCATCTGGCAGAAAGTTAAATGCAGCAAGGCAGAGAGGTTAAGCTCAGGAAGCTATATGTATAACAGAACAAAATGTTGCCTATTTATGTACCCCTTAATGCTTATGGATATGTTTGAGTCCATTTTTGCAGCTAGTATGTCAAATCCAATTCAATGAAAGTTTCCTTCTTTTTTGCTGACCCTATAACTCTGGTGGTGGATTATGTTGAATTGCTAACTGCTGGTTCAAACCCACTAGCCTCTCTGAGGAAGAAAGATCAGGTTGTCTGCTCCCATCATGATTTATGGTCTCAGAAACCCAACACTGGATCACCACCGGTCAGAATCAGCAAAATAAATTTGTTTGGGGTGTAGTGGTTATGCATTGGCTGCTAAATGAAAGGTCAGCAGTTCAAAACCAGCAGCCTCCTGGCCGGGGAGAGATGAGACCTTCTACTGCTATCGAGAATTACCGTCTCAAACCCATAAAGGCAGTTCTACTCTGTCTGATAGGGTCATTATGAGTTGGCAGACAGTTTGGTCTTTGGGTTTAAACTTTACTAAACATGATGAATTTTTCTAGTGATTAGTCTTTTCTGATAACATGTCTGACAAGCGAGCTGAACTCTCACTCTTCTCATTTCTAAAGAGCATTTCAAGTATATTTCTGCTTCTTAACCGTTTTACTGGCACTACATTGATAAATCATACCATTCAATAGTCCAACCATATCAAGAAGAGTTGTACAATCTTCACCACAATCAATTTTAGAATATTCTCTTTTCCCATACTCTCAATGTTATTTTTATGTAATTTTTGTTCAACTTTGGCAAAAATACGCACAACCAAACATTCGCCAATTCAACAACTTCTACATGTATAATTCAGTGCCATTGATTATACTCTTTGTGTTGTACAACCAGTATTCATATCCTTTTCCAAATTATTCCACCACCATTAATATAAATTCAATGACTCTTGAGCAAAACCTCTTCCTCCTTCACCCATGGTAATCACTGGTCAAGTTTGATTCCTTTTCTTTCAGTTTTTGGGTTTTTTTTAGAAATGTTCTTGATATAATATTTACATATACATTTCCATAGTTAAATCACTTTTTAAAAGAGTTGTATATACATCATCACAATCGGTTCTAGTGCCCCCTCCCCACTCCCACATCCATTGTTTGTTCCCTGAGTCCCCTCACCCTTACCACTACCTGTCCAATTAAACCATTCAAAGTAATCGTCTCTATGCACCCACTCCATCTGTGATTCTTAAACTGGGAGACCTAACAGAAACAATAAAAAACAAAATGAAACAGAAAGAAGAAAATAGTAATAATAAAGTCCAAGAAAGAAGAGACCACCAACAATATTTAAAAAGCCAGGGAAGAAATTTCTGTGGTGGAAAAGGTGAGAAATACTTGAGCCTAGAGCAAATTCAAGTTGGGTCAAATGGAGGGCAATTGACTAAGTATCATACTATACCATGGTTTGGTCACCATAATCAAGTTTACAAGCATCTCTGTCTGACAGTAAAGCTCTGAGCCCTTGGCCTATGGCCAGAGGGGATCTGCCAGAGGCTGTCTGACTAGGTACTCTGCAGATGGATTTTGGCTCCCACTGTCCTCGATGGCCTTCTACAAACTGAGTGTTCACAATTTCAGCGGATGCTTTTCCCTTCGTCGTATTTGTACATTGTTATCCTCATCTTTGGGTCACACGGGCTGGGGTGCTTCCTCCATGGGGACTTTGTTGACCCCTCACTTAGATGGTGCTTGCTTGAGTACAAACCTTTAAGACCCCAGACACTGTTCTAGTTTAGCTGGGCATTATCTGCTTTCTTCCCCACACATTTCTGTGGCACCCGTATCTTCAGAGATCTCTTCATGAAGGTGAGGATGGAGTGGGGCTGTTGTAAGAACTATCTGTTCTTGGATTGGGACAAGAATTAAATGTGAGCCCAGAATCCATTGCTTGTCCCACGGTTATGAACAATTGTGTCAGTTACATAATCTACTGTCAAATTGAGAAAAGGGGTGGAGTCTAGCCTGTCAATCAGGTCAGAGCCAATGATGCCTCTGTGTGGGCATGGCCTTCTCCTGAGGAACCTGGGAACTCCTGTCTTCCTCCCTGGAGGCAGGACACACACTCTGCTTCACATTCTGTTGACGAGCCACATGAAGCTCTGTTGATGGCAGCCAGAGCCCTGGAGCTGGAGGAGCCACATGGAGAGCTGCGCCAGCGCTGAGATGTTTCCACAAGACTCTCCATCTACTGGCCTGTGATCTTCCTGCTTTCCGCATCATTGCATGTGCTGCATGAGTCTGTGTAAGAATTTAGGGACTAGTATCTGACATATGGACTAATATCAGACTTATGGGCTAATATTGAACTTTTATGGGTTTGATCTGGACTGGGCCAGGATGTTTTCTTAATATATAATTACTCTTGGATATAAAACTCTCTTTACACATATATGAGTGTTTCTGAATTTGTTTCTCTATTCAACCCAGACTAACACAACAACTCTGGTTTACTTTGGCGATCATATTATGACAAAAACCAAAACCAAAAAGATCAACAATAAAAACAAAACAAGCAAAAGAGGAAAACATTGTCAATCCCCTTGGTGTATAATGTGATTGCATTGATAACATCAATAATTTATTCAATGCATAAAATTTAAGGTACGATTGCTTGATATGAGGAGCTTCTTTAAGTATAGTCCAACTTCAAGCTGCGATCTATGAACTGTTATTTTGTACAGACTGATTTCTTAATTGACTGAGCTTTGTTTACATTGAGCAGGGGGGTTGGTGCTAGGAAAAAAATTCCTGTACCATTTCTTACAAGGGTAGATCCTTGGCTCTCAGATTAATACCTGTTATATTAATGAAAGGGAAGCAGTGAGGTACCAAATACATGGTGGTCCTGGGTCTCCTTGCATTAGACACCCACCCACAAGCCAGAGGTCCTCCCCCAAAGTCCAGCAGTCTTGGGGTGGCCATCCTGTGTTTCCTCTCCTATCAGGGTATTTCAGTTCTAAATCCAAGGGTACAGGTAATTTTGAGGTAGGACATAGTTTGTTCAGTTGGGCTTCCACCTCGAGTCCTTTTGGTGTGGTCCTTGGGGGATGCCATGTTCCCAATGTCTAAGGTCATCATAGTGTAGTCCATGGTGTGGTTCACCAAGGGTTGGGTAGAAACATATTCAAGGTGTCTACCCAGGAACAGAGAACCGGGCTTATTCTCCCCTTAGGTTCCATACCATGAGGGTTTAGCTTCCCTTCCCAATTTACCCACCATACTCTCCAACAGAAACATCCGTGCCTCCACTGATATGTAGATGCTCCCCTCCCCTGGTCTTCACTTGATTGTCCAGTAAGGTTCTCCTCTCATACCTGGGGAGGTCCTGTGGATTTGTCACAGCTTTGTTTCGGTGTTGTTTAGCATCAAGTGGATGATCTTCTCCCTTTTCCCCCTTCCTGACGGAGTGACCCCAGCCAATGTGAGGCCCCCTCTTTTGAGGTGGTTCTTATGCAGTGTACATAAGGTACATATGCTTTATGGCCAGTAGGCAGGCAGATAGTCTACCCTTTGGGAATTGGTCTCTGTGGCAGTTACATAATCTGGTGTCAACTTGTGGAGGGGTGGAGTTTAGCCTGTCAATCAGGTTGCAGCTTGATGACGCTCATTTGGAGGAGCTATGGCTATACATAGCTCCCTGGAGGCCAGACACATGCTCACTCCCTGCCAGACATTCCTGTTGACAAGCCACATGGAACTATACTGATGGCAGCCAGAACCTTTGAGCTGGAGGAGCCACGTGGAGACCTATGCCAGTGCTAAGATGCTTCCACTGCCACTGGATCTATAAGACTTTCTGCCCACTGGCCTGTGATCTTTCTTTCCACACTTGGCATCATTGCATGTGTTGTGTGAGTCGGAAGAGGATTTTATAGACTGGCACTGGACATATGGGCTAATATCAGACGTAGGGACTTGATCTGGGCTGGACTGGGATGTTTTCTTAATGGACAATTACTCTTTATATTAAGCTTTTTCCTATGCACATATGAGTATGTCTATGAATTTGTTTCTCTAGTCTACCCAGACAAACACAGTCTCTAAGATTTGTTTAATTGGCATTTTTGTGATTGACTAACTTCTCAAATTATATTTCTTCTAAGACTTGTTTGTTTATTCTCCTGGAAGTCCAGGGTCATTGATAAGCATATCAAATGTAAATGGTATAAAACCAGATGCTAGAAAGCCTTTTTCTGTGAAGCACAAAATTGCCACTATTTTAAGCTTTGTGGGTCACATACTTTTGTCATAGTTATTTAACTCTGATGCTACGGTACAGAAGTAGCCACAGATAAAATGCAATTAAACAGTGTGTCTACACCATTCAATCCACATTGCCATCAACACTGCAGTTTGTTGACCCTTGATCTAAGCATTCCAACTAGAAGGCAGATACTGTCAGTTTATGTAGAAAGCCAACTCCCAACCACATGCTGTAAACTGCTTTAAAATGTAAATTATAAATAGATAGAAAATAAAGGAATGGAAAATTATACATTCATGGACATATTGATCATGAGAAAGCTGAAGTGGCAGTTTTAACATCCATGTTGCCTCAAGAACAACCAACACCACTAGGGATAAAATAGATGACCATGGTAAAAGAATAAATTCATCAAGACGACAGAACAACCTTAAATCTGCCTGCAACCAATAATATAGTTTTTAAATAGATGAACGAAAAGCTGACCAAACTGAAAGGAGAAAGTAAAACCTCATAACTATAATAAGCATTTTCAACACTGCTTTCTCGGGAGTTGAAAGAACAAGTAGACAGAAAATCATCAAGGGTGTAAAAGACGTGAGTAACGTAAGCTAACTGAACTCTAGAGAACATTCCACATATCGGCAGCAGAGTACATGTTCTGACCATGTTCATATGGAGCAGTCACTAGCTAGCCCACATGCTGAGCTTCTGTAAACGTGGGGGGGAGGGCACATCTGACCTCTTCTGAGTTCACCAAGGGAAAGAAAAAGTAAACTCAGCATCTGTCCAAGGCCAAGCCCCCCAAGGCAGACGTCAGACAAGCCTCCACCTTCCAAACTGTCTTTAAACAGTCAAGATTGACACTTCATCCACCTATCATATAATTCAATCATCCAACCATACCAAGAAGAGTTGTACAATCTTTACCAGCCTACATTTTAGAACATTTTCATTTTTCCTCGGACTCCTTGTTATTCCTGTTATTTTTTTTTCAGATTTGCCAAAACTATACACAACAAACCATTCTCCAATTCAACAACTTCTACAGGTATGATTGCTCATGATGCTGTACAGCCATTATTGACATCCCTCTCCAAACTGGTCCCCCACCATTAACATGAACTCAGTGCCCCCGATGCTAAAATTCTCCCTCCTTCACCATGGTAACCATAGGTAAAGTTTGGTTTATTTTACAGTAGAACCCTGGACCTCGACGCTAAGCTGTTCTAGAAGAAGCATCGAGATGCAAGGCAGTAGAGTTCCGAATCAATTTTTCCCATAAGAAATAACTGAAAATGGATTAGTCACTTCTCAACCACTAAGTTTTTACCCTAATCTTGCCTTTTTATACAAAACATCACACAGAAATTTCAAAGTAAATAAGTTCAGAGTGAAAGAATATAATTTAAATAAGAAACACAACATTAAAAAAGTTTTTAACAACTACAAGAAGGCCCATACCTTGAGACGGATGAGGATCTGGATCTGTGGACACGGATGTGGAGAGGAGGGATGGAGAGAGAGTCACTATTCGGAAGGGGAATCGCTGTCCATAAAATCAACTGGTAGCTGCTTTTCAGGAGTTTTTCCCTTTTTTGCCTTTTTTCACTAGCACCTGGCTGGCTTTCTCAAAAAAAGAAAAAAAAATCTGTCTCATGTGATCTGCTGTTGGCGTTTCCTAAAAGGGTTTACTAAATTATCATCAATAATATCCATAACACAGTTAACCAGTTCCTTATCATGATGATTCTTCTCAAAAAACTCGTTCTTAGGATCCATGTCTTTTTATCTCAAAACAATACAAAAAGCCACAAAAACTAAGAAAAGTATGGCAAAACGCTTGGAACACAGCCGCAAAAGGTTTAAACAACGCGTAGTAACAACGCCAACTAACGCCGAGCGACGGAAACACGGACTGCCTTTGTTTACAAGAATCACCTGCATCGGGTCGGATTCTGATGTTTTGTTGAAGCTCTGTCTGATGCAACAATTTTTCGACATTTCGGGTCAAAATCCGAGTACTGATGCGGTCGAGTACCGGGGTCTACTGTTGTTCTATTTTGGGGGTAGTTTTCTTGATGTAATATTTACACATCGTGCATTTCCATAGTGAAATTGCTTTTTAAAAGACCTGTAGATACATCATCACAATTAGTTCTAGTGCTCCCTCCTCCCCCCTCAGTCATTGATTGCTCCCCACTTCCCCTTTCCCTCCTCACCCCCTCCCCCCATTCCCAATAAACCACTCAATTGCATTCTTTATTGTCTCTATGCAGCTACACCTGTGCTTCTTAAACTGGGAGAACTAACTGAAACAATTAAAAAAAACGAAACACAAGAAGAAAACAATAATAATATAAAGATAAAAATAAAGAATAAGAAATAAAAGACCAGCAATATTTTAAAAGTCAGAGAAGAAATTTCTGTCTTGGAACAATTGAAAAAATCAGTTCTGGTACCATTGTCTCTCCCAGGACATTCTCAACTTCTGAGTTTGATTTTTCATTGCAATGGCCACAGGGAACTCACAGACAATATTCTTGATTAGAATACTTAGTAGGGGGATTAATAGGTTGCAATTCAGGATCAGAAGTGCTCAGGATAGTTCTTTGATCAGGCAGCCTTTTTGCAGCTGTGCCCACAGGCAAGCTTCACTCTGTCCTGGGCCTTTCAGTCACGTGGCCTCTTGAACACTGCCCTACTTGGGCAGTCTTTCAAAGTTCTTATAGTGTCCCTGACAAATGCCCGATGGACACTCCATTCTGGCTTAAGCAATCCTAAACCTGAAGGTGCTCAACTCCAGCTCCAAGGGCTGGTAAAGTTAGCTTCCCCAATTAAGTGCCTGGGGGCACCCTACTCAACCAGAGAGCCTCCCCTCTGAAGGAGCTCAGCTTTCTCATGCCGCTCAGCGTGGCAGCCAGGGACCCACCGTTCTGACTTGTGCCCTTGTTTCTGTTGCCATTACACCTCTGCCACCCTTCTGATATCACAGCTCTCTGTCTCCTGGTTTGAGGAGGTTCAGGCATCTCAGGGACCCAAGGATGCACTCCACTGGTTCTTCTCCCTTGGTGGTAGTGAGATATCCCTTCTCCATTTTTGAGATGGCTCATTTTAAACCCAGAGGATGGCAAAACTGATTAATCCCCATAATAGCACTTCATACACCTCATTTATACGATTCCACTGAGTCATTTTATGGGTGTTACAAAAACTACGGCTAGAAGTAGCAAGCAATTCATTGCACCACAGCCACAGAAAACCTCAATACACTGTAACATAGCAAAATCTTACTGAATATGATGTTTAAAAACAATAGAGTTAAACTATAAATTAATAAAAGAAAATCTTTGGAATAGTGCTAAGCATTGGCAAATTAAACAAGACATTTCTCAATAGCCAAGCAAAGAACAAATCACATATAAAATTAGAAAATATTTGGAACTGAAAAGGAACCTGTCAAATGTTGTGGGGTGTAGCTAAAGCAATGCCTGGAGGTAAATTTATGTTATAGCTACTTACTAAATAAAAGTAAGGTCCCAAATTAATAATATAACTAACCACCTTAAGTGTACCAACAAGAGAAAAAGAAAGAAATATGAAAGGTAATAACATTAATGAATAAAATAGGAAACAGAAACATGAGAGAAAAATCAATGAAAACATGAGAGAAAAGTCGGAGAAAAATATTTGAAAAAAAAAAGGTATTAAATTCCCAGCTGGGGTTTATCAAGGAAAAAAAGACACAAATGACCAATATTAGAAATAAAAGAAAAAGTATTCATTCAGACCCTACATATATTGAAATGTAATAAAATAATATTATGAACAAATTTATGTCAGTAAATTTTACAGGAAATATATATTTTTAATTTTGAAATATACAAAGACATAAAATCATTAAAATATTCTTAATTTAAAACTCCCACAAATAAAACAGCAGACTCAGGTAGATTTATTCATTAATTTTATCAAGCATTTAAGGCATATATAATACCTCTTTGATGCAATTCATTCTAAAAATAGAAAGGACCAACCTGATCATGGTACCTACCAGGAAGTAATGGAGCAGAGAGGTTGCATCTTCTGCTGGGAGGTTAGTGGGTTCAAACCGGTCACCTTGCCATTAGCAGCACAAGGCATAAGTCATTATGCCACCAGGGATCCTAATATCTTACATATATAATTCTTGACTCACGACGTTTTCCTCTCAAAATTCTGAAGATAGATGTCTAGTTTCTCACAATACAGAGTTGCAAAGAAATGTGAGCCAGCTTGATCACGTGCCATTGTTAAAACCTCTTGGTCCTCAATGTTCATCCCTCCTGGTTCCCTCTGACTTCTCTGAACTCTGAATACTTTCCCTCAGATTCTCCTGTGGGAATCGCTCTCCTCTGCTTCTGACAGTGCTCCTTGAAGCTCGAACGCGGCATCCTCATGTAAGCGCATGAATTATTCTTGCATCTTCCTTATTCCATGTCCAACTTTGAACGCTGAAAATGAGACCACTGAAAATCCCCTGGCTTGGGCCAGGGACACCTGAGTCCTCAAAGTAGCATCTTAGCTTTTCAATGCTTTAAAGAGGTCTTCTGCAGTAGATTTACTTAATATAATTCATTGTTTGATCTCTTGGCTACTGCTTCTATAAGCATTGATTGTGGATCCAAGCAAGATGAAATCCTTGACATCTACAGTCATTTCTCTATCATGATGTTACCTATTGGACCAGTTGTGAAGCATTCGGTCTTCCTTACATGGAATTGTAATCCATTCTGAGGGCTGAAATCCTTAATCTTCATCAGCAAGTGCTTCAAGTCCTCCTCCCTTACAGCAAGCAAGGTTGGGTCATCTGCATATCGTCGATTGTTAATAAGCCTTCTTCCAATCCTGATGCCCAGCTTTTCCTGAAATAGTTCAGCTTCTCAGATTATCTTCTCATCATCTGGAATGAATAAATGTGCTGAGAGGAGGATACAACGCCGACAGGCACAAGTCAGGAGGGTGGGTTTCCTGCAGAATGCCCTTGTTCTGTTCGCACAAATGCTTCTTGATCCATGTGTAGGTTCTGCATTCGCACAATTAGGTCTTCTTGAATTCCCATTCTTCTTAATGCTATCCATCGCTTCTCATGGTGCACACAGTCGAATGTCTCCGCATGGTCAATAAAACATCTTTCTGGTACTCTCTGCTTTGAGCCAAGATCCATCTGACATCAGCAATGACATCCCTTGTTCCAGGTCCTCTTCTGAAACCAGCCGGTACCTCTGGCAACTCCCTGTCAATGGATTGCTTCACTCTGGTGGAATGATCATCAACAACATTTTACTTGTATGTAATGTCAATGATATTTTTGTATAACGCGAACGTTCTGTTGGATCACTTTTCTTTGGCATGGGTACAAATATGGATCTCTTCTAGTCAGTTGGCCAAGTAGCTGTCTTCCAATTGTCTTGGAACAGACCTGTGAGTACTTCCAGGGCTTCATCGGCTTGTTGAAATAATTCAGCTGGTAGTTCCATCAATTTCTGGAGCCTTGTTGTGCTTGAGAGAAGGGAAGCTTGAACGTCTTCCTTCAGTACCATTGATTCTTAATCCTATGCTACTTCTTGAAATGGTTGAATGTTGACTAGTTCTGTTTGGTACAGTGCGACTCTGTGTCTCCATTGCATCTTCTTTTGATGCTGCTATTAAGTTGCTTGGTTAGGGCCACAGGGGGTTGTCTCCCCAGTGCCTGCATAGGGCCATAACAGAGGAATTTCAGGGGGATCAGGCACACTAATTGGACACCTATGGGAAAATCCAGAACTGGGCATGTGCAGACTAGGACCCCCATAAGCGCAGGGGAGAGAAAACCTAGCCACAACCTAGACCCATGACATCACACAGATGTGCTTAAACACAGCCGGTAAGATCAGCCAGTGCCCTCAACCATGCCTCCCCCAGCCAGGGAGGCAGAAGGGAATAAAAACCAGGGGCAGAGTCCGGCACACCTTTGTTTTTAAACCCTGCTCTTGCTCAGGTGCAGGCTGTCCGTGGAAGGTCTCTGTGTGCGAGGTGCAAGCACCTGCATGTCCCCTCAGGGCCCATCCATGGCTGGCTTGGGTTGCAAGTCCTCTTGGCCTCCAGAGATTCCCAGTTACGCAGTTTCGTGCTCCCCATTCTGGTATTCTTTCCACGTGGTTTTTCATTCTCAGTTGTGAACCCTGCGTGGTGGCCCAGCATGCTTTCCAGAAATAGCGTGTACCCTTTTGAGACTGTAATCCAGTGGTTCTCAACTGTGGGTTGCAACCTCTTTGGGGGTCAAACGACCCTTTCACAGGGGTCGCCCGATTCATAACAGTAGCAAAATGACCGTGATGAAGTAGCAACGAAAATAATTGTATGGTTGGGGGTCACCACCACTTGAGGAACTGTATGAAAGGGTCGCGGCATTAGGAAGGTTGAGAACCACTGCTGTAGTACCTGAAACTATTCCTTTCCTTCATAAAAACTCACTGGGATTGCAAAAGTGCTTCTGCTGCATGACTTCTTTCAGCATGTGAAGCAAAGAACTGACGTAACCCAATCCAGACACCTAACAATTCCTGCATCATTCAATAGTTCGCCGATAGAACTTTCAATATTGCAACTTGAGGCTTGAATTTTTTCCCCCTTTCATTCTTTCAGTTGATGTTATGTTGGTTTTTTGACTCTAGGTCTTTGTGCAATTCGTTATAATATTTTACTTCTTCTTCTCAAGCTGCTAACTCTAGGATGTAGAAAATCACAAAGGAATTCCGGTTCCTTCCCTATCAATGAAAAAAAGACCCGGTGATCTACAAAAGCATGACATTAGGCAATAGGGTGACGGCGATTTCATAGAGTGACTGGCCCTTCTCAGGGGAGAGAACAGACCAATTACTTTACTTGAGCAGAACACAGAACAAGGAGTTGGCCATGCAAACTAGTCGCAACCCGTTGTTGGAGAAATTTGCACCACGTAAGTAATTATTGAAAAACAATTAAGAACACACAAACAGAAAACCTCTCACTGCTACCAGGTCAATTCTGACTCATAATGTCCCCAATGAAATAGAGTAGAACTACCCCTCTGGGCTTCCAGCAGCAGAAAGCCTCGTCTTCATCCCTTAGAGCAGCTGGTCGTTTCAAACTTCTGACCTGTGGATTAGCAATGCAATGTGTCACCCACGACACCACCAGTGCCCCTAAGTAACTACAGCACAACCAAACTCAAACTTACTCAACGATTGGCTAGATGGCCTCAACCTCCCTTCTCTCCACTACCATAGTATCCTCCTGTCAGGGCCTAAGTGCCAGTTATCTCAGTCCATATAATGTCTAACATCCAAATAACATGAGATGCACGAGAAGCAAATGAAAACAAACAAAAAATTAAATAAAAACAAACCATTGTCCAAAAAATAAAGCACCAAATAGAACCAGATCTAGAATTGACCCAGATGCCGGTACTGTCATAGGATCTTAAAGCAGCTGTGATTAATAGGTTAAATACTGTAGTAGAAAAGGTGAGCATCATAATTAAACAGGAAATGTCACAGTAAGAAATCTCAGAAGTGAAAAAAGAAAGAGCATCCAAAGGAATCGCTATTTCTTTAACAGGCTTATCAGAAAACTAGACACAAAAGAAAAAAGAATGTAGGTTTGTTGGCTTTATTCAAACTGCAGCACACGGAGGGTGGGGAGGGAGTGGGGGGTTAGGGTGTGTGTGTGTTTAAGGCTCAAAAGCTATGTACTCCAAGACTCTCCATTTCTGCCCACATAGCAGAGTTTCTGAGAATGTAAATCTTGACAGGAGCAGACAGCCTCATCTTTCCCCGGAGATGGGTTTGAACTGCTGACCTGGGGTTAGCAGCCCAATGCCTCACCCACAGAACCACCGGGGACTCTTAACAGCTATCGCAAACACTATAAACTTGGAATCCTAGAAAAAGAAGAGAGACTGAGAGAGGACATATTTGAAATGGCAGAATTGTTGAGAACCTTTCCAAAGTTATTGAAGGACAGCAAACCACAGCTCCAAGAAGCTCCCCCCTGCTCCCCAAATAGCCCTACACAAATAGAGTCTGAACAAGGAGTGGTCTCTTTACTAAAAGCCCAACATTTCTCAAAATGATAATAATTTACACGCAGATCTTAATTTTTTAAAATTAAAAGTCAAGAAATTACCAAGTAATTTGGAAAGGTAGCAAAACTAAAAGACTCATACTAGCCCAAGTCCAGATTTACTATAAAGCTGTAGTCACTGAGATCGTGTAGATAAATGGAATGGAACACAGTATGAAAACAGATCCTCTCCTATGTGGTTAATTGATTTTTGACAAAGGATCAAAGACAACGATTAAGGAATTAACTTCATCCCAACCTCATTTCATATAAAATTTAAGTCAAAATAGAACATAGACCTAAATGTAAAACCTAAAGCTATAAAAGTTCTCAAAAACACTTGGGGAGCAAAAAATCTAAGTTCCTTGGAGTTGTTGGGTTTGGGACAAAGATTTCTAAACAATGACCTCTCAAGCCAAACAAGAAGACAACATGGTAAGTGGACTTCATCAAAATTAGAAATTCTGCTTCTTTAAAAGACACAGTTAAGAAAATGGAAAGATAACCCACAGAGTGGGAAAAATATTTACAATGTATGTGAGTGATTTGAAGCCAGAAGACATCAAGAACTCTTACAACTTGATCATCAGACAATTTATCTGATTTTTTTGAAAATGTAAATCACTTAACCCAAGAAGATATAGAGACATAAAGTAAATACATGAAGAAAAAAAAACCCTCAGCAGTATTAATCATTCAGAGAATGCAAATTAAACCCACAATGTGATACCCTTCAAGCCCTGTTGTTGCTAGGGGCCAACTCATAGTCCATCAGCACACCACACAACAAAGCGCTGCATCAGCCTCGTAACCTTGGCTGTGTTTGAGCCCATTGAGGCAGCCACTGCTTAGGGCATCTCAGCGAAGGTCCTTCTCACTTCTGCTGACCCCCTCCTTTGGCCACGCACGATGTCCTTCTCCAGAGACTCACCCCTCCTGGTGACAAGGCCAAAGTGTGTGAGACAGAGTTCTGCCATCGTTGTTTCGAAATAGAATCCTAGCCTTCTTCCGAAACAGGCCGTGGAATATCCAATATCCTTCGCCAACACCATCCTTCAAAGACATCGACCCTTCTTCAGTCTCCTTGATTCAAGGTCTGGCTTTCACATGCACATGAAACGATTGAAAAATATCATGGTTTGCTTCGGTCAGGTGCACCTCAGTCCTCAAAGTGACATCTACGCTTTTTAATACAGTCAGAAGGCCTTTGGCCGTCGATTTGCCCAATGCGATCTAGCATTTGATGTCTGCTTCCACGGGCAATGGTTGTGGACCAAGTATGAGGAAGTCCTCGACAACATGGAGAGCTGACAATTACATCAAGTGCCCCTGGGGAGCGTAGTAGGCACTTGTGCACATGGCTGATAGAAATGTAAAACCAGCCTCTTTTGTCTGCACAGTCTATTGGGTAATGTCTTACGATGTTAACTATACACATGCCACTCTGCAGGAAAGGGATATGACTACCTGCTTCTGGAAAGGTGTACAGCTAGGAAACCCTAGGGGACAGTGAGTCTAGTTGTGGCTGGGGGGCAGGGGTGAATCTTTGATGAAGCACACTACTACCCCTTTCTGCTAAAGAGTGGCTGATGGGTTGAACCGCTGAGCTTTTGATGAGCGGTTTAGCATGTAACCATCGGAGCCGAGCTCCTTCCACAAAGGAGTCGGATATCTACAGTGAAGAACCAAGGGACCATGTGTGGTTTGAATAGATAAAGACAGTCTTTTCTGAAAAGTGGCCTCTTCACTGAGATCTAGTCTCTCTGGAACCCTCCTTGGCCCCGCCCTCTCCTCCCCACTGCCCCCACCTCTGAGGATGGGATGAGTAGAGAGTCACTGTCTCTGGAGAAAAGCCTGCCAGCTGCCTTTGCCAGACATGCTGGACGGCAGCCGGAGGGAGTCTGGGAGCATCCAGCTCCCCCCCAGAGTCTGACGCCGGCTGGGCTGGGTCCTCAGCTGGATTTGGGCAGCAAAAATCAGGTCTCTAGTCCCCGTCCCCACCCCAGAGAGGAGTTGGGGGATGCTAGAGAGCAGGAGTCCCGGGCAGTGGAGGCAAAAGTTAAGAGCAGAAAGGAAAGGCCTGCTTGATTGAGCCACGTCTTCTCTCCACAGACCCCGTCTTCCCTTCCTGGGCCGTGTTCAAACCCCGCTGCCTTTGGAGGGAAATCCAACCCATGTGTTTCTGATTCCTTTACACTTAACTCATCAAAACCCAGTTTTTAAAAGGGCCATTGGATGGTCTACAAAGTCTGAGCAGAGCTGCCCACATTGGGCTGGCTGTGGACTCAGCAAGTACCCCCCGTCTAACCTCTGGGCCCGTGGGCAGGCTGGGCACCAAAGGACAGTTGTCTCATGCCAGCTTGGGCTTTCCAGCCTTGTGCTCCTGGAGCTCCTCTGACTGCCTTGTCTGGGGCTGCCTGTGAGGGTCTGGGGAACAAAATGTACCACCCTTCTTGGAGCATGGCTGAGTGTCAGAGAAACTTCTAGAGGAGGATGCCAGACCCAAAGGAGAGGAAACAGTTGGGGGCATTCATGTACGGAGATGCGTTTGAGGGTAAAGGGGACTGTTTGGATCTCCTGTGACCATGTCAGAGATAAGTACCATATATTCTTGAGTATAAGCCAACCCGAATATCAGCCGAGGCACCTAATTTTACCACCAAAACTGCATTTTTAAAATGTGCTGGAAAACTCGGCTTATAATTTCCAGTAATAGGAAGAGCAAGGTGTGTGCCTTGTTGCCTAACCTGTCTCTCCCACCCAGGGTCTATGTCTGAACCATTTCTTCTCTTCAAACCTTCCTAGAGTAGATCTGAGTGGAAGAGCCAGTCTTCCATCAAAATCAAGGTAACCAGTTACCACCTTGGGGGCCGCTGCTAGGTCTTCTTGGGTCTGTAGAAGGCGGTGCTCCACGTCAGCTATTGGTACAGAGTTCACCCAAGCCGACATTTGGAAGTCATTAAGTCAAAGAACAGTTGACTCAGATGCAAAGCATGCCAGCGCTAGAAAAGACCTTGGAGGCCTTTGTGGTCCAACCCCCATGTTTGCAGATTGATCCCCATGAGATCCCCTCCAGGGGGATTTGGAACAAGCCAAGCTCCTCCAACTTGCTGCCTCAGGAGAGAGCATTGGGCCTGGTCAGGAGAGACAAAGAAGGCTGGGTGGCCTTTAGGCAAGACCCCTGGGTGAAAGAAGACAAGAAAGTGGGGACCTGCGGCCTTCTCTGTGGTCTTGACAATGGACTTTGACCTTTGTGATAACTCCTGCTGCCAGCTTGCTGTTCTCTTCTACGGTGGCTCTTGGCAGAAAGACTTCCTTGGAGCCTGCCAAGTGGGTGCATACATTTGGGGACCAGAAGGCAAGCAGTGCCTGGGGGGTGGGGGGCAGGGATGATGTCCACCTTGCTCTCAAGTTAAGGGGGCAGAAGATGAATAATAATGTCGCTACCACTTATTGAGGGTCCTTCACCAGGAAGCTCAGAAAGATTGACACCCCACTCCCACCTCCAGGACCCAAATTACACATTTGCCTGGCTGCAAAATCCAGGCAGCCAAAAGGGTATGGCAGTACAGAACAGGCGAGGTAGGGGCATCCCCACGCTCCTGGTGTCCAGGGTTGGTAACCAAGGAGATGTCCAGCAGGAGGTGCTGTTGTGCAGACTTTGGCAGGAGCCAGAGATACTGGCTCCTGGAGGGATGAGGATGGTAAAGTGAGGGAATGGGGTGGGGGTGGGAGAGCCGGTTGGGCCACTGGCAGCAGCTCCCAGCACTGATGGAATGTGGTGCGTGCACCCGGAACCCACCAGCAGGTGGCAGTATTTCAGAACAAGAAGACACCGGTAGATGGGCCAGGAAGCGTAGAGGAGTTACTGAACTCTTTTTAGGTGCCGGGCATCCATCGTCCAAAGCATCTTATACAGAGCATCTCACTAAACCGTGTCCACAGCTCTTCGAGGGAGGTATCATTGGGAGCCTTGTATGACACACGAGAAACGTTTGGTAACTTGCTCGAGGCCGCTGAGTCAGGGCTGGACTCTCCTTACCCGGCCGGGCAGCCTAACTCCAAACCGCAGCTTGATAGACATAACATCCCACGTCTATCCATAAATATTTACTGAATGTCCAGTTAGTCAGTAGGAGTTGTGCTGGGTGCTAGGGACTCCGAGGCTATCTAAGCATCATCCCTGTCCACAGGCACCCAACCATCCGGCGAAGAAAAGTTTCCCGGAAGAGCTATATCGTCATACCCTGTGCTGATGGAAATAGGAACAGACAAGGCAGGCGCTGACTCAAATCTACAAATCGCCACACATGCCCTACCTCTTCCCGTTCATTGCTGGATCTTCACTGCGGTCTCTCGGCCAAGATCTGTCTTGGAAGGAGTACAGACAGAATGCTCCTTAGAGGCAAGGACGGTGAGACTTGGTCTCACGTACTTTGGACTATGACTGGGAGGGACCAGTCCCGGGGGAAGGACATCATGCTTCCTAAAGTCGAGGGGCAGCGAGAAAGAGGAAGACCTTGGACCAGGTGGATTGTCGCAGTGACTGACTTGATGGACGCGCACATGGAGAACTGTGCAGATGGCACAGGACCGGGCACTGTTTTGTTCTGTTGTCCACGGGGCTGTGATGAGTTGGCACCTCCTGGATGGCGCACAACACCACCAAATCCAACTAGGCGTCAGAGCTGCCTCAGGAAAGTGAAAGGGGAGCAATGCTCCTAAGGAACCAGGTCTCGAGTAGGTGAAGCGCTTTACTGACACGATGGCAAATACCAAGTTGTATGTGCAAAGTGAGCCCAGAGGTGGGGCCACGAAGTGGGCTTCCAAGGTGAAGCAGCTTGGCTGACCATGGGTGTGGGTGTGGGTGGTCAGCAGTTCCAGCCCGAGAGAGGAGCATTTACAAGGCATGGCACCCCTGAGCCCGTGAGACCCCGAGGAGAGACTAGGAAAACTGAGTCCTCGGCTCCATGCAACTCCGGCTAGAAGGCGGCCACGAATGATCTTTGGAGAATCTCACAGGAACCACTTGGGGCGCTGCAGCTGTGCGGTGTCTGGGGTGGTTTATACCTCGGGTCTTGCTTTGCAATGCTGAATGAAGTCACACGGCAGAAGCACGTTTAAAATCCAAGTGACTTTTATGAGGAAAAGGGAGGTTTCAGATATCCACAGGAAATCCCAGGGGCCAAGAGCGGGAAATCCCGAAAGAGCACCCTGCGAGAGTCCTGAGAGGGGCCTTCGAGCCCCAGGCCTGGGCGCTGTGTGTGTGCCCCTGCCCTCCCGCCTGCAAGCGCACACCCGAACCAGAGAGGAGTCAGAGGACCAAACGAGGCTGGAGCTTCCGGTCAGAGGCTCTTCTCTTTGCTGCCTTGGAAGGCGTGATGGAAGGTACTGGCCAACCTCATTGGCTGAGTGTAAGTGCACCTGGGTGATGTCCTGTGGCTGGGCCTAGTCTGTGCACGCAGGGGGACCTCCCACCTGGGCCTAGGGACTTGTGTCTGAGCATGCTCAGTTTGGATCTTTCCATAGATGTCTAATGGGGGCCTGATTTCTTTCCAACCCTTTTGTTGTGGCCCCATGTAGACATTGGGGGCGGACAAGTCCCCTTAGTCCCTATTGGTGGCTACCTAACACAACCACTGCTGTCATGCAGAAAGAATCTTGTGGCCCTACGAAGGGCCAACTACTCTTGTTGAATGGGCTTCCTCACTGCCATCGAGTCTAGGCAGACTCCTAGTGCACCTATAGGACAGACTTGAACGCCCCGGGTGAGTTTCTGAGAAAACTCCATCTTTCTCTCACAGAGCAGCTGGTGGCTTTGAACTGCTGATCTTGAGGATCGGCGCCCAACGCGTAACCATCATGCCAACAGGGCTCCTTGAATTGGCTTCGCCTGGGCCCTTCTCCCAGAACAGTAAGTATGTCCTTGGGGCTCCTGGGGCTCTGTCCTCAATTGGATCCAGCCGGCTCAAGCCTCCACCATCCGCCCCACCCGGGCCCGCTCCCAGCTCTGCCCTGCATGTCTGTAAACAACCTGGTTCTTGTCAGGCATTTCCTGAGTGTGTGTTCTGCACAATCCACCCTCCTGGGATTCCACCAGCCACACAGCCCCAGGAAATGAAGGGCAGGGAATGGCAGGGTGGCCTCTGCCCCTTGGAGTGGTGGAGTCTCTTGGCACCAAGGGGCATTGTGGGAGATGAGGGAGAGCCAAACCTGGAGTACTGGTGAGCACAGAGTCACAAAAGGTCACTCAGAGCTGGAAGGTTCTCAGACAGCAGGGCTGTGTCTCCCCTCAGCCTCCACTTGTGGACTGTTAAGTTTTCAGAAGTAGTAGTTATGACGCCCTCCCACTCTCTTACTCCAACAACACTAAGCACCCCCCCCCCCCCACACACACACACACACATGCCTCCCGATGCTTCTAGTGCTGCCTCTCCAGATACAGCTGGGACAAAGACTCATGGCTCTTCAGGGTGGGTGGGGGCCGATGGGAGTGAGCATCTGGCTCTGGCGTTATCTGCACGGAGGCCAATTCCCTCCCAGGACCACCCCTACCTAGAAGCATCATCATTCATTCCATCAAACATACAGCTGGGGCAGGAGGAGGCCCCGACAGGTGGACCGGCAGGGGAGGATGAGGTGCCGAAGTCTTCCCCCATCCCCCTGACAAGACAGATATGTCCCCTCTGAACATGCTGGGGGAGATTATTTTAACAAGCACTTTTGTACCAGGAAATCAGTGTGTTTAACCTAACAAGCAAAGAACAGCCCAGCGGGGCCCATAAATCTAGTTCCCACCTATTAATTTTATGGCCTACATAAAGCAGTGTTGAAGTCCAAAGTATATGTGACCTAAAAAGGCATTGCTCATTCTGACACATATACGATGTGCCCAGGACTCGAACCCTGACCCTGACCCTCACTCCAGGAAGCCAGCTCCCAAGCCGTTCAGGGTGCAGGGACTCACGCTGCCGAAACCTGCCCAGGCTCCTGCTCTCAGGAGAGCAGCACAGCTGGAGGAGACCGGGGAGGGTGGCTGGAGACTTTGGGCACCGCTGAGTCCATGTCCCGGAGGACCCTCGTGCCCCAGAGACCCCAGCCACTCCCAGGGGTGCAGAGTATAGTTGTGCAAGTTGGTCACTGTCTAATGCTCCCAGATGAAAGGACACACACACGGAGGGTGGAACCTCGCCTGCTCCGGTCATCAAGCCCAGCATCTCCGAGCAGGACTGTAGCCACCCAGAGGAAGGGACCTTTTTTGTAACCTACACCAAGCAGCTCTATGGACGGTACAGTTCCAGCTGTTTGGATACATCTGAGTCCCTGTCCTGACTTCAATGACTCACTCGATCCCCAGACCAAGGACTGGTCTTTACTCTCCAGGAAACACTGACTGTCCCTGATGGGCACTTGGGGATTTCTAACAGTAGCTACATGCTGATCTGCACCGAGCTTAGACACATTCTCCTTTCCCTTCCTTCCACACAACGGCTGGGACCGAACTGCCTGAGCCACCCCACCAACTACATATGGGTCCTCACTAAGCCATAAGAACCCTCAAGCCATGCCGCCTTACCCAGATGCACGGAACAACCCTAAGGACCTAACACCCCCAACGGCTCACTTACTCCTCTCAAGCCACACGCAGAGTGCAAACCCAAGTGCCTGTCCCTGCCAGCCTGCCCAGATCCCCGCTCCACCTTCTTGCCCTGCCAGGTCTTCGACTGACTCTGCTCAACACCTCCCACGGTCACCGAACATCAGCTGGACCTGGACTTATAAGATCCCACTCAGACACACACACCCTCCCCATCCCAGGGGAGCCCCAAGCCAGCCGACCTCATTCCATACAGAACCACACACTGACCCTAACTGCATGTCTCAAGCCTTCTCGGATTAGAGCCCCTGCTGGTGGGGTTAAGGAGCGTGCCCCCTCTGTCTGAGGCATCCACTTGCAGTCACAGTTTGGGCTTGGCAATGCATGTGCGTTCATGTTCCATAATACATCATTGTTAGCTTTCTTGTACAAATGTTTCTCCACGGCCGATTCCCTCAGAAGCTGACCCCGAGGCAAGGAAATGTGAGGGTGTTTCCTGTTTCCTTGGGAGGTGATCCCAGGAAGCATGGGCGAGGGTGGGGAGGATGGGGGTGGGGTGGGGACAGAGCCTCTACAAGGTGCATTAATGAGTAGAACACTGTTGGAATTCGGGCTTGCCCAGGGCTTGAAGCAGGAGCAAGGATCCAGCAGTCCCTACCTGTCATGCGTTCCCCAGGGGCATTCACTCCAGGCAATCCAGGCCTGTGCACATAGCTGGGGGCTACCCAGGGCAGAGTCCCAGGGGCTACAGCCCCTATAAGGTATGTAAGTACTGAGACGTATGGACAGCACAGCAGTTGTCTTTGCTCCATGCTTTCTGCTTAAATGTTTAAGGAAACTGGGTCTCTGGATCCCCACTTCTTTGAGCTTTAAGAACCCCGGTTTGAGAAATCTGTACTCTTAATACTCCATTCCCATATGCCATTGATGCCCCCACAAACGCCCTTTCCACCTGTCTGCTGCAACCCATTCTCTCCACCCTAGTCACACAAAGCAAACTCCCTGCCATTGAGTCTGATCTGACTCGTCTCGACCCTGTAGGACAGGGTAGAACTGCCCCTGTGGGTTTCCGTGACTGTAACTCTTCAGAGGACTACAAAGCCTTGTCTTTCTTCCATGGAGCTGGCTGGTGGTTTTGTACTGCTGACCTTGCGGTTAGCAGCCTAACTCCTCACCACATCATAGTCACAGACTGACCTCTAAACTCAATCATATGTGGGACACTCCCCCCCACACCCAACCTCTGAATCTCTGTTCATAAGCGTCTCTTCCTTTGGCGGCCTTACCCAGGAGACCACAAATTCATCCTCATGGCCAACGTCCTCCAATCAAGTTTTGTAATGGTCAGCAGACCCCTCAACACACTCTGAGCCCCCAAAGCTGGTCTCATCCAGATCTTCAAATCTAATAACAATGAGAAAAATGCCCATGCATTTCATTGCAAGTCCAACTCTACCTTGAATCTTCAACCACAAATGACCCCCAAGCACATGACCCATTCCCAATTTCAATGGCAATGGATGCTTCAAGTTCATCCCTGGTCACCTACTGACCCACAGACACCCCACAGTGAATAGTGAGCCCCGTGACCCATTTATTTCTGAACAGCCACTCATGGTGATGTCATTCAGGCCCACCGACTCCCCAGTTTCATGGAGTCCAACGCACTAACTCTCTCAACCCAACACGACAGTGGTCCATGAAACCCCAGCGAGCGTTGACTCCAGTTTTCCCATCACATGCTGACCCTCAATCCCAATCCTCACCTGTCACTCCTGTTCTGAACGTCACATGGCTTCTCATTGCCCAATTACAGCTATAGGTAGAGACCCTGAGCTGAACACGCACTGACCCATGAACCTAACAGAAGCCACGGCGACAGGCACATCATCCCCAAATCAGGCCCTCTTACACCAGAACAAGAGCATGCTCCAACCCCAGAATTCCACCTCCTCTTTAGGCCCAACCAAAGACTGATTCATTAAACTGAATCTCAGAGTGACCCCATATCAGCGGTCCTCTAACCCTAAAACTCCCTCCATGCCTTAGCCCCATCCTAGCCCAAGTCTATCCACAAACCTCCACCAAGTCTCGACCCAGCTGCAAAATGACCTCCCAAGGCTCAATCTCATTGGCCTTCAATTTACATCAATCAGAGGACTCTCTGATGGCAGTCCTAGGCCTGTGGGTGTCACCCATCTCCAGCTCCGTTAAACCCTGGCTACAATGAACCTTCCAAGCCTGGTACACACTGACCCTGTACCCCGACAATATAACAACCTGCCCCAAATCTTCACTTACCCTAACGTCTCTTACAACCGGAAGAACCTGCAATTCCATCCTCAGAGACAACCCCCCCAAGTTCAATTGCACACTTATTCAGCATCTCTCCAGACAAAGCACACACAGGAATGGCGATTCAAAGAGGAACTACCCCCAGACTCACGCTGGCAGCAGCGCCCACACCTGGCTGCCTGCTGTTCTCCTTTATGCCCTGTTTCCACCCCTCAGGAGGAGGCACCAGAAACTCTTGCCCAGCCAGTTAGGTTCAATCAACCCAACTACATCGCTCCTTTTGTTTATACCTCTGTCTTGACTTTATATGAGATAATTCCTCTTCAACTATGAACAAACTGACCTCCTCTAAAGGATACAGCTCCCTCATGGCTAAGTGCGGATCTCCACAGTTGGCTGACTGACTTGAATCAAGCCAGTCTGCACAGCCTGCAGGACAGAGGGGTCAGGAGTCAATGCTTGGTGGATGGCAGCAGGTTGCTTCGTCTCCCTAGGACTAATTCGATCCGCTAGATCAAGGGTGAGCACACTACTGTCGAGGAGCAAATCCAGCCACATGTCCATTCATTCGCCTATTGACCATGGCTGCTTTTAGGCTGAAAGGGGAAAGCGGAGTAATTTCTACAGGGACTCCAGAGCCCTTCAGGTTGAAAATGTTTACTCTCTGGCTCTCTACAGAAAACGCTTGCTTGCCTTGCTGTCTATGCCCTACCTTCTTCTCAGAGGATTTAATAACACTGATGAATTCTCTGTGTGATGGCTTGGATACAAGATACTTCCTTTCCTTCCTGGCTTCTCCAGGAAGATGCTCTTTGATGATGTGCTGATTGTTCATGATGATGATAATAAAACCTGTGATTGCCTGCCCCGTGCCCCACAACCTCTGGAGGAGGGGCTTATGTCAGACCACAGGGTCAAAGAAAAGGCCTTAGGCCTTGAGCAGCATCTATCAGGATGCTCCAGTCTCTGTTTACTGGGGACGTTCTTCCAGCATTATTGCTTTTGTTTATTGAAATCCAACCCCATGGCACTCACCACCCTTGGCCCTGGGCCCAGCCCTGCCCAGACCCCAGCCTGGCAGTCCTGGCCAAGAGCACTGGGGGATGGAGGGAGCACTGGCCAGGCCCCATTCCAGGAGCTCTGCTTGCTTACAGCCTAAGGCACATAATCTGCCCCCCGCCAACGTCTTGCTTACAAGACAGCATTTGGAGACAATTTCTCATCAGACCTTCTTGTAAACATCCTCCTGGATGAAGCAAGCCTGAAGGAGCCCTTATTAGAAACACCTGTTCCAGACGGCGGGCCTGGTGAATGACAGCTTGCAGAGCCTCCACGCACCCACCGCCCTGCCAACCTGGGGGCTGGTGAGATGGGTGGAACAGGGATGTGGGTGGGAGCAGTCACTTCTCTCCCTCTAGCCTCCTTGTTGGCGTTCCTAGATGATGCAAATGGTCCAACGCTCCACCTTGAGCCAAAAGATGGGTGGGTTAGAACCCACTGAGAGGCTCCTCCAAAGACAAGCCCGGTGACCCACTTCTGACAAAGATCACACCTCGGAAAGCCCTGTGGAGCAGATCCGCTCTGGGCACGTGGCACGTGGCACGTGGCACGTGGCTGTGGATGGAAACCAACTCCACAACTAACAATGTGAGCCTCCTCTCTAAGCTCATCATGTGCCAACCCCGTGGAGGCAGTGTTCGTCTCACGACAGTGTGAGGGGCTCCAGTGGAGGTCCACAGAACAGAAATCTCTCACCTGCTGGTTCTTGGGGTGCCTCAAACCCCTCCTTTATGTACCTCTTTGACTTATGCCTGGCTCTCTCCAGGTTCTCTAAGTGAAGGAATGGCCCTGCTTCTTTTCCACGCACACACCAAGAGAATCAAGCTATTGAGTTTCTTGTCACTTTGATGATGGAATGCGCCTATTGGAGACTTTCGGCACTTCCCAAGTTCAAGGGAAGATATCCGGGAAGAGACTGCTATATGGAAATCGGACGCTGGAAGCAGCCTTGGCATGTCAGTCCGGATGCAGAAAAAGCCAAGTCAGAGTCCAAAGATCCTATCTTCCACTATGGGGACGTTTCAAGCCATCTTCCCTGCTCCAAGCACATATTTTAGCTGGTGCAGATCCAAAACCCCATTTTAAGTAAGAGAAAGCAGTAGGAGATGGAAAGAGGAACTGTGTGAACTGAGCCCTGACCTCACTAAGCAATGATCAATCCTTATGCCATGCGCCCTCTGCCACTGGTCTTGGATGGAACCTTCTAGTACTGCCTCAACTGTCACTCACCTTACCTACAATCCTGGCCAAGCACCTCAGGCACCTCAGGTACAACCACTTGTTCCACTCTGCAGAATCTCCCAGTCAGTCACTTATCTGCTGACCTGTCCTGATACCAGTCAAAGCCACGTCCCTCAGCCTACCTGGTGGATGGGCAAGGAACCTCCTTTTGCTTGTGTGGCTGGGGCTTTGACATCCCGTTGTCATTCACACTCTTCCTAAGGTGGGTTTCTCGGGACTGGACAGAGACAGTGCACTGAGCTCTGTGTGGGAACAGGGTGGGGAGTGGTTGGCAGAAGACCCACCTCTAATGAGTTGGACAGAAAGAGTAAGCACGAGGCTCCGTGAGATAAATTAGTGAAAATTCAGTTCCGATAAATCCAGTTTCTTTCTTTCTTTTTTTTTTTTAAAAAGAAAGAAACAGCAACTGGTAGGAAAAGAAAATGTAATTTATGCCCATTGAAAAGAGGCCAGGTTTAAATTGATGAAGTCTCCTGTTTATGTAATAAATCCATTTCCATTCATGTCACCAATATATTTATCCACACATCCTGGTCCAAGTCAAATCTTCATTATTTTATTATTCAACAGGGGGCGGGCAGGGAGGGCAGGAGACCAGAGTTCTGTGTCGAATTAATAAAGTCTCACTTTCTCCCCCAGACTCCCCCTTGCACAGGGACAATTTATTCCTAAGAAGGAGGCAGAAGAACTGGATGCAATTTATGTGCTTTGAAAAAGACCCAAACGTAATTAGGCAAAGTCTCAAGTTCACCAAGAAATAAATCCCAGAGAAAGTAGCCTGGGGTAAAATTTACGTTCCCTGAAAGTCTGAAAGCCTTTCTCCCAGCGGCCTCCCGCCCCTCCCCCAGGCGTGTGCAGGCCACTGAGCCTGGTTCCAGAAGCCCAAGAGGCCTCCAAGGATTCCCCCTAGCCTGCATGTCCCTGGGTGCCCACACTGCTCCTCTCAGTCTTGAGGGACACACACACACACACACATTGCTCTCCTGAGGAAAAATCTGATCACTTCATTACTCCAAGGTGCTAGTGGTGGCAGTGATGACACTTTGGGATGGCTTATCTTGCAAAGAGTATATGCACGAGAGAAAGAAAAAACTGCGGGGGAGTTCCTTTACCTCTACAGCAAAGCTGAGGGATTGGGGTCCCCCCACCCCTGAGCAAGGCAGTTTCTCTAAGGCAGCGGTTCTCAACCTGTGAGTCGTGACCCCTTTGGGAGTCGAACGACCCTTTCACAGGGGTTGCCTGATTCCTAACAGTAGCAAAATGACAGTGATGAAGTAGCAATGACAATAATGTTATGATGGGGGGGTCACCACCGCATGAGGAACTGTATAAAAGGGTCACGGCATTGGGAAGGTTGAGAACCACTGCGTTAAGGGACACCGTAATGAGCAGCCCTTCCTTGGGCAAGGGAGAAGGTGGGCACAGGAGGTTCCCATGGTGGGACCACTCCCCTCCTAGTTGATGTTCTTCCCTTTGGCGCGAGGTGTGCAAGAGGGCATGCCGTGTGTCCAGTAGGTCGGGCATTTGGAAGTTAGGCAAGGGTGGTCTAGAATTTCTAAAACCACCCATATGGAGAATGCGGGAAAGGCCCAAGTTCCTGCACTGGGGGTCGGGGACAGCGGGCAAGGAGGAGGTTTGGCTGAGCGGAAGCCTGTGGTAAGGGGGACAGAGTGGAGCTTGCTCCCTCCCAGGGAGAGGGGGACAAAGGGCTTCCTTGGAAGGAGTACTCAGTCACTTGAAGTTGGAGACTGCCCTTCCCCTCTTTCATTCGCCATGTGATTCCCAAAGAATATAGCTTTGTGTGGTCCTGGTAGTGAAGGTGTGCCCGGGGCTGAGCCCACCCTGGGTGGGACGCTCCTGAGAGAGGAGTCACCTGGCTCCAGACGGATTTTGTGGAGTCTGAGCTCCTGACAGGTCTCCAACCAGGCCTTCTTCTCCCTTTACTGACAGGCATCCCGCCGGATCCTGGGAAGCAGAGCCAGAGCCCCCTGCAGGCTGATGACCAGGTGTGCGCCAGCCCAGGCGGGGCCACAGAGAGGAGGGGCAGGCAGGACAGGGACACGCAGGGGGAATCTATAGGACTCAGTGCAGCATGATAGGGGCTGGGGGAACGGAACCCATTAGAAGGTGCTGGATAGAGTGGAAGAAAACGGGAAGGGGCGGGGACAAAACTTCAAATGAATGGAAGAGAGCAGGCCTACTAGTTGAGTAGAGACTGGTAGAAAGAACCCTGTTACACACCTAAAAAAGGCAGTGTGTTAGTCTGGGTGAACTAGAGCAACAAATTCGTAGACACTCATGTGTGTAAGGGAGAACTTTATATCAAACATTAAGAAAACATCCCAGCCCAGTCTAGATCAAGTCCATAAGTCCACTTTAGCTCACATGTCTGATACCAATCTATATATTCCTCTTCAGACTCATGAAATACATGCAATGATGCTGAATGCAAGAAGATCACAGGCCACTGGGTAGAAAGTCTTGTGGATCCGGTGGTAGTGGAAGTATCTCGGCGCTGGCAGGGATCTCCACATGGCTCCTCCAGCTCCAGGGCTCTAGCGTAGCTCCATGTGTCTTGTCAACAGAAATGCCTCCCAGGGAGAGTGTGTGTATCCCGCCTCCAGTGAGCTATTTATCTCCTTAGTGCCTCCAAATGAGGTCATCAAGCTGCATGCGACCTGATTGACAGGCTAAACTCCACCTCTTTACTCTTAATAGTCTCAAGTTGACAACAGATTATGTAACTACCACAGGCAGGGTGGGGAGGAGGTGAGTGGAATGTCTAGGTTTCTGGCTTGAGCCCCGGGGACAAAGGGGACACTGTTTGCTGAGCTGGGGGCATTTGGGAGGGGGGCATGGGAGGCGGTTGGTGAGAAAGATGATGGGTCCACTGGAATGAAGAGCAGGTGTGGGGGCAAAACATGGAAACGTGAGCTTCCATCTGGGGCCAATGAGTTGGCCAAGATGCTGCCATACTCCTGAGGCTTGCCTGTAGGGTTGGGATCAGTTGCTTTGGAGAGCACGTGGGAGCTGTTGGCACAGAGCTAGGCTCTGCAGGTGGCAGGCTTACTTGTTCAGCGGGGAGGGTGGTGGGAAGAGAGGCCCAGACTGTCCCCAGGATCCCACTCAGGAAGAAGGACCACAGACTGACCTAGAGGCCCCTTCAGAGGAGGAGGGAGCCACAAGGGGGACCCATTCCGCAGTGTCCCATGCGAAGAAGAGCGAACAGGCTGGAAAAGCTGAGCTGCCTTTGAGGGCGCGGCAGAGAGGGCGCCTGATGACCTTCATGAAAGCCCCTTTGGTGGGTGAGGGCACAGGGCAAGGCCAGCTCTCAGCAGGTGAAGCAGGGAAGGGGGAACACCCTGCAGTGGGGCCATGGAGGAGACCGAGCTTTGGGCAGGAGAGAGCCTGGGGCATGTTTACAAGACGAGAGGCTGGAGCCAGGCAATGGGAACACTCACGGACCAGGTAGCACTGAGGACGAAGAGGAGACAAGGTGGGTGCAGGGAGGGCCTGTCAGAACGGAAGGGGATGGAGCGAAGCAGATCTGGTGGGGCCACTGTGTCATCTGAGATGGAGGGCAGACAGTTCTGGACACGAGATGTGTCTGTGGAGGGGACATGCAGAGTTATAAGCATTCTCTCAGAATGCAGGGTGGCAGGGTGGCTTCATGGAGACACCCCCTCTTTCCTAGCTGACCCTCTTGAGAACTTGTTCAGAACTTGTGCTAGCCACTGCAGTACAAGGGTTCCCCTTGGCACTGATGGCTGGAGTGTCCCTCAGAGAACATGGACCCTCCTCGCCATGGCCCATCGGACCAGGCTCTGGATGGGACCCGTTTCTGAGTCTGCTTTTCTCTGCGGGGCTCTTTGGGCACAGAGTCTCCACGGGAGGTGGAGCCTTGCTGACTCCCCATGATTCTAGCACACCCCCGATTGCCACACTGGGAGTGACCCAGAAGCGGGAAAAGCAGAGCCCCCCGCCTTAGCAGGCTTCCCCACCGCGGGCCACACCTCTGGGAAAGTCATGGTGACTGAAAGGGGCCATCTGATCCAACTTCCACACGATTGCTCAACAACCGCCCATGGCATACGTTGACGGGAACCGGGCTCGCAGGTCAGCCAAGGGGCTGGTGTCTTTGGTGATGCAATCACTGTTGTCTGTGTGGCATGGGCTTCGTTGAGGACTCAGAAGGGAGCCCCCCACCCTTCAACGCCACGGGCTCCCCTCTGGCAGGCTTGAAGGCAGGTGTGGGTAAGAGCTTAGGGCCAGTGGTGAACAAACTGGGACCTGCCTTTCCAGGGTGCCTGCGATGAGGACCGCTGGATCACTGTCTGACATCCCTGATCTGGGCAGCAGAGATTCTGCTTATAAAATTCCTGCTCGTTGAGGCTCTCTGGAAAGTCAAAACTCCCTGGCAAACGGAACAGAGCAGTCCCAGAAGAACACATCAAAGGAATCCCTGGGGGGCCAGAGGCCCTGCCGCTCAGCCACTCCAAGAGCACTCACTTCTCCAGAGCCAGAACCCTCGCTGCTGTCTCACAGGAGGCCCAGGACTTGGTGAAGGGGGACTGACAATAGACCTGGGCACAGAGGGAGGAAACAGGTACAGGAAGCAGCGCAAGCCCCAGTCAGAAACATTTTTTAGCCGCAGAAGCCTGGGTCTCCCGCCCTGTTTGGCATCACCCCCTACAAAGCTCCCATCCCAAACAGCGCACCCAAACTCACGGCCAAGGAGTTCATTTGGACTCCTAACGACCTGATAGGGCAGAGTAGAACCGCCCCTGTGGGTTTCCAAGATGGGAGTGCAAAGCGGCATCCTTCTCCCGAGAAGCGAGAAGCGGCTGATGGATTTGAACTGCTGGATTTGCAGGGAGCAGCGCACACAGCTCGTCACCCACTCCACTACCAGGGCTCCTTACAGAGCTTCCTGGTGGCCCTTGATCTCCCAGAAGAAGCCCCTGAGAAGAGGAGGAAAGACCCCCGGGAGCTAGGGAAGGAGTACAGGAAAGATGCTTTGTAAGGGGGTGATTTCATGTGAGCCCCAGCCTCTGCC
>NW_022103906.1:76567929-76573384 GCF_000313985.2 Echinops telfairi | reverse complement strand
TATTTTTGAAAAAAATCATTGCTGAACCAACCTAAGAGTTCATACTTGGGCCATGTTTCTCGGAGCCCACCAGCAATCATTGATTTAGAACTGCCTTTTGGTTCTCGGCTTGCATTTCATAGCTACAGTCAATACCAACCCACCAACTCTCTCCCATTGAGTCGAATCCAAGTCATAGTGACCTTACAGGACAGGGTGGCGTTTCCCCTGTGGGTTTCCGAGACTGCCTCTTTACTAGAAGCAGAAAGCCTTATCTTTCTCCCATGGAGTGGCTTGTGGTTTTGAACTTCTGACCTTAGGGTCAGCATCTCTATGCCTCACCACTGTGCCACCAGGGATCGTCCACAGTCAATGGTAAGCTCCATATAACTGTATGTGTGGTTTGAAACTTAGCGAATTGTAGGAAGCGTTTCTTGTTGAATGAGGAGGATGTTGCCGAAGGTGTCCTCCATAAAAACAAGCTTGTTCTCCACCAGGCCCACCCACAGGTCCATCCATTTTCTTTGAGTTCACGGTCAAGAAGCCAGAAACCCCAGCCTACATTTGAGAATCGGGTGAATAATCCCTTGGCTGTGGCTGCGAGGAAGTTTGGAGCCAAATTAGTAGCCCATCTGTCTTGGTGATTCAGACATGTGAGTTTCCATGGACTCCAAGCTGGACAGAGGGGACGCTCATCTTCGACTGCAGGTCTTATCCAATTCTTCACCAAGGAGCTTGTAGGAATTTCTGGTCTACTGAGAGATTTACAAACGTTTCTCTTTCTCCTTGTCTTCACTCACTTGTGTTCCGTCACCATTTAAGGTTGGCCAAGGGAGAACGGTGTCTTCGTGCTTCTTTAATTAGCTATATTCCTAACTACTTGGAGGAGTGGGTTACCTGCTAAGCTGCTAATGGCAAAGTCAACAGTTCAAACCCCATGAGTTGCTCCGCTGGAGGAAGATGAGGCCCTCTGCTCCCCGAGAGATGCACCGCCTCGGAAGCCGCTCTGGAGTCACGGTGACTTGGAAGTGACTCGGTGGCAGTGGATTTGGATTAGTGGGAACGACTCAGAAGCATCCTTGCATGTGTTTATTTGCTCTTTTAATATATAAATCACTGTCTTGGGGGCTCTCATGGCTCTTAGAACAGCCCACACATCAATTGCATCAAGCATGCTGGAACATACGTTGCCACCATCATTTTCAAGACATTTTCTTTCAGCTCCTCTTTTTCCACTCTCTTCTTCCCTCCTCTTTTCATGTACTTATTGGCCTTGTCATTAACTCATTTGTAAGTTACCTGCCAGTTACCCCTCTTTTCGATTGGAATATTGGTATTGCTCTTTATGGACGTCTGTAAAATTTTCAAGATCTCTCTATTTCCTTTGACGCCTGGTTTTTACCTGACTTCCCTAATCGGTTCTGTCTCCATCTCAAGTTGTAAGCTATGTGTTTCCGGACTCTTAGTCGATACATCTTTTTCTCCCAGCAGTTCGTTGGCACATAATGTGCATGTCATACAATCTGAAAGTTCAATTGTTCAGTCATTTCAAGGAGAATTGTACCAGCGTCACCACATCTCCTAGTGCCTACGTCTATATAAGCTGCATCAGGACTTGTGAAGTTGTATTAATCTGGGTAGGCCAATTGTGGTAACAAACAACTCCCACATTTAAATGGCTTTTAACCCAGTGAGTTTATTTCTCTCCCTGGTAGCGGTCCAAAGCAGGTGTTGCTGTCGGAATAGGACACAGCAGGGCCTCCAGTCCCTTACTGAGAGAAGGCAAGTGAATTAGAGCGAATGAGCGAGTGCCCGGCCACCTCTAGATGTCACCCCGTCTGTCAGGCTTCAGAATTGTCCCCTGAATTGGAAGTGGTTCTATAACCAAGACCTCCTTTTGCAGGGAGCGTTGGACATTGAGGCCCACCCCTGAGAGCACATCTGAAGTGTGTCAGCCAGGGGAAGGGAGGTGCCCGGCTGTAGCCCATCGCTGAAAGCAGTGGGACATGCCGCTCTGGGGCTGGGCGCTGCTGCAGCAGCTTCGTGGACAGGGTTGGATGGAGGGTAGCCAACATCAGCAGAGCTGCTGGGAAAGTCAGCGAGAAAGAGGGCACAAGGAGCCGTAGACTCTCAGGCTTAGAGAGGGATAGAAGTCAGTCAGGCCCCTCAGAGAGTCTTCACTTGCAGCTTGTTCACGGTACAGAGGTGCCCTCCAGAGAGGAGAGAATGAGCTAGAATAGAGCCCGTGAGCAGCTCATTTACCAAGGCACTTTTCGGGCCCAGGACCGGGTCCTCCAGAAGAGTCCCAGCTCTTCCTTTGGAAACTATAAGATATGGTCCCCGTGCACTGCCTCCTGACCCCCTGCCCCTGTTTCTGCCCTAACTCTGGGTGGGAAAGGGATGCTTCGGGAGGTGGAACTTGGAGGTCACTCTTCCACAGGGGCAAGCTGGCATGGGGGCTGACTATCTGCAGACTCTTCAACCTGGTGTGCACCATTGGGTGATACCTCCCCATCCAGGGCCTCCCCAGTCACTGCCCTCTCCTCCTCGCTGAGTCTGGTATATCAGACACCCTCGCTGCCGGAGGCCACTCCCCATTGAGAACCTGCTCTGACCTCTGAGGCCAGGAGGGATGGACAAGACAGGTGGGACCACCTCAGCCTTGTGCCTGGGAGTCCAGGGCACCTGCCAGGAGGAGACCACTGCTGCAGTCCCCACACAACTCCACCAAGGAGGGCAAGCCCCTGCCAAGAACCTGCCCCCTGCCGGGAGATTTCTTGTATTACCACACGCTTCCTTTGTTGCAGGTAACAAATTTCAAAGGGCCAGGTTTGCCAGGAAGAAGCAATGGTTTGCCCAAAGTCCCCATGGGCTCAGCAGCCCTGGGCCACACCCCTGGCGGCTGCAGGGGGAGCCCACCTGGCCTCCTGGGGAGAGAAAGGAGCCGGAGCTGGCTCTGCACGCGTTCTCACTCGCTCTTTTTGAAAACGGCGAGTGGATCTGAGCGGCTCCTTCCCGAGGAGGCAGAGGGAGGTCAGGCACGGTTTAGTTCTAGCAAAATAAAATTTTATGTTCCTTAAATACACAAAGTCACCCCGAGCGGCCATTAACGGAGTGTGGTCAAGGACAGGGGCCGGCAGCTTCAGCCGTGAGGTCAAGAAGTCCCTGTCTCCAAAGGCCGCAGCCCACCCTTTGCCATCCGGAACCGCGCAGGGTCCGGCAGCTCCTCTTATTATCATCTCATTCCCACTAGGAGTTTATTGGGCACGTGTTCCCGGCAGCAGGGTCCAAACCCTTGATGCCCTTGCGAAAGCATCACAAATTCTAAATTAGAGGGGCTGAGCTCACAAGGGCCCCTCTCCCCTCTTCTTAGGTTTCTCCCATTGTGCCCTCCTCGTCCCCACCCCCACCCCCACTCCCTGGCTAGAATGTCAATTCCCTGGGAGGCGGGGCTCTGATCTTCTATTTCATCCCTTGCTAACCTGTCACGGGTGGTGCTTTGGGGAAGACAGAACATGAGAATGTCGCCGGGGCCACCTTACAAGGCAGAGGGGTTGACTCTGGAGAGGCCATGTGGCCTTCCTTTCTGTCACCATGTTTTCAATGCTCACTTGGTACTCGACGACGATTCTGATGTCGCCTTGTCCCCACACGTTGGAAGGGTCACCTGAGACGAGCTCCTCACTCGGCCTCATCCAGACTAGTGGTGATGGAAGTGGAACCAGAATTTCTGTTGGGGGAGGGGGGGTCCGTCTTCCAGGAGGCCGTTAGCATCTACACGATCAAATGCAGCCTCCTCCTCTGGTCTGAGAGGGCTGGGCCATGCCCCCTCCTTGCTGCCCTCATCCAGCATCATACCACGTACTATCAACTTCCCAGCCCAGTCTTCACAACCCACCCCAAAATAGGTTTACGGAGGTAGACCCCACCTTCCCCCCCAACCCCGGTTGAAAGCTAAAACAAGGAAATGATTAAGGCAACACACACAGAGAGAGAGAAAGTTAGGAAAATGGATATTTTAGTCAATTATTCACAGGGGTGGAGGGAGTTCCCTGGCATGAAGTTGCTCCTCACCACCCTCTTTCACCCACCTACCCCACTCCCACCACCCCAACCCTGCAGGGTCCCCTTCCCACCCCCACCCCCAACAAGGCTCTGCTCCCAGAGACAGCTCTCAGGCAGGCGGTATCTGCTCAGGGAGGAGGTCTTGCTGGAGTAAACACATTGTACCACACCAGCTGATTCCAACTCATGGGGACCATGTGTGTGGGGACCCAAGAAGAACTGTGCTCCCCTGTGTGTTCAACAGTTGGTTTGTCTGAAGTAGATCTAGATCACCAGGCCTTTCGTCCAGGGAGCCTCTGAGTTAGAAGCAAACCTTCGATCTTTTTGCTAGCAGGGGAGCACGTTCACCCTGTGGACCCTCCCAGGGAGGCCAAAGAAAACACAGGAGCTCCGAGTTGGAAGCAACTGTCCTACCAGCTCCCTGGGGTCATGAGGCTGTCCCGTGTCAGGAGGCAGCAGACAACTGGCTTTGAGCCTAGGAGGGACACGCGCCTTTACCTCTCTAACCCGAAGGGGCCAGGAGAGTGTTTGGAGGGTTCCTCTACTGCTAGTGACAGGGTTTGGGGGTGAACAGTGGAACCAGATGCACTCCGCTGGGATGGGGACACTGGGGTCCCGTCTCTTGAGCTGTTTGGACATGTTGTCCAGCATGCTGCTACTCCTCAGGGGACTGACTCTCATGGACGTGGAAGCCCAGGCTGGGGGTGAGGGGGGTGGGGGGGTACGAAGGAGGCAGATGCTGCCACCTGGTCTCCACTCCCACAGCACAGGGCCGGGGTGGGAGTGGGTCATAAACTTAAAGAGCTGAGGAATCCATATGGGCGGAAATAACTTCTGGGAAGGAGGCAGGGTGAGATCCGGGGGTGGGTCGGGGGGCACGTGTGTAGGAGCCTTCTCTTTAGGGGAACAGCAGCAAAGAAACGGCTCGCTGGTCTGGGAAGCCTTGTCCCAGGATGCCCCTGCTTCTGGGACTCGCGAGACAGTGGGGTGAGCACGGACAGTGGGGCCCCAGGCCACACACAGTAGGTCTGAGGAGGGATGCCAGGGTGTGTTCCTCAGAAGTTTCCAGGGGCTGCTGGGGCGGCTGCTCTGGGATCCACACTGAGATCCCAGCTGGGTGGGGAAGCTAACCTGCTCTGGGAGGAGGTCCAGCCCCTTCTGTTGGCAGGAAGAGGGGCAAAGCTCTCTGCAGTGGTCCGGGAGGGTCAGGCCAGGAAATGGACCAGAGGATCCCTCAGCCATTTTCCTACCTTCCACCTCATCGGAGGAGAGCAGGGAAACCGTCAAAGATGAAGTTCACCATCCTCAAGGGAGATGCGGGTCTCCTGGACGTGGAACCTTAGTTGTGTGAGTGTGTGTGTGTGTGTGTGTGTGTGTGTGTGTGTGTGTGTGTGTGCTTTGGGGAGACGGA
>NW_022103906.1:76563558-76567645 GCF_000313985.2 Echinops telfairi | reverse complement strand
GCCTGGCCCCGAGGCTGGGCCACATGTGTGCCTTCTCTTCATCAGCTCAGAGTGACCTTCCCATGGCCGAGCCACAGCGTGCGCTCAGTACATAACCCTGAGCTGAAGTTGATTGAGAGCAGAGCGGGGAGCACCGGGAGTGGAAGGCGAGGGATGGCAAGACCCTGGGCTCCCAACCGCTGTGCTAAAAGTGGAAAGCACAGTCCCGGCCGCCGCGGAGTCTTGGCCTTGGTCCTTCTCTCGCCATCTGCTTTGCAAGGAGGAAAGCGGAAAGAGGCCACAGCACATGTTATTCACTTGCTGGAGTCGCGGAGTGAGGCATCGGGGATGGGATGGTTAGGGAAGAAGGCAGGTCTTCCAGCCAATGAATAGTGCCCCCCACCCCCACCCCCAATTACCCTGTGCTTTGGGCCCCAAACCCAGGGCACACCCTGACCTTCATCCTCCTCGTTCAATCCCTCGGGAAGTCCGGCCAACTCTCCTTCCAGCACATTCTCAAAGCCATCATGCCTTTCTCTCCGCTTGGCTGGTGGCCCTGGTCCAGGCCACTCTGTTCATTTGCTTCGACCCCTACAATATGTCCTCTAGACATCCTTTTCCCCAATTTTTGTCTCTCTAATTCAGTCTAGCCAGAGTAAGTTTTTTTAAAGGTAAACTAGCCATCAAGCCCTTCAAAGATGCCCTCTCAATCTTGGATAAAATCGGACTCCTTGCTATGGTCTTCCACACCCTTCCGGAGGGGTCCCCACACCTGTGCTTTGGCCACAGCAGCTCCCCTGCCATCCCTGGCCCGTCCCCCTCTGGCCTTCCTACATCCACTCTTCAGGAAGGTCCAGCCCAGAGCTTTCCACGTTGCAAGCCAGGCTCACCTGCAAGTCAGGAGCACGCCCAGGGCACCAGGGCGCTGCTGATTGAGTGATTGATGGTTGGAGCAACACCAACCCCAAGAGGAATCAGAAAGGATTTCCAGCCCTATGGCAGCCCCGAGGGAGCTAGATTTTAGAGTCACCAGACGCTACATCGGTTTGTAGGGACACAGCTGCGCCAGGGCCCTAGACAAGCAGGAGCACCTCGCCACACCCTGGGGAGGAGGTGGGGAAGCTGGGCCGGTACTCCGCCACCACCCAGGTGAAAGGGCCCCTGGAGTTGTCAGCACACAGTCTGCGGGGCGGCCATATGTAGTGCACGGGGCAGGGAGGTGGGGAGGGGTGTCTAACATGAGGATCTGTTCCTAGTGGGGGTGGAGGGGCGGGGCTCTGGGAAAGTGCCTCATGGTGGGAGGAGGGTCTCAGTGATACTCCTGTCTCCTTGGTCTCCTGAGTCCACTTTATAAAATGCTTTTGCTACTATAGGGACCTCTGGTCAATACTTGAAATCTTCCCAAAATTCTAACCAACGTCACTGCCATTGAGTCGATTACAACTCATAATAGCCATATAGGGCAGAGTAGAATGGCCCCTGTGGGTTTCTGAGACTGTAACTCTGTACGGTAGTAGAAAGCCACATCTTTTTTCAGGGAGTGGCTGGTGGTTTTGAACTGCTGACCTTGCGGTTAGCAGTCCAACATGTAACCATTGCGCTAGCTCAATCCTAAAATATAATTAAAGAGTAAAATGGCAATACGTGGTTCCCACATTTCCAGTCTCCTCTCTGCTTCCCATCCGTATGGTTACTGACCCGATAGGCCAACACCTCCCTCATTGCTCTTAACTGCTGCCGTGTCTACCTCATGCACAGCAGAAGAGACCACCACCTGGCCCTGGGCTGCCCCCAAGGCTGGTTGGGAATTGGGCCATTGTGACCCCTAGTGTTCGTATTGGCTGACTTTTGAAAATAGATCACCAGGCCCTACTACCTAGTCCATCTGAATGGACAAGCTCTGCTGAAACCTGCCTGGCATCCAAACACACGCAGCAGCCTAGCAATGCACAAGGCCCCACTGGAAGCGGGGTGGCAGTTGCATGTGAGATGCATCAGCCAGAGACCAAAAGGGGGTCTCCTGCCTGCAAGGTCGGGGCTCTACCACGGGGTCACCACTAGCCTCACACCTGAGTGTGAACCAGAAGAGCTGGGTCTCACCTCTCGAGGTGCCTGCCACAGGAATTACGATGATCACCACGGCTTCTGTGGACAGGGCTGGGGTAAGATGGGAGCTTGGGAATGAAAGGAACTTGCTGGCCCCTCTCAAAGTAAACTCCAAAGTGAAAGAATTGGAAGGCAGAACAGAGACGTGGGGAACGACACTATTGCTTCTTGATATGCTTCTAATTTGGAGATGTTGGCACAGGGCTGGCTGCTGGGAGCCAGTAGGGCAGGCGGGGACCAGCACTGATCTGGAGCCAGGAGACCCAGGGTCCCGGGGCCTGGCCTAGCCCCTTTCTGCCTCTATTTCCCCTCCTGCACATGAAGGGGCCAAGCCCCCCAGCTCACGGCCCTCCTCACTCTTTGAGTCTGGGATTCTATTTAAGAAGGCAAGAACTCACAGCCCATCTGGTTCCCATTGAGGAAGCTGCGTTTTCTCAAGTGCCGCCCCCCGCCCCCCTGCAATCCACAGATTCCCCCCATGTGACTCCATTGTCTCCCAATGGTGTTCTGTTTTACAGACTGGTGTTCTGTGTGCGTGATTTGAGTTTGGGGACTTTTTTTTTTAAATCCCCCCCACATAGCCTTCCCTCCCTTTTCCAGAAAAGGCGGAGCTTGAACTTTTGACTGCCTGAAACCCTGGCAGGGAGGGGCCGGGGCTGGGAGGCGATGAGGCTCCGGTGCAGGAGGAGATGGATGGCTCCCTGTCTCCTACTGCCTATTCTCGGCTCCTTCTTTTACTGCTTCTCCGTTTGAAGCGATCATCCTGGCGGGCTCTCTCTCACACAGGATTCAGTCCAGCAGAGATGAGAGAGGAGGCTGGGGATCAGGAATCAGTTCGTTTCAACAGTTCAACTGGCGATGTTTCTTAAGCCGCCTGGCCTTGGACATGCAGGAGCTGATGGAGGCAAGAGGCAAGGGCACAAATAACTCAGCTCCCAGGTGAGAACCCGAGTGGGGATATTCACAGGATGTCCCGTGAAGAGAGGAAGAAGGTGTGGTCCGCCACCGTAGCAGAGGGGATATAAAGAACTCAAAACTCAACTCACTGCCAGGACTTAATTCTGTCTCATTGCGATCCAATAGGAAGGACAGCGCAGAGCTTCCCTTACAGGTTTCTGAGATGAGAGATTCTGGAATTCTGTACGAGAACAGAAAGGCTCATCTTTCTTCTCCCATGGAACGGCTGATGGTTCGAACTGCTGGCGGCCCAACCCAATCCACTACACCACCAGGGCTCCAAAAAGATTCCACACCCACTCATTGGTTCATTTATTCATTCCACAATTGCTAGGCCTCTCTTAGGAACCTTAATGGTGTAGTGGTTTGGCATTGGGCTACTCCTGCAAAGCTGGTAGTTCAAAACCACTGGCCCCTCTGTGGGAGGAAGACAAGGCTTTCTACTCCCATTAAGAGTTTTTTTGTTGCCTTTTTTCCCCAACAAAGTCTCAGAAACCCACAGGGGCAGTTATACCCTGTCCTATGTGCTCTCTATGAGCCAGGGTCAACTTGATGGCAGTCAGAGAGGAGTCAGGAATCTCTGGGTCACGCAAACAGTTTGGCTGCTAACGGAAAGGTGGGAATTGAATCGACTCGGCGGTAATGGTTCTTTAAGTGGTGAGCCCTGTGCCCAACCTGGCACTGGGTGCAGATCAGAAAGTAACCCAAGCATCGCTTCTGGATCATGAAAGGGGGCCTGTCCTCTAGAGGGAGAGAAGGCATCATGCAGATCATAGCAAACATACTTTTTAAAACTCCAGATTCACTGCCAGCAGGGCTCTTCTGACCTTGGAGGACAGAGGAGCACTTCTCTGTGGGTTTCCAAGAATAACTCTTGGTGGGAGTGGAAAGCTTCAGCATTTTATCACGGAGCAGCTGGTGGGGTCAAACTACTGGCCTCACTGTTAGCAGCCCAATGTGTAATCCGTTCAGCCACCAGGGCTCCTGTGATAGTGTGTGTGCGTGAGAGAGCGTATGGTTACTGACCCGATAGGCCAACACCTCC
>NW_022103906.1:76527735-76563458 GCF_000313985.2 Echinops telfairi | reverse complement strand
GAGAGAGAGAGAGAGAGAGAGAGAGAGAGAGAGAGAGAGAGAGAGAGAGAGAGAGAGAGATGCTAGGAGCCATTATGAAGGAGTCTTATTTAAATTAGCTGACCCATAAGAAAGTGACATTTGAACAAGGCTTAAGGGAGAGGAGGGGTGAGTAGGAAGTAGAGTGTCTACACTGTCAAACAACAGAAAGGAGAGCAACACGGGAGGACAAGGGCAGCCGGAGGCAAGGGGAGCCGGGAGAGGAAGGCAGGGGCCAGATCATCTAGGCTTAGATAGTGCTGGAGTTCAGGGTCTGGGGTTATTCTGAGGTCAAGTTCAGGGGGAGGTCAGTCTGAAATAGGGCCAGGGTGAAGCTTTCGATGCCAAAATTAGAGGTTGGTCTGTAGCCAGAGTTAGAGTCTGTCTGAATCCAAGACCACGGTCATTCTGAGGTCAAGTTCAGGGATCCATCTGAGGACAGAGTTAAGATCAGTCATTCATTAGATGACCCTGAGCAACTCCCTGGTTGAGGCCCCTGAGGTACAGGGCTGGGCCTGATAACAACTCTGCCCTCCTGGCACTTACAGTTGCATGGGAAATACAGTCATCAAACAAGTAATTGCCTGCACTGTTCCTTAATCACCCTTGCAGGGAGTCCAGTGGAGGAGAGAGCTGGATGCCACAAGGTCCCATTGTATTGTGCTCAAAGATTCTGTGGGTGAGGCCTTGCAAAACGCATAGCAGTCAAGGGCTGCCACTACAGATCTGGCCAGTCTGCCGGGCTGAAGGTTGTTAGTATCTGGGGGCTAGAATCATCTACAGGCTCCTCCATTCACAGGTCTGAGACCAGGGCCAAGGCTGACCACCAAACAGCCCACATGTGGCTTCTCCATGTGACTTGGTTTCCTTACAACATGGCAACCTCAAGGTATCTGGGCTCCTTCCACGGCTGCTAGAGTGTCAAGCAAAGTCACTCCTGGGAACAGGCAGAAGCCGTGTCACCCTCTCTGACCCCACAGCAATACCACGACACTCTATTGGTCGAAGCAGTCAAAAAACCCCAAGAGGCCAGGGGCTGCGGTGTGGACTCTACACCTGGTGGGAGTGGAGCCAGGTTGCATTGTCGAAGAGCTTGCGAGTTGAGAGATAGATGAAAATCTTTGGAAAATACCATCTGTCAGAGACACCAGCAGACGAGGGTCCATTGGAGCTGAGGATATAAGGTCCCAGTCCCTGAACAACATTAGGACGTTTCCTCCTGGAACGCACACTGGTCTCGTCCACAGTGGGACTTCACCACCTTGAAAGCCGTCCTAACCCCCCAGGAAACAGCTGGGGGGTGGTAGGATGAGAAGATTCAACATATAGAGTAAGCTCTGCAACCGATTAGATTTCAAACACTCCCCTCGGCTTGCAGTGCAGAGAGAGGGCTGACCATGTCCTACGTCTTGGTTCTAAATCCCCGTCCCACTGTCTGTTTTCCCTTTGTATAATGGGACTTGACTTCTACTGGCCTCGGCCTTCAGTATGGATCACAACTCCATGTTAAGAAGGTCAAAATCCCCACAGCCGGACGTAATGGAGAAGAGATTGAAGTTGTCGAGGACTTTGTCTTGCTTGGATCACCATCAATGCGTATGGATGGAAGCAGCACTCAAGAGACCAAAAGACATGCCATATTGGATACATATGTTGCATAAGACTTTTTTATAGTGTTGAAAAGGGAGCATATTACTTTGAGGACTCAGGTGCACCTGCCTCAAGCCATGGTATTTCAGATCGCTTCCTATATATGTGAGAGTTGGACATTGGATAAGAAAGACTGAAGAAGAGTTGATGTGTTTGAAGTGTGGTGCTGGTGGAGAATATTGAAAGTGTCATGGGTTGAGAAAAGGGTGAAGCAATCTGTCTCGGAAGAAGTTATGGCCTGAGTGCTCCTTAGAGGCAAGGATGGTGAGACGTTGTCTCACGCACTTTGGACATGTTTTCGGGAGAGACTGGCTCCTGGAGAAAGGCATCCTGCTAGAGGCAGTGCAAGCGAAGAAGGCCCTCCAGGAGATGGGCTGACACGGTGGCTGCATCAATGGGCTCCAGCATAGGAACAATTGTGAGGACAGGGCAGGACTGGACAGTGTTTTGTTCTGTTGTGCACAGGGTCACTGTGGGTGACCGACTCAATGGCATCTCACAGCAACAGGAAACTGGAGGTGAGCTTACCTTTCATTGGTTTCATATTTTAAAGTCCCTTGGTGTCTTGCCAATAACCAAACCAAATCCACTGCCATCAAGTCAATTCTGATCCATAGCAACCCTGTAGCACAGAGTAGAGCTTCCCCTATGGGTTTTCAAGACGAATTCTTTACAGAAGTAGAAAACCTCATCTTTCTTCTTCGGAGCAGGTGGTGGTTTTGAACTGCTGACCCTGTGGTTAGCAGTCCGATTCACAACACTACTCTATCAGGACTTAGAAGTATCAGTTGTTCATAGCAAGTTATTGATTCAATTCGAAGCTTGTGCATCAAATTCTGTAAGAAGTACACCCTGGTACTCCTGTTTTAGTGGAAAACTCTGGTAAAGATTTCTGGAAAATAAAAACATTTTGTATAGTCAGGATTTCTCCCATTTCACCTTTTTTTTTAAAAAAAAACTATGCAGGTTTTTATTTGGAGGCAAGTAAGGATCTTCTCACCGCCAAGGTTCACACTCAGATGAAACAATCCCCTGACTCATGGTGGCCGCTCTCTGCCATCTGGAGCTTGGTCCACAGTCCAGCAGGGGTGAGACAACAGCAAAGATTTAAGTCAGAAGAGGACCAAGACTGAGCTATGGGGTTTTTGGAAAAACTAAAAACAGCTGGACCAAGCACCGCCCTTGAGACTGTGAGGACCGAGTCAAGGCTGCACTGGACCTGTCTCAGGGACACCCAGCTGATGGGAGTAGACAGGTCCTGGTACAGGAGCCCCGGACGATGGTCATGGTTTGCCCACTAGCTCCCTGTGTGGTATGAGGTCCTTTCTCTGGGCCTCAGTTTCCTCCCATGGTCGTGTCACCTCTGAAAGTACCCTATCAGGCTCCTCTCCTGCGCAATGGCTATTCTTCTGCCACAACCCAGGGCATGACCCCTTTCCTCAGCGCCCTTAGGAATTTCCCTGAACCTGGCTGGCCCCCGGACCAGGGTCAGGCAGGAAGTGTGGTCCAGATGACCTCATGCTGGGGTATTGCCTGCAGCGGATCCTTCAGCAGCTGGTGACTCATCACATGGGGTCATTGAAAAACCAAAAGCCTTGTAAGGGCCCTTCCCTTCCAATGGCGGTGAGAACCGGCCATTGGCTGCTCTGCGATCTTCTCTTATCAGAGACCCAGAATGAACGCTAGATGCTTCCGAAAGAGGTTCCCCTTCTCCCAGGGCAGGTAGAGCATCCTGTCTGCTCTCCGAAAACCTGGCTGTCCTCTCTTGACCTGTTTCTGCGTCTCTAAATCCCAGTCCCTCCCTCTCTTTCAAGTCCTTCCACCATCTCAGTCTGGCCCCCAAACCTCACGCAGCGTCGCCTCGGGAAAGGCTGGCTGTGTGTCAAGGAGTGCTGTGGCAGGTATTGATTGCTCGCTGAATATCCATGAGCTCCGAGGCATTTCCAGGGCCCTTGCAGTTGGGCGGGTCTGGGAACTGATCAAATACGATTTCTTGGCTGAACATAGAAAAACGAAAAACCAAACCAGTTGCCCTCAAATCAGTCCCTGCTCATAGCAACTGCATCTGTTTCACAACAGAACTCTGCTCCCAGTGGTGAAGCCCTTGTTGACTAACCAAACGGTCAGTGCTTTGAACCCATTAGCCACACCACAAGAGAATGTGTGGCCATTTGCTTCTGTATAAGACATATTCTTGGAAACCTCATGGGGTAATTCTCCTCGATGGCACAGGGTTGCTAGCAGTCGAAATCAACTCACGGGCGAACCCTTGGGTGAACTTGAACAACTAGGTAATCAGTATCCAAGCACACAACTATTTGTGCTACCTAGGGGCTCCTGGACAGAGAAAAGCACGTGTAAATTCTCCGTTAAAACTTGGACGTGGAACACAAAGATCTTATATTACAGATTTGTTTTGCTCATGCGGTGGCTACTAGCCATGTGTGACAATTAAAATTAAATTTAAAAATTGTAACGTAGTTCCTTAGTCTCCTGCTAGCCGTATCTCAAGTTCGCAATAACCACACCAGGCTGGTAGCTAATTGTCTTAGGCTAGATTCTCTAGAGAAGCAAAACTATTGAAGCTGATATAAGTGTGTGGCAGTACATAACCTGTCAACCTGCAAAGAGGTGGAGTCTAGCCTGTCAATCAGGTCATGGCCAATTGAGGCCTCTTTGTGGGCATGGCCCTTCCCTGAGGATTCTGGGAACTCTCATCTTCCTCACTGGAGGCCAGATACACTCTCCCTGCAAGACATTCCTGTTAACAAGTCACTGGGAGCCAGCTGACGGAGCCAGAGCCCTGAAGCTGGAGGAGTCATGTGGAGACCCACGCCAGTGCTATGATGCTTCCATCGCCACTGGATCCACAAGACTTTCCACCCACTGGCCTGTGATCTTCCTGCATTCGGTGTCATTGCATGTGTTTCGAGAGCCTGAAGAGGGCTTTATAGATTGGTATCGGACACACGGGCTAATTTCTGACTTATGGACTTGATCTGGACTGGGCTGGGATGTTTTCTCAATATGCAATTGCTCTTTTATATAAAACTCTTAATTATACACATGAGTCCCCCTGCATATGTTTCTGTAATCAACCTGGACTTGACTCACATAGCTACAGGGGTTGATGAACCCAAGATATGAAGGTCAGGTGGCAAGCTTCTGGCTGGAGAGGCAAATGAACCCCAGGTTGACAAAGTAGATGGTAGGTGCTGACAACTCCCAGGATCAGCAGACTGTACATCAGCCTGCTGGCTCAAATCCAAATAAAGGACAGATGATGAGCCAGATGCCAGATCTTGAACCAGCAAACATCAAGCAAGCTTTTCCACAGCATTCACTTTTATTGGAAGTAGGCCACACCCCTGATGGTTACAGTATCTTAGCTCTTACCACAGAGCAAGGATGGGGTATGGTAGTTACATAATCTGTTGTCAATTTGAGACTTAAAAGTGAAGGGTGGAATTTAGCTTGTCAATCAGGTTGCAGCTTGATGACCTCATTTAGAGGCGCTAAGGAGATACATAGCTTACCGGAGGCAGAACACACGCTCACTCTCTGGGAGACATTGTAGCTGACAAAACACAAGGAGCCCTGAGGTAGTGCCCTGAGCTGGAGGAGTCACATGGAGACTCATATCAGTGCTTCCATTGCCGCTAGGAATCCACAAGGCTTTCTACCCATTGGCCTGTGATCTTCTTGCATTCAGCATCATTGCATGTGTTTCATGAGTCTGAAGAGGACTTTATAGATTATTATCAGACATATGGGCTAATCCTGGACTTATGGACTTGATCTGGACTGGGCTGGGGTGTTCTCTCAATATCCAATTGCTCTTGGATATAAAGTTCTTTCTTATACACATATGAGTGTGCATGAATTTTTTTCTCTAGCCTACTTAACACAGTGGGGTGAGGATTACTGTATTTTATCTATCAAACCACTGAGGATCCTGGCCCAGCCAAGTTGACACAAAACTTTAACTATCACGTCAATGTGATGGACAGTACAGATGTACAACCTTTACATCATTGCACAAAGTTTTACCCAACAGGGCCATTCCAGATGGCGATGCTACATGTCAGGTTCTCACCAGTCTGGGTTCTCAAGCCACTGTAAGAAACAGAGAATCCTGCCAATCCATGGAACCAAAATCCACGTCACATGTGCAAGAAATAAGTGTACACGATGTGATGCCACTGAGATTTCAGAGTCAATTTGTTACTGCCACAGAGTCTGGCTTATCCTGACTAACACAGTCCACATGCATGAAATAAATCGGGAGGAAAAAAAAAAAAGACAGAAAGAACCAAGTTCTAGCTTGTTGGACGAAGGCCATAAATTCGGACACTCTACATAACGCAGAATCGTCACTCTATGGGCCGTGAGAGGGGAGCTGGCCATGAGAGCTCCTGGAGGAGGGGAAACTTGGGCTGGGTCTTGGAAAATGGGCAGTGTTCCCCTAGCCTGTGGTTTCCAACCAACAAGAATGCTTGGCTACCCACCTGGGAAAGTTGGGATAGGCCAAGGAGCAAGGAGCACCAGAATAGGCAAAACACACAAGAGAAGGTGTTGGTGACGACCAGGAAGGGCCAGACCCTTTCTTGACGCCGAAAGGGCACTTTAGAGAAGTTGGGAGATATGTCAGGTAGGAATGTAGACGTGAGTGCCTCTATAGGGTTCCCTGAGAGTCGGCTAAATGAAGGGCAGGTGAAGAATGTTGCCACAACTGATAGGCAAGGGTGGGGCTGACCTCAGGAATGACAAGCCAGACTTCCAAGGGACTAGGGTTTCAGAGTTTGACTGGGAAGTGTGGGAATTCACAGGGGCGGCACTTGACTTTGGGAATGATCAGTTAATTGGTGATTAATTCATACCATAAGCTAGTTAACGCTAGAGCTCCCAGTCAGTCAGTTCCAATACGCTCTACTGGGCTTCCTTAGCCAAGTGTTCTCTTAGCACCTCTGCCTTGACCTGGCCAACCTGCGTCATGCCTCCCACTGCATACCAGTGGATTTTAAGCTCACAACCTTCGATTCTTCTGGTATTCACCCTTATCCCCCAACACACTCACAGCTCATCACTCAACAAGTCCTGCTATGGCCTCTGCCAGCAATCCCCTCACCTCTGCTCTCTCTTCAACCTCTCTGCCACCCCCAGAATCACACCTGGCTCTTTCTTCTCCAAACCGCAGCAGCCTCAGGACTGATCACCCTCCCTCCTCTCTGTGTACTCCCTCCAACTCATCCTGTATTCCAGCACCAACCAAGATTTCCAGTATTTTTCTGGGTCCCGCCCTCTGCTCAAGAGCCTTTCGGGAATCACCAAAGACATCTTGCCTCCTCTGCCTGGCATTCAAAACCCTCCACTTTTTTTTTTTTTGGCTTTAATGTATGCTCAGCCTGATTTCTTACTGCTTGCTCCCTTTCCGCAAAGGCCTCCATCCCCTACTCCTGTCAGACTCCTCCTGTCCCACTGAGCCCTCCAGGAGGGTCCTGCCATCCCCCATTTCTCCTGCTGCCGCTGTGGAGAGGGTCAAAGAAACAGAGATCGCTTCCGGAGGCAGCTTTGTTACCTGCCGGCTGTGTGATCTTAGGGAACCCAAATCTCCTTATCTCCAAAGCGAAGATAATTTCTATTTCTCATAACAGCTAAAGCGGGAGCCCCAGCGGCATCATGGTTATCCCTTGGGCTGCAATCTGAAAGGTCCACAGTTTGAAACCACCAGCCGCTCCCAGGGAGAAAGACGGGGCTTTCCACTCGTGTTAACAGTAATAGTCTTGGAAACTCACAGGGACAGTTCTACCCTGCACTATAGGGTCACTGTGAATTGGCATCAACTCAGTGGCAGTGAGCTTGGTTTGGGGTTTAGAGTAGCTGATGGCTGGGAAACCACCCTCTGAACCTTGAAGTACCATGCAGACTGGAGGCAGCCCACGGCGTTTTTTAGTCTCTTTGGATATGCACATCTGACCACCCATTCCTCTTCCCCTCCCAAACCAAACTCACTGCCATCAAGTCGATACTGGCTCACAGGGACCCCGTGGGACAGGGGAGGGCTCCCAAGCGTGTACGGCTTTACAGGAGTCGAGTGCCTCCTTGTCCTCCCACGGCGCAGCTGGCAGTTTCGAACTGCTGACCTTGCGGTGAGCAAACTCAACCCACAACCTCCCCAGGGCTCCGCAGCATGCATCATCTTTCGGTGCTGTGGTGATGCCGGCAGTTGTGGCGCTGGTGTTTCAACGACCAGGAGGGCCACCCAGGGCGGGAAGGTTTCAGCGACATTGACATTCACAGGAAGGCCCGCTGATTGACTTTGAAAAATTAGCCCAGGATAACTCGCTGGGAGCCCAATAAAAGGTGGCCCCTAAGTTGGACGACACTCTGAACGCACAGTCTCTGCGGCGTGGAGCACAGCAAGCCCATCGGGGAGGTGGTGCAGGATTGGGCATCGATCGGGCATCGTTTCATTCGACCTGCTGTGCCGGAGTCAGAGACGATTGCGCGGGAACTCACAGCAGGGACCTCGGCAAGGATGGCCCACAGGACGGCTCTGAGGTCTTTAGGGTGAGGTGTTTCTGGCAGCTGGAATGCTTTCTTGGAACTGGGGCGCTCATTTCTCCCTCTTGCCTCGACCTTCAAAGCTGGAAAGTGAGACCTTCGGGTGGGAAGGTGCTGAGAATGCCCCAGAGGGTGACCTGACCTCCTCTAGCCTCTGCCACAGGCATTGAGAGCCGCTGAGAGCACGAGGAAGCTGAGCACTTTCTCTGGGTTTCTAGCTGTCTCTGGGCAGTGTTGCTGGGAAGGAAGAAACAGATGAAAGTGGGGAGCCAGTTGTGAGAGGCAGGGGAGCCCCGGTGGTGGAGTGGCTTATGTGTGGAACTGCTAACCATAAGGCTAGCGGTTCAAATCCATGGGTTGCTCTTCAGGCAAAAGATGAGGTTATCTGCTTCAGGAAAAGTCTTGTTTGCTTTGTGCTAAGAGGTCACTAAGAGTCAGAACCAAGGGCGATGAGTTTTGAGGGTGTGAAAGGCATTGGACTTGGGTTTCTGATGCTACCCTGACACTGTCCAGAGGGAGCCTGCACACCTACCCCGCAGCCTCCCACTGAATGACCACCAGAACCTTCCTAGGTACACGCAGAACAAAACCGGAACCTTTCATGGCCAACAACAAGTCGTTAAGGGATCTGGCCCCAGCCTACCTCCCGAGCCTCAACAATCCCCACACTGTGCCCTGGGTCTTGGAAGTTCTACCGGTATGGGCTCCACTCCCGGGGCCTCAGGCCCCATGTGCATGCTGTTCCTTAGACCTAAAATCCCCACCTCCTGGCCAAAGGTGACTTTCCCGGATTCAAAGAATAATGCTGTCCTCCCAACTCCCCTCCTCCTCTTGTTGTGTATTCTAAAGGATCATGATCATCTTTCTCCGCAGCTCTGTCACATGTACCAATGACAGTGTGTTAGAGCTTAAACGAGCCTCCCTGGAGGTGCACTGGTTAAATGTTGCACCATGAGCCCAATGGTCAGCAGTTTGAAACCACCAGCAACTCCACAGGAGAAAGACTGGGGTTGTGTGGTCCTCACCTAATCCGGTGTCAATTTAAGGAGTAAGAGTGTAGGGGTGGAGTCTAGGCGGTCAATCTGGAGATAGCCAATGAGACTTTGTGTGGGCGTGGCCTTCTCCTGAGAACTCTGGGAAATCTGGTACTTCCTTCTTGGAGGCAGAAGACACCTCTCTCTCTTGGTTCACTCCCTTGGAGATTCTCTACTGGCAAGGCTGACTTCCTGCAAGACCTACCTGAGGAGATGCCCCACGGACCTACCCTGATGCAGCACTGGGAACTGGAATGGCCCCGTGGAGACCCCTGCCAGCGCTGAGATGCTTCTACCCCCAAAGACTTGCTAGGCATTGGCTTGTGATTGTTTTGCATTTGGCATCATTGCATGTGTTTCGTGAGTCTGAAGAGGACTTTATAGATTGGTATCGAACATATGGGCTAATATCGGACTTATGACTTTGATCTGGACTGGGTTGAGATGTTTTCTCAATGTTCAATTGCTCTTGTTTATAAATCTCTTTCTTATACACATATGTGTGCCCATGGATTTGTTTCTGTAGTCTACCCGGACTAACACAGGTTTGTACTCCCGTATACAGTTACCATCTCAGGAACCCACCAGGGGTCGCTATCAGTCAGCATGGACGTGATGGCAGTGAGCTCTTTAGTGAGAGAGCTTAAATGATAAGAACCCCATTTGCAGAAGGCTACAGATGACACGGAAAATCCAAAAGGCATTTGCTGGATCCTCATGTGGATTGAAGCCTCCGTTGAATCCCTTCTGATCATTGACCAGGTACAGGAATGACCTTGCCTTCCGGCAGAGTGTGTTGGAAAGTGCCCAGGGAGGGGCAGTCTCTCGGGGGCTTTCTCTCTGGTTGAGCAAGACTGGGAGTCGCACAGTCATGAGTCATGCCTTAGCAGCCATGCCCTGTAACCAGTCTTGTAAACGCTTCGAACATTGTGTCCATATCCCAGTCAGGGTCCTGTTCCTGCTTCCATTGTCCCATCTGGAACTGTCCTGTGTTGACCGTCATGAACGTGTGGCTCTTTCCCTAGTTCCTTGCCTAACTTAACCAGCTTCCCGTCTATAAATCTTGTAAGGCCAGTTTGGCCATGCGCAAATGAGCTCCCTCATCCAGATCTTTGTCTTTGTCCCATTTAAAACTTAATAAAATTGCTCCTGATAGTTGAGATTTGGATTATTGAGGGCCACGAAGCATTCACGTTAACCCCAGGGCAGTGTGTTCGGGGGGAATTTTTTGTGTGTGCCCTAAACCACGTGCCAACACGATGATGTGCTCAGTGTGAACTCCGTGACGGCTGGGGCCAGGCCTCCCTCTCTCACCTGTTCAGTCCCCAGCAATGACCCTGGCCTCTGGAGATGGTCCATGAAGGTTTGAGGAATAGATCCATGGAGGAAGGGGACAGATGAGGTCATTTTTCAATCATGCAGAAGATCCTCACCACCACATGGTCCGACCATGTCTCCGGGCCCATCCTCCGTAATCACTCCTACCCGCTACCTGCACCCCCATCCTCCTCTGCCCGCACCTGCTCATCCTTACTAGACACAGGGGAGTGGGCCGCCCCACATGACTTCACTGGTCCGGACCTCACACTGAGCCAGACTTGGCCCGGGCTTGTGGAGAATAAACAATTCTAATCCAGATGGACCGTGTTCTGCCTCATAGCTGGGTTTAGAGACTCGGCATCCCTGTGTCTGGTTTCCCCAGCCCCCTCTGTGAGCTGCTGCCTCAACCTCCCTGGTGGGTCCCCTGGGCTTGAGCTAGTACGATGGCACCCCTCCTGGGGTCTTTCCCCTCCCACAGTTCTCATGCCTTCCCCACCCCCACCCCAGCTCATAAGCTCCCCTCCAAGGTGGAAAAAATAAGTTCTAAGGCTCTAAGTAGGGAGGCCATTACTTTAAGGACCCTCTTGGCAACTTCTTTTATTGGCCCCAGTTTTAAAAGCCAGAGTCTTCTTATAATGGAGCTTCTTAAAGCAGGACCCACCTGTGAAAATATTGCCCTCTTTAGGGATTGAGCAGGGCAAGGAGGGGCAGGATCCCCGCCCCTCAGCTGCTCCCAGAGGAAGGAGAGGGGTTCAACAGAGCTCAAGAAGAGGTCTTTTCCTAAAGACTAGGAAATTCCCGAGGTCCAGCACACCAGGTGGGAATTCAGGGCCTCTTGCTGGCAACCAAGGCACAACCTTGGACACGGGAGCACTCCTGGTCTGAATCTAATGTTCTAGTAGGACGTTTCGGAGAATGTTTCTCTCTCATTCCCTTAGTCCTGAGACAGATGGTCTTGACTCTGCTTGCCAAGGGCATTGGGGGTTGAAGGTGGGGAGTGGACTCTCACTCTCTAGCCCACTAGATATACAAGGCTTAGGGGCAAGTTACCCAACAAAACCAGGTAAGCACTGGCGTACTCACTAAATATGGTGAAACCCATGTGAAATTGCTCAAGGCAGACTAGTAAGCAAGCACAAGTAAACCCGGATTTACCTGGCTTACTTGAGTACTTGGGCCCTGTCAAATATAAATTGGCTTTGTACGAAGGTGTGATGGGTTTGGGAGAGAGACAGATGCTATCCTACCTAGATGTGGGATCTTTGATGTGGTGAAAAGGGATGAAATGGTTCACGATAACTTAGTAAGTAAACACAACTAAGCCTGTGTTTGCCTTGCTTATTACGTCATTCCACACTGACAAGCTACCCACACCAGCCCAGCCTGGCCTCAGGGCATCCTCCTCCTCAAAATAGGATAGCCATACCCTCCAGGCTCGAAATAAAGACCCCACCCCACTCCCCACACACACCAGCTTCCTAAGTATTTCCTCCTAATGGTTACACATTGGGTGGCCAACGGAAAATTCAGCAGTTCGAAACTACCAGTCAAAGACAAGGCTTCCAACTCCCAGAGAGGGATGGTCTCATCCAAATCCCACAGGGGCAGTTCTACCCTGTCCTTTCGGGCCACTGTGAGCCAGAAGTGACTCAGTGGCAGTGAGTTGAGTTTCTCTCTTGCAGTTAGGATTCCCCTCCCTATAATAATTCACTCCCTCCCTTGCTATCTGCCTTCTCAGCACTGTCAACGGTGTTAAAGGGACACTGTCCTCCCTCCAGCTGCTGCCCTGGCCCCAGACCTGGCCCCAGACCTGGCCCCCTCCAAGCGAGCTTCCTGGAAGCCTACACACTCACCATCTTTCCTTCCTCCTTAGACAAGGGCAGTGTGACTACTGTCCTCACCACCTTGCTGAAAATGCTCTCAGGGACCCAATGACCTTTTTCTTTCTAACCTCAATTTCAACCGAATTTGACCCCGCCCCTCAATCTGGAGAGGCTCCTCTTTCTTACCCCCTATGCTTCTTACTCCTGGAGTTGCCTGCCCCTCTCTGACCGCACGGAGGCCCGCTTCAGGGTCCTGTCTTTGCTGCTCCTCGTTGTCACAGCTCCCATGGCCTCAGTGGCGTGGGCAACTTTATCCACACTCCAGATAACTCCTCTGGGTATTGGATCTGGGAACTCACTCACTCACTCACTCACTCACTCACTCACTCACTCATTCAGCGGATCAGAAAGAAGGCCTGTGTATCTAGCAGATCTTGAGGAAGGGGATGGGTAAGAGACAAAAATGATACCAGAGATGTACCATGCTTCCCCGAAAGTAAGACATCCCCCCAAAATAAGACCCACTTACAGTTTTGCTTCTCGCTGAAATATAAGGCATCCCCTGAAAATAAGACCACCCGAACATAAGGCCTCCCTGATAATAAGGCCCCTGAAGCTACCGTAACTTTGGACTCTAGACCGTAGCAGCAGGCACCACCGCGCAGCTCACTGTTGGCTGCAGTGCAACCGGAGCAGACAGGAAGTGCAAGTAAATGTACCATAGATGATGAGTAAATGTACCATAGATGGTTGTACATGGAAATAATGGTAGTAAAAAGAAATTCTTGATACTGTAGGATTCACAGTTTGTCTGGTTATGCTGGTTTGTGATGACAACTACTACCATACCATACACAGGTAATAAATTTCCTTTATTTTTGTTCAACAATAAATGTGTACCGTATTCTTCTTCATGGAAAAATAAGATAGCCCCTGAAAATAAGACCTAGTGCATCTTTGGGAGCAAAATTTCATATAAGACACTGTCTTATTTTCGGGGAAACAGGGTAGGCAGGGACCAGATCCTGTAGGACTATCTGGTCCATACCAGAGGTGAGAAAATTATTTTCTATAAAGAACCACAAACAGCGAACGTCCTCGGCTTTGTGCACCATAGGACCTCTGTCACCATTACTCCGCTCTGCCATGGTAGTGCGAGAGCAGCGACGGACAATACATCTAAAATTAATGGGTATGGCTGTGTTCCGATCAAACTTTATCCACAAAAATCGTGAACCAGATTTGACCTGGGGAGTGGATTTGCTGATCCTTGGTTTATATCATGATAAGTTGGTTTATTTTTTTAAACTCCCATTCTCCTCTCCCCCAAACCTTTAGTAACCACGAATCTTCCTTTGTCTCCATGAATTTGTCTAGCTAATTAACATAAGTGGGATTATACAATGTTTGTTCCTTTGTATCTGACTTATTTGACTGAGCATATTGTTTTCAAGGTTCATCCATATTATAATATACACCAAAATTGTATTTCTCTCCTTTAAGAAAATCACTACAGTAAATATTAAGATGGAGACATGTGAGTATTTGTTATTTCAAACATCTTTACATAAACAGTTCAGTGACATGATGTTCACCATATTGCTCAACAACCTTCATTAACCATTCCTGAAAATCTCCCTCTCGGTTGAAAGAAGCTAGTGCCCTCTAAGCATTGTGCTGTCCTTCCATCCTTTCTCCCACCCACCTGTCCCTCGTGACCACGAGCTCTTATCTCCATCCACTTGCCTGTACTAGACATTTCACATTAGTGAGCGGGTTCATATGAGAGGACTTCTAAAAGTTTAGGGGAAAATAGAACTAAAAGATGAAAATGAAAATGAAAATTTTTTCACTTCTCAATATAAACTTCATCGTCTGAGGTACTTTTTTAAATTGGCATAATTCACATATCGTACAATTCAGTAGTCCAATCATATTTAGAAGAATCGTGTAAGCGTCACCACAATCAATTTTACAGTATTTTCTTCTTTCTTGTAGTTCATGTTGATAGCCCCTCATTTCCTCCCAACCTTCCCAGCCATGTCCCTAGGTAATTATTAACCCGGTTATTGACTTTATAGATTTGCCTTTCCTGGATTTCATATAGAGTAAAAGCATAAAAACAAACTCAAAGGACACACACACACACACAAAGACAAAATAAAACAGATAAAAACCTCAGTCCAAAAAAAGCAGACAATATTAAAAACTGGAGTAAATTTAAAATTAATCAGAAGGAAGATCTTCTGATAAGGTGTTACATTTTAACCTAACTGCTTCTGCTAGAATCAACGTCACCGTGCTCTCTGTCTGAGAGCAAGGCTAGTCACACCGCTGGACTATGGTCAGAGGCTTAATCCTGCGAATGGATTTTGGGCTTCTGTGGACATCCATAGCCTTCTGTAAACTGCATGTTCAGAATTTAAGCTCCGATACAGTTCCCACCCCCAGATCTGGATGTTATTATTTATACTCCTTGGACCACACAGGCTGATATGATTCTTCCAGGTGGACTTGGTTGACACCTACTTAGATGGCTTCTTGTTTTGAGACAAGCCTTTTAAGGGCCCTGGAACTATTCTTTCTAATAGCCAGACACCATCTGATTTCTTAACCACAATTTGCACCCATATCTTCAGCGATCTTGTCATGAGGGCAAATATCAAGCATTTCATAAGAACGATTGGATCTTAGATTAGGGCTATTATTAAGTGTGAGCCCAAAGTCTATTCAGATACCTATGGTTTACATATGTCCCTGGTTCATGTAGAGACAACATTATCATTGTATTGCCCCTTCCGGCGTCAGGCGAGAAGGTGCACCCTGGAAAAGGCGTTGAGCCTCTGGTGCCAGAAGGAGCGGTGCCCCAGCGTGTTTGTGGTCATGCTGGTCAGTTCATCTGGGTGGCAAATGTCACCCACCGTCGTCCCAGCCACAGCGGTAAGCTTGTTACTGTGTGGCTCCGGAGGCGTGCTCTGAGATGAGACCAGCTGGAAGAAACTCATATAGGTGCTCGTTCCAGAGAAATACGACCCAGCAGAATGCACAGATTATTGAATCACTTCATTAGGATCACATGCAGGTAACATTTGGCAGAAGATTCATTTGTAAATGTTTAGAGCAGGACACCAATGGTGAAATGCCAGGAATTCAAGCTGGATTTGGGACAGGTTATAGAATGAGGGATGTCATCGCTGATGCCACATGGAACATGGCTGAAAGTAGAGAATACCAGAAAAAATGTTTATTTGTGTTTTATTAACTATGCAAAGGCATTCGATTATATGGATCATAGCAAACTGGCTAGCCTTGCTGTGTTATTCTGGGTTGATATAGACACTCATATGTGTATAGGAAAGAGCTTTGTATAAAGAGTAATTGTACTTAAAAAAAATCCCAGCCCAGTCCAGATCAATTCTATAAATCTGATATTAGCCCATATGTCTAGTACCACTCTGTAAATTCCTTTCAGACTTACGCATGACATGCAATGATGCCAAGCGCAGGAAGATCACAGGCCAGTAAGTGCAAAGTCTTATGGATCCAGTGGCGGTGGAAGCATCTTAGTGCTGGCGTGGGTTCCCACGTGGCTCCTTCAGTGTCAGGGCTCTAGCATAGCTCCATGTGTCTTGTCAACAAGCATATCTCACAGGGAATGTCTGTGTCCTGCTCCAGTGAGCTATTTATCTCAGTAGCACCTCCAATGAGATCATCAAGCAGTGAACTGATTGACAGGTTAAACTCCACCTCTTCACTCTTAGTAGTCTCAGTTGGCACCAGATTATATAACTACCTCAGACCACCCCTTGTCAACTTGACACTTTTCACAACTCTTTAGTCATATATAATTTTTAAACAAAACAATAATAAAATCATATCTGTACCTAACAGGATAAAACTAAAATGCATACAATTCAATATGTGCCAATGCCACATTTAAACATAATATTCTATAAGTGAACAACACAACAATAGTCTATGCCAAACAATTGTAGTTAAGTAACACCTACACCTTAATCCTATAATCCTATGAATATATTCTTATGAATATATTCTCCCACCTATGAAAGTTTATAAGCCAGCCACTTCATGCCATTTTGGTTATCCAGTTTTACACTGCCCACTTACATCAACCCAGTGCTCTGAGGAGACAATCATATTCTTTGATGTGAAGAATCTTCATGCCAGTTAGAACCCTGTGAAGTCGGCGGCATCCATAAACAAAGTCAAATCAGGACAGGCCATCCATAAAGTCTGCAGCAACATGCACCGGTTCATAAGCTCAAATATCTTCTCTTCATATGGTCAGGTTCTGGTCCACAAAACATGGGCTGCCTCACTTAGCCTCAACAGCGTGTCCATTGGCTTGCCTTGCCTTTTGACCATGAGTCCCGTCACAAATTCTCAACAACCCTAGCCCCCTTGTGCTAGGTCATGAACTTCAGTCCAGTCAACCCACTCTCGTCTTCTCCTCTAGTCCCTGTGAACCAAGTGCACAAGTGTCAGTGGCCAGACTCAACCCATCTCTTCATTGCTGCCTTTCTCACTTCCACTCAACAAGTGGATCCAGGTGGTCACCTAGCAAGCATTTCAGCCTGCCCACAGGCTCCCTTTAACGTTCAGTGCTAGAGAGGAGTTTTATTCATGGTTCCAGATTTTTTTCAAGCTCCTGGCAGAAACCACTCATTCAAAATTCAAAAATCCAAAGATTTCCTTTTTTTTTTTTTAATGTAAACAGTCCTCGAGACAAGTTTATTCACCTTTGAATGTCCCGAGCAGTCACGACACTGGGTGGCGCTTATAATTTCAGAGCCTTCTTCGCAGGTGTGTCCTAAATCCAGTAAAAGATCACATTTTAATGGCTCTAGGCAAGTGGGCTTACAAGCTCTCTAATTTCATACTTCCCAATAGTCATCTCTATCAATTATTATGTCAACAATAATAAGCAGAAGAAATCCGTATAAAGAAAGTAGAATCAGATCTTACAACTCAATTCTTGAGGATGGGGTGGAAAGGGGGAAACTGATTATAAGGATCTACATATAACCTCCTCCCTGGGGGACAGACAACAGAAAAGTGGGTGAAGGGAGACGTTGGACAGTGTAAGATCTGACAAAATTATAATTTATAAATTATCAAGGGTTCATGAGGGAGGGAGGAGTGGAGAGGGAGGGGGAAAATGAGGATCTAATGCCAATGACTTAAGTAGAGAGCAAATGTTTTAAGAATGATGAGGGCAACGAATGTACAAATGTGCTTTACACAATTGATGTATGTATGAATTGTGATAAGAGTTGTATGAGTCCCCAATAAAATGTTTAAAAAAAAACAAACCTCAATTCTTAAAACAGTCGAGCTCAATCCTTATTTAGCTTATCTAAATCCTTACCTAAACTATTCCACTGATACAAAATATTGCTTTCTGTCTCTACTGAATCAAGACAGGGCTGGCCCTTCTGTCGGCCATTTTGACCTTGTGTCAGACATTTTTACTAAACAGCTCTGAGAAACTCAAGGGACGATTTTGCCACCTGAGCTCGAGATTCACATTTATCATAATCATTTTCACCATGTCAGACAGGATTGACCATAGACAATTTCTAGGAATCTGAACTTTAAATTCCCATATTCTTTCCAGAAAACAACATGGTGAACTGCATGACCATATCTGACCTCCAGCTAGCCAAAGAAGAAAACCTTCCATGAGGCAGGGGTCAAACAAGCATCTACTCTCCATCTTTATAATTTGCTTCTCTAGTACCCCACTCCCAAGGTATCATTCATTATGTGTTAGTCTGGGTTGACTGGAGAAACAAATTCATAGACACTCATATGTGTATAGGAAAGAGCTTTGTATAAAGAGTAATTATAAATTAAGAAAATGTCCCAACCCAGTCCAGATCAATTCAGTAAGTCCAATATGAGCCCATCGATCTAGTACCAGTCTGTAAATTCCTCTTCAGACTCATGTAACACTTGCAATGATGCCAAGTGCAGGAAGATCACAGGCCAGTAGGTGCAAAGTCTTGTAGATCCAGTGGTGGTAGAATCATCTTAGCGCTGGCATGGGTTCCCCACATGGCTCCTCCAGCTCCCGGGCTCTAGCGTAGCTCCTTGTGTCTTGTCAACAAGAATATCTCACAGGGAGTTTCTGTGTCCCGCCTCCAGTGAGCTATTTATCTCAGTAGCGCCTCCAAATGAGGTCATCAAGTAGTGAACTGATTGACAGGTTAAGCCCCACCCCTTCACTCTTAGCAGTCTCAAGTTGGCACCAGATTAGGTACCTCCCACACTCTCATACACTGAGATCTCCAGAACATTTAATCCTGCTCATACTGAACCTGTTAGTAAATCAAGAGACATTAATTTAAATAAAACAAGGGGATATTGCATCATTTAAAATCAGGAAAATGTGTTCAGGTTGTATCTTTCAATACACTTGCTCAATCCCTATGCTGAGCAAATAATGTGAGAAGATGGACTGTATGAAAAAGAACACAGCATCAGGATTTGGGGGGAAGCCTCACTAACCATCTGCTGTATACGATGATACAACCTTGCTTCCTGACAGCCAACGGGACCTAAGTACTTACTGAAGACGTTCAAAGACTGTAGCCTTCAGTGTGGATTACACTTCAGCATAAAGAGAACAAAAATCTTCACAACTGGACCCATAAACGACATCATGATTAACAGAGGGGAAAATTTGAAGCCATCAACAACTTCATTTATTTGGATCCATAATCAACAACCATGGAAGCAGCAGCCAAGTAGCCAAATGATGTATTGTATTGGGCAAATCTGCTGGGGGCGGAGAACACCTCGTTAAAGTGTTCAAAGCAAAGATGTCACTTTGAAGACTAAGGTGTGCCTTATATAAGCCATGTTTCTTTAATCACCTCATAGACACGTGGAAGCTGAACAATGAGTAAGGAAGACCAGCAGAGCATCAATGCCTTTGAGTTGCAGTGTTGGAGAAGAATATTGAATATGCGGGGTTCAAAAAAAAAAAGGAAAAAGGCTCCACTAGGCGGAGCTTTTGTAGCATGCATCCACCCCCTAGCCCCCCATAGGTGAGCACTGAGCAACTCTCTCTGAGTTAGTGCACCCAGTGGTGTCTTCTGGAAAGGTTCTCTCTGATCACAGTGAGTTTTTTTGTAAAAGCAGTTTCTCTCAAACCTCATTTTTGGGGTGGGCCAATTTAAGAGAACAGTATGTGGCTGTGAAATTTTTTTCCTGCTTGGGGAAAAATACCGCAGAAACCATTGTGATGTTGAGCACAGCTTACAAGGAGTGTACGAGGGGGTTTCTTGTTTCAAAAAAGATGAAATGTCGATTGATGACAAACCTCATTCTGGACGTCTGTCAACTTCCTGAAGATAAAAATGTCAATTCATCGTGCATTTGGAGTTCGTTCCACCAGGTCAGACTGTTGATCAAACTTTCTCTTTAGAGGTTCTGAAGAGATTGTGTAACAGTGTGTGACAAAAAGACCTGATTTGTGGCAGATGGGGGACTGGTTTTGCAACCATAACAATGCGCCTGCTCATGCAGCCATCTCAGTGCACTAGTTTTTGGCAAAAAAACATCATGCCTCTCATGCCCCACACACCCTCCTCACCTGACCTCACTCCGTGTGACTTCTTTTTGTTTCTGCAAATGCAGAGGGATAGGAAAGGACAGTGATTTGACAATGCAGAAGAGGTGAAGAAAAAAAACGAGGGAGGTACTGTCAGCCATCCAAACAGATGAGTCTGAAAAATGTTTTCCAGAATGGAATGGCAGATTTGACAAATGTATTAAGTGTAATGGAGAGTACTTTGAAGGTGATAAAATTGTTTTGTTAAAAAAATGTTTAAGTACATAGCTTTGGGGGGAAAAAATCCAATTTTTATTTTGGGTACCCCCTCATATACCATGCACTGCCAGAAGTACAAACAAAGCTGCTTTGGGAGAAGAACAGCTGGCATGTTCCTTAGAAGCAAGGATAGTAAGACTTCTTTCATGTGATTTGTATATGCGATCAAGCTGTGTTGGATATGAAATTTGGGACGGGCTATCATGCTTGGCAGAGTAGGAGGTCACTTTTTCAAGAGGAAGATACTCACTGAAATGTACTGTCACATGGTTTTATCACTGGCCTCAAACACATCACTGATTGTGGGGATGGTGTAGGACCAGGCAATGCTTCATCCTGCTGCGTAGGGGGTGTTGAGTCAGAACATTTGACTCTGACTCTAGAGTTTGGGGGTGAGTCAGAACCCATTTGATGGCACCGAAAGACAGACCTTAGGACGTCCTTCCCCAGACTCTGGTCCTGGACAGTTCTTACCCAGGACCCATCTTAAGCACCTCCTCCTTCAGGAAGCTTCTATGACACCTGCTTCATGCACATTTGAACCCTTTTTACATGATCCTCAGAATTTGCATTTCCCTCTCGTTGCCCTTTCCACGCTCTCTTGTACAGGTAGGCTTGCCTGTACTTGAAGGTAAATGCTATGAGATAAGAGGACCTCACTGTGCCTGGGGCATCGTACCTGGTATGTGCTCAACACATGTTTATTGAATTAGGAGTTTATAAGAGTCACGTAATAAATGTAAGTATGATCATATGATAATCTAATGTAACAAGCAGAGTATAAAAGTTTGTACATATCAACTTATAAGATTAATAGAAAATGTAATCACCATAACAGTTAAAGGTGGGGTGAAAGGAAGTAGGCATAGTTGTTGTGTTAGCCTGGGTACTTTAGAGAAACAAATCCACAGTGACTCATGTATAAGAGGGAGTTTTATATACAGGTTAAGTGCACATCAAGAAAACATCCCAACCCAATGCTGCCCAAGCTCACAAGTCCAACATTAACCCATATGTCAGACACCAATACACAAAGTCCTCCTCCATTTCACTAAAGACACGCAATGATGCCGACTGCAGGAGGAAAGCTGAGTCAATGAACGAATAAGCATCTCAGCACTAGCAGGGGTCTCCACACAGGTGCTCCAGCACCCAGGGCTGCATTGGGGTAGGTCCATGTGGCTTCTCCTTGGGGATGTCTTGCAGGAAGTCAGTCTTGCCAGCTGAAGCAGGGAACTGGCTAAGGCAACTGCACCCTGGTCCAACTATCAGAAAGCAAGAGACCCGAGAACTAGAAAGGCGAGGCTTACCGAGCCATTTATCTCTCCGCCGTTCAATTAACCCCACATGTGTTTATCAGCCAGCTTGGCACAATAAACTAACTATATCAGTTGTGCATAGAAAGGTTCTCTTTGAACAATGAGATTATATGTGCATGATTTTTTTGCTTTCTACATTTCAGCTTCAAAATGTTCCTTACATTTACCATGCTAAAAGTTTTTACCATGATGAAATTTTGTTTCAAAGGCAATAAATCGGTCTCTTACTGACCGCCCCCCCCTATCCTATTTTTGCATCCACAGTCCTCCTAGCCACATTTGTTCTACATTTCCACAAATGTAGAGGAAAGCTGAATTTTCCCTTTCAGTAGGAGTTGACTGACCTGTCTTCCCTCTGGCATCTGTTTCAAAATGCGATCTGCCAGAAAACGTGTGCTCATGTCCTCCTCGTTCTTCCTGCTTTGTTTGACTAAAAATAACCAGGAGTTGTAGCGTTAGAGCAGAGTGGAACCGTTATGGGGGCTGCTAGAGACATACATGCCCTGAATATGAGCTTCCAAATCTTACTTTCAATAGTAATCTTTGTCTATGGTCCTCACCAGAACTATCAGTACAGAAGATAAGCTAAGGCAAAGGAGCCCTTTGTATCCAGTACAGAGCTGAGCCAGGTCTCCCTGGCCTGTGTTCGGGGACCTTCTCTCTCAGAGAGCGCCGTCTCAGGTCCTGGAGCCCTCATCACGGGAGGAAGGGCAGTCTTGAGCCCTCTAACCTAGGGAAGAAGGAGAGGCAGCATGCTGCAAAGATCTGAACACGAAGCATCAGACCAGTGCTGATCAAGAAGTCCACCCCACTAAGGGGAGCATCGCAGGCTTACCTAACCTGCCAGTGCCCTGAAAAGTAAGTGCGACCACCCCAAGACTGAATCCAGAAGGGGACAACAAGCACACATGTGATCCAGTCTAATGAAGCGCATCTTTAGTAGAGAAGGTAGAGGGGGGGAGACTGGTGTCCCCAGCACGCACACATGTGATCCAGTCTAATGAAGTGCATCTTCAGTAGAGAAGGTAGAGGGGGGGAGACTGGTACTCCTACTAGAAATCAAGACTTAAGTTGACTTTCTGTTTTTCTTTCAAGTCTGAGTTCGTTCTGAAATACGATGGTCTTTAAATGTACTAGTCTCCATCTTTGTTTCTGTCTTCTTGGATCTGTGCTTATAAAATAATCTCCTTGGGCGTTTTAGTTGAAACCATTTGAAATAATTCTGGACACCTCTTATCTTTCTTAGAATGTCCTCTTTTTATCATCTAGTCTAAGCGATGTGAAACATTGGACTTGATCTTGTAGGAAAAGAGAATTCTTGGAGTTTCTAAGTAGCAGATGGGCATGGTTGATTTAGTGCCCTGGAAAGAACACTCCAACGTCAATAGAAAGAATGGGCAGAGAGGGGTGAGAATTGTGGCAAGGAGACTTTTAAGAAGCCCTTGCAAGGAGTCCTGGAGGCATGATGGTTTATTTCTGGACAGCTAACCTCAAGGTCGGTTGTTCAAATCCATCAGCAACTCCACAGCAGAAAGATGAGGCTTTCTATTCCCATAAAGAGTTACAGTCTCAGAAACCCACAAGCACAGCCCAACCCTGTCCTATAGAGTCACTATGAATCAGAATCGACTGGCCAGTGAGTTGGACAGTGGTCATTCAGGTGAGGGAAGACAAAAACCTAAAAAGGGAACTTTCAGAAAGCAACGAGGAAAGATTGGAAAGCCATTTCTGAAGTTGAATTGATGGGATTTGAGAAGGCAGTTAAGTTAGAAGTCATGTCCTAGATTTATAGGTTGGGAAATTGAATGCATAGCGACAACTCCATTCAACCGTGTAAGGCAGAAAGAGAAATGAACATTCTGAAAGGAATAGAGAAAGGATAAAGGGTTTGAATGTCTGAAGGTCATCCAGTAGAAAAGTTCAATATACTTTGGGGATATAGGGTTGGAAATGGGGAATTATTGAGATGATAGATGACACAGATAGAAATATAGATACATGGATATATCTATCTTCATCTCCCTACCTATATCTATGTAGCTATGAGTAGAAATACAGATAGCTATGTAGAGGCATGTATGAGAGCAACAAATATTGAGATAGATAAAGAACTCTTAATAAATGGTTAAAAAAAATGCACACATCAGAGTGACTAAGAATTGTTTAAGGAAGAATTAATAGTAACTGCTGACCATTTAACATATCAGCAGTTAAAAAGAATCACCAATATTGGGTTCATGGTATCTGGAAGAACAGTGGTCCCACTGGTAGAAAGGAAGACCAGGCTGTGGGAGGTGCCGACGGGCTTCAGCGCTGTTCAGATGGAACAAGCAACCATCCCATCAGACTGAGCAGGTCTGGATGCGAAGCAGGGAAGAATAGAAACAGAACTCTAGGAAAATCAACCACGGCATGTCGAAGTTGGAATCTTGGAATTATAAAATTTTCGAGTTGGAAGGAATTTTAGGCCCCATATAATGTAACACCCTATTTTTATAGATGAGAACATCAAGACCCAGAGAGTTAAAAAGCTAACTTTCCCCAACCACGCCTAGCTTTTGCTAGCAGAACCAAGAGCAGAACCCAAGTCTCTTTATTTCCAGCCCAGAACTTCTGTTCCCTGCAAAGTGGCCCAACAGTAAGGCAGACTGCTGAAGGAGAAGCACAAAAAGCTATTGCAATAGTCAAGCCTGGTGAGCTGTTAGAGGCGTGATATAGTTACACTGGAAATCTTGTTTGGAAATGATAGGAATCCATCTCAAACAAACTCAGAATAAATGAGAAAGACATTGACTAATGTAACAAAGGAATAAAAGTAGTGCTGGAATTGGGACAGCTAGATCAAGGGACCAAATACCATCGCAAGTGTTTCTTTCATAGCTCTCACTTCTTTGGGGGTGAGCTTGATTCTCTCAGACTGGATTTCACACGTAATGGCAGACGTTACTGCAGGGTTACTCTCAATACTTCTCTTTGCAACTTTTGAGGGAAAGGGGCCTAACCAGAGCGGGGCACTGAATAATCAAGGTGTACCACATGCCAATACCTGAATTAACTGCTATGGCCCAGAAGACAACGCCCGCCAATAGTCAGGGAAGGTCACATACTGGAAGAAGGTATCGAGGAAGAGGTACTGGACAGAAAGAACTCAAGCCCCAAACCAAACTCATTGCCATTGTCAAGTCAATTATGACTCATAGTGACCCTACAGAACAGACTGTAACTCTTCATGGGAGCAGAAAGCCTTGTCTTTCTCCTGCAGAATGGCTGGTGCTTTCAAACTACTGACCTTGCAGTTAACAACCCAGTGTAATAACCACTAGTCCACCCGGGGTCTTAGCAAGAGCCAACAGCCCCTATCATGTACTCCACAAATATTAGTATTGTCACCAGACATTCAGAACATATAAGCATCAAGGGACAAACAACACGAGGCAGTGGGCTGAGGAAAGGCACAGATTAGTTACTGTTGTTGGTAGGTACCATCAAGTCAGTACTGACCCAGAGTGACCTGATGCACAACTGAACGAAACACTGCCTGGTCCTGCACCCTTCTCACAATTGCTCTTGTGCCAGAGCCCATTGTTGCAGCCACTGTGCCCATCCAGCTCAGTGAGGACCTTCCTCTTGTCCTGGCCCTCCACTTTACTGAGCATGGAGGTCTTCTCCAGGGACTATCTCTCCTGAAAACACGTCCAAGGTATGCAAGACCAAGTGTCACCATCCTTGCGTCTATGGAGCACTCTGGAAGTACTGCTAATACGAATTGTTTGTCCTTTGAGCAGTTTATAGGTACTTTCAAGATTCTTCCCCAGCACCAAAACGCAAACGCATCGATTCTTCTTCGGTCTTCCTGATTCAATGTCCAGCTTCCGAATGCTTATGAGGCAGTGGAAAATACATGACTTGGTTCGGGGGCACCTTAGTCCTCAAAGTAACATCTTTGCTTTTCAATGCTCTGAAGAGATCTTGTGCAGCAGATTTACCTAATGCAACATGTCTTTTAATCGCTTGATTGCTGCTTCCATGAGCATTGATTGCGGATCCAAGCAAGACCAAATCCCTGACAACTTCAACCTTTTCTCCACTTGTCATGATGAACCTATTGGTCCAGTTGCGAGGATTTTGGTCCTCTTTACACTGAGTCTCAATCCACACTCAAGGCTGAAATCCTTGATCTTCATCAGCAAGCGCTTCCAGTTCTCCTCACTCTCAGCATCAGCCTATCACAGGTTGTTCATAAGCCTTCCTCTGATCCTGATGCCGCATTCTTCTGCATATAAGCCAGCTTCTCTGAGTCTATGGTCAGAATAGAGCTTGAATAAATACGGTGAAAAGATACAACCCTGACAAGCACCTTTCTTGATTTTAAACCAGGCAGTATTCCCTTGTTCTGTCCCCACAACTACCTTTTCATCCACGTCCAAGTGCTTCATGAGCACAATGAAGTGTGCTGGAATTCCCATTCTTCTCAAGGTGATCCGTAATTTATTATGGTCCATGCAGCTGACTCTCTTTACATAGTCAATAAGACACAAACCTTTTTTTTTTTTTTTGTATTCTCTGCTTTGAGCCAAGATCCATCTGACATCAGCAATGATAACCCTTGTTTCACATCCTCTTCTGAATCCAGCCTGAACTTCTGAAAGCTCCCTGTCAGTGTACTGCTTCAACCCTTGTTGGATACTCTTCAGCAAAACTTACTGGTGTGTGATGTCAGTGATATTGTCCTAGAGTTGGGATGTTCTGTTGGGTCACTTTAGAAGGGGTACAAATATGGATCTCTTCTCGTCATTTTCCAAGTAGTTGTCTTCCATATTCCCTAGACTAGATGAGTGTTTCCAGTGTTTCACTGGCTTGCTGAAACATTTTGAGATCAAGAGATAAACATGAGGCAGTACAATGAGGAAAGGCACACAGCACATGTTGGGTAATTTATAAATTCAGATTCTAGAAATCAAAGATGTCTGTCTGCAAAGGATGCCTCAGGAGGGAGAGAAAACAGGAAAGGATTGAGTGCGTAAAGTGGAGGAGAGGAGGGAAGGATGAATGCCAGTTGGAAAACAAATTATGCTAAATCCAAGAGTTATGCCAAGAAAAGAGCCAGAAAATGCTTCTTCTGGGTAAAAGGGCTTTGAGAGGAAGCCTCAGTTGGCTATATGGGCAATTGAAAATGCTGAGTTAGAAAAGGAGAAGGTCAGGGAGGGGGGAAAATGAGGAGCTGATACTAAGGGTTCAAGTAGAAAGCAAGTGTTTTGAGAATGACGATGGCAACACATGGACAAATGTGCTTGACACAATGGATGTATGTATGGATTGTGAGAAGAGTTGTATGAACCCCCAATAAAATGATTAAATAACAAAAAAGAAAAGGGGGAGATCAGAAAGAAAGCCCCTTTTATGTATTCTAGGAAATACATAGTAGTGGTTAAGACCTATAAAACCATAGCTCATCTTTTAATAGGGTTACTAGATGAGTATATTAGAAGTGTGAACAAAATATAGTTACATAAAAAGAAAAATAACCTGCAATCGAAATTTTCAGAGGTAACACTATGATATTTTAGATGCCAGGTGTTTTTTCACAAGAATGGAATCTTACTGCAGTCTTCTTTGATAACTTGCTTTTTCACTGAATATAATGTTAACCTCTTTTCCTGGCAATACTTATATTTCTACAATAATATCTCTACTGCCTGCCTATAACTCTATGGTATAATTATATCATCATTTATTTAACCAATTCCCTACTAGGGACCATGTGGGCAATACTCAAATTCTTATATTTCCTATAACTAAATTGTATTCACATGACCCCTAATTGAGGGCTTAGAACAAATACTGGAAATAAAATTTCTTGTAAAAGCATCTGCATACTATAAGCTCCAAAATTGTCCTTCAGAAAGATTTGCCATTTTACTTCTCATCGGTGGTAAATAAGTGAGCCTCTCTCTTTGTTCTTTGGCTGAAAGTATGTCTCTCCAACCATTGGATTAAAATAATACTTGTTTACAATTGGAAATATTTTGAATGTTCCTATGCAGGGATATTGTCTGTGGCCCCATGAATTTGTTCAGATTGCTGATCGCCACAGCTGGCCTCAGTTGCTCAAAGACCCAATGCTACTTACAGCCTCCGCTATCTTCCTCTGTGGCCTGTGGTCTCTGCCAGGTGAAGCAAGCATCAAGCCCACTGCGTAAGCTGCCTTTAGAAGTCCCTCTGATCCTTGCCACTGGAGACTCCAGAGACACTTGGAATTCCCCTGCGTTCCTCCCAACCGCCTTCCCTTCTGCCAGATACCTTGCCCTAAAGATCTACCTTTGCTACTGCTGTAGGGCTCTCCATCCTGACTGTACTGAGACAGCTCAAGATCCCCTTCAGGATGAAAGCGCACTCCTTCCCTAGCCCCTGCTCTTGGCGTGGAAGGTGGGAGAAGGGTGTCCCACGTCAGGATCCCTTATGGTCCTGAAATACGATGGGGTTTTAAGAAAATAGCACACTTCTTAGACAGCCTGGGCCTTTCGGAATGTGTTGCTATCAAAACTACCCAGTCTTGTTGCCTTTTTCCTCTCTGTTTATAAAAGTCATCCTTATGAAAAGATACTTGAAACAAACAGGAAGTAGAGAGGCACATAGTAATTATTGGTAATGTCGCTATTCACATGAACATGGTTAACATTGCGCATGCGTATATTTTATGTGAGTCAAGCGGTCTCCATAGTTTTACATCCTGCTATGATCCATTAATAATATTGCTTGGGGCTAGCGTTCCACAGAATATAATCATTTTAAAAACACGGCTGTGATGGTGCTGCGTCTGGCTCAATTTGGTTTTGCTTCATGTGCTAAGCCTCCTTATGTAAATATGGTTTATTATTTTTGAGGCTAAATTCTTAAAAGCAGAACTACTAGTAGAGCATAGATCAATGTGCATAAGACGTGTGATACAGACACACACTCTTTTTCTTTCTAGAAAGTTTCTATCAGCTTTTACTCCCAAAGGCCATAAACACCAGGGTTTTACCCTCCACCACTACTTACACACTTTTTGAAAGGTTTTTGTGAGTTTCACAGACTACAAAAGACCCCTCATTTTGCTTGAATTTGCATGTTTTGATTATCAGTGATGCTAAAATGCCTAACGAGGTTTATAAATCTTTCCTTTTTCCTGTGAATGATCTTTGCAGAACTATTTTTTCCCAAAACACTTCATCTATTAAGAACATGACCTTTTTACTGTATTTGCTGAACATGATGTTCCTTGTTCAAAATTGTCATGGCTGTGTGAAAAATTATATTTCTATCTATGATACAAATTTTATAGAGTTTAAACAATTTAGAGGATAGTAGCTCCTTGAAAATTTCTCAAGAAATTAGGTTATATAAATCTCTCCCTCCAATTCAAATAGGCTGTGATGTGAGTTCATCGATGCCATAGTGTCTCGAACATTAAGCATCAATCCAGGTCCTGGAAAGAAACAGAGGGTCCCCTCGAAGTGGGTGATTTGAGGAGCATTCATTGAAGGGATTCTATGCCAAGGCATGACTGGGCAGTACCCTGAGGCACAGGGGCAGGAGTCGAGTAGCTCGGGAAGCCTGGAAGCAAGGAGTTCCACAGTGGAAAAGGCTGATGTCCTTTCAGAGTTGTGACCTCAGGGGAGGGATGGAACCAACCCAGGGCAATCCTGCAGGGAAGTTGTCTGGAACCGAGCCCACATCTCAGCCTCCCTCTGTCCTCCTGTGGGGGTTCCACAGTTGCCAAACCCAATCGGAAGCAAGGGAACGCTTGATGTGGTCCCTCCTTGTTCCCTCCTGACCTGCAGAGCAGTGATAGTGTGAGGAAGAGTGACTCTGGAGGAGACCACCAGGAGAGTACAGCGCTAAGACTCAATCCTGTTCACAAGTCTACTGTTGGGTCAGTTGGACGTAAGAGAAAATGATGTAGGCAACATCGGTTCTTTCCCTGAAGGAAAGAGCATGACCTTCTTCCTTCTTCCTCCACACTGCTTCCTAGAGCTTGAGGGCAGTGGAGAGTGATCTTGGACCACCATAAGGCCCGTAGGTAATCTGGACTACTTATCTCCAGATGAGGAAGTGGGAAGCTTCTCTCTAGTTTAAGTCGTTGTTACTTTGTGTGTCTGTAACAGACACACACACACACACAGCAGAGTAGAACCACTATGGTAGTGACATAATCTGGTGTCAACTTGCAGAGGGGTGGAGTCTAGCCTGTCAATCAGGTCACAGCTTGATGACCTCATTTGGAGGCACCAAGGAGATAAATAGCTCACTGGAGGCCAGGTACACACAGACTCTCGCCTTGACTTTCCTGTTGACAAGTTACATGGAGACACCTGATGGAGCCAGAGCCCTGGAGCTGGAGGAGCCACATGGAGACCCACACCAGTACTGAGATACTTCCACCACCACTGGATCCACAAGACTTTCCACCCACCAGCCTGTGATCATCTGCAGGCTTCAGGTGAGAGCCCATCCCCTTGTCTATTCCAGCTTCTGGTGTCTCCAGGTGATCCTGGGCTTGTCGATGGATAACTCCAACCTGTTCCTCCATTTTATGGCCTCCCCTTCCCTCCTTCTAGGCTCTTTTAAAAAATTAATTAATTTGAATGTATTATGAATTGGGAGTTAATACATGTTTCATACCATTCTATAGTTCAATCATATCAAGCAGTATTGTATAATACTATTATGCTATCACAATCAGTTTCCAAACATTCATTTTCTTCCTGGACTCCTTGATACCATCTCCCTTTGCACCCCTCCCCCAACTACTGTACCACCCCTCTCCCCTGAAACCTTATTCTACTTGCTGTCCCTACAGGCTCATCAATACCAATATAACACAACTTCAAGGGGGGTGACTCTTTTTAGGACACGCTACTGGATTTAAGGGCCACGGAGATAATACTAAATGAGCTCATTTTCAGATCTTTAATGATGTCTCAAAAGACCTTTTTCTGTGTCTCCCCCAAATAAGGTCATGTGCATGCATAGCTCCAGGTTTAGGATATGGATATACCTTGTGAGTGTGGGATATGGGTCCACACTTCAAGCCAGAAGAGAGATGAACATTGTCTGAGAATCCACTACATGCTTTCACCTTTATTATTGTATTTAATGATATTAATACTTTGAAAAGGATACTGCTACCATTCTTTTGCCCACGCAAAGATTGAGGCTCAGTTATCTTAAGAAAGTTGTTCCCAGTGACGCAGCTGAAAACGCAGACAGGGCGGGGTCTGGAGCCCAGGTATATCGACCAGAGCCCAAAGCCTAGCTTCCTTTCACGTCTTTCAGATCTCCTGAAGATGAGTGGACAGAAGCGGGCCTCTCGCTAAGCCAATAGCAACCTCAGGTCCAGGTGTAATCACCTCATCTTCTCTAGCACTGGCATTCTTTAGGGAGAAATATGTAGGTGAACCCAACACTTTGTTATAGCAATTGTCTGCCACTCGAATCCACCTTTCAGCTCAGAGGGATGGCCAGGAGCCCTGGCTCCATTCACCCATGCACTCTCATTTCCTGTTTTCAAAGAAAGAGGCCTCAAACGACTACCCCACTTCGTGTCAATGGTCGGGCATTTTAGGATTCCTGTGCCATTCACAATGCCAGCTTGTTCAACAACTCTCTGGATTCAGAGCAAAGGGTGTTCACCAGGGTTCATCTTATTTCATTTCTTTTCTTGGTATACCGATGGCCACGTAGCAGGAGCCTGTAAGGCAGAAGGTTTAGGGTGAGCCTGCTAACTGAAAGTCTGGGGTGTTCCCCAGCTGCTCCGCTGGACAACAGCGAGGCTGTCTGCTGGAGTCAAGAGGAAGTCTCAGAAACCTTCCGGACAGTTCTACTCAGTCCCCCAGGGGTCACTGTGAATCAGAATGGGCTTGGTGGCAACAAGTGGGGCCAGGCAACAGGCAAAACTAATCACCAAAATGCTGGTTGGTTTTCCCTTCCCAAAATTGGGAGGAAAATGAATTGTTTGGGGAAAATTGTCCAGTTTCTGGTTATCATCGAACTGTTCACTGTTCTTGGACGTGGGCGACTCCACATCTTCACTTCTATCGACTCTCTTATATGGTTGCTTTGGGCCCACACTTTGTGGGGTGCCCTGGGAAGTTAGCTCATCTCTACAAATAGTCCATTTGTCAATATCACTATGTAGCACACCAGCTGTGATTATTCAGGCTGAGGTGTGGATTCCATATGCTGCTGAAGCCTCCAGTCCTCGGGGCAGAGGGTCTGGCTGGGGTACTCACATAGTGAGCAAGAAAGGGGTCCCGTTTGCATCTCTTTGCCCGGTTCTGTCATAGTCTCCCAACAGCTATGGAGGCCGACAGTATCTTCATGTTCTTTCACACTGATGTACGGACCTCCCTTAGAATCAAGAAGCCCATGGGTTGTGGTGGTGAAAGCACTTGACCACAAACAACAGCAACAACAACAAAGGATGGGTGGTTGAAACCCACCAGCTGCTGCTCTGAGGATGAAAGATGTGGCAGTCAGCTTCTGTAAAGAGTCCCAGCCTTGGAAACGCTCTGGGACCCTCGGCTCTGTCTTAGAGGGTGGCTGGGAGTCAGGGTGGCAGTGGGTCTTTTATGTTTTGTCTTTTGTTGTTGTTTTGTTTGTTTGCTTCCCTGAAAGCTCCAGCGTGACGTGTCAAATTAAGACCTATGATCTATTGGGGGTCAACTCTTGCCTCCTGTTGTTTCCGTGTGGATTAAAAGTCGTGGTTTGCAGAGGCGTGTGCAGTTACTTGAAAAGACCATTCTCCTCGTTCCCGGGTTTCGGCACCAAAAACAAAACACCATTCTTACATCACCGGGTTACACGTGCACCTTGGTGAAGAACCCATTGGCTGTCTTTGGGTGAGCTTATTTCTGAATTCTCCACTGTTCAACTGATAGGCGTTCGTCCCTTCCCTCCCAGCACACGCTCGATGACTGGAGAACTATTAGTATTATTTATTTTTTAGAAGCCCACTGCCATCAAGTCAGTTATGGCTCTTACCAATTTATAGAACAGAGTAAAACCACCCAAAGGGTGGCTGGGACTGTAGACCGTTATGGGAGCAGACGACCACCTCTTCCTCCCTTAGAGTAAGGGGTAGATTTGGATCTCAAACCTTAATATCACAGTGCTTAAGCCACCGTGCCACCAGGGCTCCTCGTAGTACCTCTTCTAGTGGGGTTGTATGGTTCCTTCAGATCTAGCTTCTTTGTCTTCGTTATCCTAGCTCCTTGGCTACATTTTAGTACCAGGTTATCCACGTCTACAAAAAATATCCTGATGTGACTGTGACTATAATTGAATTAAAGCCAAAGGCTTATTGCAATGTGGGGAGGAATGACATCTTTCCTTTGATGTGGCTCTTAATCTGTGAGTCCAATATTTCTGCTTCGTTTATTTATTTCATCAGTGTTTTCTAGTTTTCAGGATGTAGTTCCTATACATAATTTATACTGAAGCATTTTTTAATTAGTTGGGGTTTAATACATATAGCATATCATCCCATATTTCAATCACGTGAAGTAGAATTGTACAACTGCTACTGCAATCAGTTTCCAACCATTCTTTTTCTGCATTGATTCCTTAACATCATCTCCCTTTCCCCCACCACCACCACTGCCCCACCTTTCCCCCAAGCCCCTAATTCTACTTGTTGTCCCTACAGGTCCATCAATCCTGGGCTTCATATACCAAACAACGGAAAAGCATATAGCACAGCTTCAAGAAGGTGACCTCCATTGATATAACACCTCTGAGATATACTCTAATATGAACAAAAAACCCTAATATAAATAAAAAATAAATTTTTGTAAACCAGATGATTCAGGTCCAGCCTTCGTCATAGAGGGGAAATCTACTGACAAAGTTTTAACTGTTCAAGCCAGATACACCGAAGTTATTGTTAAAACATTCTAAATGAGTTTTTAAGCCCACGTGTAATAATTTGCCATTATTTATTGTTGGCGTATATGGAATTATTGATTCTTTGTGTGGGGGTTTTGCATTCTCTGACCTTGTCACGCTCACGTGTTAGTTTCCAGTTTTCTGTGGAGTCCTTGGGATTTCTGTATCATCTATGAACAGGGAGACTTCTTGTTGTTATTCATCAAACTTTATGATTTCAAATATCATATCAATGTAATTTAACAAATATTTACTTATAGTATTTAATTCCAATGAGTGTAGGGCTATTGATAACACTATTATTGAAGACTAAGCATTTAGAGGCAATTATTTGAGTGTTTTACCCTTATACCATACTTCTTCAGTATGTGTACTGAGCATATAATCCAAGAAACTGAACTATATGACAGGGAACCAGGCATCAGGATTGGAGGAAGATGGATAAACAACTTGCCGTCTACAGAGGGCACAATCCTGCTTGGTGAAAGCCAGGGAGACCTATAGCACTTACAGGTGAATGAAGATTAAAGACTATAGGCTTCCATAGGGATTATATATCAACATAAAGAAAATAGAAATTCTCACAATCGGATCATGAAACATTCCCTATAAGCAGAGAAAAGACTGAAGGTGTCAAGGATTTCATTTTACTCCCATACTTTGAGGAGGAGGGCACTAGACTGAAGGTATAGTATTTTCAATTGCCTCGTCTAGATGTAAAAAATAGACAATGAATACAGAAACAATTGCTGCATTCGAGTTGTGGTGTTGGTGAAGAATATCAAATATACTACAGGCTGCCAGTAGAACAAACAAATTTTTGTTGGGTGAAGTACAGCCAGAATGCTCCCTGGAAGCAAGGATGGCAAAAGACAAGAACGTGGTCAGGAAGAAGGACATCATGCTTAGGAAAGTAGAGTGGCAGTGAAAATGAGTAAGGCCTTCTTCGAGATGGTTTGACACAGTGCCTATAACAACGGGGTTAAAAACAGCAACAAACTCCTCAGGGCCAACAAGGACAGTAGAGACACCAGGGGGATTAGGGGAGGGTGGGGGGAGAAAGATGGAATAGATCACAAGGATCAAACTAGAACCTCCTCCCAGGGAGACAAATAATGAAAAAGTGGGTGAAGGGTGATGGAGGACTATGTAAGATATGGAAAAACAATCCACAACTTATCAAGGGTTCGTGAGGGAAGGCAGGCAGGGGAAGGAGGGGGAAGAAATTGGGGAGCTGATATCAGGGGCTCAAGTGGGAAGAGAATGCTTTTAAAATGATGATGGCGGCATGTGTGTTTGACACACTGAATGAATGTACGGATTGTGATAAGAGATTTAAGAGCCTCCGATAAAAGTATTTTTTAAAAGTAGCAACACTGATGAGGGTGGTATAGGACCCCGTTGTGTTTTATTCTGTTGCACACAGGGTCACTGTGAGTTAGAACCAATTCAACAGCATACAACAACAGTAACGATATCTTCATTTTAATGAATTCTTCAACAACATTCTTTTCTGGATCTAGAGGTCTAGGTTGGTAGCTATCTTTCTCCAGCAATTGAAGACCCCCACCCATTTCTGGCTTACACTGCTCATGAGAATTTCCTTGTCAGACTAACTGTTGTCCTTTCTAATGTATTTTGTTTTGCTCTATATGTTTATAATGATTTATTATTATCTTCGACTTTCTGAAATTACCTTGATTGTGGATTTTAAAATTTTTAAATAAAAACATACATAACAAAACACACATCCGTTCAGTATATGACTTTTGCATATACATTTAACCATGGTTACCTACTTTAGAACACTGTTGCTGTTCAGTTCTGTTGAGTCAGTTCTGACCCATCGCCACCTTAGGCACAACAGAAGGAAACACTGTCCAGTCCTGTTCCATCCTCACAGCTGTTCCTCTACCTGAGCCCATGGTTGGAGCCACTGTGTCAGTCCATCTCATTGAGAGCCTTCCTCTTTTTTACCGCCCCTCTACTTTACGAAGCATGATATTCCTCTCCAGGGATTGCTCTCTCCTGACAACACGTCTGAAATATGTGAGACAAAGTCTTGTCATCTGTGCCTCTAAGGAGCACTCTGGCCTTACTTCTTCCAAGATAGAGCCCTGCACCACCACCCCTCTTAGCAGTCTATGGCATCTTCTCCAGCACCACAATTCAAATGCATTGATTCTTCTTCAGTTTCCTTATTCAATGT
>NW_022103906.1:76508951-76526600 GCF_000313985.2 Echinops telfairi | reverse complement strand
CTTTCTTGTTACTCAATTCTAGTTAATTCCATTATTATCAGATAATATATATTTGCAAGCTGCCAGTTCTTTAAATTAAGGATTTTTTATATCAACCAGGATGGCTCTATCTTGGCAAATGTTCTTTGAAAATATATTCTGACATTGTTGAATGGAATGTTCTACATGCTTCTTAAGTGCTTTTAACCGATGGTGTGGATCCGTTCTTCTATCTCCTTGTTCATTCTGGGTCTCCTAGTTCTATCAATTACTCTAAGAGTGCTAACGTCTCTAAGTATAATTGTGGATTTTTCTGTTTCTCCTTTATGTTCTGTTCATTTTTGCATCACACAGGGCAGGGGGGCAGAGGTGAGGGACTTCCAAAAGTTGGTGGGAAAATTCTGTTATCTTTTAATTCCATTTTTCTACGAATGTTGGAATCTCCCTCCTCTATTGAAGACCTTTGGTAAGGAGCATGCACATTTAGGACTGGTGCATGTTCTTGGTGAGTTGACCATTTTATCCTTGTAAGCGTATGACACTGCTCTTAATTAATGGTGTTCTTCTTGTTTGAAAGCCCGCTTTGTCCCGTCTGGTACATGTTTGCATATCCTTATGTTTTTAATGAAGAGCCCCAGTGACGCAGTGATTAAGGGCTTGGCTGCTAATCAAAATCTCATTGGTTGGACTCCATCAGCTACACCTGGGAGGAAAATGTGACGGTCTCCTTTGTCAGAGTAACTGACTTGGGGACCCTGTGGGCAGTTCTGCTCTGCCCTACAGGGTTGCAATGCATGGAATCAAGTTGATAGCAGTAGATTAGAGCTTTTCGGTTTATATGTTAACCTAATTCTATCAGTACATTTGGAGTGAACACTACGTAGTCAGCATATGCTTTTAACTCATTTTTACAATCTTTTAATTAGTGTGTTAAGAGCATTTACAGTTGACGTAATTATTGACATGTTGGGACTTAAGTGTACCTTTTTATTTTCTCATTTGCTCGCTCTACTTTTTCCCTGTTTCTTTTTTTCTGCCTTCTTTTTACTTACTTGAACTTTTTTAGTATTTTATTCTAATTCTAATTCTTGTGTTTTAAGTAGACTTCTCTGTACTGTTTGTTCTTTTAAACGGAGGCATCAGCATCACTGGACTTATCTTTTCAAAGTCTTCTAAGAGTCAATACTTTAACCTCTGCAAGTGAAATGTAGAAATACCAGCAAGCTGTGGTCCCTCTCCCCTTCCCCTTAGTGTTTCAGCGTACGTACAGATTAAAGTCGACATACAGTAAAAACTCCACGCACATACATTGAAACGCAATAGCTGTCTTTAACAGGAGAGTAAGCCGGTGAAAAGAGGATCTATTAAATGTGAATGCCTGGATACCTTGTGGCTCGGCAGTTCCACTGGTCACTACGTTCTCAACAGAAGTACCTACATGCGTGTACCAAAAGGCATGTGCAGAAAATGTTCATGGCAGCTCCATTCATAAAAGTCAAGATGGAAACAACCCACGTGTTCATCAACAATGGCGCAAGTCAACGGCGGTGTATTTACACAATGTAAACCTGTATGGCAATGAGACTACAAGCAGCATTGCTTCCTGCGACAACGTGGATCAACAGCACGAAATATATTGGGCAAAAGTGTGTGCCCCGTGTGATTTACAAACTTTCAAATATAAGCAAACCAAATCCTTCAAGAGAAAGTCAGAGTAGCAGTTTTTCTGGGGACAGGGCGCTAGAGGAGTGAGTGTCGAGGACCATGAAGGGGTTTCCATGATGCTGGTACTTTGGATCCTTTTCTTGATTTGGGTGCTGGCTACAGGTGTCGTCAGAGTGTGCATGGGCCTGTATGCTCGTGATGTGTACATGCTTCTGCATCTAGGTTAGGCTTCTGGAGAAAGTTAACTTTAACATTATAGTCACTGAAAGATTAAATACAAAATAGAATTAAATACAAAATAGAATTCACTACTAGCCGGGAACATGCGGACTAAAGTAACAATGAAATATCACTCCGTTGAACCACACCTAGTCCTTGAAAGGGGAAAGAAACCTTAACATACTGTTGGTTACAAAGTGAAATGTTTCAGCTTTTATGGAAAGCAACTGCAAGTACCAATAAAGTTAAACTCCCTCTCTCTCTGTGTGTGTTACTTATACACCTATAACTTAATAATTTTATTGCTGGGAATCTAGCCATAGCATTTAAAACACTCATATATAAAGCCACATGTTCAAAGACATTTATTGCAGCGTTGTTAGTGTGGCAAAAATTGGAAGCAAAAGTAATGCTTATAAATACGAGGGCAGCAGAAAATATGGTTCAGACACATCCTTGGCTATTATGTACCTGCTGTTTGTTGTTGTTCAATGGAACTAGAAATACATCTTTAGTACAAAAACAAAAGAAGTCATTTCCAGAAGGTATGATTAAGAAAGATGTAGAAAGGGGTAAATAATGTTCTCTTTTCCCGTTTTTCTGAAACATAATGCAAACCTTTTATCATGTGTATGAGTATGTGTACCTACACATGCAAGCACATGTGAATTCTTGTTTGGTGCCTTCAATGCAGTTTCAACTCAAGATGAAATGGATCTGGCCACTGCCGAGGACCCTGCACCTGGGTTGTCATCTTCACACGACATCGCTGCTCAGGAGTCGGTTATGACAGATGGGAACTGTCCCCTAGAAAACTGTATATTGACTCTGACAGGTGACTGGCCTCAGAGTCCACAGGCTTAAGGACCTTTCCAGGGATCGACTGCCATTCTCCTCTCTCCCTGCATGCTGGGCTTCCTGGCTAAGGCAGAAGTCAGCCTCCTGGCCCTTCCTGGTGTGCTACCTATCACCAAGTGCACCCCAAAAGAAGTGTGTTGAACATGACAGCTCAAGACAAGATCCACTTGGGCCATGCCATTGAAGGCCTCCCGACCAGAGGCAGTTTCGCCTCCCTTTACTGCAAGTTCTTCTCTTCCAGTCCTTTTATTAACCTTTGGCAAGCAGAGTGGACTGTGGCAAACGAGCTTCCTTCCAGAAAACCCCAGCACTCCCGGGATAGAATATGGTCTTGCGCTTTGGCCCTTCAATTCAACTCAAAGTTACAAATCAATATACCACCACAAGTCTAGTTTGTTTCCTCTTGGGGGAAAAAAAGCCATTTGTGAGCTCTCAAGTCCAAAGCATGCCAGGGAAAATTGTTTTCCATCGTTCCTCCAGCAACCGTGTTGACATCCTTCTTGATCAGAGGCCAACTGGTTGAAGAGGACCCTGGAAACATCTCCCAGGAACCAACATCTTCTGCCCGGTAAGACAGCCTAACCCAGTAATTGTGAAAGAGGCATTTCTTTAAAGGAAGCAAATGCCTCTGCAGAGATGCAACTCTGCCCACCCCTCCCCACCTCCAGCACTCATTCAAGATGACCTGTCACATTGTCAGAGCTCTTGGGAAATCATTGCCTTTGCTGAATCAGAAGGTCCACTGTCCAAGAGTGAATCCAAGAATCCATCTAGAGCAACCACGAAAATCACTTGGATCTTGGAATCACACTTCTTCTTTTAAAAAAAACCCAACAACTTTTATTGGGGGCTCTTACATCTCTGATCAGAAGCCATACAAACTGTGCGCAGGGGTCGAAAGCACAGTCTTTCTCCCGCGGAGCTGCTGGTGGTTTGGAACGGAATCTCACTTCTCTTCCTGCTCCCACCCTTTCCAGCCAGGGCTAGGGACGCCCCGATACCAATTCTTGGTTTCAGACTCAAACACAAATGCTTGACTTGATCGCACCTGTTCCCTGACCAGGCGCCAGGCACCTGGAATTCACTCCCGAATGCAGGAAGCAGGCTGCATTCATTCATTCGATGCAGCTTTCCCGCAAGGAAAGTGAGACGCAGCGTAGGTAAATAATTTGCCCAAGGTCCCAAAGCTGATTAGTGGGAGGGCCACTCTTGGAACCCAATTAGTTTTCTTCCTGCCCTCTCACCTGTGATCTTGACGGACCGCCCAGGACGAGGACAGCTGAGCGAAGGCGCCCTCCCTAGCTGACAACGAGCGCGATGGGAATTCTTCCGGGCAGATTGAGGAGTCAATAACCCTCCACAGTACGAAGATAGCAAACATTCTGTGCCTAGACTACAAATAGACCCTGAAACCTCCCCATCTGCCTCAGCCTGCAAGCCTCCCTCCCATCTTCACATTCAACTTAGCAAAGACAGCAACGTCGTGAAACGGTCTGTCTGCGTTACCAACAAGGACCACTGCCACGGTCACTGTGGTCTTCTTCCCACATCACCAATCCTGTTCGGTTGACTCCTCTCCCGGGTGCTGGCGCCAGCGGCAGGTGCTCACTTCCAACCACTGGGTGGGTCCACCTTAGCTGAGGTCCCATGGCAGCAACATTTCTCTGATGGAAAACTAGAGGAGTAAACTGGGAGAAGGAGTTCATAAGGGCTGGGGGGCAGGGGAGGGGTGGAATTTAATTCCAACTTGGTGGAGGCCACCAGCGTTTAAAATCTTTGGTCTGCCTTTTTCTGAGTCCTTGCGGGTCCCCGTGGAAGCCCCAGAGACTCTCTTTCCTCCTTGGTTTGCCAAACATGCTAGCTATTTGTTTTGCGTCCAGAAATGGAATCTGATAACTCGGTATGGGGTTTCCTAATCCAGGCCCGTCAGCACCTTGTTTAGTCAACACTCCTTGGTGTCTATGGTATTCAGTTGAGTAACTGTGTGAGTCCTTTTATTTATGTTCTTTTTACCTGAAAGAGAGCTTCAAATTAATTCAATCCATGAATAAGTCAAATCTCAGAGCACCCAACATCATGGCAAGTGTGATTACAGAACCATTTGCTGTTAAAGTTCTCAAAGTCGTAGAAAATGAAAGACAGGCCACCAAACAGGAACTCAACAAATGTTGGATTTGGTGACCTGTCTTATGAGATGCTTTGTGGGAGCTGCAGCCTGTTCAGCACTGTCTCTCATTGACAGGGCCCGAGAAGGCGTTAGTAAGCAGATGGGTTTTGCACACTAAATCACTATGCATAAAGACAGGCTCACAAGAAATAAAACAAACGGCCTACTATATTTCCACTTGGATATTTGACTTGTGGATCAAGATCAGGGAGCTCCAAGGGCCAGGACCCTTGGAGCTTTGGTGACATGGGGGACAGGACATGGCTTTGGTTACAAAAGGTCTCTTGAAATCTTGGTAGGTAAAATGAAGACCTGTGAGTTGACTGCTGGCCAATTAGGTGAATTTATAACTGGCTGAACAACTATACTTAAGAATGTTGATACAATATTTTTAATCAGCACCTCAGACAAGAGTACTTATGACATGCTTATCAGATGTACAAATGGTGCCAAACTAGGAGGGGTAACTAATAATTTGGATGACAAAATTAGGATTCCAAAGCCTCTTGACAGACTGGAACTTGGGTTGAAACTAACAATGACAAAGGGAACAGAGTTGGTGGAGAAGGTTTTTGGGTGGGTTTTTTCCCATTTGAGTTAAAAGAAAACAATGATATGAATGCATAAAAGGCGGACCTGAGTTAGCAACTGGATGTGGTTGCTACGTGTTGCAAGTAACAGACATTACTTGATTCAAGATGGGCAAGGCCATTGGCCACCTCTTTCACCAATGAGACGGAGGGGGGAGCAGCGGGAGGCATGAACATTTCGTTCTCAAGCCGGTGGGTACTTTTGTGCTCCTGGGGACATTGGGCAATGGCTCGTGACATTTTTGGTTGGAGCAAAGGGAGTGCATTGAGTAGGTAGAGAGAAGTCATAGGTGCTGCATGCAGACATCCTACAATGCATGGTAGAGACCCTCCACCCCCAGAACAAACAATTACAGTAGGCCGAATTGTCAAATTTTTAAATTTGTCAATTAAAAAAGTTTTTTTTAATGTCAATTCTGTTGAGGTTGAGAAGGCATCCAGATCAAAGCAACGCCCAAGGAAACAGCAGGCAAGAAACCAAGAGCACACTGCCTTGGCTAAACCTGCTGCCAAAGGCCTCTCTGAAATGCTCCAGAGCAAAGCCGTCCCTCTGAAGAGTCAGGTGTGTTTGACTCAAGCCACCTCATTTTAAGTCGCTTCCTGTCAGTATGAAGGCTGGACACGGATAAGGAAGGCCGAAGAGTGGATGCCCTTACACGATGGGATTGGGGAAAACCATTAGAATACACCATCACCCACAAGAACATGGAAGAAGTACAGCCTGAAAGTCCCTTCGAAGAGAGGATGGCAAGATTTCCTCACACATACTTTGAATATGTTAGCAGGAGGGACATTCCCCGGGGAAGGACATCATGGGTGGTAAAAGTAGAGAGCCAGCGAAACAGAGGAAGCCCCTCAGCAAGATGGATTGACACAGTGACTGCCAACAGTGGACTCACACGTAGCAAGGACTGCGAGGAGGTAACAGGACCAGGCAGTCCTTGCTCCTGTTGTGCACAGAACAGCTGTCAGAGTCAGCTCAGTAGCACCTAATGACAGCAGCCCCCGGAAGGAAAAGGGCTCATCTTCCCCAAAGTCACACGGAAAAAATTTGGATATCTGAACACGGTTGGGGTTCTGTTCGGAAGGAAGCAGGAAAGAGATGAGTGTTGGAGAGTTCTTTATAAAGACGGTCTATTCCCAATAAAAATATCTAATGCTTTCGTTCACTATGATCCCAGGTCACTGTGAGCCTACAGAAGAAGGTCTTGGTATGATTAGAAAAGGCACCCCCTTCCTCAGACCCCTTACTGCCACCTGCTGGAAAACTGTTGTAGTAAATAAATACATCTGCAATGGTGGCAAGTGGAGCCCCCTGGAGTTGTGCAGTAATATCACTTCAGAAGCGGGCAGAGCACTCCTGCTGTGAGTCTCATACGACCCAGCGGTGTGAAATGGTGGTCAGATAAGTGGTGTAGACCTTCGCAAGAACCCTACTCATATTCTAAGTAATAGAAGTCAAAATCTCACTGATACCGATCAGACCCCGGCTGGGGGAATGCTCAGTTAAATTCTGGGCTCTACAGTTAAAGAGAAAAAAAGTAACCAAAGGTAGTTGGTCTAGTGGAAGAAACCCTAAGAAGTCATCCTATATTATAGGAGAGATCGGTTTTAAACGAAAGGGCAGGGAAGTGGAGGATGAAAGTAAGAGAGAGGGAGAGGGAGGGGGTGAAGGATAAGAAGATGGGGAGGTGGGGGGGGCAAGGAAGGAAGGTTTTGGGCAACAGGAAATGAGGAGAAAATGCTAGACAGGAACTGTAGAGTTCTATCCAAGATCTGAAGGGGCGTTAAGGAGAAAGGAAGCAGGGTGGCTCTGTGTTTCCCCAAAGGGCAAACGTCATTCCCATGAGTTGTTCCTGTTCTTATAAGGTGCCTTTGAGTCAGTCCCGCCTGAGAGCCACCTTATGAACCACAGTTTTAATGAAACCCAGCCCATCCTGAACCACCCGCGCTTGTCTGACTTGAGTCCATTCTGGCAGTCGCTGTGTAAATCCATTCCACTGAGGCGCTCCCTCTTTGTTTCCTGACACCCCGCTCATCAGCTCTCAAGGGTTGATCAATTCTTCAAACCCCACCAATGATTGCCGTCTTCCCTGGAGAGTACTTCTCACAAAGTCGTCCTTAGGGACCACCGCGAATGAAGGGTCAACCCAACCCAACTTTAGGTCATCCCCCAGTTCTCCTGCGTTTCAGTAAAAACTGCCACCTCTGTTTTTATGCCTCACTCCCTAGGCTGCTTTCTTACGACATGCAGGTTTCTGGCGCCCAGATTTAGCTTTAAATAGGAAGAAGGCTTTGCAACCAGTTTCCAGCAGGGTGCTTCAAACAGAGTATGGGAACCATTTGTCAAAGATCTAAAGTAATCTAGATGTCTCCAACTCTCTTCTACTATAAAAGTAGACTGTAGCCTCTACACTAGGAAAGTAGGAGTGTGATACTCAGACTACATTGACCGCTCAGGTGTTTCTTTTCAATTCCTCACCCTCCTTGTACACATTTACACACTAGGATGCTTGGAGTCAGCATCATTACTCTAATCCAGCGGTTCTCAATCTGTGGGTCGTGACCCCTTTGGAGGTCAGAGGACCCTCTCACAGGGGTTGCCTGATTCATCACAGTAGCAAAATGACAGTGACGAGGTCGCCATGAAAATCATTTGACGGTTGCAGGGTCACCCCCACATGAGGAACTGTATGAAAGGGCCGGTTGAGGCATTAAGAAGGTTGAGAACCACTGCTCTAATCAATCCACAACTGACAGACCTTCAGGTGCCTTCCAGGTTTTCACGGTCATAAACCAAACTGCAATAAAGACCCTTGCATACAACTTTTGGGTACTTAACACACATGTTTCATAGGTCAAGTTCTCACTAATAGAATAGATAAGCAGAGGATGTCAATGTCAATTTGCATTAATTTATACTTGTACCCACACCAACGCTGAACAATTACACTCTTAATCCTCTCTGACAAGTGGATACATTTATACTTGAATGTCTGCTTATTAGCAAGGTAAAATATTTTCTTACATTGGCTCATTTCTATAAATTTCTCTATAAATATTGCCAATTTTCCATGAATAATTTATATATATAAAAGCTCATTATATATTGTTGACATGAATAATTTGCTCTGGTATGTATTGCAATGATTTCCAACTTTTGTATTAGTTTTTAAACTCTATTTGTCATTTGATGGACCAATTTCTTTTTTTTTGTAAAATTGAATTTAATGTAATCTAATGTTATATTTCATAACTTTTAGGCTTTAGGCTATGCTTAGGAAAGTGTGCCAAATGCCAAGAGCAAACAAACATTCTTCACAATATTTACAGTAGGATTTACATTTACATTTGTCATTGAGATGAACTGAATTGTGACCCCCAATATAGGTGCCAGATTGACTGGGCCATGGTTGTCAGGGATTGAGAAGTTATGCAATGATGTGATTTGGCAGGTCTATAATTATATAATGATCCCCCATGATGTGAGATGATGCTATCAACCAATCAATTCTATGGGGACTAGGGTGGGATACCAAATTTTTCCTCAGGCCACAGTCATGACACAATCTGAATATCCCAGGAGGGTGGCCTGCATCCCATTTTTCCTTAAAAGAGGGAAAAGATGGAAGTGCACAGAGAAAGAGGGACCTCAGAAAAATCAAGAAGAAACCTGGAAGCAGACTGAGTCTCTGGATCCAGGGGCCTTGCACCAAGAACCCCTGACACCCGGGGGGAAATGGATGGAGCCAAGGACCTTTCTCCAGAGGCAACACAGAGAGAAAGTCTCTCCTTAGAACCAGCCAGTGGCCTGAATTTCCAGCCTCCATAAACTATGAGAGAATGAACTTCTGTTTGTTAAAGTCATCCACTTGCGATATTTCTGTTAAAGCAGCACTGGAGTACTAAGGCAATGTTTAATTATTTAATCGATTTGAAATGTATTTTTGCATATGGTGTCATGTAATGACAGCACTTGTTTTCGAATGCATATTCAAATATTCTGACCCCATTTGTTAAAAATCTTTTTTTTCCAGTTGATATAATTGCTTACTTAGTTCCCATATGTTCACGCATCTGTTTTCACACTCTCTATTCTGTTCCATGAATCTGTTTTCTCTTTTGCGATATCTCTATAATACCATTTCTACCACTAAGATCTTATAGCACTTTTTTGGATAGCTAGTAGAATACACTCCCTTATTGTTCCCCCTATTCCTTAACAAAATTATCATTGATTTGCCATGTTCATATGCTAAAATTCCATTGAGATTTGATTGGAATGCAATTAAACTAACAGCACAATGTAATAAAGTTAGATATGTTTTACACAATTAGACCTACCGATCCTGGGACTTCGGATGCCTCTTCATTTATTAATTTAAATATTCTATAAATTTTGAGAACATCATCTTGGTACAGTAAGGGGGTAGAGAAAAAGGGAGGAAGACCCTCAACCAGGTGCCTTAACACAATGGCAGCAACAATGGGCTCAAACATCACGACACTTGTGAAGCTGGTGTAGAAACAGGCAGTGGTTCATTCTGCGGTACGTCGGTCCTGGTGAGTCAGAACTGACTCCATTGCACCTGATACCAACCTGCCCTCTTCAGATACATCTTATACGTGTCTTGCTAAAGGCAATTCTATTGATTTTGTAGTTCAGCATGTTCTTTTGGATGAGATTTTATTTTAACATTCTGTTTTTTGTATCTTTGTGTTAGTCTGGGTAGACTAGAGAAACAAATTCATATACATGCATAGGTATATAAGGGAGAGGTTTATATACAAGAGGAATTGAACATTGAGAAAACATCCCATCCCAGTCCAGCCCAAGGCCATAAGTCTGATATTAGCCCATATGTCTGATACCAATTTATAAAGTCCTCTTCAGACTCACGAAACTCATGCAATGAAGCCAAATGCAGGACACTCACAAGCCAGTGGGTAGAAAGTCTTTGGGTCCAGTGGCGTTGTAAGCATCTCAGTGCTAGCAGGGGTCTCTCTGTGGCTTCTCTGGCTTCTGAGGTCTGGTTGTGTCCATGCGGCTAGTCTTCTGCAATGTCTCCCGGGCAGTAGCAGAGAGAGAGGTGTCTTCTGCTTCCAAGGGGGAAGTACCAGATTTCCCAGAATTCTCAGGAGAAGGCCATGCCCACACAGAAGTCTCATTGGCTATCTCCAGATTGACAGCCCAGACTCCACCCCTACACTCTTAATCCTTAAATTGACACCAGATTAGGTGACTACCACAATCATTTATTTCATTTTTTTAAATAATCATTTTATTGGGAGCTCTTACAGATATCATAGCATCCCACAGTTCAATCACATCAAGCAGTATTGAACAATTGTACCGCAATCAGTTTCAAAACATTTTCTTTCCTTCCGAACTCCTTGATATCAGTTCCCCTTTACCCAACCCACACCCCTGCCCCTACCCCCACCATGAACCTTTTAAAAAACAAAACAGAAACAAGCAGCCATCTAGGAGGGGAGCAACAAAGCAGCATGTGTGATCATGAGGAAAAGGTATCAGAAGTTCAAAAACAAGCAACCAAATCGCCGTGAAGGGGCACGGAGAGAGTGGAGATCCAACACCCACCTGAAAGATAATTGGACAGTCCTTGGAAAAGATGATCTATCCAGGATGCTGTACAGAACTGATGAAACACTATCCTCTAGTTCTTTAATATTTCTTCCCCTGGCTATTAAGATTTTTATTTGTTTTACCTCATTAATCAATCATGTTAGACTTGTGTATATTCATTTGTATAATTAAGATTATTGGATGCATGAAAGCCAAGACAGATAACCCTTCAGAAACAGTAACAGGAGTAATGATTCCTGAGGGTATGGGAAGAAGGGGAGGGGATGGGGGAAGTTAATAGCACTGATGACTGTATAACCCCACTAGAGGGGAATGAACGACAGAATTGCATGTGAATGGATATTATGGATGGTGTAAGATATGGCAAAAGAAAAATAAATCCGTGTTTTAATGACTTATTCCTCAGTGTAGGAAGCCTTTTGCTTCTGTATTTTTATATAGACTTTATCTGGTTCCCTTGCTCATTATTTTTTGTTTTATAGTTGATTCCCTTAGATAATTTCAGTTACTCACATCATCCACTCTAATGACATATTTTATTTTCTTTTTGCTAAATGTAGTTCTTTTATTGGTTTTCTGAGCTCATCATTTTGTCTTGGACCTTTGAAACAATGGTAAATATTAACAATGATATTAATATATTTTTCTTTATTGATTACAGACGTTTCTAGTGTTCTACCAATAAAAATAATAGCTACAATCATTTTGTGCTAAACAATTTTTATCAAATTGATAAACTTTCTTTATTTCCCTGGTTTACTATGAGTTTTTATCCCAGGTAGGATTTAACCTTGTAAAATAAAATTATGCCATTCATTGAGACATATTTTTCTTAAATGTAATAGATTGATCAATTAACATTGAGCCACTTTGAGCTCCTGGAACTTTGTCATAGTTTTCTTTTTATCTTTTTGTACATTGTTACATTGAAATTTCTAATAATTTAATTAGGATTTTTTATATTTGCATATCCGGCCCATAGTTTGGATTTTTAAAAATCAGATTTTGGTATTAGGGCTGTATGAATCTTGTAATAATTTCAGAAAGATCTTTCTCTCCAGGAACAAGAAATATATGCCCTTTGGCACGTTACTAGAATTCATCTGCCCAGGGTATTTGGATGTCAAATATCTTCTTACTTTTGTACTTTGTTCTGTGATTATTGGTAATTTTGAGTCTACTTCTTTTTGAGCCAATTTTGCCGATTATATTTTTCATGAAAAGTGTTCATTTCCTCTAGAATTCTAAATGTATGGCTATCAACATATACATGATATCAAGATTGTTTTAAAGCCCTTTTATCCCTTACATGTTTTGTATCCCTTTTCACGTGTATCTTTTTCCTTGTCAGTGTTGAAACAGGGTTGTCTATTTTTCTTTAAATCTTTTCAAAGAAACTTGAAAAGTGCAGGGAGCACACCTGCTTTGTTCTCCCCATATCCTCAGTCACTTTGTGCAGTGTCTGGCACACATGGGGCATACCATATGTACTTATTGACAAAGTAAATTCAACAGAGTTATTTTGATTTTGTGTTTGTTTGCCTCCCCCCCCCCTTCTTTCTAATACATTGATTTCTTCTTCCATCTTTGCTTTGTTCTTTCTTTCTAGTTTCTGAATTAAAATTCTTAGCTGGTTCTTTTTGACAATTTTTAATTGTTTTAATAATTAAAAATAATTAACTATGAAGCTGTGAATTCTACTCTGAATGTAGCTTTAACTTCACCTCATAAGTTTTTTCTATACCCTGCTCTCTTTGTTACAAATTTTTAAGTAGAAAATACTTTTAAATGATTGTTTCTCAGAGATTCCATTTTTAGATATCTTTTTTGCTTTCGTTGTTATTTTTAGCTTTGTTGCACTGTAGTAACTTCGGGGAACATTAAAAAGGTGCATGTGTGTACTTTCTCTCTCTTCTCTCATTCTCTTTTTTCCTTCTTGCTGCACATGCACTAGCATTTTGCAGAAAGCAAAAATCAAATATGTCTTTGTTTATTGTAACTATTTTACATATTTTGTTTCAGTGCAGCTTAGGTAATTTTTCTCATAGCACCTTACTACATATGACTTTTATAGCCAGTCTGAATCTCTTTTACTTTAGATAGAAATTTCAGCTTATTCTCATTTTTATATTTAATCTCATTCTTGGACATTCTATGTTCTGGGTTTTACTTATAGAAATTTCCTGTTTTCCCTTTCCACAAATTCTCTGGAAAAGTTCTTTATTCCTTTTATTCTGCAATAGTGCCAACACCTTACATCTTTTGTCCATCCTATCCTTTGTTATCCTAAAATGTTAACAAGTATTTCTGAACAAAATACAAAATATGCAAGCAATAAGCACACTACCTCAAAACACAAATGGAAAAACTTAATATGTGTTGTATTATCCTCACCCAGATTTTTACACTTATGTTCTTCTTTGTTTTATACTCTTTCCATAATGTTTGCATTACATTTAAAATTCCATTACAAACAAATTAATTCAGACTAATGTGTTTCTTAAATCTTGGCCCTTGCCTTTACCTGAATTTATTTTTCTCTGAATCATCTTCAGTTTTGCCTTAAGTCTGTTTGTTTTGCCTACAACTCACCTTTGTTTACCCTTCCAGAAAAGATATAGAGCTATTTTGAGTTCTGTGGCCTGGAAATATCTTTATGTGCCTATTCATGCAAGTATCCATTTCGGGTGTAAATTTCTAGGTCGCCATCATTTGCCCTCGAAAAGGTGAAGAGCAGTCACAATGGGCTCTGCCTAGAATAGGAACTCGATGGGAGACTGAAACTGGGCTTTCCTTCAGGATAATAGGTGGGCCAGATTCCCCAGTAAAAGACCCCTCGCGGTAAGGGGGTGGGGGGGGAGGCTCCTCTTCAACCAGTGGGCAGTGGTTTCCGTGGAGAATGCTTTGGCCAGCCGCTGAGAGGAGTGGACTCTGGGTGATCATCTCCTACTGATGGCTTTCTGGCCTCCCACTAGAGACATTATGGGCAAGTTATCGATGTCAACAGAAGGAAGGAAGGGAGTTTCCATATGTGTCTCAGGGGATTTCATCAGCCTCCGAAGGCCTGGCCGTCCTTCATATTTGTTGCAATGCCCAGAGAGACTGGAGGACCATCCGCACTTCAAGCCATTCTTTAGTCCATGTGGCGACTTGGTAAGGGGCAGACACAATAAACCGGCCACGCGCATCATGGGAAAGTGGCCCAGTTTCCAATTCATATTACGTCAACTCTCCCACGGAGACGTCCCTCCAAAGGGAGTTTCGGGGACCTCCTTTTCTCAGTGCTATGCTGATCAGCACTCCCCGTAATCCGACTGTTATTTTTCTCCCAGAAACCCCTTCTCTTTCACCCTCCCCTTTTTATTTATAAATGCTGTTATAGACTGGTCCTGAAGTTGGCTCTGAGTGATCATTTTTGTGGATGGTCAGGAGGCAAAAACCCAGAGGTGCTTCATCAGGGCCCAGAAGGAATGTGGCCATCAGGGGGATCCTGCCAGAGAAGCAGGACTGGTAAGAGCTACAGATGGCCGAGGAGGTGGCTAGGGAACCGCAGGCATGATTTTCAGGTCAGCGGAGGTGGGGCCCTAGTCATGATCAGACCGACTGTCAGCCAGGGGCCAGCTCGTGAAGAGCCAGTATGCAATACCTAAGCATTTGAACTCCTGTAGGCTTTGAGACTTGTAGAAATGGGAGTGAGGTCATTGTGCTTTGCGTTTCAGCAACATCACGCTGGTGATAGGGTGGAGAAGGGTGGGTGGAAAACCAGGAGCAGGGAGAAAGGGACAACAACTGCGTCAAAGGAAGGGATGGAGTTGCTGAGCATCCAAATTAGGGCAGTGAGCTGGGAGCTAGAGAAGAGGAGATCCCAGAGATAATAGGGAATTATAATCACTTTAACCTGGAGACCTATTGGATATGGGGGATAAAAAAGAGGGAAGGGTGAGGATGACTCAGAGGTTTCCAGTTTGGGCAATTCAGAGGATTATGTTGCCATCCATCAAGATAGAGAAGGCAGGAGGAGAAGCAGGTTTCGGGGGAAGGTAATGAGTTCAATCTTGAACTTATTGCTTTTAAGTTACCTGCAAAACAACCAAGTGTTGATGTTAATAGATAGTTGAGTCTGGGGCTCAAGATGGGAGCCCTGGTGATGCAATGAATGGTTAAGAGCTCAGGTTCTAACCAAGAGGTGGGGGGCTTAATCCTGCCATCGGTTTCAAGGGAGAAAAGACCTCATAATTTGCTTCCATAAAGATCCAAGCCTTGGAAACACTGTGAGGCAGTCCTACTTTGTCCTATAGAGTCATTGTGCACTGGAAGTGACTCGATGGTACTCAACAACAACAACGACAACGGGGCTTCAGAAAGAAGCCACCTTTGGGAGTCATTTGTGTCTGGGGTAGTCGGTGTTAATATGGATAAGAATATTCTGGGGATGTATCAAGCAAGCAAGGCCAGCTTCATGGGGATGCAAACTATCCACAAATAGTCTACTTATACAGTCTCTATATAGGATATATAGTATAGTCATATAATGCTCTGCTATAACCATTTTAAGAAAGCCTGAAGGCACGGCGGGCTCAGTGTGGCACTGATAACTACAAGGTTGATGGTTCAAACCTACTCTCTGTTCCATGAGAGGCAGATGAGGCAAGCTGCTCCCGGAAATATGTATAGTCTTGGAAACCCTACGAAGCAATTCCACTCTGTCCTAAGAGTTGGTTACTAAGAGTTGTGAAGACTTGATTGTGGTGGGGTGGGTTGCCACCTTGAAACTCTTAACAGTTTAAAACAAACAAATGAGCAAGGAAAGCTGCACTGGGCCCCACCAACCATGCAGCCCACTCTGAGCAAGAGAAGGACAAAGACAAAATGCTCTGAAGCCCAAGTGGAAAGGCCTGGTGGTTGGGCAAGCAAAGCCTGGTCAGGCCCTGCGGAGACTCCATGCCAGAGGGGAGGAGATGCCAAAGTGGACCATGGGAGCGCACCATATCATGCAGAGTCGTTGTGCCCTTTGAAGGGATGGTCAAACAGATGAGGGCAGCAGCCAGATCACACTGTTGGAGGTATGAAAAGAAGGGATACCTGTAGATAATGAAAAGACAAAAGGCCTCCACTTTGGGGATGGAATATAGAGAAAGATCCAGAATCTAACTAAGCACTTCTGGCCTCCTCTGCTGCCGATAGTCCAGTTCAAACTCTCAGTAGCATGCATTATAGATCCTGCTACCTCATCTCTTTGTTCTTGCCTTTGATGGTCACGGTGATTATGCCGACACTTAAGTCAGGTCATGTGATTGCCCAAATCCACCAAAGACTTTCCATCTCAGAAGAATACCAAGTCTTCACTGCAACCCTCTGTAACCTCTGCCCTTCTCCTTCTCCACTCACCTGGCTCAAGCCATGCTACCTGCCTGAGTTCTTCTCAAATACTGAGCTTGCCTCAAAGCTTTTCACCAGCTAGCCCCTCTGCTTAGAATGCTCTTAGTCAGAGATGCCCTACATCCTGTTCTTCCGGGAGAAGCTGATCACCCCGACCAGGCCCTCTGCTCTCTGTCCCCCTTACCCATTTGCCTTTGAGAGGATTCCAACTCGTTGTGACCCGTGTGTGTCCGAGAAGAACTGTGTTGCATACAGTTGTCCCTGACGAGGTTTTCAGAAGTTGATCACCAAGCCTTTCTGCTGAGACCTCTCTGGACAGACTCAAACCTCCAACTTCTGGGTTAGAAGCGGACTGTGTGAACTGTTTGCACCACCAAAGGTCTTCCTAACCCCCTGACCCAGATTTATTTGCATCACTTCCCTTAGCACCATCGAACCGATCACTTAGGTACTCTTCTGTCTTTGTCTCCTGTCTCTTGGCGAGTGAGTGCAGACTCATCTTTGCACAGCATATCTGTTGAACTCGTCTTGTAGAAGAGATGACAGCCCTGAGGCCGTCAGAAGTGATATGGCCCATGGTTCCCCACCCGCAAACAATGACACACATGTCTACTGTCTACTGGCAAGACAGAACACTCGTTGGTTTGTTTGTTTGTGTACGCATGTCTTTGTTCGGGAAAGAATTTGAGGCAGTTAATAAGGATGTTTCAGTGAGGATGATGCTTCAAAGCTATCCACATGGTTTTCGGTAGCTAATTCCTCTGACGCGGACAGTCTGTTCTTTCTTCATAGTCTGTTCTTAGTCCGAAAGCTCTGCTGACACCGGATCACTTGGGTGACCCTGCTGACATAGCCTGTAGCACTGCAGCACTACACAAGCCACCACAGTACAACAAACTGACAGCCAAGCAGCAAAATGATGGCGTCAAGGAGCTGAACAGAAAAATTCAAAGGACAGCTTGAGAAAACAAAATGAAAGAGTATAATGAAAAGTGCAAAGACCTCGAGTTAAACAAAGCCCACAGAGAAGAAGCACATAAGCCTGTGCGAACATGAGGTGTTGAAGGAAACAGGCAGCAGATACCAAAGAACAAAAACCATCATTGTGTGACCACCTTCCCCACATAAACGCTGAAGATGAATGTGTGCATAAGTAAGTGTGGTGAAGAAGGCTGATGGTGCCC
>NW_022103906.1:76497497-76508172 GCF_000313985.2 Echinops telfairi | reverse complement strand
TCCGGGAACCCAAGAGGCAAGCGAATTTTGGGAATGATGAGGGCAACAAATGTATAGATGTGCTTTACACAATTGATCTATGTATTTTGATGAAGTGTATGAGCCCCAATAAATTGATTTTAAAAAATCCAAAAAGGACGAACATGCACAGAGTATCTTAAACTGAAAGAACTAAAGAAACACGTCAAGCCTTGAGTCACAGCACTGAAACATTCTGTGGGCAAAATGTTGAGTGGCATGGTCACAAGGAAAGAACAAGACAGCCAGGGTGCAGCACAGCACCGACAGAACACACAACGTTCCTCTAGTTCTTTAATGCTTCCTCCTCCCCACTATCATGACCCCAGTTCTACCTTAAAAATCCACTAGACCAGAGTACGTACACTGGTACAGATCAGAGTTCTTGACACGCGGAATCCAGGACAGATAAACCCCTCAGGAACAGCAATGGAAGTACCGATACCACGAGGGTAGGGGGAAGGTGGGGGGAGAAAAGGGAGAAACAGGGAACTGACTACAATGACGCACAATCCTCCCCTCCACCTCACCCCTCCACAGGGGGACAAACCACAATAATGTGGATGAAGGGAGATAGCGGGGGGGTGTAAGATATGACAATTATAATAATTTATCAGGGGTCCAGATGGGTGGGAGAGTGGGGGAGGGAGGGAAAAATAGAGCTGATACCAAGGGCTCAAACAGAAAGAAAATATTTTGAAAATGATGAAGGCAACATGTGTACAAATGTGCTTGATACAATGGGTGTATGGATTGTTATAAGCGCTGTAAGAGCCCCCCTAAGAAAATGATTTATTAATAATAATAATAAGAAGAAAGCATGAAAGCCAGGGAGGTGGCCACAGAAAGTGACTCGTCCCCTCTATCCGTGTTGCACATGCCCTGTTCACATCGTCCACTCGATCATTGGGTGGGAGTTGCAGAAACTTGGTTAGAAGGCCCCATTGAGAAATGTCACTCCACCCCATAATCTTTGTAACCCCTCCCAAACCAGCGGCGAGACCATGCAGAAGGAGTGTCTTTCCTCTTCTCTTGATGGGTCTGGGTAAGAGAAAGTGAGAGGGGAAGCTGATGGCATCATGTGACTCACAGTGAATGATCAGCAGGGTTCACTGGGATTATAAAAGCTTGGTCCTCTAATAGGGTGAGTAGCCAATCTTGCCATCCTTCGGGGTATAACATGAACCATTTTAGAAGCAGGCAGGGGAGATTTTAATGCTGTCGAGGATGAAGATCCAGGAGTGAAGTATATTCTTTGGACCTTGGGAGACCTAGGCACTGAACCTCCTAGACCTAGGAGACAGAATGCCGTGGTACCAGAGGAGTGGTGGCAGCAGAGCCAGAGCACAAGGCCGAGTGGTGAACTCCCTGACCTAAGGAGTGGAGGGAGTAAAGCTGAGTGCCTTTGAGCAGGAGGATTTTTTTTTTGCCAAGTGGGATACCTCCTGGCACTTAGGGAATTTGGGTTTGCTGACCCACAGACTAGAACTGAGCAGCATTGGGAAGTGGTTCATCATGAGGAGTGCTGCCCTTTGGGCATTTATCTGCAGTGTTTAAAGAACTTTGTAATATTGCTGGGTCAGGCCAAGGGGTTAAGGACCAGAGAGAGACTGGTCTGCAGGCACAACAGAGAATAGGCAATCCTGACCAAAGAACTGTATCCTGACCATTTCTGTTCCTGAATTGTAACCTGCTACTTTCCCTATTAAATCTCATAATCACGTACACAAAGAAGATGGAAAGAATACACCTAGTCACTGTACCAAAAATAACTAGTCGACATGCAACCATTTCAAGAGGTAGCATAGGATCAAGAACCAATGGTACTGAAGGAAGTCCAAGCTGCACCGATAGCATTAGCCAAACACAAGGCTCCAGGAATGGATGGAATACCAACCGAAATGCTTCAACAAGCTGATGAAGCACTAGAAGCACTTATTTCTCTATGACTGGAAATTTGGAAGACAGCAACTTGGCCAACTAATTAGAAGAGAATCATATTTCTACCCATTCCAAAGAAAGATGATCTAATAAAATGCTCAAACTATAGAATAATATCACTGATAACACATGCAAGTGAAATTTTGCTGAAGATCATCCAACAATGGTTGCCGCTGTACATTAACAGGGAACTGCCAGAGGTTCAGGCTGAATTCAAAAGAGGATGTGGAACAAGGAATATCATTTCTGATGTCAAATGGACCGTGGCTGAAGGTGGAGAATATCGGAAAGGTGTTTACTTGTGTTTCATTGACTATGCCTCGGATTTTAACTGTGTGGATCATAACAAACTATGGACAGCCTTGATAAGAACGAGACTTTTAGAACACTTCACTGTGTTAGTGAGGAATTTGTACAGGAATCAAGAAGCGGTTGTGTCACAGGACAAGGGAACACTGCATGGTTTAAAATCAGGAGAGGTGGGCATCGGGGTTGTATCCTCTCGCCCTATTTACTCCGTACGCTGAGCAGATCATCAGAGGAGCTGGACTGTATGAAGAATGTGGCATCAGGATTGCAGAAAGGTGTCGTAACCATCTGCAATGTGCAGATGACACGACCTTGTTTGCTGAAGGAGCTCTCCCTGTTGGCTTGTGGTGACAAGTTGGGTTGCTAACTTCAAGGTCAATCATCCGAAACCATGAGCCACCTCAGAGGAAGAAAGACAAGGTTTCTGCTCCAGCAAAACGTTATCGTCTTAGGAGCTCACAGGAAGAGATCTGCTCCATTCTAGAGGGTCCCGACGAGAGGCTTCAACTTGATGGTGGTGGGTTTGGGTTTGCTTGCTGAAAGTGCGAAGGACTTGAATCACTTCCTGGTGAAGGTCAAGAATCGCAGCCTGCATGTAGAATTATGTATGTGGATGCATCACCGTTTATTTATTCAATTGAATCATCTCAGAGGGTCATATGGCATCCATAGGATTATTGAGTAAGCCATTGTGTTGAAATGGTTGTCACAGGCATACAAATGAAAAGATCTGTGATAAAGTGATATCATACTTCTTTATTAATCCACCGAGTAAGATATGCTGATACTTCTAATAACTATCACATTTTTAAATTAGCGATGGATGTAAACAATAAAGGCATTTGCTACCCCCCAAAACAGAATTTCAGCCTACAGTATGGATTACAACTCAAGATAAAGAAAATAAAAATCCTCACAACTGAACCAATAGGTAGCATTATGATAAATGGGAAAAGATTGAAGTTGTCAAGGATTTCCTCTTACTAGGATCCACAACCAGTGCTCATGAAAGTAGTAGTCAAGAGATCAAAGGATCCATTGCATTGGGTAAACCTACTGCACAAGACCTCTTTAAAGGATGCTGCTTTGTGACTAAGGTGCTCCTGACTCAAGCCATGGTATTTTCCATTGTGTCATGTGCATGTGAAATTTGGACACAGAATAAGGAAGACCAAAGCAAAAATGATTCGTTTGAACTATGCTCTTGGGAAAGAATACCGAAAGTACCATGAACTGCCCACAGATCAGACAGATCTGTCTTGGAAGTGGTACAGCCAGAACATTCCTTCCAGGCATAGACAGGGAGACTTCATCTCGCGCACTTTAGACATTTGTCAGGAGAAACTAGCCCCTGGAGAAGGACGTCATGCTTGGTAAAGTAGAGAAGCAGCAAACAAGAGGAAGGCCTTCCACAAGATGGATTAGCACAACAAAGCACTCAAACACTCCAGCAACTGTGAGGAAGGCTTGGGCTTGGGAGGTGCTTCGCACTGTTTCACATGGGGGCCCTGGTGAGTCGGAACCCACTTGACAGGCGCCCCAAACAACAACAAGCATGCGTAACGTCCACCGAGATGGCATAAATTAGAAGCAGGTGAGAAAGAAAAATGGAACAGCCAGGGTAAAACCATAAAACAGAGCCAAGGATGGGACTAATGCAAAATAAACATACCGTAAACTTTGATCCATTTGCAAGGGGTGGACCACAAATTCGGTTCTAACGTTTCTAGCAGCCCGCGCCAAGAAGAAACATGATCAGCCACACAATCCCCAGGCCCCCTAAAGATTAAAGCAAACCACTTGCGAAGGAGAAGCATAGCATTCCTGATGTTCCAGAGAACAGAGAGACACATCCTAAGTCCTCACAAAGAGGACCGCGTGCAAAGCGGCAGTGACTAGCTCGGGGGGTGTGCTCCATGCAGCTCCTCGGCCAGGCTTGCAGGCGACCAGACCGGTGTGAAAGGCCCCTGTGGGAGCTGAGTATTTGAAGGGCAGGAATGTGAGGGTCTGACGATCCCACAGGGTCTGGAGCAGATACCAGAGCAGAGCACAGGCCCAGGAGACCCTCGTTGGCGTGAGACTCTGTCTAGGCCAAGCTCAGGCAGGCGAGGGGCGTGGGAGGTTCTCCTGACTGGCCCCTTGACGGAAGCTGCTCTGGGTGGTACATGCTTGCGTGAGAGACCCGAGGACCCAGCGGATGTCAAGGGGAGAGGGGCCTCCAAAGCCTTTTGTGAAAATCAAATATACCTTCGCCAGGACTCACCCCTCCTCTGTCACAGGATTGCAACCAGGGCCAAGGGTCGCTCCGGAAAGGGATGCTAGACCCAGTGCCCCCTATTGCAAGTGACATTCGCCTGGGAACATTTGAAAGGCTCTCTAGGCAAACCTCCACTTGCCTGTCTTCTTCTTTCTTGGTTGTGTTTGTTTGTTTGTTTGTTTGTTTGTTTTTTGAGTCAGCAAAGTCTCCTGGGCTATCTCCCTCTGAGCAGGGTCCTCCCTACTGCGCCTTCCAAGATAAACCACTTGTGAAATGCATCCCAAGTGGGAAGAGGCCTTTGGTGGTGGGATGATTAACTGCCCTTCAAAGCCCAGGGAGAGCAACCAAAAAGAATGGCTGCAGCTTTTCTTTCTGCCAATAATTAGATAGCAGGGCGGGCTGGCTCCTGGGATCGAGTGCTGAACCGGAGCTGCCCAGGCAATCCACGCTGCAGGCACGGGGAAGCGCCGCAGCCCCTGCCCAGCCCCTCTGCCCACCCCTGATACGTGTCCGGCCACCTCCCCAGGATGTTGAAAGGCTCTGAGATAACAACGTGCCTCTCCTCCGCGTTCCAGGGGAGGACTGCGCTAAGCAAATAAAAAACACGGCAAGGGGCAGCGTGCACGGAGAACATGAGTGACAAGGCTGGCCGTGGGCCCTGCCTGCTCCTCCACACCTCTCAGGTCCCAGCTCCTGAAAACGATTGTCTCAGCTCCGTGACCAGGTCAAAGACACAGGTTGGTGGTGGTTTGGGTTGAGAGAGAGAGAGAAAGAGAGAGAGAGAGAGAGAAGAGTCTGCTCTCCTGTTCATTCTAACTCATAGTGACCCATGAGTAGAACTGTGCCCTGTGGCACTTTTGGTGGCTGATATTTGGAAGGAGATCGCCAGGACTTTCTGCCGAGGTACCTCTGGGTGGGCTTGATCCTCCCTCCAATTTTTCAGCTAGCAGCAAACACGTTGCTTTTTCTAAATTCTTGGCACGGATTGAAGCGTCCCATCAGATCCACAAACATGGTCGAGTGCATCCAATGACCTGGGAACAGAGCATCTTCAACCCAAGAGCTGGTCTGCTGTCTTGCTCCCAGTGACCTGGCAGCTGCCTCCGGAGCACCCACCCCCTCTTCTCCACTTCCCGTACCTGGCCTCACAGGGGCCCACAGCAGATTCCGCCCCTGCCAGCTGCCAGGCCCAGTCCTCTCAGTCACATGACCCAGCGCCCCGGCCCTCCAAGCTGGCTGCAAGCTCTCCAGCGTCTCCCTCTCATTCAGTTAGTAGGAATCAACTCTTAACTTTAGCATGACGGGTACTTTCCTCTGATCTGCACAATTCAGGGGTAGGGGGGTGGGAAGGTAGGGAAGAGGTGTTTTCTAAGCTTTACCACTATAGAAAGCAGCCAGATTCTTGCCAGGGTTGCCCCATAGCCTGGCCATGGACGATTGTCTGGGCAGGATGTAGGACTCAAGACCACGCAGCCTCATCCAAGAGGGCAGAGAGCGTGGTGGCAAGCACCGGGTTCTCCAGAATACCTTTGCCTCCACACGTCCTGCTTCACAGAACCAGGGATTGATCAAGACAGAAGGAATCCACCAGTTTCCCCCACAGCAACCCTTCACGTCACCCTGGGGAAACTAAGAGCCCGAGTGGGGCAGAGAGAATGCCGGCTACGTGCTCCATTGTAGAGCGCCCACGACCAGGTGGGATGAATCACGGGGCTCAGTTAGGAGCTTGGGGTTCATGGAGTACTGCCTGCGGAGGGCTCAGGGTGCGATGCGCCCTTACTCCTGCACATATGTCTCCTGTCCCAGCTCCCATGTGTGTGTCTAAGATGCCCTGTTGAGTCCTGGCCAGGAGGGCTTCTGTCAAGAACATGGCATTGGGTACCCATAGCTCTCCCTGCCAACCCCAGTGTGTAGCTGACCATCCGGGTGGCCTCGGGCCTGCCCTCTAGACTTTGAGAACCTGTGCTCAGACTTGTCCTCCAGGGCATCTGCCTGAACCAGTCCCTCGGGCTCTGTGGCCTTGGTGAGAAGGTCAGGATCCTTGGGCTCCCTTCAAGAAAGCTGTCGTCTCCTTGGCAATAGAAGATGCAGCTGAGTGGGGCAGGAAATAGGGTGGGCAACTGTTGAACGGAAGCAGCTAACTGACATGAAATGTTAGTGGTTCAAACCCACCCAACAGACCCCAGAGAGAAAAATGAGGTTATCTGCCTCTATAAAGCTGACAGCCAGGAAAATCCCAAGGAGCCGTGCTACTCTGACGCCATGACTCCGAATTGGCTGGGTAGCACCTAACAGCCACGGCAAACACTGGTTTATGGTGGGTTTCCTCCAAGAGGAGGTGGGTGGGACTGAGCAGGCAAGAGGAGCTCTGAGGAAGAGCAGAAGGCGAGACCGGGAGCAATTGGAGGCACCATGGCCTTCAAGAAGCCAGAGGCTGCCGCCCAGCCCCAGGCTGTGCTGCCTGAGAACATCCTCTCGCCCTGTCTCTCACTTGAATCAGCCTGATGTGCCTCTGGCCCGATGCTTGTTCACGTGAGACCCCCTTGACCTACACTATCCGAGTGACTTAGATTCCTGTTCCCACAAAGAAGCCAGCGACGTCCAGAGAAGAGAGACGTGAGCGGAATGGCAAGAGCGACAGGGATCTCAGAGCCTGAAGTCATCCTCTTCCCTCGTGTGGTCTGGCGCCCTCACGGGGCTCCTGACCCCACCCCTGTCTCTGAACTGCGAGAGGCTCAGCCTCCAAGACTTGATGCCAGCCAGGGACTCCCAGGCGTCCGTCCCCCAAAAGCCAACGTGGAACCTGCCCAGACCCTCAGCTTTGTATTCACGTCCCTCGTTTAACGTTGATGGAGCTCTGCTGTGTGCCGCCGGGCCCCAGCGTGATGCCGGGCCCCAGCGTGTGCTGGGCTGGGTCTTTCCAGCGGTTTGCGGTGCACGCTAACAAATGACTGCGCACGTCAGGAACCGGTGGCGCTTGGGCATTGCTGGCACGCCTGCAGGACAGAGCCCCACCTGAAGCCCCACAGCTGTCCTGGGTTTCTGTGTGTGATGCCCTGAAGGCCTTCGCTGTCAGGGTAAGGAGTGGAAACTGTGGGAGCCGAGCAGGAGGGGGCGGAGAGAAAGAGCCTGAGAGAGCTGTAAAGAGTGAGGAGGTAATCGTCAGAGAAGTTGCTCTCCATCATTATAGTGGATCTTAATTAAGGCCCCAGAAATAGAGCCTCAAAACAAGCAGCAGCAGCTGTGGGAACGAGATCTGGCGGGGATAGCGCAGCCGCCCAGAGGTGCTGGGTGTTAGCTAGCCGGCTTCTCACCTGTCATTAGGGAGTGGGAAAATCACCCCACATCAAAGCCAGCCAGGAAGGAATGTGACAAATGCCATTCACCCTAAAAAAAAAAACCACTGTGATGAAAATAAACGTCAATGTCTGCCAACCATTGTGTGCGAAACTCCTGGGGCAGAAGGACCAGGATCCTCAGAGGATGAGAGGCCAGGTGTGCCCTGCCAGGAAGCAAAGGCAGGATGGGAGTGGGGCGCAGGCTCCTTTCACTGGGATGGTCTTTCGATGGACACACCTCTCTTGACCATTGACCTTCGGTTCAGTTGACTCATGGCTGAGGCCTGGAGGGTCCTGGGAGAGGCAGAGCCCACAGGGAAACCCCCTTTCCTTCACCCTCTTGGATAACCTGACCTGGACCCACCTGTCCCCATTGTTACCTGGCAAGTCAGATGTGTGGAATAAGAGTCAAGGGACCTAGAACGCCCAGGCTGGGGCATGCCCCTCACAGCTGAGTAGTTACTTCCTGTCTGGACCCCAGTCTTCTTCTGGGAAGCAGTTCTTTCTCTCTTGTTTTGCGAGGAAGCTAACCCCAAACCAGAAAGCACCCTCTGAGCCAGAACACTTCATCATGGCATCATCCAAAAGTGCTCCAGGTTGGTCAACGGCAGATGCTGGCAGGGACTTGCACCCATGCTCAGTGACAGCCTGGGAAATGAATAGCCAGGAATGAGCCCCGGGGACACGCTGCGGCAGTCCGAGGGGGAGGTCTAGTGCCTTGGAGTACAGGAAAACCCCAGACCAAGGCGGCAGCTGCACGCTTTATCTGGTTCCTCAGGGGAGAGTCATTCATCCCCGGGAGCCTCCCCAAGGGGAAAGCAGAGACCCAGTAGCTGAGGAAGCGAGACATGGAGCAGGACCAAGACAGACGCACAAAGAACGGGAGTGGGTGGACATGCAACGGGAGAGCAGTGTTTCCCGAGTTGCTTTGGCTCAGCTCCTGGCCTCCAGATCCACCACGACAAGAGGCCACATCGTGCCCCAGGCTGAACTTCTGGATCCTGTGATCCGCAGATGGCAAGGTCACAGTGAACACCAACCATCTCCAGAAGACAAGTGTAGCCAGGGCTCCATCTCAGCCTTCCTTCCACAGAGGAGGAGCCTGCAGTGAAGCGAGCCTGTTTCATCCCCTTGGAGAAGAATGTCATACTTCGTCACCTCACCCTGGCCACAGAGTTCAACCCTCACAGGAGAGTAGGGTAAAAGGTCAAGAAAGCCCCCAATCACCTTCATATGAAAGTCAAAAGCAGGAAGAACTCAGAAAGAGAGAGGGTCAAAGAAGGCTTCCTGGAGGAGGTGGCATTCTTGGATGAGCCTCGGAGGATGTCTAGGAGTTGGCACAGAGGAAGAAGGACTCCTTTGTTACTGGAAGTAAGTTCTTGTCTTACCAAAAGAAAATACTTCCTTTTGGAAGCCATAGGGCATCGCAAGAGCATGTCATTTAGGAGTTTCTAGGAGAAAGAAAACCTTACCAGCCAATGTGGCTGGCCTTGGTATTTCTTGCCCCCTGCATGCCCATCAAGGGTTCTTGAAGGTTTCCTACGCTCACGGGATTTGCAAGAACTGCCGTGAGACAACAAGGAATTCTGGGAAATGTGGCCCCAAGATGCTATCAGGGACTCTGCACGTGGCTCTGCCCAAGTCTCCACCTCCGGTCCTTCCCCCGTCTCACCTTGACAGTGGCAGCTGCATGAGCTGTCAGGGGGCACTCCAAAGGGCACACGTGTCTTGAGCCATGCGTGACAGGGTGAAGCCCATGTTAAAGGAACGCCCATGGCTCCTCTGTGATGAGAACAGGTACAACGATGCTTTGTGGGGTTTGCGGGTCTGCTCTTGTTTGGAAGAGCTGGGTCCAAGGATCATGGCTAGGTCTGGGAGGCTGCCGTGCTCAGGGACGCCTCCTGCTTTGCCTCCATCTTTTGGGCTCTGGTCACTCATCTCATGGAAAACCAGGCCACCCACCTCCGCATTAAGCATCAGGGAAATTAAGGATGCAATTTGGTGGCAGTGAGCAGATTAGAAGTCTGACTTCAGGAGGTCCTTCCTGCCCTGGAAAGTTTCACCCTCTGGCAAGAGTTAAGGATGGTCTCAGAGCCTTTTAACAAGATTCACATGAGCTAGCTGCTGGTACTCCTCCTCGATACCTCGTACAGGACCCTCTCACTCGACTCACTGCCAATGAGTCAAATACTGACTCGTAACAACTCCTGGGGGTTTCCAAGACGGGAACTGTCTACAGGAGAAGCAAGCCCGGTCTTTCTCCTGCACAGCTGCTGATGGTTTTGAACTGCCGACCAAGCGGATCACAGCCCAACACTAAACCACTGCCCCATCAGGGCTCCTGGAGCCCTAGAAATGGCTCAGCCTTTAGTCCCTCTGCCACTGTCTCCATGATAAAAATAATCATCGTGATTATAAATCATCGGTTGCTGTCAAGTGGATTCCAAATTCCTGGTGAACTGGTGAGCATCTGAAGAGACTGTGCTCCGCGGGGCTTCCAAAGGCTGGGTTTCAGCACTAGGTCTCCATCGCTTCCTTCGGAATGTTTACAGTGACAGCAGCTGCAAGTTTAAGTGCCAGACAAGGCTAACCGTGTTTCCTGCACCAGCTCACTAAATCTTCACACCCCGTGGGTTACCTACTACTCTCCCTGTTCCGAATTTGAAGAGATGAAAGAATAGAGGTCAATCACTTGCTCCAAATCACACAGCAAGCAAGTGGTAGGATAGGAATTTGACCCCACATTTTTGAACTCTTTGCAAAGCTGCCCATCTTCAAATGTCTTTCCTGCAGGCCCTCCAGGTGTCCAGTG
>NW_022103906.1:76481619-76496463 GCF_000313985.2 Echinops telfairi | reverse complement strand
CTGTAGGCAACTAGACATCCCCTTACAGAAGGGTCGCGGGGAGAAGACGAGTCAGTCAGGGTGCGGTATAGCACCGAGGAAACATACAAATAAACCCCTCAAGAGATATTATGAAAGTAGCGATACCAGGAGGGGAAGGGGAAGGTGGGAGAGGAAGGGGAAACCAATCTAAATGATCTACATATAACCCCCTCCCTGCGGGACGGACAACAGAAAAGTGGGTGAAGGGAGACGTTGGACAGTGTAAAACATGATAAAACAATAATAATTTATAAATTATCAAGGGTTTGTGAGGGAAGGGAGGGTGGAGGAAGGGAGGGAAAAACAATGAGATGCTAATACCAAGCTGATACCAAGGGCTCAAGTAGGAAGAAAATGTTTTGCGAACGATGATGGCAACAAACGTACCAATGTGCTTGACACAATGGATGTATGTACAGATTGTGATAAGAGTTGTATGAGCCCCCAATAAAATGATTTAAAAGAAAAGATTATGACCTTTCATTACCCTTCAGGTCTGGACCTGAACTCACCCGTGTCGTAGACGGATTGACCACTTAGGATCAAAAGGGCAGCAGTTACCCAATGTTGACCTTCAGAGGGTTAGGAAAGAAGGTGGGATGGAATCAGGAGATACCACACGCGGAGCTTGAAGCGAGGTAAATGAGAGGGGCCTGCACACGCATGATTAGCTCACCGAGTTTAAACAATCCAGTAGTTTCCCCAACTCAGAAAGAACAGCGGGCGAGCCCCTGGCCGCGTGAGTGCGGGCGCGAGAGCGTTTGTGGGTGGAGGCCCGTCCTTTCTCCGGTGGAGAAAGCCCTTTGTGACCTCACAGGATGAAAGGAACCAAGCCAGGCCGGCCGAGCTGTTATTATAGCAATTATCCAGACCTATCACCTCCCTTTGGGAAATGTTCCCTTTCAAGCTGCAGTGCCCTCCTGTCCCCTGACTCACAGCCGCACACCCTCCTTACCTGCAAGCCTGCTTCAAGGGCCGTGGCTTTGCGAGGGGCTCATCGGAGCCCCTGCAAAGGGGCTGGGTGGTGAAGGAGGCATGGGCTCATGGGTGTGCAAACGCCCTCACTCTTACGTCCAACTGTGGCCCCCCTCCTGTCCCCCTCCACTCCCACCCCTGCCGCTCTAGGGATGAAGCCTGCCCAGCCTCCTAGCTCGTGAGCACCGGGAGGCAGGAGGGAGGAGGACTGGGATGCGGTCCCATTTTCTTCCCTGCTAGGTGACTCACTGCCACCGCCACCACACGTCAGCAGCAGAAGCCGCCAAACGCTGGCCTGTGGGCTTCCGTGCGCGTGCAAGGACCCTACGTCCTAGGAGAAGAAGTCCCTGGAGATGGAGCTCTCCAACTCTGGTCTCTTTTTCCCAGATCCCAGTCCCTGGGCAGAAGGAAGCCCTCTCCCACCCCAGCCCCCACCTTGCCCCGAGGCCGGTGTAAAAACCAAAAATACTGACACTAACTCACGATTCTTGAGAAATCCAGGCCAAGGCTAAGGAAGTTTGGGAAACGTGTGTGGCAGCCGCCCAGCCTCGTAGAAGGGAACACCGAGGCTCAGAGAGAGATGTGATTGTTGCCGAAGGGGCCACGCCAGGGCGAGGGGAGAAGGCTAATCCATCCTCCCCATCTTCTGAAAGACGTTTCTGAAACGGATCGCTTTTGAGAAATGTCCTTTCTACAAAGCTTGAGTGTACCGTGCGCCCTTCCAGGCCCCTTCTTGAAGTCCTAGCCCAATGACACAGATATAAACCGATCCCTGTTCTAAAAATGGGCACACCAAGCCCCAGCTCAACACCCGGTCAGTGTTTCGTAGCTGGAACATGGCCGGACCAGAATCCTAACTCACGGCTCTGGCGTCTTGACATCCCAGCCCCTAAGCAACTCTGCACAGAAGACCCTGTCCCCGCCCCCACGACCCCCCACCATCAAGAACCAGTGGGGATGACGTATTCTCCCTGGACGTCCTCAAGCACGCTCCATAGCCTTCGGGCGATCCAGGCTATGTTCCTGGAGGCCAGGCAGGGCTGACCACGGCACCGGACCCTCTGGAGTCCGGCCAGGCATTATGTCCACAGTGACGCTCCGGTACTGCTTACACGGCAGAACCAGAGAAACTGACAAGGCACACCGGGAGCAGCCTGCCTTTCCAACACTACCTTCCCTAGCCCATCTTAGCTCTAACTCGGAGTCCATTTCGGGTTCCATCTATGTTACTTTATGTCTTTAGGAGGATTTGTCCTCAAGGAGAAGGAAGAAAGGAATTTACCTTAGGAGGACACGTCAAAAAAAAAGTACAGGGGCCCTTGAGCTCCTGGGCCAGGTTTGCCTCCTGGGCTGGGCTCGCCTGACCTCTCTGGGTGCTCAGGACCAGTCCCTGCTGACCAACCTGATCTGGGCCCTTAGCTTCCTCGTGTGTGGAGTCCAGGAGCTTCTATCTCCTGCTGCAGGTGCACCCTCTAAGACAGGTACAGGGGCATTGTAGTAAGGGTCCTGGGAGGGAATGCAGTGAGGCCTGAGAGGGACGGAGACAGCCACCTGGAGGCTGATTAAGGGGAAAGAGGATGAGACGTGAGAGACAGAGATGGGAGGGCAGGGAGGGAGGCAGGGGTGAGCAGGAGAGAAGAGAAGGGGCGAGAAAAGGAGAAGACATGAGATTGGAGGAAGGGAAGGGAGTAGGGGGAACCATGGCAGGGTCACGTGGGATCTCCTCTCTGGGGCTGGCCCTGGGGTTCTCCTGAGCCCTCATGCCCCTGACCCAGTCCTGACTTGTAAAAGCACGCCCCACCCCTCCCTTTCTTTCCATCCTTAGGACTCCGGCTCCCCCTGTGCCCCACCCCCATGGGCAGCACAGTGCCTCTGGCAGGCACAGCCTCTCTCCTGTCATTACTCAGGGGGCCGTCAGCGTGCGGTCCAGAAATCTCACCAATAAAAAGTCCGCTCCGAGATCTGGCTGGCATGTGTCCCCCTCCCAAGTCCACAGCACCTTCCTACAGAGTCAAGGGTGCTTTTCAAATCGCCACCACATATTCATCGGGAGTGAACAGGTGCGTTTTCCACCCTGGTGAGACCCACAGGACACGGCTCACAGCAGGTTAGTAAGGACACACAAGTAAGCCCATACCTTCCTTACCCATTGGGTACTCTGCCCCTGGATCTGAGGGCAAAGCCCAAGGAAAGCCCACCCAGAGACCCCATGCACCCCACAGGCCACACTTCCCAGCCCGCACAGGGGTAGAGGCGCTTCCGCCCACTTTAGTGCTGGTAACGCTGAGGCTCAGGGAGGCCAGCTCTTCCCACGTATTGGTGGCCAAGTCCTTGGGGATCGGGCCTGGTACCCAGGCACGCACACACTCACGCTCACTACCAGGGAGTCAACAGAAGACAGGGTAGAATGGCCCTGTGGGTTTCAGAGACTGTAACTCTTTCCAGAGAGCCTGCTGGTTTCGAACCGCTCATCCTGCAATGAGCAGCCCCACGCCCCCCACGCCGTGCCAGCAGGACTCGTTGGCACACGGGCGGTGCTCAGGTCAGGGCTCTGTGGCCTCACTGCAGAGTGCTTTCCCAGGGCGTTGGCGGTTCCACACTGGTGGGGCCCACAGCCTGGCTGTGACACAGGACTGAGACACAGACGGCTGATGGTGGCCTCTCTAAACCACCAAACCCGCTACCATGTTGACCTCAAGCCACCCTCTGAGACAGAGCCATGCCCGAGGCTGCAAATGAATCTCCAACTTCAAAAGCACCAAGGTCAGGGCCACCGAGTGGGTCCTGACCGTCTAGGACGGGTTGGAACCATCCTTGTGGGTTTCCAAGACTAACTCTCTATGGGAATAGGAAGCCTCATCTTTCTCCCTCCGAGCAGTTGCTGGATTTGAGCTGCTGACCTCGCGGTTAGCAGTCCAATTCGTGTCCCATGCGATGCCACCTTACAGAAGCGCTCCCAAGGGACCAGTTCACAGCGCTCTCAGTCCAGCCTCAGTGGCATCTGAGGCAAAGACTCAGGAGATGCTCCGGAGGGGGGAGAAGGAGGTGTTATGAGTTGAACAGTGGCCCAAACCCCCCACCCCACCCCCACCCCCTCCCCCGTCAAAAATGTTTCATAGATAATAACCCCATGAGGGAATGAGTTTTCTGTTCTGTGGGAGAGGCAGAAGGACTGAAGGGTGTGTCTTGAGCTCAAATCTTACCAGAGATTAAAAAGAGCAGATGAGGTGAGCAGAGCTGGGGGAGAAAGATGCCAAGATGACAGGAGACACTGGGCGGGGAGCTGAGACAGAGGCCTTCCCAGCTCCTGAAACTGCGAGAAAGTAATGTCTGCTTGCCAGCCCTGCGACATGTCCATTCGAGCAGCAGCGCTAGGTACCAAAGACAGGAGGTGTATCACAAGAGTCTTTAGGGTGCAGGTGCCTCCGGGGCTTGGTCAGGTCCTGCAGGGTGGTGAAGGGAAGACCAGTGGCCTTGAGGCATAGTCCTCAACGAGGCATGATGTCATCCAGGGGCATCCCTAGATGAGGGAGAGGGCCGGCTGGCCCTCGGACCCATGATCAGTGGGCAGGGAGCAGCAGGGCCTGTTGACCCTTCCCTCAAGAAGGAGGACCCAAGGAGGTAGAAGTCACAAAGGCCCCGGTCCTGACCTTCTTCCTGGCTGTGCAAACTTGGGGAAGTTACTCCACTTCTCTGGTCTTGATTTCACCATCTGTAAAGGAAGAAGCTAATACGTACCTGCAGGGGTTAAAGAGGGAACCCCAAGGCCGGCCATCTAGTTCCTTTCTCCTTCCCTGCAGGGGAACCCCAGGACTCCCTGCAGGGAGTGACTGGAGAGTGTGTCAATCTGGATGCCGTGGGAAGGTTGTGCCTGTCCCACGACTGCCGGGCCCTTGGCTGGGTACCAGCCCCCAGCGGTGACTGCAAGACTGACCCTGGCCCTGCCCAGAGACAGCATGCGTGCAATCGAAGCACAGGGACACAGCCTGAAAGGCCACCCAAGACACTCGAGGCAGCAGCTGTGCGACGGCAGAGACGTGGGCTGCGGCAGAGACTGACCAGCGCCCTTGCCCCCCTCCTCACCCTACGCTACGGTGGCCGCCACAGGGCGAGGGGAGCCTGTGCTGGACCTGCCCGTGGGCTGCAGTGGGTCTGAGCACAGGCGGCTCCTGACATGCAAGTTGTGAAATGTCAACACAATTATGAAAATGCAAACACAGGAACATTTGCGTATGGGAACTAATGATTTTTAATGAGGGTAATCAGCTTAGTTAAATCAAATTATTAGTTTTGACAATAGATGTGTAAACAGGAACTTAATGAATTTGTTGATTGCTCTGGCCTGCTAAAAAGCCATTATTGGAGTCAGCCTCGCCTGGATGCCCATATCTGGGTTTTCCTCCCATGGCTGGGCAACGCCCGCTCCCCCTGCTCTCCCACCACCTTTCTCGCTCTCGCTCTCGCTCTCGCTCTCTGGGAGCTCCCCGAGGCAGAGAATCTCTCTCTCCCATCAGCTCAGAAGATCCCAAAGGGTGGGGCCTCCCCCCTTTGCTGCGTCTTTCTTTGTTTTTCCTCTCACCCGTGTGTCTGGCTGCTCTCCAGGGGACAGGCGTCAGGAACCTCGATGGAAAGGGGCAGAGATGGCGAAGAGGAAGGGATGCCATTTAACACCCTGGCTCCTGCTCTGAGCTCCCCTGACTTCACACCCCCTGCTGTGGAGTCCGTGCTGACCCAGAGTGACCCTACAGGATGGGGTAGAACTGCCCCTGTGGGTTTCCGAGACTGGAACTCTTTAGGGGCGTAGAGCGCCCGGTCTTTCTCCCACCAAGCTGCTGGTGGTTTCGAACTGCTGACCTTGAAATCTCATTGAATCCCATGGGGACTCTTCGTATCTTTAAGCCCGTCTTTCAGTCAAGGAAACTCGAGGGAAAGGTGGGGGCGGGCTAGGGGGTGGTTCACACCCCCCTGGTCATAGTAGTCCCCCCATTGGGAACCAGGTGCCGTCTCATGGCCTCACCCACAGTCTGCTCTTACTGCCAGGGAGAGGCCCTCATCCGCTGGCAGAAGCAAAGGCGACCTACCTAAAAGGAGGTAGTGGGAGCCCTTTGGGGCAGAAAAGAGCACGGGGTGGGGGTGGGGGTGGGAGCAGCCAGAAATGGGGGCTGCAGACTTTGGGGAGCATCACTGAGGTGCTTTGTGAAGCAGGACACGGAAGCCGAGTCAGCATCTACACTCGTGCCTATAGAGACCCGCACTGGCTTCCACTCTGGAATGCTGTGTCGGGGGAGAAACGCTCTGGTCAATGCCAGAGGGGTGCTGTCGGCAGCGCTGCCCTGAGATGCCCACGCCAGGTGAGCAGGTGGGCTTCGGACAAGGAGCTGAGGGTCGGAGGCTGGTCCTACGTTCCGTTGAATGATGCAATCAGCCCGGTGGGGGTGGGATAGGAGCCAGGTGGGGGCTGAGGCCAAGGACAAGCAGACACTCCCAGGAGACAGCTCACCCACCTCACCCTCTGAGATACCATCAGGCAGTTACACCGCAAACCCCAAACACCACCACTCACTCAAGCGGCAGCAGACCAAGCCGTCTCTCACCCGGGGCTTGCAGATGGCCACATTAGTCAGTCAGTGAGACAGTCAGACAGACAGACAGACAGACGAGTTCACTGAAACCACCGCAGGCTCTGGCCAGGTTCTTTGCTAAACAAACAGGGCAGCCCAAGAGGCTCTTGGTCTCCTTCCAGATGTGGAGCTGGAGAGAGATGAGGGAGAGGCCCCCGCCTCTGCCCTAGGCTGGGAGTAGAAACCCAGCCCCTGCCCTGGGATTCTAGGACCGGGGGAAATGCAGTCCCCACCACCCAGCACCCTTGGAGAACCTGGCCTTTTGGGGACGAGTCACACTTTCTGCACTCTTGACACTTCCAGTCAGTCAATGCCAACTCACAGCGACCACCTGTGGGTGCCCAGATGGTAACTGCTGACGGGAGTAGAAAGCCCAGTCTCTCTCCTGAGGAGCGGCTGGTGGTTTTGAACTGCCAACCATGCACATCGCAACCTGACACATAACTACTACACCACCCAGGCTCCATTCCATTAGTTACAAGGGCAAAATATTTCCTAGTAGGACACCCAAGACTGGGGTCCTTGATAGACACAAATCATAAACCACCGGGTAGGGTAGGGTGGAGGGGGTTGAATAACAGAAGGGCCTTCCAGACCCGTTGACCCTCACCCCAAGTAAGGGGTGTGATGATAGGCCCAAATTAGGGACACCCTTATCCACAGGTCGTGCCACTTCCAGCAGGTGGAGGAAGTGTGGACATCTGCGTCCACATCTCCCCAAGGGAGTCTTCATGAGGAAAGAGAACCGGTCTCCAGAGAACTTGGCCATGACCTTGGGCTCCCTGGCCAGGTGTGGTGGAGGTGTTTGGTAACCCCAGAATTCCTTCCCAGAAGGAACAGGTCTCTCCCCAGGTGGAACATGGTGATTTAGGAGCAGGAAACTGCAAGACTAGTCCGCTGCTGGGCCCTGCCCTAGGACAGAGATTGCTGCCAGGGCAGAAGAGTCAGTTCTGTGGAAGGAAGAGAGATACTTCTGTCCCAGCCGCGGGTCCACCCTCTCCAGAATGTTCATCGCATATTGTACATTCCTTGACTAGCATCGCGTGTGTCACTGACTGTACATCTCCTACATGAGATAATAAGCTGCTTGGATGCAGGCTAGGGTGCTTGACCCAGAGTGAGCACCCAATATTTGTTGTGGAGATGGCTGCGTGGGTGGGAGGATGGAAGGATGGGTGGATGGGTAGCACCTCTAGTGACCACAGTCTGGTTTGCTTTATTCTTGTAGCCACTCTTCTCCACGATAGCTCCAGGCAGTTGATGCAAATATCCACACATAGGTCCTTACCCTGATTTGAAGGTCAGAACCTGTTTCCCTCCCATCCTACCCAAACCCCACTCAGCACTGCGGTTATATCAAAAGAATTCCACAGCCCTAGTGGCAAAGGAACAAGGAAGAGACAGGGTCAGAGCCCGAACTGGTTGAGGATTGGGGCACCTTCCAACAGAGTAAGACAGAGCCTCTCCCTGCCCCCATCCAAGCCTGCAGAGAGGAAAAGAGGGACCGTCACTCTAAGGAAGGCTTCAGGGACTCAGAGGTCCCAGCACACCTCCTCCCCAGACCTCCCAGTAGTGGGTGGAATCATGACCTAGAGTTCCCGTCCCCTGCAAGGAGCCACAGCCCGACCTCCAGTCTGACCCAATGACAACAGAATAGCAAGCTCGGATGTAGCAATATCGTAAGCCAGGCACCCGTCAAAGTGCATAACGTAGCTTGACCCATTTACCTAAGCCTCACAGCCACTCCGGGGGGGTTGGAATCATGCTGGTCTGAGCTCCGTCCATCAGGAGATGAAGCTGTGGAGAGCAACCACTCCTACGGGGCAGCTCGTGGTGGGACTGTCCTGGCGTGGGCTATTCATATGACAGTAGCTCCAGTTCCATGTCAATGGAAAATTGTTGATGGTGTCAATGCAATCCCCTTATACTCCGGGGAGGATGATTGACATGTTTTTCTTTGGCGTTTTCTTCTTCTGCCTTCTGTTTGTTTGTGTCTGAGCTTGATTTTGTTTAGTTTTTCCTCTGTTGGTTTGTTGCTGTTGGTGGTGGCGGTCTTGGGGTGGGGGTGGGGGGACGTTTTTGGATAAGATGACCTTCAAAGTACAGACAGATGGGTTCTTGTCCCCCATTGAACTCTAGCCCCAACCCAAGGACAGTTAGTTCGGATGGGATGGCCTTGCTCGATAGGCGCCTTCGTGAAAGGATCACGTCATGATGAGGGTGCTGCAGCCAAGTGTGGCGAAGACAACAGATGGTGCCCAGCTATCCACTGGGATAGCATCTGGGGTCTTAAAGGCTTGTCTTCCCACAAGAAGCCATTTAAGTGAGGAAGGCGTCAACTAAGTCCCCATGGAAGAAACACCCTGGCCTGTGTGATCCAAAGATGGCAATAACAAAACCCAAATACGATGAAGGGAAAAATACCAGCGCTTAAACTGTGACCACCCAATTTGTAGAAGGCTGTGGGGGACAGTGGAAGCCTCAAATCCATCTGCAGACTCTCCGGTCAGATTAAGCCTCTGGCCCCTTCTAGTCACAGGCAAGGGACTCAACCAGCTCTCCTGTGAGACAGAGATTATGGAAAACCTAATGATGGTGGCTTGACCTTGGCATAATTTGACACTAGGTCAGCTGACCTCCATCTGGATCCAACCTGAATTTGATCGAGGCTCAACTATTTCTTGCTTGTTCCACAACAAACATTTCTTCCCTGGCTTTTTAAAAATTCGCAATGGTGTGTTTTTTCTTACTCTTCGTTTGCATTTGTATTAGTATATTATTGTTATTTTATTCTTGCCATTTTATGTTGGTTTTGTTTTTATATTGTTACTGCTGCATTTCCCAGTTTATGAAGCACAGAAGGAATAGATGCCGAGATAAAAATGATGCAATGATTTATCAGGGCTGGGGGAGGGGGTGGATAGAGAGTGAGGGGATCTGGGGAGCAAACAATAAATGCGTGAGGTGGGGAGCGAGCACTGGAACTGGTTGTGATGATGTCTACACACCTCATTTTAAAAGCGATTTAACCATGGGGGTGTATGATTTGTGAATCCTATATCAAGAAGACCACTAAAAAGAAAAGGTTGATAGCATGTGAAAAATGTAGCTGATGTCATTGAACAAGATGTTTAATGGGATCCTCATTTGCTATACAAACTCTCACCAAAACACAATAAAATATATATTTAAAAAACCACAAGAAAGAAAGAAAGAAAGAAAGCAATTCTGATACCTGATAAATGAGGACACTCGGGCAGAAGGGAGTCCCAAAAAGCACTCCAGGCCCCACAGATAATGAATGGGGGAGCCATGACGCAAACCCCAATCACATAGATCCAGAGTCTTTGCGCCAAACTATTGCTTTCAAAGCAGCTCTGTCCTGACTTCAACCCCCCACCCACCCCGACCCGAACTCTATTCCCAACTCTTACCCCTCCAATTTACCTGTATGTATACTGATCCCACCAGTAATAAAATCCTCTAGATATAGAAGTCCACTGCCAGATCAGAGCCCCAGACACAAAACACACTGTCATTGCGACTGCTCTGACTCCCAGTGACCTTGTATAGGGCTCCAAGGCTGTAAGTCTTCCTGGGAGCAGACAGCCTCGTCGTTCTCCTGGGGAGCGGCTGAACCATCAAGCATGCACTGAGCAGTCCAATGCCTATGCAGGCAAACCTAGAATGTGGGACATTCCACAGGACAACTGACCTGGTTTTCATAACAAGTCAATGGCTAATTAAAAAAAAAGGTGGGGGGTGGGGGTAGGAATGCTCTAGATTCGAAAATGTCAGCATCATCACCAGCAAATGTGACCAGCGGTTGTGGTTTGGATCCTGTCTGGTTTGAAATCAGTCATCAAAGGACATGTTTGAGACAATCGAGGTGTTTGGGTGATGGGTTGAGAATTCGAAGATCCCAGGAATGCTTGTCCTTTTTGTTAGATGTCTGATGACGCTGTAGGCAGGTCGGGAAACGTCTGGGACAGTGACATTCTTCAAAGCGCCCTGCCATGGCATCTGGGATTTGCTTGCAAATCACTTTAGAAGGAGAGGAGAAAGGAGGGAAAGATAGGCGAAGCAAATGCGGGGTGCGATAGAAATTGTGGGCTGTGGATGATGGTGGGATCGGATAGCCCAGTGACTCCAAGAATCAGCCACTCAAAAAAACAAAGGCACCGCTCTCAAGCCCGTTCCAACTCCCAATGACCCTGTGGTGGTGGTGGCTGCTGTGGGGAGGTGCCAACGCGCCAGTTCCCCCACAGCCACCCTGCGCACAACAGAAGGAAACACTGCCTGGCCCTGCGCCGTCCTCACAGTTGTTCCCACGGCTGAGCCCATCGTCCAACCACTGTGTCAATGCATCTCATTGAGGGCCTCCCTCCTTTACAGCGCCGCTCCACTTTACAAAGCATCATGTCCTCCAGGGGCTAGTCTCTCCTGACAACATGGAAAAGGACCAGTACCTAAGGTGAAGTGTCACCATCCTTGCCTCTAAGGTGCACTCTGGCCTTATTTCATCCGATAAAGATGGGTTTATCCTTTCAGCGGTCCATGGTATTTCCAGTATTCTTCTCCAGCACCGCAATTCAAATGCATCCTTCCTTGTCTGGTCTTCCGTATTCAATGTCATGTGCACAGGAGGCGACGGAAAATACACTGGCTCGAGCATAGTAAGCCAACGTATCTCACTTTGGCTGTCAAAGTGATAGTCTTGCTTTTCAATACTCTGCAGAGGTCTTGGGCAGCAGATTCACCTAATGCAACACATCTTTGGATCTCCTGGCTGCTGCTTCCATGAGCATTGATTGCGGATCCAAGCAAGACAAAATCCTTGACCACTTCAACCTTTTCTCCATTTACCATGATGCGTCCTATGCTCCCATTGTGAGGATTTGGGTCTTCTTCACATTGAGTTGCAATCCATACTGAGGCCGCAAGCCTTGATCTTCAGCAGCAAGTGCTTCAAGCCCTCCTCACTTTCAGCAAGCAAGATTGTGTCGTCTGCATACCTCTGGTCCCGAGGCCACATTCTTCTTCATATGAACTCGCTTCTCTGAGTATTTGCTCTGCATGTATATTCAAATTCAATAAGGATGGTGAGAGGAGACAACCCTGACACATACCTTTCCTGATTTTAAACCAGGCAGCATTCCCTTGTTCTGTTCCTACAACTGCCTCTGGATCCATGGACAACTTCCTCATGTGCACCATGCAGGGTTCTGGAATTCCCGTGCTTCAAAAGGTTGTTCATTGCTTGTGATGGTCCACCCAGCTGAATGCCTTGGCATAGTCAATGAAACACAAGTAAACATCTTCTAGTATTCTCTGTTTTGAGCCCAAATCCATCTGACATCAGCAATGATATCCCACGTTGACCGTAAGACGTGATTATAGATGCCGGGCTCCTGTGCGGGGAGATGAGGGTGGAAGAACTGGGGAAGGAATCAGAAAAGCTGGGAGAGAGGGCCATCTAGTTGTTGAGGCTGAACCTGAGTGACAGAGGGCAGGAGAGAGGTCAGAGGGAAGGGTGTCACACCCCAGCGCAGACTCGGGTATGTAAGAACAACTAGGCAAAAGTGTAAGGTTCCTAGAGTTAAACTTGGCTGACAGAGAGGCCAGTATCTCCCAGGACCTGACCTCCCTCAATGTCCCTGCTGCGAAGGTGGGAGCAGCTCACAGACAGCAGGACCTCAGCAAAACCTAGAAGAGGATGTAGAGCCCAGCTGCTGAATCCCAAGGTCAACGATGCCCTGGGGCTGTAGGGGAAGGTCTGCCATCGAAGTATTATCTGTCCTTCTGAGTGTGATTGATGGTTTTTTCTCTGAAAACAAAAGGAAACTAAAGGATAGAGAGAGGAGACAAGTCTAGGGAAGAAGAGAGAGGTACAGAGACAAATATAAACAACAGATATATGAATGGATTTTGAGTTTGTGCTTAATCTGAGAACAATTGGTTTGATGATGTGGCTCTATTTGATACTTGCCCTCATGAAGAGATCCCGGAAGATATGAGTGCTAAGACAAAGTGGAGTGGAGAAATCAGATGGTACCCCTCAGCAGAAAGAATAACATCGGGATCTTAAAAAATTGTCTTAAATCAGCAACCGCCTAAGTGAGATGTCAGCTAAGTCCACACAGAAGAAGCATATGAACCCATGTGATCCAAGGATTATAAATAATAACATCCAAGACCAGAGGAGGGAATTGTATCAGAACTTAAATTCCAGGCACACAAGTTTGCAGAAGGTTAAGGATGGCAGTGAAAGCCCAGAATCCATTTGCAGGGTCTGACCACTCCGCCACAAGTTGCCTTGCAAACAGCAGAATGCATTAGGAAAGGGATCATTGTAGCTATTGTTCGGTTAACATTTAGCACCGTGTCATGTGTTTTCCCTTTGGACCCATGTTAAATTTGTCCTGGTTGTTAATATTTTCTGTTTTCTTGCTGATTGAAGGTTCTGTGGGGTTGGCTGCTGTTGGGTGTTTGGGGACTTTTTTCGTTGTGTGTTTCTCTGGATATGAAATCCAGGAGAGGTAAATCTATAGAGACAGTAACTGGATCGGTTGTTTCTTGGAGTTAGGGCAGGGGAGGCTGGGTGTCATGAGGGGCTCATACACATGGGCACAAGAATGAACAAACTGTTCTAAAATTGATTGTGGCAATTATTGCACAAGCCTTCTGATATGCTTAAGCCCTTGAAAGGCATGGTCCATGAATGATATGTCAATAAAACCATTTTTGTTGGTTCTTTGTTTTTTGAAAAGAAGAGAGGTGTCTCCCAGTTACCATGCAAGCACAGCAGAGTCTGGAAGCCCAATGAGCAAGTGACGGACATCAGGCAGCCCAGGTGGATCCTGCTCATTTTAACACAATGAGTCTGTAAAACAAAGCTACACAATGTCAACATCGCTCCCTGTCCTCCCCACTGGACCTTCACACCCACCACAAAAGGCGGGAAGAGCAGGTGCTTGGGTATGATGATACCCATTGGACAGATGAGTAAATCTCACTGACAACTTGGCCTCACTGTGGCTCAGAGAGATGCTCAAAGTTACTCATTTGAGCAGAATATCCGATGAGAAGACTGGTGTTGATGATCGGTTCAGTGCCCTAGCAGAGCCCACCCTCCCAGCATAGGGATTGCGGTGGTGAGCTGGGTGCCTCTGTACCCATATAGAGCTAGCTGCCCACCTGCCTGTGCCCAATCTCCCTGCTCACAAGAGTGCTTGCTTGATGAGAGCATGGGTCAGGATCAAAGGCCAATCATCGGTCAGAGAACGGGGAGATTGTGTTAGTCTGGGTAGACTAGAGAAACAAATCCATGGACACACATATGTGTATAAGAAAGAGATTTATAAACAAGAGCACTTGAACATGCAGAAAACATCCCAGCCCAGTCCAGATCAAGTCCATAAGTCCAATATTAGCCCATCTGTCTGACACCAATCCATAAAGTCCTCCTCAGACTCACGAAACACATGTAATGACACCGAATGAAGAAGATCACAGGCCAGTAGGTAGAAAGTCTTTGGATCCAGTGGCATTGGAAACATCTCAGTGCTGGCAGGGGTCTCGCATCAGGGTGGGTCCATGTGTCTTGTCAGCTGCTATGTTTCCCAGGGAGTGAGTAGAGAGGTTCCCACCTCCAAGGAGGAAATACCAGATTTCCCAGAATTCTTAGGAGAAGGCCATGCCCACACAGAGGCCTCATTGGCTATGATCTGATGGACAGACTAGAACCAGACTAGAACCTACCCCTTCCCTCGTAATCCTCTCAAATTGACAATTATATAACTACCACAGAGATCAAAGTTTGAGACCAGGATTGGTGGAGGGGGGGGGGGGTCACTATAAGACTTAAGGGAATGGCTTGTCACCAGGAGTGACACTCCCTCACCCTGTGCTGGCTGGGCTCACATAACCTTCATCCAGGATCTACCTGTCCCCTCCGGAGCTGTGGACAAGATCACTGACCACAGCTATAGCCGAGGTGCCTGAAGTTCATCCCGTAGGCCTATTGTCCTCTGGTGCACCTTGGGAACGTGTTGTGCATCACCTGGCCAGGTTTCAACCCACTGACAGTAGGGATAGCTTTGGGAAAGGATCTATCTGATTCCTCGTCCATTGCTGCGGGCTTAAGTACAAAGCCTGGCTGCCATGCATGGCCACCTCCCCACCCCCTTCCCCAACACACACACACACACACACACACACACACACA
>NW_022103906.1:76480045-76481519 GCF_000313985.2 Echinops telfairi | reverse complement strand
CCGCAGAGGAGGGCGCAGGTTTGTGCTACACTAGGAGGTATCAGAGGGAGAAATCAAGGTGTGGTTCCCCAGTGGTGCATCCTGGGACTGTGGCCAGTCTCCATCCAAACTAAAGCGTGGTGGTTGCCTTCCTTCAAACTGCTTCTCATTCGCCCTTCAGAGTTCTTCCCCAAAGGTCAGTCATTTTCTCCCCACGACCAGGATAGAAGGAGCCCCGATGGCTGAGTGTGTCTGCGCTGGGCTGCTCCTCTCGAGGTCAGCTGTTTGAAACCAGCAGCCATTCTCCCAGAGAAAACTGGGGCTCTCTACTCCCCACGCACGGTGAGGCTCAGTAACCCACAGGAGCTGTGCTGCCTGACCTGTGAGTTAGAACTAACTCAATGGCAATGAGTCTGTTGTTTTGATTTGTTTGGGTTTTGTTCTGTTCGCATATGATCTGCTCAGATTTGCTTTGCTTCGTTTCGTTTTATTTTGTTTTATTACTGTAGAGCCTTCTTCCACCTTGAAAAGGAAGGCCTGACTACCCTACCATTCTGTGAAAGGAATCTGCCCCTACTTGACCCCCAAGTTGAACTTGACCCCCAAGAGGTACTGGCAGTGCGGCGCCTCTCTGCGCCTGTGCCTTAGTTTCTCCTCCTCAGCACCTCGGGGCAGGCGAAGGCTTCAGAACAGGCTCCCCTGGAGCTGCCTGAGAGGACAAGGGCTCAGGGTGCTGCTGGGTCCTGAGCAGGGAGGGGTTGGTGTGCCAGGTCATGCCTACCAGCCCACGCGCTCCCTGGGCTCTGTTCTCTCACCCACACCTAAATGACCAATGCTCTACCTTCAAGGAGTCTAGAAGTCCACCTCTCTACCACACTGCCATGGCCCCCAGCTGGGCCCTTTTCTTCTTTCTCTTGCAGCTTGGGGACACGTTGTTACCTCCTCTCCAGCCGGGGGCCATAGCACCTCAAGGCCACCATATCTAAATCCAACTCTATCTTTGACCAGGGTCCGGCTGACCACAGGCCAAATCTAGGCTACCACCTATTTTCACACAGTTTTAACAGGTGAATGTTTGAAATCCATTTAAGGATCGTGGCCACAAATTTTGGACCCCAATTAAGAAAAACAATAGACTCTTTACATGAGGAGACCTGTATGATAAGAAAAAGCTGTATTCAATTTTTGACTGAGCGATGTCAGACAGTATTGTTACAGAATTATAGACAAACATTTCAAACGGCGGGGCTATTGCTTCTCGATACAGCAGCCATCACAGTCCATACGCTTCAGGAAGCTGTGTGTCCAGCTCTCCACCTGCTTCCTTGAAGAACCGTGCATCCTTCGATGGGTACCCCATCAAAATGGCAGCGTGAGCATCCTCCAGCGATTCAGCGTGTGTCCCCTTTCAATGTTCTTTGAGTTTGGGGAACAAAAAGAGCCCCAACGAGGCAAGCTAAGGCTATTAAGGCATATAGGTTTCCCAAGAGAATTC
>NW_022103906.1:76477394-76479838 GCF_000313985.2 Echinops telfairi | reverse complement strand
CCTTTAAGAAATTTCATCAAAAGTACTCCCTGGAGTTCTCCAAAAACAGTCCCCATCTAGCCTTCTGAGGTTACATGACCTCTCTGGCTTGCCTTGAACTCACCCAGCAGACCCCTTCCATAGCCAGCGTTTCCAATGCACGTTGCCCTCTGGATCATCTTGGTAAATCCAAGACTCATCTCTGGTTACAATTCAATTACCCAAAATTGTCTTCATTAGCTTTGCTCCGGCTTAAAAGACCATTGGGAAGCGCTGGTCCTTCCACGACACCTCTGGCACAAGCAAAAGGTTGTTGATACAGAAGTATTTGCTGAAAACTGGAAATGTTGAACCGTGATATTCCATCGACAATCGCTATCACATCCATGGTAATTCCCTGGTTTCTACAACCTGTTTCGGGACTCCAGTCACAATTTCTTCATTCATTGATGGTCCTCCCTTGACTGGATCCTCTTTGAGTTCTTCTCCACCTTCCTCAAAACATTTGATCCATTGAAAACCTTTTGTGTGTGTAAGGCAGTTTATGCCTGTAAACGTGTTACAAAGCTTCCTTGATTTGAGACGTCCACTTGACTTCTGTTAAAATGTGAGATTAGCCTTGACCTCAAAATCAGTTTGTTTATTTGTCTTTTCATGGCACTTATTTCTTTTTTATTGGCACTCGAGCAAGACTAACACACGTGTGTTACTGGGTGAATTGTCTTCAGCCATCCATTGATTACAGGGACACGTCTAGTTTGGAATAAACCCATGCATGTATGCGACAGAGCTTACTCTTGTCTTTTAAATGTCATCAATAAAAACTGTCTGGGTGTTTGCTTTCTTGCTTCTTATTAGGACATATAATACCTTCCACTTTTCCTCTTGGCCCATAAAGTCTAAATATTCACTCTTTGGTCCTTTACCAAAACAGTGCATTGATTGCTGATCTAAACTTTTTATCCGGGCACTCAGTTCTCCCTACCTTCCACCAGCCCTACCTAAGACTCTCTGTGATCAAACCCTGGCCCTGCCACGTATCGCCATGGGTCAGTAATATTTACTCTTTGTTCCTCGGTTTTCTCCTCTGTAAAATTATAGTAATAACACCTGACTGTGTCGATTATTATGAGAATTGGAGTTAATATGTATAAAATGCTTAAACAGCCTATGTACGTGTCTAATAAATTAGTAAAGCCTTAACTACCAGCCACTCCTTGGGAGAAATATTGAGGCCATCTGTTCTCGTAAAGATGTACAGTCTCAGAAACCCAAAGTCGTGATGCCAGGAATGGGTGCGGATGCCTGGCAGTGGATCTCCCAGCCCAGGGCAACCACAAAAACTCCCTGAGAGTCCCTCTCCTCCAGCACCTCCCCGCCCCTTCCACAGTACTTCCAACTGCAGATCTGATCTCTGGCACACAATGAGAGCAATGATAACACATGCTCCACACTCCCTATGTTTGTCCCTTCTGTCCCTTAATTCCCAGATTGCTACAGAGCTGACCAGAAAATGAAATGCACATACCACAGAGGAAAATAGAAATGATGTTCAATAACGACCTATACTTTCACGGGGAAGACAGTTCTTAACGTCAAGTGAAGGGAGCAGCCGCCAAGGGAAATGGTTTATATTGAACTGCTCAGAATGGAAGTGTTCTCCATCTCAAAAAGTTACACAAAACATGGAAGCAATGTTGAAAACACATATAATTCTTAAAAGGAGGGTTAGTGCCTTAATATACAAAGAGTCATTACAAATCAATATGGAAAAAAACAAATTAGATCAATGGGGAAAGGGTGTGAACAGGAAAAGTAGAAATCTAAATGTCTAAAAAAACATGTAAGCACGTTTATAATAATTAATGTGCCTCAAAGGCAAATCAAACTAAGGCTAGGAGATGATTTTGTACATGAAATTAAGAATTTTTAAAATAAACATATCCAGACTTGGCAAGGGAACAAGTTATGATTCTAGTTGGTAGGAGGATAAATGTTAGTGAATTTTACAATGTGAATCAAATACCTTATACAATGTTTTTTTTCACCCTTTGACCTAAGAGTATGCGCTCTGGGAATTTAGCCCAAGTAAATCATCTGATAAATCACTGTGAATGTGTATGTACAGTGCAACTTACATGTTCAACAATCAGGGATTCATTTAATAAATTATGGCCCACACATGTGACTGTAGATCATACAACCACTTAAAATGGTGTTTACAAAACCGCTTAAAGTCATGAGGTGCACAAAATCATACACAGTTCAATTCCCGGTATGTTTTTTACGTCCATAAAAAAAGAGATTGGGCCCATCTAGCTCAGAAGCAACAAAGTCCACATGGAAGAAGCACACCAGCCTGTGTGATCATGAGGTGTCAAAGGGATCAGGTATCAGCCATCAAAGAACAAAAAATCATACTACTGTGTGCTCACCTCCCCAATACGATCGCTGAAGACAAATGG
>NW_022103906.1:76475021-76476802 GCF_000313985.2 Echinops telfairi | reverse complement strand
GGACAACAGAAAAGTGGGTGAAGGGAGACGTCGGACAGTGTAAGATATGACAAAATAATAATACTTTATAAATTAGCAAGGGTTCATGAGAGCAGGGAAGGAGGGGGGAAAATGAGGAGCTGATACCAAGGGCTCAAGTAGAAAGCAAATATTTTGAGAAAGATGATGGCAACAAATGTACAGATGTGCTTCACACAATGGATGGATGTCTGGATTGTGATAAGAATTGTACAAGCCCCCAATAAAATGATTAAATAATAAGAATAATAAAAAAGAATGGTATGAAGAAAGGATTAGGTCCTAATAAAATGTTTTTAAAATGTAAAGGGATCTTAGTTCTTGAACAAATGTTTTAAAATATTTTTATTTTGAATACTTTTAAAATTACTTTTATATAATAATGTCACACATGATAAAAGAAATCTAGCATTGATATAATATTATCTAATACATATTTCATAATAAAATTTGCCAATTTTTCAATTTAAAAAGAGAGAGAGATTGGAAGGAAATAGGCATGACTCCCTGACTTCTAAGACAGGATTAGGTTGCTGAGAGATTGCACACAGAGTCTGTCACCTCTCTTTCTCTCTCCTCCTGCTCTCTCTCTCTCTCTCTCTCTCTCTCTGAGATACTGTTTTCTCCAGGACCCTTCCCTGCCCTCTGAGGCTGACCCTGGCCCACAGGGCACATGTGAGAGCTCCTGCCAGTGGGCACTGGGCAAAGCCAGGAAGGGACTAGAAGGGATGAGCCTTCCTGTGTAGTGGGCCCTGTGCACTTGCACAGGTGTGCACGGGGGCCAGGTTAGGTCTGTGGCTATGTAAGGAGATGGCAGCGCATGCCTATGTGTGCTCTAAGCATGTGGGTCTAGTGTACAAGTCCGTGTTTTAGTCTAGCAATTAGCTAATAGCATACCCTGACCATGAGGGAGGTATGGGTACTTGCCCCCATGAAACTCAGCCCCAGAGCTGGTTCTTAGAAAGGGCATTGTCACACCGAATTTGGGGTTCCTAATTTCCTCAGGGAACCATGACAGAAGCTGGTCGAGACCTACCCAGATCAGAGGTGGTTCCAGAGACCCCATGAGCCTAGAAGGAGCTACAAGATTCCCCAGAGTCCAGGAAAGCCAACGTCACAGCCGAGAACTGACCTCCGGTGCCCTGACCCAGTCTGAGCACTGCCCAGACATGCGGGCCCTCACAGAGGAGCTGCCCCGGCTCCTCCAGCTTGAGCGCTTTCCACAGGGTCTACTCGATGCCAGCCACCTGCCCATGTGCCCCAGGGCCCTCTGTTCCCCTTCCCAGGAAGGGGCTGTGCAATGCAGGGAATTTCCACTGAGGAGAGCCTGCATGATTGCTGTCTCTGCCTGAGCTGGGCTGGCTCCACCCATTGGCCTGATTGGTGATAGGTGGGCCCCACCTGCCCCCCCGCCCCACCCGCCGACCTCATGCCCCAGGAGCAGGCGGGGGCAAGCATGGGGTGGGAGTGGGGTGTGCCCCAATTCTATGTGGAGCAGCCAACCAGATCATGGGGTGTGGACCTCCCTGGACACTCCAGCACACCTTCCCCAAGGCAGGGCCCCACCGCCTGACCTGTAATCGAACCCTGACCTTGGGCACTTGGCCTCTCTGTTCCCTTCTTGGAGGGCCCGCCCTCCTCTAACCAGGCCATCTGGTCTATCCCTCTGCCTCGAAGCATAGCTGACTGTCCCCTTGGCACATGTTTGTGGAGCACCTACTCAGCCTTCGGGGAGCTCCCGCCAAGCCAGGCCCCGCCACACC
>NW_022103906.1:76470530-76474176 GCF_000313985.2 Echinops telfairi | reverse complement strand
GGACCCTTCCCTGCCCTCTGAGGCTGACCCTGGCCCACAGGGCACATGTGAGAGCTCCTGCCAGTGGGCACTGGGCAAAGCCAGGAAGGGACTAGCAGGGATGAGGGGTCAACATGCCTCCTGTTCCTACCCTGCACGCATGCTGCAAAGCCACGGAAGGGTTTGTAAAGTCATTACCAGTTCTTTGGGCGGGGGATTCATTCATATCTATTTATCTTCCCAAGGGTTTATGAACAACTTTGTCCATTTCAATTAAGTCCTTCCTTCCTTCTTTCTCTCAGTCTCTGCCACGAAACAATAACGCTCCCTTCTCTCCTCCTCCCTGGGAACCTCTAATCTAATGCCTGACTCTTCGGACGTTGTCTGTCCTGAGCACCTCATAGAAATAGAATCATGTCCCAGGTGGGGCTTCGGTGCCTGGCTCCAGTCACGGGGCATGCTGTGGGCAAGGCTCCTCCATGTGGCAGCGTGGATCAGGATTGTGTTTAGCATGGTGTGGATGTATTACGTTTTGTGTGTCTGTTCGCCTGTGGATAGGGCTGTGCTGAGCAATCGGTGTGCACAGAGGGGATATAAGCAGAGGCCACAATGGAGTTGCCAGCTGCAGGTGGCTCTGGCCTCCGCGTGGAGAGCCAGCGGGTGGCTTGCCTAGACGAGCAAGGAGCCCAGGTAGCCATCCAGGTGAAGGACCGTGGCAGGATCTTCCCTGCAGGGGCAGTGAAACTGGCAGAAATAGACCCGCACGGAGGAGCCGTGAGGTTTCAGCCCCCAGGGGGCAGTGGAGGGAGTTCATACATGGGAATGGACAAGATGTGAACCCCATGGAAAGAGGCAGACCCCCTGGCCTCGGGGAATTCAGGCCCTCAGTCTCCACTCAGGCATCGGACCTATGGATGGGGTTGGGGTAAAGCCACAGGGGTCAAGGTCTGGGATACCTTAAGACCTGGGAGTCCGCAAGGAGATGATAGAGAGCCTGGGGATTGCGTGGGGAAAGAAAACTAGGCCTCTGCTTTCCCCATCCCCAAACCGAAGTCCCTTTCCACGATGACTGACTATACATACACCAGAGTGCCCGTGGCTTTGCCACCAATCAGACCGGCTATTTTCAAATCACAGTGCAGTGGTGCTCTCTTCAAATGTAAGTGTTTGTTGCCGCACTCAACTACCGTGATCGTTAAACCTTCTTATTTGAGTACTGATATCATATACTGCATATCTATAAGGATTTTGCCATCCAGTCGATACCGACTCAGCGCCACCCCGTGTGTCCGAACAGACGATGCTCTAGCGGGTTTTCAACGGTTAATCTTTAAAATTAGATTGTCAGGCCTTTCTTCTGAGGCACCTCTAGGTGAATGAAAACCTCCAAGCTTTCTATTGGTGGCTGAGTATGATCACACATCATTCCTCGCAGCGTGATCAACTCTACGAGACGGAGCAGAGCTCCCAGGTGGGCCTTGCAAGGCTGTCACCTTCAGTGTAGCAGACTGCCACCTCTCTTTCCTGCTGAGCTTCTCTGGGCTTAACTGCCAACCGTTTTGTTTAGCAGCAGATTGTTCAACCATTGCAGCATCGAAGAACAACACCAACCACAAAACAACTCACTGCGATCTTGTCAACACCAACTCATAGCCACTGCGTAGGACGGAGTAGAATTGCCCCTGTGGGATTTCAAGGCTGGAACCCTGGACCGGAGTAGAAGCCTTCATGTTTCTCCCATGGATCGGCTGTTGGTTTTGAACTTCTGACTGAGCTCAGCAGCCCACCAGGTAGCCCATTATACCACCAGGCTCCTCCTACAGCTCCAGGGCTCCTTTAACAAATCAGAGAAGACCAATAATTAGGTGCCCCAAAAAGCATTACAATTTTTGTAGTTGTTTAACTTCTATTTAGTTGAACTACACTGAGCAGATTTTCAGTTAATAAATGTTCTTTCTGTCTAAATAAGGAACCTTGTAGTAAAGGGAGCATAATAGTTTAATTGATGAGGGATTGTTTTTGCTTTGGGGTCTCTTCATTATTTGTAACTGGCTACTAGTAGTCACACAGTGCCCCTTATCCCCTATCTCATGACCCAGATTTCCAAGCTTCTACTTGCAATGTTCCAGGGTCCTGCGCACACAATATTGAACAACCTAAGAAGCCTGAAAAGCAGGTGACTGGAATCCACAGAGTCACTTTACCAAAAAGATTTAGTTAGTGGTCAACCACTTCAGGAGGTTTCACGCAACCAGGAACCAATGGCATCAGAGGAAGAAGTCCAAGCATCACCATCAGCATCGGCAAAACACTAGTTCCAAGAATCGGTGAGATATCAACTGAGGTGTGTGAACCAATGAATGCACTCGCTAAAGCACTCACAAGGCTGTGCCAAGAATATGTCCACCTATGTTTTATTGGCGCCCATAAGGCACTTGACTGTGTGGCTCAGGACAAATTGTGGGTAACAGTGTGAAGAATGGCAATTCCAGAACACACTCACTTGTGCTCACGCAGTACCTGCACATAGACCGAGAGGCATTTGCTTGATTGAGCGAGGGAACACTTCCTGGTTTATAATCAGAAAAGTTCAGTGCCATCACAGAGCCATCTTGCAGTAACAGTATTAACAATACTGGGGCCGGAGTGGGGGAGATGTGTGGAAAGACACACAAGCTGAAGGGGGCAGGGTGTGGGGGGAGTGGGACCTACTTATATACCTATAGATTTGACAGAGGTAATTTGTATATGCATATTTAGCTTTGCTGCAAATAAACCCATGAATGTGGTGGAGCATAAAGGGGACAAAGTTATGAAAACTTCTTAGAATGAAAAACCTTGACAGAATGAGGTGCTGGGCCTGGTGGCGGGGGTGGTGGGGAGAGTCTAAGATTCATAGCCTCTGGGGTCCTGAAGGCCAACTGGTATAACACAGCCCACAAAGACAATGTTCTACACCCTACTCTGGTGAGTGACAACTGGAGTCTTAAAAAACTTGAATGGTCCTCTAAGGAGCCACGATGGGTCTGTGGGTGCCCAGCACAAAGAGGAACGAAGCAAATCAAAGATGCCAGGGCGCAGTTCATCCAGAGTCCCCCCCGGACCACGTGAACCCCAGACTGATGACCCTAAACCAGAGTCATCAGAGCACTCTGCAAGGGGGTCACCAGAGGAGGTCCTGGAGGTGTAGACAGAAACTGTGAAACAAGCTCCCCCAAAAAAGAAAAGAAAAGACTAGGTTGACTGGTCTGATAAAGACGGGAGGAACCCTGGACATGATGGTCCTTAGTCACCCTTCAAGCCTGGAGCTGTCCTCGCCTCCTGAGGCTTCTCTTCCAGCCAAACCACAGGGAGGCCGAGGAAATAAAGTCAGAGGAGAGGAGTGACAGCATGGTAGCCTTCCACCGTGCACACCCGATCCGCGAGCTGAGCAAATGACCAGAGGAGCTGGACTCTAGGAGGCAGAAGGGGGTGGCATCAGGATTGAAGGAAGGCTTCTCCTCACCTGCGCTATGCCGAGGACACAACCTTGCTGGCTGAGCCTGAGGAGGGCTCGGAGCACTCACGGACCAAGGACTAAAGCCTGCAGGATGGATCGCACCTCAGTGGAAAGAAAACAAAAAGCCTTAAAGCTGAACCAAACAGTGAGACCATACGAAACAGAGGG
>NW_022103906.1:76468620-76470256 GCF_000313985.2 Echinops telfairi | reverse complement strand
GCCCAGCCCTTAGCCCACCGGGCCCCCAGGACTCCTTGCTCGAGGGCATGCTGCAGCGGGCACATCTGCTGCAAAACACCTCCTTGAAGTGACGAAACGCAAACGTGTCCCTTTGAGGGACTAAGATGCACCTGACACAAGCCGGGGCCTTTTCGGTTGTCCCACGTGCCTGTGAAAGCTGGCAATGCACAAGGAAGACTGTAGATGGATCCGTACCTCGGGAATCATGGCCTGCGTGAAAAATATTCAATAGAACGCGGGCCGCAAGAAGAAGGAACGGGTCTGCTTTGGAAGGGGGTCAGCCAGAGTGCTCCTGGGAAACCAGGTGGCCAGACTTGCTTTACCTCGTTTGGACAAGTTGTCAGGAGGAACCAGTCCCTGGAGAAAGACGGCATGGTTGGTGAACTAGACGGTCAGGGCACAAGAAACCCAAGCCCGAACCCCACGTGATTGCCATGGAGTTGACTTTTACTCATAAGGACCTTAGAGGACAGAGTCCACCTGCCCCTGGGGAGTTCGAAGGCTGGCAATCTTCAGAGGGGCACAAAGTCTCCTCCTTACCCCTTGAAGCAGCTGGTGGGTTCACACAGCTGAAGACCCTCCGTGAGATGAGTGATAGAAAGGTGGCAGGGTGCGGAGGGGGGACTCAACAGTGGCACTGAGGGTGAGGATGGCACAGGGCCAGGCAGGATGGATTCCCTTCTGATTGGCGCAGGGCTGCCCGCCGTGAGTCAGGAATGACTCCCTTAGACGCTTGTATGCGTGGCTCATGGTCACCTGCGGACCGGACTGGAGTCTCGAGTTTGTTCTCTTTGGTTCTCTACACAAGACTTGGTTTGGAGAACCGTGTCAAAGAGGAGGTTGGGGGCGGGGGGAGTGATGGCAGTTGGGGAAACCCTGGGGAAGAGTTCGAGGGGCAAAAAGAAAAACGGCTTCGGCTTGGCCTAATCGGGTCAATCAGCCCTGTCCGGGACCGTGCCAGCTGCATGGTGCCTTATTTGTGTGCGGGAGATGGATGGACGTCAGCTTCTTCCTACTGATCCCAAGTGAGAGGCAGGGCCTGTGATCCCACCAGGCAGTGCGGACATGATCATTGCAGAAATTCTACATGGGGATGGGTTGGCACGTTTTTTTCTTAGCTCCCCTTGAAGGCAGAATTTCAGTGGGAGGGGGGCTAATTTGCATTCTGCCAGTTCAGGGGTCACAGGTAGAAGAGGCCGGAGCTAGGCGGCAGGCATCCTGGTCCTAGCTGGAATCATTTGCACCCATGATAGACTTGCTACAGCACGTGTCCAGGCTGGCTTTTCCTAGCTTGATTTCTTCCTGCCAAGGGAACTGGGCTCCGATGCCATCTCGTGACCCCCCTAAATCAGCTCCTACACCTCCCCACAAGAGAGCCCGAGACTCGGGAGTAGTCTCTTTCACTTTGGGTCTTTCTGTGGAGGACCAGTATGGACCTAGCCTCTGGGGCCCTGGTGAAGCGTAGGGATACATCATTTTGCAGCTTTCTGACGGACCCTCTCCTCCGACAGCCCAGACGCGACATCGCCCCACATGCCAAGGCCACTCTACCTTCCCTTAAGGGCCTCTGTATTCATCTTGCCCCCTTTCCTCCCCCAATTCTCCCCTCCTCTCC
>NW_022103906.1:76458988-76468128 GCF_000313985.2 Echinops telfairi | reverse complement strand
GGGGTGCGTGTTTGGTTTGGTTGGGGTTGGGGTTCATTTTTTAACCGGGAGAGAAGGCTTCCTAGCATACTTCGGTCACACACAGTCCACCTGTCTGAGCCCTGGTCGCCCTTGGGGAAGTGCCTGTGCTTCCAGGCAACCTCCGGTCTCCACCAGTTGTGGAGATGTCTCTGAGTCACCCTCTCCCTGTGTCCCTGTCCCTGGCAGAGAAGGCATGACCCAGGAAGTCTCTGGTTTCCCTTCCAAAGTACAGGCTGTGCTGGGGAAGGAGAGCCGGCTGGGGCTGAGGAACCAGTGTGGTTAGCACAGGCAGGCTTCCTGGGGGAAGAGGCCGCCATCCTGGGCCCCTCACCAGCACTGCCCAGGACATTCCATCAGCATCCAGAAACTTCTGTCATCGGTCTACCCCTCACCCCCACCCCATGCACACAGCCGGGAGGTGCCTGGCTCTTGAATGCAGGTTCATTCCATTCCTCAGCCTATTGACCCTGCCCAGAGTGTCTGTCTTTAACCTGGCTGGCCTTGCACACCTCCTCCAGATGGATTCCACAGAGCCGTTGCTAAGGACCCAGCCCACGCAAGACTGCCCTGCTCTCCAGCTCTTGCTGCACAGTCCTCCACAAGGTGGTCTCTCCATGTCCCAAGTCTCCCCCTGGCTCCGTTGCCCACGGGACACCCAAAATCACAGCTTGTTTCCCTGCAGCAGAAAAGAGGAGCCAAGACTTGGATGCTCAGCCCCAGGTGAGAGGTGAGTGGTGAAGGGAAGTGGAAGGCCGTCATGAGTCCGGGTAGCCTGCATTTGCATCCTGTCTCTCCTGTTCCCTGCCGGGTGCTGGTCTCCACCATCGCCACATACACAGCTCGGTGGCATTACCGTCATTGCGGTGCTCAGCCATTACCCATGATTAGTTTTGAGTGTTTCCACCACCCTTCACTGAAACTCAGTGTCCCCTTTCACTGTGTCCTCCTCTCCCCTCCCCCCTGTCCACCTCAGGAAACTACTGGGTGCTCAAAAACAAACTTTCCCCCTCGCTGAGCCTTGGTTTCCGCATCTGGAAAACAGGACTATTTGAAAGTGCTTTGTGAACTGTACAATATGGGCACTGCCATTGAGATGGTAACAGCGATGGATGGATGGATGGACAGATGGACGGATGGATGGATGGATACCTGAATGGATGGATGGATACCTGAATGGATGGACAGACGGATGGATGGATGGATGGATGGATGGATGGATGGATGGATGGATGGATGGATACCTGAATGGGTGGACGGACAGATAGATGGATGGACAGATGGACGGATGGGTGGGTGGATGGATGGATGGATGGATGGATGGATGGATGGATGGATGGATGGATAACCAGATGGATGGATGGATGGATGGATGGATGGATACCTGGAGGGAGGGAGGGATGGATACCTGAATGGATAGATGGACAGATGGATGAATGGATAGATGGACAGATGGATGAATGGATGGATACCTGGAGGGAGGGAGGGAGGGAGAGAGGAATACATGGATGGGTGGATGATTGATACCTGAATGGATAGATGGATGGATGGATAGATGATTGATACCTGGATGGATGGATGGATGGATGGACAGATAGATGGATGATAGATACCTTGATGGCTCCACACAGAGACAAATGAGTGAATTCCAGGCCAGGGCTGAGATCTGGGGCAGGTGTGGGTGGCAGCCCTACCTCACCCGTGCACAGGCCCAAATTCCTATTCTTCTTACCCCCAGAATCTAGGGATTTGCCAAACAGGCAACTCCAGCCTGGAAAGAAAGTGAGTCAGACCTCTGGGAGAGCAGGAATGAATCAGGGAGGCAGGGACTGAGTACAGGGTCTCCACCCAGGAGCCCACACCTCTCCCGGCAGGAAGAGCTCACCAGCCCCCAGAGCTTTCTGGGTGAGAGGGCAATCCCCGCGGACATGCGCCCTGGCCAGCCAATAGTGCACAGCCAGAATCCCCAGACCCACTCCCACATTCCAGACCTGTCAGGGCACTTCCACGAGTGCTATCTTGTCCTGCCGAAATCTCTAGACCCAAGTCAGCCAGAGAGGCCTAGGTGCCAGCTCTGCCACTGCCCGCGCCAATTGTGGTCCCTGGCAAGGCATGGACGCCTCCCTCCATTCTCTCTTCTGTCCAAGGGGCTGGGGAGCTCACCCCTCCTCAGACCCTTCTTTCCCTGGCTGCCCAGAGAGTCAGTGGGGTGCAGGAGACAGGAGCCCCTTGGGAACATTCAAGGTTGGGTACCAGTCCTGCCATCGCCATCTCACGACCTGACCGCTGCAGCCCCTGGGGGACCCTCCTGGCACTGACAGCCAGTAGGGTGCCCAGATCTGAGCTCTCCTTTGGGACTTCTCCCCTGAGCTCCAACCTCATCCTGCCAGCAACTGCCATGGCTGTCGTATTTGGGATGCTCGGGAGGCAGCGAAGCCCCACATGTCCAAGGTGAACACTGATCTCCTCCCACCTCTCCTCCCTGCAAAACCTCCACCACCCTGTAGTCTCAGTCAATGGCAGCTCCATCCTTCAGGAGCTCCGACCAGAGTATCAACTGTCTCTTTCCCTCCCACCCCATGCTCTACTCATTAGCAAACCCTTTTGGCTCTCCCTTCAAAGGAGACCCAGAATCCTTCATCTCTCTCGGCCACCTCTGCTCCCAGGCAGCCCAGCCCCTGTCCTAAGCATCTCCCACTACTCTCCAGGGACCCTTGGTCAACATGAGGTCAGACTGTGGGCCTCCTCGCTGGGTCCCGAGATCAAGGCCAAAGCCTTGACCATGCAACCTTGGCATTAACCTGGCTTGGTCTTGGAAGGGAACATCTTCTCACCGTGACTGGCAGGATTCTGTAGGTTCTAGAGTTCTCCTGGACTACACCGCCTTCTCCCTCCCACCTGGTGCAGGTGCTCACACCTCCAAGCTTCCCCCCACCCTCCCCTTGCCCAGGATCTGCTGCAACGGGGCCTTCCTGGACCACCCCACTTCAAGTGCAGCACACCCTCTCTGCGGTCACCCCCACGCCACGCGATATCCTTTTCTCCCCCGCCCACCCCAATCCCTTATTACCCATTCACTTACTTACGATCGAAGAAAGTGTCTCAAGCGCTCACCAATGGAGGTCAAGGTGACCACCTTCGGTACGGATTACAACTCAAACGTACAGAAACCCCGACTCTTCACCACGGGGCCTCCGGGCCACATGGTGACGACAAAGAGAAACGGTGGAAACTGTCAAGGATTCCCTTTTCCATCGGCCCACAGGCAACTCACACGAGAGCAGCAGTCACCAAATCACACGCCACCCTGCGCGGAGCAGGTCCGCGACCCAGACCTCAGGGATGTCACACAGCAAGGATGTCACGGAGGAGGCGGTGCTTTTAGTCACCTCCAAGGAAAGGCCAGAGAACCGATGCGTTTGAATGATGGCGTTAGCAACGAATCTTGAATGTACCACGGGCTGCCCAAATGGGCAAAAATAAGCAGAGAGATCTTGGAGGCAATATAACCAGAAGACACCTTAAAAGTCAGGGTGGCAAGACTTTATCTCATGTATTTTACACATGTCCTCAGGAGGGACAAGCTGGTCCCTGGAAACGGATATCATGCTTGGTACGGTAGAGGACCAGCAACAAGAAAATGAGGCAGCCCCTCAGTGAGATGGATCGGCTCAGTGGCTGCAGCGAGGGGTTCACACCGTGGTGAGGAGGGGAAGTGCTTGGTTCTGTGTCTCCAGGGTCACTCTGAGCGACATATGCTGTCTAACCCCGCTGTGACACTTGCCTTTCTCCACAAGGTCAGCTTTAGGCTTTCTCCACAAGGTCAGCCCCAGGAGGGCAGGCGTCTCAGCCTGCTTCCTGCCCTGATGACATCAGGTACACTCAGTTGACGCTGTGGCACGAACCGATGCACGTGGACATGAGGCGCCATAGGTTGTGATGGCTTCAGGTAGCTTTGGTCTTCATCTTGCCTCTGTTTCTTTATTTGTAAAATTAAACTAGCAGTGGTGCCCGACTTGTGGGGATGAAGCCCCACACAGCAGGCGCAGTGCTGGGCTCAGGGGTGGCCCAGGCCAGGAGGTCGGCAGGTGCACACGGCTGGGGGCCAGGTCTTCTCCAGGTCAGAAGACGCTTCTGGAACGCCCACATTGGCCCCCTTGGCAGCCCTCCTCCTGCCCAGAGCTGCGGAGGGCAGTCCTCCAGCATCAAAGTCCCAGGGGTCGGTGCAGACTCACGGGCTCGATCCCCCCTGGGATGCTGGGAGTGTGATGTGGCGTGGGGCACCCAGACCAGAGAGCAGGCCCTGAGGTGGCCCGGGGAACAGCCATAGTCTAATTCACGGAGTCGGCTTCTAGATGCTGAGAGTAGAGAGACTTGTCAGGCCTGAGGTCTGAGCAAAGGCTCACAGCCTCCTCTGTGGGTAGAAATGACACCACTGGTACCCACTTTGACCGAGGCAATTCTGCCTCACTCAGAACGACCCTGTAGGACAGTGGAGAGCTGCCTCCCTAGGGTTCCCAGGGCTGTAAATCTGGACAGAAGTCAGCTACCATAGGTCTTCCTCATGTGGTTGAACCACCAGCCCTGCAGTTGGTAGTCCACAGCTTAACCCACTGTGCCACAGGGCTCCTTCGACTAGAAGCAGCAGTGTGCAAACCAGCTCACATCGGAAGTGTCTTTCATATGCACCCACTGGCTCCGTGGGTCCTTGTGGGACCCACTTCATACCTGAGTGAGCCGGAAGCTGCATCCTAGGCCCCTTCCCCTCTACCGAGAGCCATACTTGGGACCAGGCTCTGCTAGCCTCCAACCAGTGGCTCCGGCAGTGATTTGTTTGAGGGTCTTTGGGTCCCACAAGATGACCCAGCCTGCAGCTTGCATTCACCTCCGACCAAGAAGAAAAGATCTCCAGTGTTCCCAGGAGCCTCCGTTGACAGCATGTGAGCCGCCCGTCCCCACCCCCACCCTGCCTCCTTTCAAACAAGGATGCCGGGTGGCACGTTGTGCTGCTAACCACCAGGTCAGCAGTTCAAACCAACCAGCTGCTCTGCGGGAGACAGATGAAGCTTTCTACTCCGGTAAAGATTCACAGTCTCGGGACATCCACAGGGGGGAGTTCTACCCTGTCCCATGGGGTCCGTGTTGTCAGAGGTGACTGGGTGGCAGTGGTGACTCCACCGTCCGTGCACACAAAGCTGCGAGTGAGAAACCCAAGTGAAAGCTGAACCCGAGGGAGACCCAACGGTGCCACACATGGGGGCCCGCGTGGAAATGTGAGATTTGGGTTACGTTTGTGCGGGGAAGAGAAAAGGGGGTCTCCGGGAGCCTGTGATACACCCCTCTCCCCATCCTCCCCCAGCACCTGGCACCCAGGCCTTCCCTGCTGCATGTCCTCATGCTGGCTGAAAAAGTAGGTGCCCATTCTCCTGGGAACCCTGAGCTCAGCGCCTTGCTGTGGCCAAGGGAGCACCCTCCCAGTCCCCCCAGAGGTGGGGGTGCCAGCCCTTGTGCCTATCTCTCTTTCCTGAGCATCTCCTCACCTACCTACCCACAGGCAGTGTGTCCCCCACCCTAGGCCATGAAGTCATGGCTGGCCTTGGCACCTGTCCTGTTGTCTGAATAAATCAGGCCTGACTAAGGAGAAAGCCTCCATTGGCCAACCAAAGTGATTCAAAATGACTTCATTCATTTGCTGCATTCTAAAGGGGAGGAGCCCGAAGCCTCCGTTGGGTGGCTGCACATGCTGGCGTCACAGCTGCGGTGGCGGGGTCCCAGCTCCATGGTTCTGGCTCAGGCTGGTTTCCAGGTGGCCCTGCAGCTCAGCAGCTGGGAGAGAGCCAGCAGGCAGGGATCACGGCAAGGCCGTCGGCAGCAGGGGATCAGCCCCAGCTTGGTGACTTAGCGTCGGACAGCCAGGCCCTGTCAGATTCAGGAGGCTTCCTGGAGGAGGAAGGGCTGTGTCGGGCAGCCCAAGAAGCACGGATGAGGTGGGCGTAGGTGGGGGTGGGTGAGGGAGCAGAGCCTTCAGAGGGTAGAGGCCAGAGAGGAGCTCAGTGGAGAGGCTGGACCCTGTCCTGCAGGCCTGGAGGCCCCAGGAAGCCCTCGGTGGAAAGTGTAAGCTGGGCGGGGAGGGCTCCTGGAGGCTCCCTGTGCTCATGTGGTGGAACCCTGAGAAGGATGGGGACAGAGCATCAGGACCACTGACATGCCTACACTCCAGTCAGTGCTGCCAGGAGTGTGTCATAGCAACTCACGGAAGAAAGTCCTGTCGCTGATCCCATCTGACAGGCCGGGAAACTGAGCCCAGGAGGATGAAGGCCCGAGAACACAATGCTAGGAAAAGGCGAAGTCAAGATTTGAACGCAACTTCCAAACCCAAGCTTCTCTTACTCCCTTGTGAATGAGACCCAATTCCTGCTTTCAGAGCCCACCACCTGCACCAGCCCCCAGCTGATGGACGAGATGCAGCCTTGTCCTTAAGAACCCCAGTGCACTACTGCTGTTCTCGGCCGGGGATCCCTCCTGTCTCCTGCCACGCTGAGGGCCCCTCTCCCCAGACAGCGCCAAGCCAAGGGGTCCTGACCTCCTGGCCTACCTGCAGGAGCTGGCTCCTGAGCACACTGAGCCTTTAGTGGGAGGAGTCACGGGAGGGACACCAACAGTTCAAGGAGACGGGCACCAGCTCCACCCATACCCACACCCACAACTGCCAAGTACCCTACACATCTTGGAGAGGAGTGTCTACAGCCAGAGGCAGGGTCCAGAAAGAAGCCCAAACTGGGACTCCATCTGAGGCCAGGAATCAAGTCGGTGGCCCGGGTCAGAAGTCAGCCAGAAGTCAGGGTCTGGACACCTGCGCTGGAGGCTGGCATGGGGCTCAGCCGGTGGTCAGGGTCGATGGCACACGTAAAACCAGGCCTAGAATCAGCCTTTCAGTAGGGACTGCAGAAGAGAGTGCTGGGTTGGATCCAGAGGCCTTCACGAGTCACTGGGGTGACCCCTGAATCCCGCTGCCTATGGGTCACTTGCCAGGGAGCGGGGTGTGCAGTAGGGTGTGTCAGGCCTCAGGGGTAGGCAGGAGCCTGCACCCAGCCCTGTAGACTCCGCGCCCCTCATTCCTCCTGGCTGAGGTCATTCCACCGGGCCCTGCCATCCTGGGCCTGGGAGGAGACGAAAAGGTTCCAAGGCGGCTCTCCCTGAGCACCTATGAGTCCCGCTCCGTAGGACTGCAGTTTCTGCCCTGCAGAGGATGGGTGCCTAACCACATACCCCGGGGCATCTCCAGCATCAGCTAGTGGCCACGGAGCCTTTGCTGTGTGCCAGGCCTGGCTCCAAAATTGTAGACAGATGCTTCCTTAGGTCGGTGGCTTTTTCTAGCATGGTTTCTAGACCGCAAGACTGAGGAACAGAGCGCTTCCACCAGAGGCTCTGAAACTTCAATTCGGGCACTGGATTTAAGCCCAGGCAGTCTACCTGGTTTGTATGAGGTGCAAGACAAAGAGCAAGCCCCACTCCCCACCCCCATCCCACTCAGCAAACTGTGGTCTTGCTGAAGCTCTGCCCTACGACTGCCTACTGCAAGATGCTTAAAGCCAGGGTCAAAATCACCTCTAAGTGAGCTATCAGGTGGTGCAAAAAGGTAATGCACTCAGCTGCTAACAAAAAGCTCGGAGGGTCAAGTCCAACTGGAGGTCCCTCTGAGGAAAGGCCTGGCCACCTACCTCTAAACTCTAGACCATTGAAAACCCAGGGGGCACAGTTCTCCCCTGACTCACTTGGGTGGGGTCCACCCAATGGCAGCTCTGGGGGTAGGGCTCCAGCAGCGGCAGCCGGCAGGGGCTTTGGGGCCGGGTGTGCTTGAGCAGTGTTCTCAGAACTGTCCCTTTTCTTAAAGCTCAAAACATCACAATACGTGTCTGTTTCCTTGCCGTGGGACAGCCAGGGCCGGTTAGCAAGCAGCTGACCCTGGGAGCGGAAGGCGGGCCCACTAAGATGTGCTGGCATCCTGGGGCAGCGGGTCAGGAGATGGCCACGTTTAGGTGGAGCTGAGGGATGTTGGGGAACTGCCTTTCGACTTGGGGGGAATGGCATGAATGAACCGGGAGCTCAGCCTCAGCCCGGCTAGGACCTGGGCTCCCGAGGGTGTGAACAGGGCTCCCCAGAGGCGGTCATGGCATGCAGCTAAAGGTCACAGTGGCCCATCAACTGTCCACCCCTCCCCAGGCCCCGTGGCAGCCAAGGTGGAGGGGTTCCTGGGGCCAGGGGGCCAGAGCTAAGATTACCAACCCCTTTCACAGGAGAGGAAATTGAGGTCCCCATGAGATAAATGTCGTAAATGGGGTCTGTGGCCTCCTAGCGGATGGCCTTCTCTGTGGCTGTGAACACCCCCACCCCTACCATCGTTTTTGTCTGAAGTTCATCCTCCTAGGTGCCCAAGGACCCCTCTCTGTTTCCAGGTAAATCCTATTGGCCTGAGTCGGTGGCCAACAGCCAAACCCTTCCTGCCTTTGAGCTACCTCTGTAGTTGTTTTTGCTTTTCAAATCATGGGAAATAAATACTTAACAAAACGCATGACAGCTCCACCATTTCTACCTGTGCTGGCACCTCTTTGCTATCTTGAAATGACATCGTTAGAGAATATAACGAAAGAAAGAAAGACAGACAGACAGAAAGACTTACATAACATCATCACTAACGTAAAGGAAGAAGAAAAGAAAAGTGGGTTCTGATAAAACAGATGTGGTTTGATATGTCCATGGTCAAGCGGGGTCACTGGCACAGGCCACAGCAGCTACAGACAGACACGGTCCAGACAAAGGTCGATGGAGACTATTAGCCCTTGAGCTCCGTAGAGCTGCACTGCCCATCCTTGGGCCCTCAGCTCTCAGGAAAGGGCCAGAGAAAACCAAGAGTAATCCTCCCTAGGTTAACCTAGCAGATTTCAGAAAAGGACACTTGTGGACGCGGAAGCGAGCTCCCAGGCTCAGACAATTAAAAAGGCATGGAAGAAATAGGGCCACCTTGAGCTTCGCAAGTGAGGTAGTTAGTTTACCAGCCATTTGCCAATAGCAGAAACCACTATTAAGTCCAAGATATGGGACCATTCCTCAGGGAGCTCAAC
>NW_022103906.1:76453878-76454819 GCF_000313985.2 Echinops telfairi | reverse complement strand
AAATTACTGTCCTCTGCAAGGGATGTTCCTGTACCTCTTTGCTGCAAAGCAGTTGGGAGGGGACGTGCCCCACCCATCTGAGCTGGTGCAGGGAGAACTCCTCGAGCCAGAGATGCAGACAGAAGACCAGAGACAACAACACACCGGGCCAAGCAGAGAAGGAGGCAGAAACATGGAGCGGGAACAAGACTGCCCTGGGGACAGAAAGTCAGGTCAGGGTCAGAGAAGGGGGCCAAGGGAAGACTGGAATAGACCGGTGACTGGGTGAGGCAGCAACCCAGAGAGACAAGTAAACAAACGGGCAGAGACAAAGGGAGAAAGCAACCAAAGCTGAGAGAGGCTGCCGGGCAGCAGCAGGGTGGAGAAGGGCGGGCTTAGGCTGCAGGCCACCTGGGCCCCTCCCTCCCTGCTGCCTCTCAGCTAGTCTGGGCTCCGCATCCTCCAAGCTGCTCTTGAAACTGCTGCATGTTGGAGCATGAAGGCCAGGCGTAAGGCGGCCAAACTGGAAGAAAGCCAAGGGCCTCTTGGGGGGAGGCGTGCACCCTGGAAAGTGGCAGTGGGACCAAGAGATCTTGCCCTGTCCCATGTCCCAGGCATCAGTCACCCCCTCCTCTCCTTAGCCAATGCCCACACCACTGACGGAGCTAGGCTGACATGGGAGTCCTTCTCCAAGGCTCAGCTGGGGTGTGTTCTGGGGACACAGAGAAGGAGTGGCCCAACTGAGACCATGGTGGTTGGGGGGGCGGGGGGGATCAGGAATGAAAGGGAAGCTGGGATTAAAGTTTCAGTAACCTGCCTCGAAAGCACCGAAGCATTGTCTGGGCCAGGATTCCTGGGTGCTGAGTAAGGCAGCCATAGTAGCATGGTTAAAGAAAGGAGAGGTGCCAGGCACTACCAGGTACGAGGCAGGCAGGGGCTGGAGGGCCCAGCTGTAGTCTCCC
>NW_022103906.1:76450352-76452154 GCF_000313985.2 Echinops telfairi | reverse complement strand
CATTAAAAAAAACAAAACAACATTATAATGAAATGGGCAAAGACCTAGAAATAGAAAACCAAAACGGAAGAAGACACACATTATCTCCTAAACTAAAAGAACGGAAGAAAAAAATTCAAGTCTTGAGTTGCAACATTGAAAGGTACTATGGGCAAAATACTGGACAATGCAGGAAGTATCAGAAGAAAATGGAAAGTATACACAGAGTCCCTGCACCAAAAAGAAATAGTCTATGTACAACCATTTCTAGAGGCAGCATGTGAGCAAGAACCAATGATACTGAAGGAAGAAGTTCCAAGCTTCACTGAAGGTATTAAGCAAACACAAGGCTCCGGGAACTGAGAGAATACCAACTGGAATGTTTCAACAAGCTAATGAAGCACTGGAAGCACTCGCGTATCAATTTATGCCAAGATTTGGATGACAGCTACCTGGCCAACTGACTGGAAGAGATCCATATCTGTATACATTCCAAAGAAAGGTGACTCATCAGAATGTGAAAAATATAGAATAATATCACTGATATCACACGCAAGGAAAATGGTGTTGGAAATCATCCAACAACAATACCGGTACCTTGACAGGAGGCTGCCAGAGGTGAAGATGAGATTCAGAAGAGGATCTTGAAGAGGGAATGTCATTGCTGATATCAACTGGATCTTGGCTGAGAGAAAAGAATACCAGAAAGATGTTTACTTCTATTTTATTGACCAAGCAAAGGCGTTCAACTGTGGGCATCCTAAGAAACTGTGGTTGAGATTTAGAAGAATGCAAATTCCAGAACAGTTCATTTTGCTCATGTAGAAACTGTACATGGATTAAGAGACAGCGGCGCAAATAGACCAAGGGAATACTCATAGTTGAAAATACTCAAGCTAAAATCAAGGGCCGAATGCTCTCACCAGACGTGTTGAATCTGTAGACTGGGAAAAGAATCAGACAAGCTGCACTATAGGAAGAAGAACTCGGCATCCGAATTGGAGGAAGGCTTATGAGCAGCCTGCAATGGGCAGCTGACTCAACCTTGTTTTCTGAAAGTGAGGAGGACTAGACGCACTTGCTGATGAAGATTGAGGACTACAGCTTTCTATATGAATTACAACTCAATGTAAAGAAGATCAGAATCCTCCCAACTGGACCAATAGGTAACATCATGATACATGGAGACAAGATTGACACTGTCCAGGATGTCATCTTGTTGGATTCCCATTCAATGCTCATGGCAACAGCAGTCAAGAGATCAAATGACACATGGCCTTGGCTAATCTGCGGCACAAGACCTTTTTAAAGTCTGAAATAGCAAGGATGTCACTTTGAGGACTAAGACGGGCCTGACCCAAGCCATGGTATTTTCATTTGCCTCACATGCATGTGAAAGTTGGGCATTGGACACGCAAGCATGAAGAAGAATGGATGCATTTGAACTGTGGTGTTGGCAAAGACTGTCGAATATACCGTACACTGACCAAAGAACAAACAAGTCTGTATTGGAAGAAGTCCAGCCAGAATGTTCCTTAGAAGCAAGGATGGTTCAACAAAATTATAGCCAATAGAATCCCACACAGAATTAAAACAACAACAACAACAAAACGCCATTATGAAGTAGGATTCGTAGCAGGTATTCCAAGATGGTTTCATATTAGGGGGAAAATGAATATAATTCACTACATAAACAAAATTAAGGATAAGAACTACATGAGTCTATCAATTGATGCAGAAAAGGCATTTTATAAAATCCAACATCCATTCTTCATAAAAATACTCAATATAAAATAGGAGTAGAGATCTCAACACACTAAAGG
>NW_022103906.1:76446871-76449387 GCF_000313985.2 Echinops telfairi | reverse complement strand
TTGGGGCTTCCCACCTTCCCTTCCCTCGCTGCTGCTTTAATACTTTCTTAAATGTTGGTCTTTATTCATAAGTATGTGAAATTAAATCCTCACTTCCAGTTAGCATGTCCTCCAGCTTAGCTGTGAATTTCAGATGTTCTTAGCAAAAATACCCTCTTTCTGAAAGATGCTTAAAACTACTATCCTCAAAGGGACAGCACTTTCTGAAGGGTTTCTGTTTAAAGGTGGTACTACAAATTCTGAATAAAGAAACACATAACTCAGCAAAGGATGCTTCTATTGTATTAAATACCAATCACCACCACAAAAACTAAGATCATGGTTATAACCATTTGATTTGGGATGTCAATTTATAGACTTAATGGGCTAGATTTGAAAAAATCCAATTGTGGGCAGTACAATTATTAAACTGTAATTATACATAAATATACAGTCTTAAAGAAAAAAATCAATGCTAGAAAGTGTTAGGCAGGGTTCTCTAGAGAAACAAAACCAGGACACTTATGAATATATATATACAGTACAAAGAAATATAACATTTAATTAATCCACACAGCAGTATGAAGGCTCAGTTCAACTCACTTTCATGGAACAGTTAATATTGAAATTCCTTCAACTCACAAGTGCTGCTGGGTCCATGGTCAAGGAAGCAGACAGCTCAGTCTTTCCTCAGGCAATGCAGGGAGAGTCCACCCACAGGCAGCAAACAGCAGGGTGGTCACCAACAGTCAGCAGCTCAGGAGCTTCGTGAAGCAGGCCTGGATGGGATATCAAACTCAAGTAATGCAAGATGACAGGATCCACCAGCCTTAAGCTCAAGCGATGTACACACCAGCAGTGTGGCAAGCAGGTTCCAAAGGAACAGCAGGCGCTAGTGACACGATCCACGGGTTGGCTGTCCCACAGGTAGTGAAGCTCACAGGTTGAGGCAGAGAACTAGCTAAAGCAGCTGCAAGTTGGTCTGATCAAAAGAGTGTAAGAGTGAGAGGGCCGACCTTGCCAACCCATTTATCTCTTTGCCCTCCAATCAAACTGCAGCTTGATTAATCCCACATTTTCCTATTGGCCAGGTTGGCACAATAAAGCTACCTATCACAGAAAGTTTAATTATTTGTTGGTCTATTCTTATCTTCATGTCTGTATATAATTAATACTTCTACTATTTCTGAGTCCCACAAGTTAGGTGCTATCAAACAAACTTCTATCCACAACCATATAAAAAATTTAACCCAAGGATAAATAATTAAGATTCAGAACTCAATAAAGTTTGCATTCCCAAATGGTTTCATGTGGTCAGAAGTACCCTCCACTTCTCAAATGTTTGGTCATCTATTTCCCTAAAATGAACTACCTATTCATGTTGTGAGGTAGCAGTGACAGGTTATGTGACCTTATAAGGTGACCACAGCCACACTCTTAGCAAGCACTCCCTCTTCACTTTCAGCATGTGAGTAACAATTACAGGGTTAGAAAAATCAAAAGTATTGACTATTGGCATTTTCAGAGCTTGATTTCAACTTTACAAAAATCTCCACCAAATTTATCCTGAAAGTGTGTTCCTCAAAGCGGCTATTCACAACTTCCAACTGGATCTCTAGGAATGGTTCCCAGTTCTGAGCCAAGCTTTAGAAATACCTTTCCAGGAGTGTGTGTAGGCTTGATTCCTACTCCATCATTGCTGGTAATTGCACTTGTTGCTGCAGGTACTTTAAATTCTTCTGCTGCAAACTTTAAGACTGTTGTGAAAGGGGTACTTTCAGGAACAAAGCACTTGGTAGAGCAGCCCTGAGTGATGTCAGCAGAATCTTAAAGGAAACCTTTAACACGGTGATTCGGTCTGGGCGAGGCCTCCGGTCAACATCGCAGTGTGCACCTCCCTCCGCCCTCTCAGAGCTCTGCACAAGCTTCTTAATATCACATAGAAGTAAAATGTTGCTGAAGAAAATGAAAACCTGGGTGTAGTAGTATATGGACAGGGAACTTCAGAAATGTAAGCCAGATTCAAAAGGAGGATATGGAACAAAAAAGTTTGCTAATGTCAAATGGGTCTTGCCTGACAGCAGAAAATACCAGAATCATGTTTATTGTGTTTTATTAATTACACAAAGGCATTTAACTGCATTGTAACACAGTATGAATAGAACCAAGAAGAATGGGAACTTCAGAACACTTAACTACACTCAGGTGAAGCCTATGCTTGAACCAAGAGAAAGCCATTTAAACAGAACAAGGCAATGCTGTGTGGTGTAAAATCAGAAAAGATGTGTGGCAGGGTTATAGTCTACCCCCATACTTATCTGCCTATTGTTGTTCTTAGGAGATGTTCAACTGACTCTTACTAACAGTAAGAATCAAAGCACTGCTCTTACTAACTGCTGTTATGTTTGAGCCAATTGTTCTAGCGATGTTATTAATCCCTCTCCCTAGTATCTTCTTCCTTTTCGCTCACCCTCCAGTTTACGGAGCACGATGCCCTTCTCCGAGCATCTGTCCCTCCTGATACATGTCCAAAGTAC
>NW_022103906.1:76443870-76446365 GCF_000313985.2 Echinops telfairi | reverse complement strand
CAGGTTGTTAGCAAGCCTTCCTCCGATCCTGATGCCACATGCTTCTCCGTGTGGCCCAGTTTCTTGGGGTATTTGCTTAACATATAGTGGGGTAAATATGATGAAAATTTACACAGCTTTCCTGATTTTGAAGCATTCAATATCCTCTTCTTCGGTTCAAGTGACTGTCTTAATCTATGGACAGGTTCTATCTGAGCACAATTTAGTATTCAGAAATGTCCATTCTTCACAATGTTATCCATAGTTTTTTAGGACCCACAGAGTCAAATGCCTGGATAGTCGATAAAAAAAAGCAGGTAAGCATTTTTTTCCAGTATTTTCTGCTTTCAGCCAAACAAACTATCTTGGCAATGATTTTCCTTTTCTGAAACTGACTTGAATTTCTGGCAGCTCCTTGTCCAGGGACTGCTGCAACCATTTTAAATTATCTTCTGCAAAATTGTACTTGCTAGTGATATTAATGATATTTTCTCTGTTTGATAATTTCCACATTATCTTTGGTTACTTTTCTTTGGAATTTGTACAAATATGGATCTCTTCCAGTCAGCTAGCCAGGTAGCTGTATTACAATTTTTTAGCATAGGCAGTGAGTGCTCCCAGCTTATTGAAACATTTCAATTGATATTCTGTCAATTCCTGAAGCCTGTTTTTTTGCCAATGCCAATATTTTTTAATTTATTATTATTGGGAGTTAATATATATCATATCATTCCATAGTTCAATCACATCAAGTGGAATTGTACAATTGCTACCACAGGGACCCCTTGACATTCTCTCCCTTTTACCAGCCCACCACCACCACTGCACCTCCTCGCCGACCTCTGAAGCCCTTATTCTGCTTGCTGTCCCTATAAACTTATCAGTCCTGGGTTTCACATACTGAAACACAGAAAGGCATATAACACAACTTCAAGAGGGTGACCTCCAATGACTTAACACCTCTGAGATACGCCCTAATATGAACCAACAAAAATAAAGAAAATGTTTGTGGTAGTTACATAATCTGTTGTCCATTTGAGACTTACGAGTGAAGGGGTGGAGTTTAGCTTGTCAATCAGGTCACAGCTTGATGACCTCATTTGGAGGCACTAAGGAAATAAATAGTTCACTAGAGGTGGACACATGCTCACTCCCTGTAAGACATCTCTGTTGACAAGACACATGGAGCTACACTAGAGCTCTGGGGCCGGAGGAGCCACGTGGAAACCCCTGCCAGCGCTGAGGTGCCTATACCGCCACTGGATCCACAAGACTTTCCACCCACTGGCCTGTGATCTTCCTGCATCCATGTCATTGCATGTGTTGCGTGAGTCTGAAGGGAAATTTACAGATTGGTATTGGATATATGGGTTAATATCAGAGTTATGGACTTCATCTGGACTGGGCTGGGATGTTTTCTCAATATTCAATTGCTCTTGTATGTAAAGCTCTTTCTTACACACATAAGAGTCTCCCTGGATTTGTTTCTCTAGTCTACCCAGACTGACACAATGTTGAAAACCAAATCAGGTCCAGCATGCATCAGAGTTGGATCAACTGACAAGGTGTTAACTGTTCAAGTTAGACTTATGCCTTAGACCTCTGTACTCATCTCTCCTTGTACTCTGTTTAGTAACCACTATCCTCCCACCCTCAGTTGTGGGGACAGAGGGAGTTCACTGGAGGCTTATTTCCTATGTAGATCCTACAAATGAATCTTGGGCTCCCACACGTTGCCTTCTGCAAACCAGATTCTTAAAATTTAGGCTTTGATACTGAGCTTTCCTTTGACTTTGGATAATATGATTTACAACCCTTCAGTGACTGATGATGGTGTGCTTCTTCCATGTGGACTTCGTTAACATCTCACTCAGAGGGCTGCTTGTTTGGAGACCAGCCTTTAAGACTCCAGACACCATTTTATCTGATAGCCGGGCACCATCTAATTTCTCTGCCACATTTTGCTATAACACCTGTATCTTCTGTGTTCCTTTCCTAAGGCAAGTATCAAGTAGTTGCCAACACCTTTAAATGTAGCTTGGATTTTGATAGTGTAGCATCTACACTATATTCTACCTCTCCACATGTTTGAACATCAATCAGTTCTCTTTGCTACAGTAACTCTATTCTTTCCATATTCTTTTCTGACTTCCTACATCATTCAATATTTTGCTGATAAAATCCTTCACTATTGTGACTTGAGGCTTGAAGCTTTTCTCCAGTTCCCTCAGCTTGAGAAATGCTGACTGTATTCTTCCCTTTGGGTTTTCCAACTCCAGGTTTTGACACGTTTCATTATAAAACTTGGTCTTCTCAAGCTATCCTTCGGAATTGTCTGTTCAGCTTTTTGGCTTCATTATTTCTTCTGGTATCTCTGCCTTCACTACCTTCAAGGGCAAATTGTCAGAATCTCTTCTGACATCCATTTTAGGCTTTTCTTTCTTTTCTGTCTTTTAAATAACCTGTTGCTTTCTTCATGCCTGATGTCCTTGATGTCATTCCACAATTGCTCTTGG
>NW_022103906.1:76441931-76443297 GCF_000313985.2 Echinops telfairi | reverse complement strand
CTGGGTCTTTCTGTTTTATCTCGTAGGGTTGCGATGGGTCAGAGTTTACTCAATGGTAATGACATTTTTGTTTATTTGTTTTATGTTTCAGTTCAAGGTCCTTCCTCTTTGTCCCCAACTTTTGCATGTGCATTTAAATCATCAATAATTTTCAATATACCTTGATTGTGCATTTTATCAATTTCAGACTTCAGACATTGGTAGAATACTTCAATTTCTTCATCATTGACTTCAGTAGTTGATGTGTAATTTGAAATAATAGCTGTATTAACCAGTCTTTCTTATAGATTCATGGACCACAGATAGCATTTGTGATAGACGGGGTTGACCAGAGAAACAAATTCATTAACACTCATATATGTGTAAGAGAGAGCTTTATATCAAGAAGCAATTATGCATCAATAAAACATTCCAGCCTAAAGTGTGCCCAATCTGACCCCACCACACAGAGGCAAAACACTAAGGGTATGCAACAGAACAGCAAGGGGAGCAAAGAAAGGAAGTCCTGAGGGAATACCAAAAATAGGCTTTGGGGCCAGGCCATGACACCTCATCAGATTAGACCTGAAAACACTCCTACAGGTCAACAAACAGACCTTGAACTAGTTACAAGTTTTTCTTTTTTTTTTTTGTCATTGGTTTGTTGTTGTTGTTGATTTGCTTTATTTGGCTCGGTCTTGTTTTTGTGCATATTATTACCTCTGCAGGTCTATCTAGATAAGCTAGGTGGGATAAACAATCTGTGGAGAAAACAATGGGACAGACAGGGACACGGGAGAGGGGGAGGGGAGGGAAAGGAAGTGGGTGTTAGCACACCCATGGACAAAGGAACAATAAGTGATCCAAATTCGATGGCAAGGAGAGTGTAGGAGGCCTGGTAGGGCTTGATCAATGTCACCGAGAGGAATTACTGAAACCCAAATGAAGGCAGAGCATGATAGTGGGACAAGAGGAAAGCAAAAGGATATAGAAGAACTAGGAGGCAAAGGGCATTTATAGAAGTCTAAATAAAGGCATGTACATATGCAAATATATTTATATATGACGATGGGGAAATAGTTCTATGTGCATATATGTATAGGTTTAGTATTAAGGTGGCAAATGGACATTGGGCCTCCACTCAAGTACTCATCAATGCAAGAATACTTTGTTCCATTAAACTGGCATTCCATGATGCTCACCTTCCTGACACAATCGCTGAAGACAAGGTGGGTACATAAACAAATGTGGTGAAGAAAGCTGATGGTGCCTGCCCGGCTATCAAAAAGTATAGCGTCTGGGGTCTTAAAGGCTTGAAGGTAAACAAGTAGCCATCTAGTTCAGAAGCAACAAAGCCCACATGGAAGAAGCACACCAGCCTATCAAA
>NW_022103906.1:76438111-76440312 GCF_000313985.2 Echinops telfairi | reverse complement strand
CCTCGTGATCACACAGGCTGGTGTGCTTCTTCCATGTGGGCTTTGTTGTTTCTGAACTAGATGGCCACTTGTTAACCTTCAAGCCTTTAAGACCCCAGATGCATATCTTTTGATAGCCGGGCACCATCAGCTTTCTTCACCACATTTGCTTATGCACTCACTTTGTCTTCAGCTATTGTGTTGGGAAGGTGAGCATCATGGAATGCAGTTTAATGGAACAAAGTATTCTTGCATTGAGGGAGTACTTGAGTGGGGGCCCAATTGGACTTTCTTTTTTTATACAAATCATTTTATTGGGGGCTCTTACAGCTCTTATAAGAATCCATATATCAATTGTATCCAGGGCATTTGTATACATGTTGCCATCATCATTTTCTTTTCTTTATTAAGAAATCAGTTTATTGGGGCCTCTTAAAGCTCTTATAACAATTCACACATCAAATGTATCAAAACATTTGTACATATGTTGCCATCATCATTTTCAGAATGTTTTCTTTCTAGATGAGCCCTTGGTATCAGCTCTTCTTTTTTCCCTCCTTCCCCCACCCTCCCACCCTAGTGAACCCTTGATAAATTATAAATTATTATTATTTTCATGTCTTACATCATTTGCTGCCTCCCTTCACCCATGTTTCTGTTGTTCTGTGGGGGAGAAAGGGTTGGACATTCTCTTACCTCTATTTTAACATGGTCTATTCTGATGTTGTGATTAATCTGTTTTATTTTCTATGTTCTTTTCATGTATTTTAATATCTGGTAGAAAACAACAATCCCTTCATTACTTCTATTTTCATAATTTCATTAACTGATCTTTCATATTGAATCTTTACATAAACTTTAGAATTTTTTTTTCCAGGTGGAAAAATATCATTGCATTTTGGTGGATAAGTAAGTGGGGGAGAATTGATACATTTATGAGCATCTTCCCATAGAGATATTTAATATTAATTGACATCTGTAATTATTGCTATTAGGTATAATTACACTAAATTGCTAATATTTGACTATTCCTTACCTATAATAACAGCAATATTATATGGTTTAATCCAAGAGTAGAAAGGTAATTGTTTGTTTTTAAAAATATTTGTTTTTCCATTTTTTGATGGAACTCAGGTGCAAAGAATTGGATTAATCATACTCGTAGACTCATGACTCACCCTTATTATTGGTCCATGCATGACCTGCTTTTATGTACTTAGTTATTTTGTTCAGTAGGTCATGTGGCAGCTTGTCTCCAAGAGAGTTGCCACCAGTTCCTCTCTTCTCTGTGTTGCATACTTTTTGCACTTTGAGAAGCAGAGTCGGTTCCTCCCCTGGCCTGAGTTGGTAGCAGAAACAATCTGAGATGTCTGAGACAGGGTCAAATGCAGCCTCACAGCTTCCACATGAGCCTCTCCATCCACTCTCTTGGAGGGCCTCTAGTCTTTGTGCCCAGAGACCCTGAAGCAGCTATGCTACAAGAAAGCAACGCGGAGAGAACGGGAGAGAAGTGATTGGCAAGTCTCCAGCGGGTCCAATATCTGGCTACTGAGCACATCTCAACTGAGACCCCCAACATTCTGGAACAAAAATTGCCTGTGCCCTCTTTGAATTTCCGAGCCATAGAATCATGAGGCATAATACAATAATGTCATTTTAAGCCCCTAAGGGTCATATGGCTAGTCACGTAGCAATGAAGAATTGGTATAGTGATTGAATTCGTTATTTAGGTCATTTTAATAATTATAGAAGCTTCTGGGAATTCACTACCCCAAACAAAAGCCCGGATCTTGACAATAACCTGCACCTAACCATCTGATTGCCCTTGAGCCCACTCATTCCCCAGCCTTCCCCAATTCAAGTCCATCACCACCCATCATCCCAGAGGCATCAGTCTTGATTTCCGTTTTTTATTTTTAATGAAAATGTATGTATTCTTAACGCTTTGTTAACTTTGTTAAAATGATAACGTGATGAATGTAATCTTTTGGACTTATATTTCTATCTTGTTCTTAGATGCCATCAAGTCAGCTCCAACTCACAGCGCCCCAGTGTACAGCAGAATGAAACACCGCCTGCCCTGGACCAACTTCACCATTGCCTTTATGTTTGAGCCCCTTGTTGTAGCCACTGTGTCCATCTGTGTGATCGAGGGTCTTCCTCTTCTTCACTGCCCCTCTACTTTATCAAGCATGATGTCCTTCTCCAGGGACTGGTCTCTC
>NW_022103906.1:76426031-76436675 GCF_000313985.2 Echinops telfairi | reverse complement strand
GTTCAGTTGAGGGAGCCCTGGTGGTGTAGTGGGTACGCGTTGGGCTACGGTCCCCAGGGTCAGCAGTGGTAAGCCACCAGCACCTCGGCGGGAGAACGACGGGACTTTCTACTCCTGTCAGCAGTTACAGGCTTGGAAACCCCAGGGGTCGCTGCGAAGGGCGCATTGACTTGATGGCAGAGTATTGGTCAGTTTTAAGAAGATCCCGTGTTTTACAGCAGAGAAAACCTGGCCTAGTCCGATGCCATCCGCACGATTGTTCTTATGTTGGAGCCTTTGGTGCTGGTCTTCTACTCGACCACGCATGAGGTTCTTGTCCAGGGACAAGTCTCTCCTGGCAACTCGTCCAAAGCAAGTGAGACACGTCTCGCCATCTTTGCCTCTAAGGAGCAAGCTGGTCGTACTTCTTGCAAGATACCGTACATAGCCGTGTGTAAGTCAAGTTTTTCAGCACATTGTTAATGCTGTTTTGGTGGTAAAATTAGGTGCCTCGGCTGATATTCGGGTCGATCTGTTTGTTCTCTTGGCAGTCCAGAGCACTTTCAATATTATTCGCCAGCACCATTATTCAAAGGCATCGATTCTGCTTTACTCTTGAAGAATCAATGTCCAACTTTCACACATGCCTGAGGTGATTGAAAATACTATAGCTTGGCCAGGTGCATCTTAGTCCTCAAGGTAACTCCCTGGCTTTCCAGCACTTTAAAGTGGTCTGGTGCAGCAGATTTACCCAATGCAATGTGTTCTTTCAGCTCTTAACTGCTGCGTCCGTGAGCAGGGATTGTGTATGCAAGGGAAACAAAATCCTTGACTCCTGCAAACTTTTCTCCAGGTCTCATGATGTTATCTATTGGTTCAGTTGTGAGGGGTTGGGCTTTCTTTAAGCTGAGTTGTAATCCCTACCAAAGACTGCAATCCTTGATCTTCATCAGCAAGTGCCTCAAGTCTGACTCAATTTCAGCAGGTAAGGTCCTATCATCTACATTTTACAGGTTCTTAATAAGCCTTCCTCCTCTCCAGATGCTACATTCCTGCTTCCTATAGTCCAACTTCTAGAATCATTTGCTCAGCATACAGATTGAGTAAGTATGGTGTGAAGCTGCAACCCTGATGCACACCTTTCCCGATTTTAAACCACGCAGTATTCCCTTGTTCTATCTGCACATCTGCCTCTTGAGCCACGTACAGGTTCCACGTGAGCACAATTAAGTGTTCTGGAATTCCCATTCTTCTCAAGGCTGTCCATAGTTTGTTATGATGCACACACTGAAATGCTTTTGCACAGTCAGTGAAACATGAGTGAATACCTTTCTGGTATTCTCTGACTTCAGCCAAGATCTATCTGACATCAGCAATGACATCCCTTGTTCCAAGTCCTCTTCTGAATCCATCCTAAACCTCCGGCAGCTCCCTGTCAATGTGCTGCTGCAATTGTTGCTAGATGGTCTACAACAAAATGTCGCTGGCATGTGGTATCAGCGACGTCGTTCTATAGTTTGAGAATTCTGTTGGGTCACCTTTCTTTGGAATTGGCACAAATATGGGTCTCTTCCAGTCAGTTAGCCACTTAGCCTTCCAAATTTCCCATCACAGGTGAGAGTACTTCCAGTGCTTCAGCCGCTTGCTGAAGCATGTCAGTTGGAATTCCATCAATTCTTGGAATCTTGTTTGGGACCTATGCTTTCAGTGAACCTTGAACTTCTTCCTTTAGTGCTTCATCTTGCAGCATTTCAATTGGTATTCTATTAATTCCTGGAGTATTGTTTTTTGGGTAATGCGTTTAGTGAAGCTTGAACTTCTTCCTTCAGTACCATTGTTTCTTGATCACACTCTACCTCTTGAAATTATTGAATAGTGACTAATTCTTTTAAGTACAGTGACTGTGTAGTCTCTCCATATTTTTGAATGCTTCCTTCATTGTTCCATAGTTTGTCCAAAGAATCTTTCAATACGGCAACTCTGTATTTCAGAGATGCTGAATGTGTTCTACCTTTTGCTTTTCTAACTATGGGCCTTTTCACATTTCATTATAATTGACTTTGTCTTCTCAAGCTGCCCTTCGAAAGTTTCTGTTCATCTCTTCTATTCCATCATTCCTTCCACTTGTCTTAGCTACTTTACAAGTAAGCTAATTTCAGAGTCTCTGCTGAAATACACTTTGATCTTTTCTTTCTTTCCCATCCTCTGAACTATCTTCGGATTTCTTCATGTGTCATGTTCTCAATGCCATCCCTGAGCTCCTCAGCTCTTTGGTCAGCAGGGTTCATAGAGTCAAATCTGGTGTTGAAATGCAAGTGGGGTAGACTCGCGGTCATATCTGGGCTCTCATGGACTTGTTTCAACTGTCTTCGGATCAATCTGAATTTGCAGATGAGCAGTTACTGTCCCATAGCCGATCCCTGGTGTCATTTTACCTTCGCTTCGCCATTATGTCTTTCCATGGATGTGGTCAGTTTGATGTCTGTGTATTCCATGTGGAGAAGTCCAGGTGTATAGTTGCCATTTGTGGGGTTTTTTTTTTAATCTATTTGAAAATTTCTTTTTTTGTTGTCCCTTTGTTGGGCCTTTTTATTGTTCCCCTGTTTTCCATTTCATCCATTTCTGCTCTTAAAAAAAAAATCATTTTATTGGGGCCTTGTAGAACTCTTATCACAATCAATACATACATCCATTGTGTTAAGCACATTTGTACATTTTTTGCCATCATCATTCTCAAAACATTTGCTTTCTACTTGAGCCCTTGTTTCAGTTCCTCATTTTTCCCCTCCCTCCCCACTCCCCCCTCATAAACCCCGGATAATTTACAAATTATTATTTTGTCATATCTTACACTGTCCAATGTCTCCCTTCACCCACTTTTCTGTTGTCCATCCCCCAGGGAGGAGGTTATAAGTAGATACTTGTAATCAGTTCCCTCTTTCTATCCTACCCTCCCTTCACCCTCCCAGTATCACCACTCTCACCACTGGTCCCAAAGGGATCATCTGTCCTGGATTCCCTGTGTTTCCAGTCCTATCTGTACCAGTGTACATCCTCTAGTCTAGCCAGATTTGTAAGGTAGAACTAGGATCATGATAGTGTGTGTGTGGGGGGGGGAGGAAGCATTTAGGATCTAGAAGAAAGTTGTATGTTTCATCATTGCTACACTGCACCCTGACTGGCTCGTCTCCTCCCATCGACCCTTATAGAACATCCCCTTACTATTTGCAAATTTCTGTCATGCAATTTCTGGTTTCATTTCTATCATAAGACCATACTAATATATGTTCCTTCTACTAGTCTTTCTTCTTTGTTTCCAACTTTTGCATTCCAACTGCCAGGAATTATCAATGCATCTTGATTTCATGCTTGGTCAATTCTAGACTAAAGAAGTTAGGAGAAATCTTCAATTTATTCATCACTAGCTTTAGCAGTTGGTGCATAAATTTGAATAATAATTTGTATTGACTGGATCTCCTTGTATTCAGATAGATATTATCCTATTACAGACAGTGTTGTACTTTCAAATAGATCTTTAAACATCCTTTGTTGACAATGAATGCGACATCATTTCTCTTGAGTCTGTTATTCCCAGCTTAGTAAACCTTATGATTTTCTGAATCAAAATGGCCAGTACCAGTCTATTTCAGTTCACACCTAGAATACTGATCTTTGTGCATTCCATTTCATTTTTTACAACTTCCAATTTTCCTAGATTCATAGTTTGTACAATTTTAAGTTCAAATTATTAATTGATGTTGCAGCTACTTCTCCTCATTTGGAGTCATGCCCCATCAGCAAATGGAGATCCTGAAGTCTTTCCTCCCATGATCTTTACACCATCCATGTTATGTTTGTCAACTGCACTTGAGAAGGCAGCTCTTTCTCAGTCATATTTTGAGAATCTTCCAGCCCAAGGAGCTCATCTTCTGGCACTGTCGCTGAGAATGTTCTGCTTCTATTCTATGTTCATTGTCTGACAATGTTGTTTCTGTGCATACGTTCACCATGGCTAATTCCTCAGACGTGGACAACCAGTTTTGTTTTGTCGTATCTGGAAGCTCTACTGAAACGTGTTCACCTTGGTGACCCTGCTGGTATTTGAAATACCGGTGACATAGCTTCCAGGATCAGAGCAATACACAAGCCGCAAACTGACTACAAACTGACAGACATGTGGTGGTTGTTCACGGATAAGAAGACTTAATATAGTGAAAATGTTGACTTCACCAAAGGCGCTCTGTAAATTAAATGGAATTCTGATTCAAAACTCAGCACAATTCTTCAAAAGAAATGGAAAAACGAATCACTAACTTCGTATGGGAAGAAAAGCAACTCAAGATAAACAACAACAACAAAAAGCACGACTAAAACACAAAGCAGGAGGTCTCTTGCTCCTCAATTTCTAAACCTATTATATGTCATGGTCATCAAAACAACTTGTTGTTGTACTCGTGTTTTTCTTTGGATGTATTGTACTCCACAAATAAAAGGGAATAATAATTTAATGAATTTAATTATTCTTTGAAGAGAAAAAGATTACAACCTTGAAAGCCCTACAGTTAACTTACCTATCACAGCTAAACACTAGTCTCAGTGGCGATAAAAGAAAGAAAAGTAAAATTGAAACTGACGTTAATGCTTTTGTGGTGCCTGAGCTAGTTTCAAACAGTTGAAAAGAAGAAAAATTAAGGTATTAGTTTAATTTTATTTTCTTCTGTATGAATAACCATTGTTTTCTAGCTGTGTTCCCTTCTTTGTTGATTTAATATGCTACGTTCATGTGGTACATAAGCTCCACACATGTTTGGGACTTTGGCTAAGCCCCCTATTCTATTACTTAATTAGGCTGTTCTTGTGCCAGTATCAGGGAGCCCTCGTGGCATAATGGTTACACATTGGGCTGTTAACAAATTCAGCAGTTCAAAACCACCATCCAGCTGCCCAAGAAAAAAATGAGGTTTTCTACTCCCGTAAAGAGTTATATCGTCTTAGAAACTCACAGGGGCAGCTCTACTTTGTCCTACTGGGTCAATGTGAGTCAGCACTGACTCAATGGCAGTAAGTTTGATTTTGTTTTGCTGCCAGTATCACAGTAGCCTAGTTGCTATACCTGCCTCCTAAATCTTTTTAAAGTGTTATTAACCAATAATTCACATACTATACAATTTAATGGCTTGAATATAGTCTTTAAAGTTGTGAAATATTGGGGTCTTAAAAGCTTGAAGTTACATAAGCCGCCATTCAGCAGTTAAGCAACAAGTCCACATGGAAGAAACGCACCACTGGTGTGATCAGGAGGAGACATAGGGACCACTTAATAGGCATCAGCAGATACATAACGAACAAAAAGATATTGTGGAGAACAAGGGGGACTGGAGCAAAGATCCAATGCCCATCTATAGACAGTGGAACAATCACCCCACAGAGGGGCCACAGAGAAGGGATGAGTCACCAGGGTACGGTAAAGCATGGGTGAAACACACTATATTCCTCTGGTTCCTTGAGGCTTCCTCCCCCCCTCTACCATGACCCCAGTGCTGCTTCTCAATTCAGACTAGACTGGAACATGTACACAGGTATAGCATGGGATGGGAGCTCACGTCACACAGAATCCAGGAACAGGAGTGGGAATAGTGATACCAGAAGGGTAGGTGGAAGAGGGGGAGAGGAAGGGAGAAAGGGGAAACCGATCGCAATGATTGACACATAACCATACACCCCTCTACAGGGGGAAGAACCACAGAAAACATGGGGGGAGGGAGACAGTGGTCGGTGTGAGAGATGAAAGTAATAACAATGTACAATCTATCAGGGGGTTATGAGGGTGGGCGGAGAGCTGATACCAAGGGCTCAATAGAAAGTAAATGTCTAGAAAGGAATGAGGGCAACATATAGACAAACATGCCTAATTCAACTGATGTATGGATTGTGATAAGTGTTGTATGTGCCCCCAATAAAATGATTTTTTTAAGTTGTGCAATAATCACTGCAATCACTTTTAGACCATTTTCTTCATTGTTATTAGTTCCCCATTTTCCCCCAAACTCCCTGCCCATAATCCTAAGAAACTATTGATTGAGTTACAGTCTCTGTAGATTTGCCTATTCTGGATTTCATCTAAAGAAAAGCATTTTTAAAATACTGTACAATAAAACAGAAAAACATCATGCTAAAAGAGAGCAGAAATTAATAAAATTTAGAAAAAATTAAGAATGGATCAGAGGGAAAACAAATAGGTCAAAATTTTAACCCAAGTATATCTGCATTCATTTACTTTCTGATGCACCTTGGGAGCAAGGAGATCACATGCCCGGTCAATGCTCAGAGGGGACTCAAAGGAGGCTTAATCCATGTGGGGACTTTGCAAAGGGCTTTTAGGCTTTCACTGTCATCCATAGCCTTCTGCAAACCAGGTGCTCAGAACTGAAGCTCGAATACAGTTTCCTCCTTTGATCTTGGATTTCATTATTTACAATTCTTGGATCACATGGGCTAGTAGACTTCTTCCATGTGGGCTTGGCAGGCAACTCACTTAGCTGGCTGCTTGTTTAAAGACAAGCTTTTAAGACCCCAGACGCTAGTCTTTCTAATAGCTGGGACCTGATTTCTTCACCACACCTTGCTATAGCACCCATATCCTCACTGATACCTAAATGAGTGAAATATTGAATAGGGCTGCATCATAAGAACTGATTGTTCTTAGGTAAGGGCTTACAATTAAGTGTGAGCTCAAAATCCATTAATATATCTAAGGTATATATATCCCACTTGAGTGGCAGCATTATCAGTTTTTGGAGAGATAATATAGTTAACCTCCATGGGGCCTTTGGTAATTCTAATAATAATAGGTAATGGTTTAAAACACTATTGAGAAAAGGGAGATGTTTCTGTATTGGTAAGCTTTGTAGACTAAAATACATGGAATGTTCACTTATACATATTTAAAAACTTTAGTGACTGAATCCTGTTTAAGAAAACAATAAGTAAAAAAAACACAGAAAGAAAACAATAAGTGTCAGGCATAGGCCACAAAGTTCAATAAGTATGTCTACAGGATTAGAGCATGTCTTTAAAAGCTAAGAAAATAGGAAAACGCAAATCTTTGGCAGTCTTAAGTTGCCTACTCTTGGGCAACCTCAAAAGCAAAAGGTCTGAACTGAAGTCCGATGACTTTCCAAATCCACTCCCGTGAGATCGTAGGCCTCTGCCTCTTCTCCCGCGAGGGTCTTACAGCTTTAAGTCCAAAGGATTATATTACTTCCTTTTTTTCTGCAACAGGTGTGTTTAAGGGAAAGCATGGCTCACTTCGTGGGTTTTCCAACTCAGACCCTTCTGATATTGCCTATGCAGTATGTTGCACACCTCCAGAAGACAAGATCTGAGGTCCAAGCAGCCTATAATACGGGTTCTGGGTCACTAAAGGCTGAAAAGAAAGCCTATTAAAAAGACACGATTAGCCATATAGTGCAGGGCACATTCTCGCACACAGGGCTCTCTGAAAGCAATGTCAAGTGTGTTCCTCCATTACGTCATCCCTCCCTACCTGCTACAGCCACATTCCCCTCACTCCTTCTTCTTGATCATGGATCTCCATCAGAGTGTATTGAACACCCATGTAGGGATGTCCACTCAATAAGGGTGACCATAGGGTACTGTCATGTGGCGTGGACTATTGGGTCCTCTCCCACTCACCTCCCAGTGGGGTACAAACGAGGGAGTGATAAAGGGGGTAGTGTCAGACAGTCATACCACCGCAGTGCCTGCGTTTGTTGTTGTCAGTTGCCGCTGAGTAAGTTGATGCACAGCAGAATGAAACACTGTGTGGTGGTCCTGCGCCGTTCTCACACTGTTCTAATGTTTGAGCCCACTGTGGTAGCCAGTGTTGAGTCTTAAGGGCCTTCCTCTCCTCTCGCTGCCCCTCTGCTTTAGCAACCATAATGTCCTTCTCCAAGGACCGGTCTCTCCCGATAACACGGCCAGAGTATGTTAGATGAAGTCCCACCGTCTCTCCCACGAAGGAGCACTCTGGCCCCACTTCTTCCAAGACAGGCCAGTTTGTCCGTTTAGCCCAGGGTACTTTCAGTAGTCTTCTCCAGCACCACAATTCAAACGCATCCTTTCTTCTTCGGTCTTCCTTATTCAAAGTCCAACTTACACATGCATCTGACGCAATGAAAGACAGCACGGCTTGGCTCAGGTGCACCTGAGTCCTCAAAGAAACACCCTTGCTTGTCAGTGCGCTAAAGAGGTCGTGTGCAGCAGATTCACCTAATGCAACACATCTTTAGATCTCTTGACTGCTACTTTCTTTCTATTGCCTGGAAGGCCGTATTGAATGAATGAATGACCTGAAGGCCCTTGCCTATCTTTGTCTTGGTGCCTGTTCTTATAGCAGTGTTCTCATACAATATTTGTGTTTTTGTGATTGACTACTTTGATCAACTTAATGTTCTCCAGGTTTGACCATGTCATGAGATGCTTTGTACTTTCATCATTGGCTTTTAATGATACATAGTATTCCATTGTGTGTATATACTAAATCTTCATATGTGGTAGAGCCATCACCAAATATATTGTTTTAAATTATTTAAGCTATTTCATGTTGTCTGTTCTTCTTCAATGACATTTAACAGTAACTATTAACAGAGTAAATAATGCTCTGCCTTGAAATCAGCTTATTTGATATTAATTTAACTGCATTATCTCTAGGTTCATGTTTTCTTCTTTTTATGTTAAGCCTGTTCTTGTAGTTAATTTCAAATGTCTTGCAAAAAGAATCCATTGAGTTTTTCATTCCAATCTGTAAATCTTCTCCTTTTAAAATCGTGAAATCCATTTTTCCCAAAAAACCATTTTATTGGGAGCTTATACAGATAGAGTATCATTCCACAGCTCAATCACATCAAGTAGTGTTATGCAATTGCTACCACAGTCCATTTCAAAACATTCTCTTCCTTCTTGAACTCCTTGACATCAGCTCCCTTTATCCCCTCTCACCCCCACCCCACACCCTTGTGCCTCCCAGAAACCCTTATCTTGCTTGCTGTCTCTATTTAGGTTCATCAATCCCGGGTTTCATATTCCGAAAAGCAGAAAATCATTAACAAAAATTAAAGAGAGTCACCCCAATGACAAAATACATCTGAGAAGAGCCCCAGTGTTAACAAAGAAACAAAAAATACAGAAAATGTTAAAGCCCAACGTGCCTCAGAGAGTGGATCAGCTGACAAGACTTCAACCGTTCAAGTCAGGTTTATCATTTGATCTCCTATAGTCATCTCTCCAATCTGTCTGGTCATCAGTTTCTTCCCATCTGTTACGGATGGAGGGAAATCAGCAGAGATTTAGTTCCTATGTAGATCTCACGAACGTATCTTGGGCTCCCACTGTCATCCATAGCCTTCTGCAAACCGAATCTCACAGTTTAGGCTCTAAAACGATTCCCTCCTTCAACTTCGGATGATATGGTTTACAATCCTTTGGTCACTGATGTTGGTGTGCTTCTTCCATGTGGACTTCGTTGACATCTCACTTTGATGCAGCTTATTTGGAAACAAGCCTTGAAGACCCCAAATGCTATTTTATCTGATCACCAGCACCATTTAATTTCCTCACCAAACTTTGCCAGAGCACCCATATATTCTACGTTCCCTTCCTGAGACTGAGTATCACGCAGAGCCATGATGTAAGAACTAATTGTTCTTAAATTGGACCTAGGATTGAGCGCGAGCCCCAAACCCGTTCCTGGGTTATGTTTTTTATCTGCTTTTAGCTCCATTTCAAAACTTCCTTGTTAATTTATGATAGAGTTTTATAGATCATCTTAAGGACTATTCTTAGTCCATTATTCCAACATGTAAAGTTTAGAGTGGATTTAAGCTCCAGGAAAAAAATGAATAATGGCATTTTTATTGGAATTGTGTTGTCTATGGATTAATTTGGTGTGAGTTGACAGCTTTAATATACTGTTTTCTTACCCTTAAAAATATATCTCTTCATTTATTTATGTCTTTTTAAAGTCTCTTAAAGCTTCTCTATAAATAATCTTGTTCATCATTTGTTAGATTTATACCTAGTTATTTATGATTCTCTAACAGTATTATAATGAGAGTCTTTAACTGTTTTTGTTCTAGCTTGCTGCTGTTGTGTAGAAATATAATTGCTTTATTTTTATTCATATTCCATACAACATCTTCCTAGTACATATTATCTCTAATAACATATCTATAGATTGTTTGGTGTTTTGTGGTAATAATATGACCAACTATAAATAGTGATGTTTTTAATTTCTGTTTTCACACACTTGTGCTCTAAATTTTCTTTTTTATCTTATTGTGCTGACCTGAACATCCAAAAACACGAGTAATCCTTGCTGGCAACCTTGTCTTGTTCCTGATTATAAACAAACTATAAACTATCTCCCCACTTGGAATGGTGTTTGGCCTTCATGAAGTTTATAAATATCCATTCTAATTCTAATTTATTAAGAGTTTTATCATGAATAAATTGTATCAAATAAGTTTTGCATCTTTGGAATGATTGTGTGTTTGTTTGTTTGGTTTCTTTCAATTTACTAATGATTCTAAACTTTCTAATGCTAAATTGCCCTTGTTCATCTAGGATACACTCAACTTAGTCATTATGTGTTAATCTGAGTTTTTT
>NW_022103906.1:76421253-76424928 GCF_000313985.2 Echinops telfairi | reverse complement strand
GGGATGGACAACAGAAAAGTGGGTGAAGGGAGACGCTGGACAGGGCAAGATATGACAAAATAATAATTTATGAATTATCAAGGGCTCTTGAGGGAGGGGGGAGCAGGGAGAGAGGGGAAAAAATGAGGACCTGATGCCGGGGGCTTAAGTAGAGAGCAAATGTTTTAAGAATGATGAGGGCAATGAATGCACAAATGTCCTTTACACAATTGATGTATGTATGGATTGTGATAAGAGTCATATGAGCCTCTAATAAAATGATTAAAAACAAACAAACAAAAGAAAATCAAAAAGTTAAAAAAAAAACCCAAAACTTTGGGTTCTGTTGGATTCTATTTATAATCTATTGCTTAGGATTATTTGCACCTGTGCTCTTGGGAAAGGTGGAGTTGTCATGTATCTGTCTGCCTTCTTTCTCTGATATGTTTTTGTCTGCACTTGGTATGAGAGTAATGCAAGTCTCCTAGGAATTTCATCTTTCTCTCCCACCTTCAAGAAAACCCCCCAAAATAAACCAAACTCGCTGCCATTGAGGCAATTCCAACTCTTAGCAATCAGATAGGACAGGACAGAACTGCCCCTGTGAATTTCCGACACTGAAACTCTTTACAGGAGTAGAAAGCCTTATTTTGCTCCCACAGAGTGACTGGTGGTTTTGAACTACTGGTCTTAAGGTTAGCAGCCCAATTGGGAACCACGATGCCACCCCAACCACCTACCATCGAGGAGAGATAGATAAAAGGAATGGCGAGTTCTCTGAAAACATTGCAGAGCCCTCAGGCCAAACCTCTGGGACTGATGCTTAATTATGAGGGGGGGATGTGGGGGGGGGGGGTCCATCCCTGCTTTCCTGCTCTGCCACTCTGCTCTACACACACCAGTGCCCTAAGTTGTAATTTTCTAGGCATTGACCGATTGTGCCTTCATTTTTCAAATCCAAAATGTGTGTGTGTGTAGTTGTTGGTAGGAAAAATAAACTAACCAACTCCCCTGGAGTCCATTCTGACTCCTGGTGACTGCGCGTGCTTCAGAGTAGACCTGCAGCAGGACTTCCCAGGGCGGTGATCTTCCTGAAAGGAATCACCAGGGCTGTCTTCCAAGGCAGGCCTGCGTAGATCCAAAGTGACAGCCTTTGAGTTGGTGACCCAAGTGCTGGGGTTGGTACCCAACTTTTCACACCACCAAAGGATCCCTCTCAAAAACTCCCTGCCATTGAATTGATTCGGACTCATAGTGATCCTGTCCTACAGGGTAGAATAGCCCCTGTGAGTTTCTGAGACTGACGCTCGTTACAGCCTCCTCTTTCTCCTGAGTAGTGGCTGGAGCTTCAAACTGCCGACCTAGCAATTAGCAGCTCAACTCATAATCCCTATGCCACCAGGGCCCCTTAGAGGTTAGTATTCACATTTCTTTAAAACCTTACATAGGGTTACTGCCTCGCTGTTCATTCATAACATCTATTCGTGGCTGTTCTTCTTGTGGTTAGTTTTACTGCAGATTCATCGATCTTATTAGTATAATCACAGCACCAACTTCTGGTTTTGTTGGTCTTCTTTTTATCAATCTTATTCTTGCTTTCATGTCTTTCTTTACATCTATTCTATTACTCCTTAGCTATACTGTTAAGCTGGACGCAAAGCTCATAACCTTGAGGTTGTTCTCTTGTCATGCAGATGTAAAGCTGTAACATCTTAAAGTGCCACAGCTCTGATATTGCGTATTTCCACAATCACTCAGATGTAGATATTCTTATAATTTCAGTATAAATTCTTCTTAGTTAATTAACAGCAGGGATGGGGAAGCTAAATACATGTGTTTGCTCTAATTTTTGAATGCAGAACTTTATAGATGCCCATTAGCACAAGCTTATAATCGGTATTATTCAGGTCTTTTATGTCTTTATTGATGTAATTGAAAGAAGTGAGCTCTCCCACTGTAATAGTGAGTTTACCCCCTCCTTGTTAGATATCAATTTTTCTTTATACATTTGAAGTGCTATTTTAGTAGACGTATACATATTTAAAATCACTGATCTCAAAAAAACGAATCTATTATAACTACATTACCTGGTGTTCTAACCATTCATATGAAGCTGGCTCTTAAGGCTAACTCCACTTCAGGCCTGGAATTTAACTCACACACCCCCACCCCAACTCAATTTTCAGCCAAACAAGAAATAGGTGTAGAGGGGAATAACACTAGGGAAGGGTATATGCACAGCTTAGAGTAATTGATCATTTAAAATCAAAAGGCAGCATTTGCCCAAGGACAAAGTTCAGGAGGATTAGGGGAGGGGGATGGAAACAGGAAATACAGGAAAGAAGTGGGACACATGACATTACACTGCGGGGTCAGGACCAATGGCATGAAACACAACATGTACGAATTACCGAGTGGAAAACTAACCTGTTCTGGAAGCATCCACCTGATTCACAATTTTTTTAAAAAAGTAATTTTTCAAACACAGAAGCCTTGATGGTACGATAACTTAAACCATCGGCTGCTAACCGAAAGGTTGGAACCCACCGGACAGCTCTGTGTGAGAGAGCTCTGACAGTCTGCTACTCTAAGGGTCGTGACCTAGAGTTACCCTGAGTTACTGTGAGTCAGAATCTGTTCAGTTGCACCGAACAACGACTACTGTCCTTCCCTATCATCCTCGCTGTCTTTGCCCCTGGCTGGGTCTCTAGAGACGCAAAACCACAGAGAGAGACGAAGACCATAGAGTCACTATGCCTTGGTATAGACTCAACAGCTGTAGGTTTGGATGTGTGTATGTGCGTGCACGCGTGCATCTAGTGTTTTGTGTGCGTGTGTGTGCGTGCATGTGCATCTAGTGTTCTTTTTGTGTGTGCATGCATGTGCATATAGTGTTTTTTGTGTGTGCGTGTGTGTGTGCGTGCATGTGCATCTAGTGTTGTGTGTGTGTGCATCTAGTGTTTTGTGTGCGTGTGTGCATGCATGTGCATCTAGTGTTTTTGTGTGTGTGTGTGTGCATCTAGTGTTTTGTGTGCGTGTGTGCGTGCATGTGCATCTAGTGTTTTGTGTGCGTGCGTGTGTGTGCATGCGCGTGCATCTAGTGTTTTGTGTGTGTGTGTGCATATTGTTTGTGTGTGTGTGTGTGTGTGTGTGTGTGTGTGCATCTAGTGTTTGGGGGTTTTGTTTTAAATCTAAGGATCAATCAGATTCTTGTTACTTTGAATATGAGCTTTTAGAGTTTTCTCTTAGACTTTGATTTAGAAATGGATTATGTGGTTGCGGAGGTTGGCAAACCCCAAATCCACGAGTCTGACGTTAAGCTCAAGGCCTCTCCAACTAAGGGAATGAGGAGAAGCTTCCAGCTTAAGGGCAGATGGCAACACGCCAGAAGCAGGAATCAGAGCAACCAAGAGCCTTGCTAGACTGTTAGAATGAGTGTGTGTGTGTGTGTGTGTGTGTGTGTGTGTGTGCTATCAGTCAGAATGGACTCCATGGCAGCACACACACACACACACACACACACACACACACACACACACCCCAAAAAGAAAAAAACCCAGTTTTTTTAAAAGCTATGTATTTAAATTTTTTTACAAAACCACCTTATCACCTTCAAAGCACTCTCCATAACACTGAATACATTTGTAAAATCTGAGATTCTATTCTTGGAGACATTTGTTCAAACTCCTCTGTTTG
>NW_022103906.1:76418716-76420397 GCF_000313985.2 Echinops telfairi | reverse complement strand
TCAGAGTCAAGGTGTGACTTGGGTAAAGGTAGGGCTTGAGTAAGGTAAGACTTGAGTCACACATTTGTAAGACTGTGACTCAAGATGCATCCTCCACTAATCCTGCCTCATTGACATACAGAGATAAGGATTTACAAGACACAAAAGGAGGATAATTACATAATATCACAGAATAGAAAATAACTACATCAGATCTCAAAACAGCTACACAATACTGGGGAGTATGGCCTAGTCAAAACAATCCCAGTATTGGAATCAATTTAATTTTATATGAGTGATACAACTTGTTTTTGTTTCTTTTCCTTTTAATCTGTTCTTATAAATAGCATGCATCTGGGTTTTTTAATCCAATATTACAATTTTTGCCTTTTAAATTAAGTCTATTCACATTTATTTTAATGATTTGGATATATTTGGACTGTTTCTACCATCTTAACTTTTCAATTGTGCTCATTTTTAATGCGTCTTTTCAATCATTTCCCCTCCAATTTTACAGGAATTTTTTTGGTACTTTTTCATACTTCATTGGGCTTCCGTCCCTCCAACCCCCATCATGTTGATATTTTCTAGACCAAAACTTCTCAAACTCTCAAAGCACCTGGTGCCCTTTTTAAAATACAAGATTCTCATTTTCAGAACGAGTTCTAGAATTTAACATTTCTAAAAAGCTCTCAAGGGATGAAGCTCCTAGCTACAATATTACACTTTGAATAAATATCAAGAACCTAAGCTTTTTTTTGCTCAGTACAGTAGCCAAATTCTCAGTTAGTTTTTCCTCCTTATATCCTTCATCCAAAATGGTTTTCCGCGTGGATCTTTTTGTAGCAAACCTCCTGCTCTTATTTTTAAATGTTTTGGCTACATATAAAATTCGGGGGTCATAGTTCTTTGCTTTAGAACAATGTGAAGGGCTTTGAAAATTAATGGGAAGTCTCCATTTTGTTTTAATACCATTTTTTAAGAATTTCTTGAAGCTCCCACATATTCTGTTGACTTGCTGCATCTAGTGTTTTGTTGTTGTTGTTTGTTTTGTTCATTTTGCTTGCTTGTTTGTTTAATCTAAGGGCCATTTGGATTCGTGTTCCTTTGAATGTGAGCTTTCTCTCAAAGCTTTCAGAAGTTTCTTGTAGGCTTTCCTATTCTTGAGTTTTACTTTCTCATTCCCTTGTCCCTGTCTATTCTGTCCAGCTTCCTCCAGGATAAAGCATTTCTTTTCCCTGCCTAGTCCTGTCCCTAAATTAGGGACTTTATCCTCTTTAAGTACCCACATATGTCCTCTTCATTTTCTATGTTTCTATCTTCCTGATACTATTATAGGCTTAATAGTTTTATTGATATATAATTTGCATATCATGCAACTCAATGGTTTAATCATACTAAAAAGGAGTTGTCCAATCATCGTCTCAATCAATTTAAAACATTTTCTTCTTACTCATACTTACTACTATTAGTTCCTCATTTTCCTCCAGCCTCTCCTGTCATAAACCTATGAAACTTTTGGTAGCCAAGATGCTTGGCTACAAAAAGATATAACACCTGAAGTCACTGAAGACAATAGGTGCACAAGCGGGTGTGGTGAGGAAAGCTGATGGTGCTCAGCTACCAAAAGATATAGCACCTGAAGCCTTAAAGACCTGAAGATAAACAAGCCCCATCTAGCTGAGAGACAACAAAACCCACA
>NW_022103906.1:76405595-76417039 GCF_000313985.2 Echinops telfairi | reverse complement strand
TTATCTTTCAAGTGCATTGACGTTTATGTTTCTTATATCTTTTCCCTTTCCTTCTTCTTTAGGAAAGATCACCTTAATCTGGTCTTCCACATCATTAATTCACTTCTCAGATCGATCCAGTCTTGTGCTATTTATTTTAACTACTATCTTTTTATTGATCTTTTTCTGTTTGATCGTTGTTAATATTTTCTCATTCTGGTGTCCTATTGCTAATATCTTCCCTATCCTTATTAGTTTAGTACTCTAATTTTAAGTCATTGGTCTGTTGAATCTAGAATTTCCCTCTTCAAACGGACTCTGGGTGTATGTTGGTTTTTGTTTGAATTGGCTATGATTCTAAAATGCCTTATTTTGGATGGAGTTCATTTTCTCCTGTGGATACTGCTTTCTCTGCCAGTCAGGGCAACCCGTGGAAGGCCAGACCCTGGTCTGGGTGGGTCTCGTGAGTGCGGGGTATCGAGTACATGAAACAACTCTTTGGGACTGTGTCTCAGTCCTTTGCAACCCCCTAAAGAAGCAATACCATGAGGATTCCCTCCCTAGAATATAATACACCAGCCCATGGGCCTTGGAGCGGAAGGATAGAAAGCAAGTGACCTGTTCTTCCCCTCAAACTTCACCTTGCCCCTGTGGAATGAGCCTTCCTTTAGCAGAGTGTGCTATTTTTCTGTATGTCAATGCACTTGAATTGCTAATGCTTTATTGGATATTTTAGCATATATATTTATAAGTATATTACTCAATCATTTTCTGTTGTACTGCTGGGTCAAGTTTTAATATTAAGATGAAATCTATTTTGTTAAATGAATTGCACTAAGATCATTTTATATTGTGTAAAATTTCTCTCAAGTTAGAAATAAATAGCCTGCAAACCATCTATCTTCTATCCCTATCGTGTGGTTTGGAAGAAGTGAGCGGAGGGAGGCAAACGCCTTGATTTACTCTGTGTTTATTGGTCTATTCACCGTCTATTCCTTCTGGATACTTTTATTTACATGTTCCTTAAAACTCACCAGTTATCAACGGTCTCAAATTCCTTAAGCCTGCTGTCATTTTCTCTTGAAAGTCAGCTTTATTGACATATAATTACAGTAAAAATCATCCATCATCAATGCACAGCTCAATGGGGGTTAGCAAATGAGTGCTTCAGTGTAACCCCCACCAAAGACAGAGAGCTTTCCTGCCACCTCCAAAAGTTCTGTGTACTCAACACCTGCTTTCCATCCTCACGATGCCTCTCGTTTGTTCCTAAGTATTTCTGAAGAATGTTCCACTGTGTGGATATTACCAGAATTCATTTATTCATTCACCAATAGATGAATCTTTGGATTATTTTCCTTGAGGGCTGCGGTAGGCTAAAAAAATGCCCCTACTCCAAAAGATAGTCACCGCCTAAGCCCTAGAACCTATACCTATTACTGTACACACAAGGCATCTTAGCAGATGTGATTAACTTGATAATCATGCAATGAGAAGATTGTCTTGGATTATCAGAGTAGGGTCTAACTGCGTTCACATGTATCCTTACAAGAGGAAGGCAGAGTTCACACCCAGTGAAGGTGATGTGAAGACAGACCAGAAGGAAACGGAAGGTGGTGAAGGCATGCACGCCATCACAAACCAAGGGATTCCAGCAGCCACAAGAGACTGGAAAAGGCGAGAAACTTGCTCTCCCATCGAGGTGGCATAGGGGCTTTTGAGTTGGATTGCTAACTAGACGGTGAACTGTTCAAAACCACCGTCCTCTCCAGTAAAGATTGACTGTTTCACAAGCCACGGGGCAGTTTTATGCTGTCCTGTAAGAGAGTCCCATCATGAGTCAGAATCAATTCCACGGCAGATGCTCCAGAGGAGCACCTCTCCCAACGCTTGGTTACAGTCAGAGCAAACGGGTTTCAGACCTCTGGCCTCCAGAACGGTGAGAGGACCAATTTACGTTGTTTTAAGCCCCCACGTTCCCAGTGATCTGTGACAGCAGCCTCCAGAAACCAATTGAAGGTCGATTACAAACAAGCTCATACGGACATTTGTATACAGTCTACATGCAGACATATCGTTCGTTCCTCTGGGAGAACTACCCAAGAATGGAATTGCTTACATTTCCAATAAATTGACAAATTGTTTTCTAAGGTAGCCGTACCATTTTTCTTTTCTTTTTTTATTATCATTTTATCAAGGGCTCTTACAGCTCTTATAACAATCCATACATCAATTGTATCTATCACATTTGTGAATACGTTGCCATCATTATTTTCAAAGCATTTTCTTTCTACTTGACCCCTTAGTATGAGCTCCTCTCTCATCCCTTCTTCCCCCACCCTCCCACCCTGATGAAACCTTGATAAATTATAAATTGTTATTTTCATATTTACACCATCTGCTGTCTCCCTCACCCGTGTTTCTGTTGTTCGTCTCCCCCCGGCTGGGGCTGTACATTGATCATTGAGATTAGTTCCCACTTTATCCCCCAGCCTTCCTCCTACCCTTATGGTATCACTACTTCCATTACTGTTCCTGAGGGGTTTATCTGTCCTGGATTTGGTGTGTTGAGGACTCTTATCTATACCAGTGTGCGTGCACTGGTCTAGCCTGATTTTCAAGGTAGAATTGGGTCATAATATTGATGGGAAGGAATCATTAAAGAACTAGAGGAATGTTGTGTGTTTCATCTGTGCTATACTGCACCCTGGCTGACTCATTCCTTCCTTGTGACCATTCATGCAATGTCTATAGATGGGCCCTGCGTCTCCACTCCAACCCTCCTCATTCACATCGATATAATTGTTTGTTTTAGCTCTTCTGATGCCTGATACCTGATCTGGTTGATACCTCATGATCACATGGGTTGGTGTGCTTCTTCCATGTGGGCTTTGTTGCTTCCCTGCTAGATGGCCACTTGTCTTCAAGCTTTTAAGACCCCAGGTGCTGTATCATTTAATAGACAGGCACCATCAGCTGTCTTTACTGCATTTGCTTATGCACCCATTTGGTCTCCAGCAATTGTGTTGGGAAGGTGAGCATCACAGAATGCCAGGTTATTAGAACAAAAGTGTTCTTGCATTGAGGGAGGGTTTGAGTAGAGCCCCAATGTCTGTCTGCTACCTTAACACTTAACATAAATATATGTGCATAGACCTATATCCCTATCATTATCTATTGTTATATTTATATATACATGCCTATATTTATACCTCTATAAATATCTTTTGCCTCCTAATTCTTTCCTCTGTTTCCTTTTACTTTGTTCCTGTCCCACTATCATGTTCAACCTTTATTCAGCTCTCCGTAATTTCTCTTGACTACACTGCACTTGATCAAACCCCACCAGGCATTCTGTGCCCTCTCATCATCGATTTCATTTCTCTTGTTCCCTTGGCTCTGAGCTTGTTGGCTGCCCCCTTCCTTTCTCCAACCACCTCCTCTCCTATGTACCCTGGAACCATCAGTCACATTGTTTTCTCCTTGGGATTGTTTATCCTGCCTATCTTAAAAAATAGACATAGGGAAAAGAGAGAGAGAGAAGAAAAAAGAAACATTTTAAAAGCCTATAAAAATTACAGGTCTGTCTGCTGTCCCTTATGTTTTTTCCATTGGGTTGAATGAGGTGCCAAACTCTGCCCTATGAGTCAGAGGTCTGCTTTCAGGGTTCCTTGGGAACTTTGTTACTCTGCTCCCCTTGCTTGTGTTTCACCCTGATTTGGGGGGTGGGGAGGTGGTGTCAGACCCAGAATAATTCCTGCACTGTGTCTCTAGTGCTGCCCCCCATAGTGCTGTGGGTCAGTGAGGGGGCTTCGTGTTTCATAGTGGGGCCGGCTCTATAGTCCTCTCTGTGCATTGGCTGCTCTGAACAGGAATGTCATCCTCAAGACTAGGTAGGCCAGGATACCATGTTTTCTCTTTCTCTCTCTCTCTTTCCCTCTTAGTTAGCTCCCGTGTGGTCTGGGTGCTGTACCATTTTTCAATCCCATTCACAATGTATACCTGTTCCAGTTATTCTATATTCTTGCCAATAATTGATATGATCAGTCTTTTTTATTTTAGCTACTCTAGTTGGACCCCTGCTGGTGTCATGGGTTAAGCACAGGCTGCGAACCACACGGTAGAATCTGCCAGCTGTGCTGAAGGGGAAAGATGAGGCTTTCTGCTCCATAAAGAGGTACAGCCTCTGAAGCTGCAGGAAGTAGGTCTACTCTGCCCTACAGGGTGGCAATGAGTCACAATCAACTCAATCATGGTATTAGGTCTTGTTTTATTAGGTACAGGGTGATATTTTATTGTGGTTTTACTTTGTATATCCTTCTGACTAGTAATGCTGCTGAACAAAAGGTTGAATTAGATCTGGCCAGGTAGCTGCCTTCCAAATTCCTTTGCATAGACAATTGAGTACTTCCAGCATTGCATCTGTTTGTTGAAACATCTCACCTGGTAGTCTGTCCATTCCTGGAGCCTTGTTCTTTGCCACAGCCTTCAGTGAAACTTGGGCTTCTTCCTTCCATACCACTGGCTCTTGATCACACTGCTACCTCCTGAAACGGGTGAACATCAATCAATTCTTTTTGGACAGTGACTCTGTGTATTCCTTCTATCTTCTTGTGGTGATCCCTACATCGTTTTGTCTGTAGAATCCTTTAATAATGCATATTGAGGCTTGAATTTTTTCCTCATTCTCTTCAACTGGAAAAATGTCGAGTATTATTCTATTTTGGTTTGCTAACGCCAGAGCTTTGCACATTTCATTATAGCACTTTATGTTGTCCTTTCAAACTGCACTTAAAAATGTTCCGTTTAGCACCAGCTTTTTAAGTTCCTGCCACTCATTTTCTTTTAATTATTTTATTGGTGGCTCTTACAGCTCTTATCACAATCATCCATCCATTGTGTCAAGCATATTTGTACTTATGTTGCCATCATCCTTTTCTTTTTTTAAATCATTTTATTGGGGCTCATACAGCTCTTATCACAACACATACCTACAGTCATTGTCTGCCACTCACTTTCACAACTCTATGTTCATGAGCAAGTTTCAGAGCCTCTGATGACATACAGTTCTTATTATTTAAAAATAGTTTTATTGGCATACGCATCACTTATCATGCAAATTAATTATACAATTATATTAAGATAATTTGGGCAATCGTCAACACGATAAGTTTCAGAACATTTTCTTCTTGTATTCATTGATGTTAGCTCCTCATTTCCCCCCATCCAAGGCTGCCATGCCCTTAGGCAATTATCAGTCTAGTTATCTGTAGATCTGCCTATCCTGGGTTTCATATACAAAAAATCATACCAAACACAAGAAGTACGCAAACAAAAAACCAATAACAATGACTAAACAAAACAGAAAAATCTCAATCGAAAAGAAAGCAGAAAACATTGAAAACTGAAAAAACTTTAGAGTGGGTCAAAAGAGAGATAAAATGAGAGGGGTGTGAGAGGGTATGAGATTTTATCCTAACTACATCTGCCATAATCAACTTTACAGTGCTCTCTGTCTGACAGCAATACTGTCCACATCCCTGGGCGATGATCAGATGAAGGTCAACCGAGGCTTCATCCATGTGGGGACCCGACAAATGGATTCTGGACTTCTACTTTTAGCCATAGCTTTCTGCAAGCTGGGTGTTCACAATTTAAACTCTGATCCCATTCCTCTCTCCGTTGTATTGGTATTTTATTAGTTACAATCCTTGGCTCACACAGGCTGATGGGCTTCTTCCATGTGGACTTAGTTGATGCCTCACTTAGATGACTGCTTGGTTTAAGAAAAGACCCCAGATGCTATTCTTTCTGATAGCCAGGCACCATCTGGTTTCTTCACCATACTTTGTTACAGTGCCCATGCATTCAGTGATCTCATCATGAGGGCGAGAATCCACAAGGTCAATAACGTATTTTTATCTTTTCTTTCCTTTTAATTATCTTTTGCTTTTCTCCACGTATGATGTCCTTGGTATCATTCCACAATTTGTCTGCTCTTCGGTTTTTAGGGTTCAGTGAAGCATTCTATTCTTAAGGTGCTCTCTAAATTCAAGTGAGATATAGTCAAGGTCATATATTGGCACCCCCAGACTTCTTCTTATTTTCTTCAGCTTCAACTTGAATATGTGTATTTAGGAAATTGATGGTCTGTTTCACATCCACTTCCTGGCCTTGTTTTAACTGCTAATATTGAGCTCCTCTATAGTCTATTTACAGATGCAGTTGATTGTATTTGATTCATGTTTATTTCATCCAATGAGGTCCACATGGGTCGCGGCTGTTTATTTTGTTGAAAAGTAAGTATTTGCACTGAATAACTTGTCAGTATTTGAAGAAATGGGGTGGGGGCCACAGACAGAGGTCAAACATGCCTTCACCCGCCAATCTTCTTACCCTTTTCTGACACAAACCATCCCTCCCTGGCACTGTACTTCTGTGTTGGGTCGGATCATTTATTGCAAGGGCCACACGGAACTCAGAGACAATGCTCATGGTTGTGGGTTTATTAGGGAAGTCAACTCACTGCTAGAAGTCAATTCCAGTTCATGGAGACCCTATAGAATAGGGTAGAATTGCCCCTGTGAGTTTCCAAGATGGTTCACTCTATGGAGTTGGCTTTCTCCCACAGAGTGGTTGATGGCTTCAAACCGCTGACCTTGTGGGTAGCACAGTGAGACGTGCTCAGGATGTAATCGTCAGGCAGGACAATTCCTTCCCCGCCATTCCCATAGCAGGCTTCTCTCTGGCCCTGAGCCATTTAGCCTGGTGGCTTCCCAGTGGAGCTTTTTTGCCTTGGGGGAATGCATGTGTGTGTGTGTGAGACACCATTTCTCTTTGCCTTTCCTAGCACAGCAGACCATATGAAGGAGCCTTGGTGGCGTAGTGGCTACACATTGGGCTGAGACCCGCATGGTCAGTAGTTGGAAACCACCAGCAGCTCCTCAGAAGAAAGACTGGGCTTTCTACTCCCATACCCAGGGACAGTCTCAGAGACCCACCAGGGGGGTTGCTATGAGGCAGCATCGACTGGATGGCAGTGAGAGAGCAGAGTCAACCATATGAATGTATGATTCAAAATGGCCAGTACCAATCCATGAAGCTCAGTAAAACCTAGGATATTGATCTTTGTACATTTCATGGCACTTCACTTCCTTTTTATGACTTCTAATTTTCCTAGCTTCATACTCCTTAAATTCCATATTCCAATTACTAATGGATGTCTGCCATTGTTTCTTCTAATTTTGAAGGTCCCAAAAGATTTGCTCCATCCAGGTCAAGAGGTCAACTCTACTTTGATGAGGCAGCTCTTCCCCAGCTCTTCATAGTTTGAATGCCTTCTTCTCTGAAGGACTCATCTTCTGGCACTTCCATCAGGCAATGTTTCACTGCTATTCATAAGGTTTTCCATGGCCAAGGTTTTTGGAAATGGATCCTCGGGTAGGTCGTCCTTTCGAGCCTGCCTCAGTCTGGAAGACTCACCAAAATCTCTCCACCAAGGGTGACCCTAGGTGGCAATTGCATAATCTCCAGTCAACTTGAGTGAAGGGGTGGAGTCTAGCCTGTCAATCAGGTCGCAGATTGATGATCTCATTTGGAGGCACAACAGAGATAAATAGCTCACTGGAGGCCAGACCCAGTCTCTCTGCCTTCCCTTTCCTGCTGTTGAGAAGCCTAGAGAGCTGGAGGAGACACAAGGAAAACCATGCCAGCGCTGAGATGCTTCCACTGCCACTGGATCCACAAGACCTTCTACCCACTGGCCTGTGATCTTCCTGCATTCAGCATCATTGCATGTGTTGCACTATCTCATGTACTTTGCACATCTCCTCAGGAGAAACTCGTTCCTGAGAGAGGACATCATGCTTGGTAGAGTGGAGGGGCCGTGACGAAGAGGAAGACTCTCAAGGAGATGGATTGTCACTGCAACAATGGACTCAAACACAACGACAATTGTGAGGATGGCTCGGGGCCAGGCAATGATTCATTCTGCTGTGCGGAATTGACTCAATGGTACCTAACTACAGCATGGCCTCTTTTATCCAGAGGTGCTTGATTTGGTTCTAGGGTGCATCATCTGGCGAGGTCCACATGTACAGTCACTGTTTACATTATTGGTGGGAAAAAATGTGTAGTTACAATTAATAAATCATTTGCCCTACAAGTTCTACTATGAATTATTTCTATCACCAAGCTCATATTTTCTAACTACCAATACTTCTTGGTTTCCATCTTGGGTGGTCTCATCACCAATAATTATCAATGCATCTTGATTGCATGTTTGATCCATTTCAGACTGCCAACGTTGGTAAAAATATCTTCCAATTCGTTACCTTTGGCATTAGTGGGTGGTGCATAACATTGAATAAGAATTGTATTAATGGGTCTTCCTCATAGATGTATGAATATTATCCTATCACTGACAACATTGACTTGAGGAGAAATCTTGAAGTATTTGTCCGCTGCTTATACAGTGGTGGCTTATCTGTTTCTGTGATGGATGCCATGGGTATTTCTGATACTGGCAGAATCATCCATGGTGGTTTCCGTGGAGCGTCCAGACTGAGAAAGACTAGAAAGGGTGCCCCTGATGATCTACTGCTGAAAAAAACCTGGACAGTGAAGACCTCATGGTTACCAGGGGAACACTGTATGTTCTATCGCTGGAAGATAAGTCCCTCAGGTTGGAGGGCACTCAAAATACGACTGAGGAAGAGCTGCCTCCTCAAAGTAGAGTCAACCTTAATGACATGGCTACAGTAAAGCATTCAGGACCTGCAGTTTCAGGGGTGGCAAGATGCAAAATGAGAAAGGGAGAGGAAAATAAGTTGTCAAGATTCGTTATGAAAGAAAACATCACGGAATGTGCCCAAGAATGCATTTAGGAAAGGTGGGAAGGATAAAACCTGAACTGGGATGCTTTCCTTGGCTTGGAGCTACAGCACTCCAACCATACAACCGAATTGGAGATGGAGAATTGCTGGCAGCCAGTTGAAAGATGGGGGATGGATTCTCCCTCTGAGACTTGAGAAGAAATTGCACCTATGAATGCCATTACCACTCTCTGCCTGAGAGTTCCCACCTACGTACAGATTCCAACATTCCACTACTAGATGGTCTCGTTCTTATCCGATAGGTCTTGAAATGCTCTTTTGGATGATTAATGTAAAGCTACTCCTCTTGAATTTGTGATTCCTGACATAAGCAAGCACATGACTGCCCAATGAAAACTGGTCAGTACCAGTCCATTTCAGCACATTAACGCCAAGGGCACTGATCTTTATGTATTCCACTTCAGCTTATAGCCAATCCCAAAAGTCACGCAAATCAATTCCTTGAAATAAATCAATCTTTCCATTTATATTTATATTCTATAAAACATACAGACACGTGCATGTACATACACATATACATAGAGCTCTCCCTGGAGGGTGGAAATGCTTAAGTGATCAACTCCCAGCTGCAAGGTTGTCAGTTTGGGGGGGGGGGAAGAAAATCCCCTGTGAGCTTAAGAGCTTCATTATGAAGTGGCTTCATCAATTGGGTGTTAGGTGGCAGACTGAGCCCTTCTTGGGGTAGTTCCACCAAGACAAAAGTAAAGGATCTTTCTTTAGGCACCAACCCCAAAGGACGTGCAGGAGAAGAGGCAACAGTCACAGCAGATTAGAAGACACAACGTGAACAGTCAGGTGGTCGCCGACCACACATGGGGAGAAGCTGAAACCCACACGTATTGCTGGAGAAGATTGCACACGCGTGAGCTCGGCTTCAGACCGCCTGGGCCATCTTAGCATGGAAAGTCCCAGGCACTCTGAAAGTCAGGCCAAAATGGGGGGCTGGACTGCAAATATGTATGACTTCCAACGCCTCTCTCACCCTTCCAGAAGACTAGGCGTTCTTTCTGGGGAAAGAGGAGAGATAGAGAAGCTCTTAATTCAGTAGCACCGGGCACAGTCAAGGTGTGAGGGGGCTGGATTTCACTACCAATTAGGGGGAATCTGTTGCCTCCCATACCCTGGTGGCAGGATATATACATAACCCCCAGCCCCTCTCATTAAGTCGCCAAACTCGGGGAGAGAGACCTGCCTAGAAGGACATTCCATGACGCCCCAGTCCATCAGTCTGCCTTGACTGCTCTCGCCATGTCACCCACAACTCAGAAGTTTCAGCACACACATGATTCCCCAGTGGCGTTTCAGTGTCCCAGCCTCACATATGAGCAGACAGCCAGGGATCACCATCATATGACGAAGGCTATGGACAAGATCAAATGCAGTCGGTGGATTATAAATGCTAATTATAGTAAGCCTGAGCGTGGTGAAAAGGAGCTGCCATGTCCTTTGGGGGCGTTGACATTTTGGTTTGTGATAGATTGGAAAACAAAGTCACTAAAATTTGGTCAGTATTAATCCCAGGGGGTAGTTACAAGTTGTACAAGATAGGAAAATGTGTTAAGACATGGAAGCGGAAAGCATTTAATGTAGTCAATGTCGTTCTTTTTACGAATTTAACTCAGGCATATGTGAGTACATTCATATTTAACAAGGAGTTATCTATTTAACATACATTTTTCGTTAATATCACATACATCTTGCTAATGCTATTGAATTTTTAGACCACGTTATACATGTATGTTTGGGATTGCATGGCTAAAATTGCTCAAAATGGTCTTGCTCCTTTAGAAAATAGGAGAGTGTAAAGGATAAGGGCTTCATGTTTTATGCACTGTGATGCTTAGGTTTTAAGTCAACTTGATGTACCTGTGTGAAGGTCTGAGTGGAGCCCAATCTCTCAATCAGGATAGACAAATGACACCTCTTTAGGGGGGGTGGCCTTTTGATGACAGATGCAATAGAGAACTTCTCTTGCCCCTCTCCTTCCTGTTTCACTAGATCTTATGTCTCTTGGAGTCAATGGTTCATATGGCCTGCCAACCGTGGGAGCTGTCAGCACTTTGCCGTGTTCCTGTAGACCTAGTATCCAAATGTGTCTGCACCCCATGAGATCCCAGCTTCCTGCTACACCTTCCTAGTCCGTTCATTTGCAGGTACATGAATCTGCAGGGCTAACAGTTAGCATCTGATCCATGGACTTGAGTTGGGCTGGGCTACTTTTTTGATCTAAAGTTCTTTTTTATACATAAAAGAAAGGACGGACATGGGATCCTAGTATACCACCTGGCTCATCTGTAAAGAGATGGCCCTTGTGTCAAGACTGAACCTGGGTGCAACTCAAAAGAGGATGTCATTTTGTTGGAAGGCCGGAGGAGGGGAAATGCATCTATCCCTTGGGAGTGAATTGATAGTGGAAGCCTCATTTTCTGCAGGAGGAAGCCAGCAGATGATGCATACGTCTGAAAGCAGCAAGGGAGGGAGAAAAACAAAAGAAAGGGCTATTTAAAGAAAATCTTTAAAACGAACATTGAGATAAAGGCCCGAGAGAGAGTTCAAGGCATTGCCTCGGGG